>NC_136811.1:42959-755459 GCF_951216825.1 Electrona antarctica
TCCCGATAAGTGGAACGCGGCGCCTCCGCGTTCCTCCTTCGGCCGGTGCGTTCCTTTTCCCGATAAGTGGAACGCGGCGCCTCCGCGTTCCTCCTTCGGCCGGTGCGTTCCTTTTCCCGATAAGTGGAACGCGGCGCCTCCGCGTTCCTCCTTCGGCCGGTGCGTTCCTTTTCCTTTTCGTGCGGTGAGTGAGTGAGTGAGTGAGTGAGTGAGTGTGAGTGAGTGAGTGAGTGAGTGAGTGAGTGAGTGAGTGAGTGCGTGCGTGCGTGCGTGCGTGCGTTGAGAGAGCGTGCGTGGAGGGTCAGGGCCCAGAGGTCACTGTGCCCTCATGCCTGTGTGCGTGCGTGCGTGCGTGCGTGCGTGCGTGCGTGCGTGCGTGCGGTGAGTGAGTGAGTGAGTGTGTGAGTGAGTGAGTGAGTGAGTGAGTGAGTGAGTGAGTGAGTGTGAGTGAGCGAGCGGAGTCTTGAGTTGAGCAATGTAACTCTGAGAACAAAAGCAATGACCCCTGGTCAATATGAGAACCACTGTTCTGTCATATTCACATATTTCACACAGCCTGTGATGTCAATTAGCTGGGCATGCATGCAATTCAACTGAATGCCCACAAGGTGTCGTCAGTGCACAGTAACACAGAGCACAGAGCAGAGACTCTGTCCCATAGTACAGCTCTAATGTTATATTTCACTGAGGGTGATGTTATAGAAATGTCAATTTGAGTTGCTATAGATGTGTTTGTGTTAACTGAACCTTCAGAAATAAGAAAATTAACGGAATAGCTGTGAAAACCTCAAAGAACGCACTGGTTTCCTCGCGCTCCTGGCCAGCCGATCCTCTCTGACTTTCCTAAAATGTATTAGGATATCCCTGGAGGTTATTGGCCTATCCTAATGTTGCTGGGGGCCAATGGTTTAGACTCTTGACTGACAGCTGACAGCAGGGCGCCGCCCCCCTCTCTCACTTTCCACTGAACACGGCAGCCATCTTGGTTTGCCTGTCAACAAGCAGGCTGGACTGGAGGTACTATTGATATATTTTTTAATAAATCGTAGAAGATGTTTGAAAGACATTAATGGCCACCTTTTGTCTCTCTGATGATCACTAAGGACTCGAAAATTAATTTGGAATGTTTTGGTCTATTTTTGACAGATTTAGAGCCATGTAGCATCTGTTAGCATGTTAGCTTGTGTTCCACTGTTATGGCTGGCCAGTGCAATATTTCATATATTTTTTAATAAGTCGTAGAAGATGTTTGAAAGACATTAATGGCCACCTTTTGTCTCTCTGATGATCACTAAGGACCCGAAAATTTATTTGGAACGTTTTGGGGTCTTTTGGACAGAGTTAGAGAGAGTTAGCTTCTGTTAGCATGATAGCAGCAGGAGGAAGGGAAGGAAGAAGAGAGCATTAGAAGTCAGTCAGTCAGACAGGCTGGGCTTGCTGTCAGAGGTAAGGGCATAATAATTATTTAGCTAATGCACTAAATAAAATATGTATTACATGGTCCATCTGCTTGTGGCTAGATGAAGCCTCGATTTTAGTGTTTATGTCTATTGGGCCATTTTTAAATAAATAAATAATTGTAAAACCAGCCTGTGTTTGCATGTTAGCTAAAGTCCAATATAATTACTCATTGCATGTAATACAAACACATTTGCAAGCCCATTATTTACTGTATGTTCAATTTGTGTACAGTGTGTGTGGAGCAGCAGACAGCTGTCAGAGTGGTGGACACATATGACATTTATTTTCTATATGCAAAGGTGAGTTGTCATGTAGAACCGACAGAATGATAACATTTAGTTTTATATTCCTTTTTTTATTCAACATTATTGGCTAAAATTGTACATGTTGTTCACATGCAATAAAGACATTGTGTCAGACAGGAAAAACAAAGTGCTCGTACCGGTACTACACCAAGTTTACACTGGCGTGTATGGGGTTCGACACCCTGGAGTGCTAAAAATAAACCTGTCTGTCACAGTCTGTTGTATGTTTGACTTTATGAAATGTCCAATTCAATATTTCACTAAGCTAGACAGTTGTCAACCCTTTTCATTTAAAGGGCCCCCAGTTTGACGTGCGTGCGTGCGTGCGTGCGGTGGGTGAGTGAGTGAGTGCGTGCGTGCGTGCGTGCGTGCGTGCGTGCGTGCGTGCGTGCGTGCGTGCGTGCGTTGAGAGAGCGTGCGTGGAGGGTCAGGGCCCAGAGGTCACTGTGCCCTCATGCCTGTGTGCGTGCGTGCGTGCGTGCGTGCGTGCGTGCGTGCGTGCGTGCGTGCGGTGCGGTGAGTGAGTGAGTGAGTGAGTGAGTGAGTGAGTGAGTGAGTGAGTGAGTGAGTGAGTGAGTGAGTGAGTGAGTGAGTGCGTGCGTGCGTGCGTGCGTGCGTGCACGCACGCACGAAAAGGAAAAGGAACGCACCGGCCGAAGGAGGAACGCGGAGGCGCCGCGTTCCACTTATCGGGAAAAGGAACGCACCGGCCGAAGGAGGAACGCGGAGGCGCCGCGTTCCACTTATCGGGAAAAGGAACGCACCGGCCGAAGGAGGAACGCGGAGGCGCCGCGTTCCACTTATCGGGCGACGCCCCGGCGTCGCCCCGTCCGCCCGCGGCGGGCCCAAAGGCCCGATAAGTGGAACGCGGCGCCTCCGCGTTCCTCCTTCGGCCGGTGCGTTCCTTTTCCCGATAAGTGGAACGCGGCGCCTCCGCGTTCCTCCTTCGGCCGGTGCGTTCCTTTTCCCGATAAGTGGAACGCGGCGCCTCCGCGTTCCTCCTTCGGCCGGTGCGTTCCTTTTCCCGATAAGTGGAACGCGGCGCCTCCGCGTTCCTCCTTCGGCCGGTGCGTTCCTTTTCCTTTTCGTGCGGTGAGTGAGTGAGTGAGTGAGTGAGTGAGTGTGAGTGAGTGAGTGAGTGAGTGAGTGAGTGAGTGAGTGAGTGAGTGAGTGCGTGCGTGCGTGCGTGCGTGCGTTGAGAGAGCGTGCGTGGAGGGTCAGGGCCCAGAGGTCACTGTGCCCTCATGCCTGTGTGCGTGCGTGCGTGCGTGCGTGCGTGCGTGCGTGCGTGCGTGCGTGCGTGCGGTGAGTGAGTGAGTGAGTGTGTGAGTGAGTGAGTGAGTGAGTGAGTGAGTGAGTGAGTGAGTGTGAGTGAGCGAGCGGAGTCTTGAGTTGAGCAATGTAACTCTGAGAACAAAAGCAATGACCCCTGGTCAATATGAGAACCACTGTTCTGTCATATTCACATATTTCACACAGCCTGTGATGTCAATTAGCTGGGCATGCATGCAATTCAACTGAATGCCCACAAGGTGTCGTCAGTGCACAGTAACACAGAGCACAGAGCAGAGACTCTGTCCCATAGTACAGCTCTAATGTTATATTTCACTGAGGGTGATGTTATAGAAATGTCAATTTGAGTTGCTATAGATGTGTTTGTGTTAACTGAACCTTCAGAAATAAGAAAATTAACGGAATAGCTGTGAAAACCTCAAAGAACGCACTGGTTTCCTCGCGCTCCTGGCCAGCCGATCCTCTCTGACTTTCCTAAAATGTATTAGGATATCCCTGGAGGTTATTGGCCTATCCTAATGTTGCTGGGGGCCAATGGTTTAGACTCTTGACTGACAGCTGACAGCAGGGCGCCGCCCCCCTCTCTCACTTTCCACTGAACACGGCAGCCATCTTGGTTTGCCTGTCAACAAGCAGGCTGGACTGGAGGTACTATTGATATATTTTTTAATAAATCGTAGAAGATGTTTGAAAGACATTAATGGCCACCTTTTGTCTCTCTGATGATCACTAAGGACTCGAAAATTAATTTGGAATGTTTTGGTCTATTTTTGACAGATTTAGAGCCATGTAGCATCTGTTAGCATGTTAGCTTGTGTTCCACTGTTATGGCTGGCCAGTGCAATATTTCATATATTTTTTAATAAGTCGTAGAAGATGTTTGAAAGACATTAATGGCCACCTTTTGTCTCTCTGATGATCACTAAGGACCCGAAAATTTATTTGGAACGTTTTGGGGTCTTTTGGACAGAGTTAGAGAGAGTTAGCTTCTGTTAGCATGATAGCAGCAGGAGGAAGGGAAGGAAGAAGAGAGCATTAGAAGTCAGTCAGTCAGACAGGCTGGGCTTGCTGTCAGAGGTAAGGGCATAATAATTATTTAGCTAATGCACTAAATAAAATATGTATTACATGGTCCATCTGCTTGTGGCTAGATGAAGCCTCGATTTTAGTGTTTATGTCTATTGGGCCATTTTTAAATAAATAAATAATTGTAAAACCAGCCTGTGTTTGCATGTTAGCTAAAGTCCAATATAATTACTCATTGCATGTAATACAAACACATTTGCAAGCCCATTATTTACTGTATGTTCAATTTGTGTACAGTGTGTGTGGAGCAGCAGACAGCTGTCAGAGTGGTGGACACATATGACATTTATTTTCTATATGCAAAGGTGAGTTGTCATGTAGAACCGACAGAATGATAACATTTAGTTTTATATTCCTTTTTTTATTCAACATTATTGGCTAAAATTGTACATGTTGTTCACATGCAATAAAGACATTGTGTCAGACAGGAAAAACAAAGTGCTCGTACCGGTACTACACCAAGTTTACACTGGCGTGTATGGGGTTCGACACCCTGGAGTGCTAAAAATAAACCTGTCTGTCACAGTCTGTTGTATGTTTGACTTTATGAAATGTCCAATTCAATATTTCACTAAGCTAGACAGTTGTCAACCCTTTTCATTTAAAGGGCCCCCAGTTTGACGTGCGTGCGTGCGTGCGTGCGGTGGGTGAGTGAGTGAGTGCGTGCGTGCGTGCGTGCGTGCGTGCGTGCGTGCGTGCGTGCGTGCGTGCGTGCGTTGAGAGAGCGTGCGTGGAGGGTCAGGGCCCAGAGGTCACTGTGCCCTCATGCCTGTGTGCGTGCGTGCGTGCGTGCGTGCGTGCGTGCGTGCGTGCGGTGCGGTGAGTGAGTGAGTGAGTGAGTGAGTGAGTGAGTGAGTGAGTGAGTGAGTGAGTGAGTGAGTGAGTGAGTGAGTGAGTGAGTGAGTGAGTGCGTGCGTGCGTGCGTGCGTGCGTGCACGCACGCACGAAAAGGAAAAGGAACGCACCGGCCGAAGGAGGAACGCGGAGGCGCCGCGTTCCACTTATCGGGAAAAGGAACGCACCGGCCGAAGGAGGAACGCGGAGGCGCCGCGTTCCACTTATCGGGAAAAGGAACGCACCGGCCGAAGGAGGAACGCGGAGGCGCCGCGTTCCACTTATCGGGCGACGCCCCGGCGTCGCCCCGTCCGCCCGCGGCGGGCCCAAAGGCCCGATAAGTGGAACGCGGCGCCTCCGCGTTCCTCCTTCGGCCGGTGCGTTCCTTTTCCCGATAAGTGGAACGCGGCGCCTCCGCGTTCCTCCTTCGGCCGGTGCGTTCCTTTTCCCGATAAGTGGAACGCGGCGCCTCCGCGTTCCTCCTTCGGCCGGTGCGTTCCTTTTCCCGATAAGTGGAACGCGGCGCCTCCGCGTTCCTCCTTCGGCCGGTGCGTTCCTTTTCCTTTTCGTGCGGTGAGTGAGTGAGTGAGTGAGTGAGTGAGTGTGAGTGAGTGAGTGAGTGAGTGAGTGAGTGAGTGAGTGAGTGAGTGAGTGCGTGCGTGCGTGCGTGCGTGCGTTGAGAGAGCGTGCGTGGAGGGTCAGGGCCCAGAGGTCACTGTGCCCTCATGCCTGTGTGCGTGCGTGCGTGCGTGCGTGCGTGCGTGCGTGCGTGCGTGCGGTGAGTGAGTGAGTGAGTGTGTGAGTGAGTGAGTGAGTGAGTGAGTGAGTGAGTGTGAGTGAGCGAGCGGAGTCTTGAGTTGAGCAATGTAACTCTGAGAACAAAAGCAATGACCCCTGGTCAATATGAGAACCACTGTTCTGTCATATTCACATATTTCACACAGCCTGTGATGTCAATTAGCTGGGCATGCATGCAATTCAACTGAATGCCCACGAGGTGTCGTCAGTGCACAGTAACACAGAGCACAGAGCAGAGACTCTGTCCCATAGTACAGCTCTAATGTCATATTTCACTGAGGGTGATGTTATAGAAATGTCAATTTGAGTTGCTATAGATGTGTTTGTGTTAACTGAACCTTCAGAAATAAGAAAATTAACGGAATAGCTGTGAAAACCTCAAAGAACGCACTGGTTTCCTCGCGCTCCTGGCCAGCCGATCCTCTCTGACTTTAGTAAAATGTATTAGTATATCCCTGGATGACTATTGGCCTAGTCTAATGTTGCTGGGGGCCAATCGGGTGGTTTAGACTCTGACAGCTGACAGCAGGGCGCCGCCCCCCTCTCTCCCTTTCCACTGAGCACGGCAGCCATCTTGGTTTGCCTGTCAACAATCAGACTGGACTGGAGGTACTATTGATATATTTTTTAATAAGTCGTAGAAGATGTTTGAAAGACATTAATGGCCACCTTGTGTCTCTCTGATGATCACTAAGGACTCGAAAATTAATTTGGAACGTTTTAATGTATTTTTGACAGATTTAGAGCCATGTAGCATCTGTTAGCATGTTAGCTTGTGTTCCACTGTTATGGCTGGCCAGTGCAATATTTCAAACATTTTATAATAAGTCGTAGAAGATGTTTGAAAGACATTAATGGCCACCTTTTGTCTCTCTGATGATCACTAAGGACTCGAAAATTAATTTGGAACGTTTTAATGTATTTTTGACAGATTTAGAGCCATGTAGCATCTGTTAGCAAGATAGCAGCAGCAGCAGCAGGAGGAGGAGGAGAGAGAGCATTAGAAGTCAGACAGGCTGGGCTTGCTGTCAGAGGTAAGGGCATAATAATTATTTAGCTATATGCACTAAATCAAATATGTATTACATGGTCCATCTGCTTGTGGCTAGATGAAGCCTCGATTTTATTGTTTATGTCTATTGGGCCATTTTTAAATAAATAAATAATTGTAAAACCAGCCTGTGTTTGCATGTTAGCTAAAGTCCAATATAATTACTCATTGCATGTAATACAAACACATTTGCAAGCCCATTATTTACTGTATGTTCAATTTGTGTACAGTGTGTGTGGAGCAGCAGACAGCTGTCAGAGTGGTGGACACATATGACATTTATTTTCTATATGCAAAGGTGAGTTGTCATGTAGAACCGACAGAATGATAACATTTAGTTTTATATTCCTTTTTTTATTCAACATTATTGGCTAAAATGTACATGTTGTTCACATGCAATAAAGACATTGTGTCAGACAGGAAAAACAAAGTGCTCGTACCGGTACTACACCAAGTTTACACGGGCGTGTATGGGGTTCGACACCCTGGAGTGCTAAAAATAAACCTGTCTGTCACAGTCTGTTGTATGTGTGACTTTATGAAATGTCCAATTCAATATTTCACTAAGCTAGACAGTTGTCAACCCTTTTCATTTAAAGGGCCCCCAGTTTGACGTGCGTGCGTGCGTGCGTGCGTGCGTGCGTGCGTGCGGTGAGTGAGTGAGTGAGTGCGTGCGTGCGTGCGTGCGTGCGTGCGTGCGTGCGTTGAGAGAGTGAGTGAGTGAGTGAGTGAGTGAGTGTGAGTGAGCGAGCGGAGTCTTGAGTTGAGCAATGTAACTCTGAGAACAAAAGCAATGACCCCTGGTCAATATGAGAACCACTGTTCTGTCATATTCACATATTTCACACAGCCTGTGATGTCAATTAGCTGGGCATGCATGCAATTCAACTGAATGCCCACGAGGTGTCGTCAGTGCACAGTAACACAGAGCACAGAGCAGAGACTCTGTCCCATAGTACAGCTCTAATGTCATATTTCACTGAGGGTGATGTTATAGAAATGTCAATTTGAGTTGCTATAGATGTGTTTGTGTTAACTGAACCTTCAGAAATAAGAAAATTAACGGAATAGCTGTGAAAACCTCAAAGAACGCACTGGTTTCCTCGCGCTCCTGGCCAGCCGATCCTCTCTGACTTTAGTAAAATGTATTAGTATATCCCTGGATGACTATTGGCCTAGTCTAATGTTGCTGGGGGCCAATCGGGTGGTTTAGACTCTGACAGCTGACAGCAGGGCGCCGCCCCCCTCTCTCCCTTTCCACTGAGCACGGCAGCCATCTTGGTTTGCCTGTCAACAATCAGACTGGACTGGAGGTACTATTGATATATTTTTTAATAAGTCGTAGAAGATGTTTGAAAGACATTAATGGCCACCTTGTGTCTCTCTGATGATCACTAAGGACTCGAAAATTAATTTGGAACGTTTTAATGTATTTTTGACAGATTTAGAGCCATGTAGCATCTGTTAGCATGTTAGCTTGTGTTCCACTGTTATGGCTGGCCAGTGCAATATTTCAAACATTTTATAATAAGTCGTAGAAGATGTTTGAAAGACATTAATGGCCACCTTTTGTCTCTCTGATGATCACTAAGGACTCGAAAATTAATTTGGAACGTTTTAATGTATTTTTGACAGATTTAGAGCCATGTAGCATCTGTTAGCAAGATAGCAGCAGCAGCAGCAGGAGGAGGAGGAGAGAGAGCATTAGAAGTCAGACAGGCTGGGCTTGCTGTCAGAGGTAAGGGCATAATAATTATTTAGCTATATGCACTAAATCAAATATGTATTACATGGTCCATCTGCTTGTGGCTAGATGAAGCCTCGATTTTATTGTTTATGTCTATTGGGCCATTTTTAAATAAATAAATAATTGTAAAACCAGCCTGTGTTTGCATGTTAGCTAAAGTCCAATATAATTACTCATTGCATGTAATACAAACACATTTGCAAGCCCATTATTTACTGTATGTTCAATTTGTGTACAGTGTGTGTGGAGCAGCAGACAGCTGTCAGAGTGGTGGACACATATGACATTTATTTTCTATATGCAAAGGTGAGTTGTCATGTAGAACCGACAGAATGATAACATTTAGTTTTATATTCCTTTTTTTATTCAACATTATTGGCTAAAATGTACATGTTGTTCACATGCAATAAAGACATTGTGTCAGACAGGAAAAACAAAGTGCTCGTACCGGTACTACACCAAGTTTACACGGGCGTGTATGGGGTTCGACACCCTGGAGTGCTAAAAATAAACCTGTCTGTCACAGTCTGTTGTATGTGTGACTTTATGAAATGTCCAATTCAATATTTCACTAAGCTAGACAGTTGTCAACCCTTTTCATTTAAAGGGCCCCCAGTTTGACGTGCGTGCGTGCGTGCGTGCGTGCGTGCGTGCGTGCGTGCGGTGAGTGAGTGAGTGAGTGCGTGCGTGCGTGCGTGCGTGCGTGCGTGCGTGCGTGCGTTGAGAGAGTGAGTGAGTGAGTGAGTGAGTGAGTGTGAGTGAGCGAGCGGAGTCTTGAGTTGAGCAATGTAACTCTGAGAACAAAAGCAATGACCCCTGGTCAATATGAGAACCACTGTTCTGTCATATTCACATATTTCACACAGCCTGTGATGTCAATTAGCTGGGCATGCATGCAATTCAACTGAATGCCCACGAGGTGTCGTCAGTGCACAGTAACACAGAGCACAGAGCAGAGACTCTGTCCCATAGTACAGCTCTAATGTCATATTTCACTGAGGGTGATGTTATAGAAATGTCAATTTGAGTTGCTATAGATGTGTTTGTGTTAACTGAACCTTCAGAAATAAGAAAATTAACGGAATAGCTGTGAAAACCTCAAAGAACGCACTGGTTTCCTCGCGCTCCTGGCCAGCCGATCCTCTCTGACTTTAGTAAAATGTATTAGTATATCCCTGGATGACTATTGGCCTAGTCTAATGTTGCTGGGGGCCAATCGGGTGGTTTAGACTCTGACAGCTGACAGCAGGGCGCCGCCCCCCTCTCTCCCTTTCCACTGAGCACGGCAGCCATCTTGGTTTGCCTGTCAACAATCAGACTGGACTGGAGGTACTATTGATATATTTTTTAATAAGTCGTAGAAGATGTTTGAAAGACATTAATGGCCACCTTGTGTCTCTCTGATGATCACTAAGGACTCGAAAATTAATTTGGAACGTTTTAATGTATTTTTGACAGATTTAGAGCCATGTAGCATCTGTTAGCATGTTAGCTTGTGTTCCACTGTTATGGCTGGCCAGTGCAATATTTCAAACATTTTATAATAAGTCGTAGAAGATGTTTGAAAGACATTAATGGCCACCTTTTGTCTCTCTGATGATCACTAAGGACTCGAAAATTAATTTGGAACGTTTTAATGTATTTTTGACAGATTTAGAGCCATGTAGCATCTGTTAGCAAGATAGCAGCAGCAGCAGCAGGAGGAGGAGGAGAGAGAGCATTAGAAGTCAGACAGGCTGGGCTTGCTGTCAGAGGTAAGGGCATAATAATTATTTAGCTATATGCACTAAATCAAATATGTATTACATGGTCCATCTGCTTGTGGCTAGATGAAGCCTCGATTTATTGTTTATGTCTATTGGGCCATTTTTAAATAAATAAATAATTGTAAAACCAGCCTGTGTTTGCATGTTAGCTAAAGTCCAATATAATTACTCATTGCATGTAATACAAACACATTTGCAAGCCCATTATTTACTGTATGTTCAATTTGTGTACAGTGTGTGTGGAGCAGCAGACAGCTGTCAGAGTGGTGGACACATATGACATTTATTTTCTATATGCAAAGGTGAGTTGTCATGTAGAACCGACAGAATGATAACATTTAGTTTTATATTCCTTTTTTTATTCAACATTATTGGCTAAAATGTACATGTTGTTCACATGCAATAAAGACATTGTGTCAGACAGGAAAAACAAAGTGCTCGTACCGGTACTACACCAAGTTTACACGGGCGTGTATGGGGTTCGACACCCTGGAGTGCTAAAAATAAACCTGTCTGTCACAGTCTGTTGTATGTGTGACTTTATGAAATGTCCAATTCAATATTTCACTAAGCTAGACAGTTGTCAACCCTTTTCATTTAAAGGGCCCCCAGTTTGACGTGCGTGCGTGCGTGCGTGCGTGCGTGCGTGCGTGCGTGCGGTGAGTGAGTGAGTGAGTGAGTGAGTGCGTGCGTGCGTGCGTGCGTGCGTGCGTGCGTGCGTGCGTGCGTGCGTGCGTGCGTGCGTGCGTGCGTTGAGAGAGTGAGTGAGTGAGTGAGTGAGTGAGTGTGAGTGAGCGAGCGGAGTCTTGAGTTGAGCAATGTAACTCTGAGAACAAAAGCAATGACCCCTGGTCAATATGAGAACCACTGTTCTGTCATATTCACATATTTCACACAGCCTGTGATGTCAATTAGCTGGGCATGCATGCAATTCAACTGAATGCCCACGAGGTGTCGTCAGTGCACAGTAACACAGAGCACAGAGCAGAGACTCTGTCCCATAGTACAGCTCTAATGTCATATTTCACTGAGGGTGATGTTATAGAAATGTCAATTTGAGTTGCTATAGATGTGTTTGTGTTAACTGAACCTTCAGAAATAAGAAAATTAACGGAATAGCTGTGAAAACCTCAAAGAACGCACTGGTTTCCTCGCGCTCCTGGCCAGCCGATCCTCTCTGACTTTAGTAAAATGTATTAGTATATCCCTGGATGACTATTGGCCTAGTCTAATGTTGCTGGGGGCCAATCGGGTGGTTTAGACTCTGACAGCTGACAGCAGGGCGCCGCCCCCCTCTCTCCCTTTCCACTGAGCACGGCAGCCATCTTGGTTTGCCTGTCAACAATCAGACTGGACTGGAGGTACTATTGATATATTTTTTAATAAGTCGTAGAAGATGTTTGAAAGACATTAATGGCCACCTTGTGTCTCTCTGATGATCACTAAGGACTCGAAAATTAATTTGGAACGTTTTAATGTATTTTTGACAGATTTAGAGCCATGTAGCATCTGTTAGCATGTTAGCTTGTGTTCCACTGTTATGGCTGGCCAGTGCAATATTTCAAACATTTTATAATAAGTCGTAGAAGATGTTTGAAAGACATTAATGGCCACCTTTTGTCTCTCTGATGATCACTAAGGACTCGAAAATTAATTTGGAACGTTTTAATGTATTTTTGACAGATTTAGAGCCATGTAGCATCTGTTAGCAAGATAGCAGCAGCAGCAGCAGGAGGAGGAGGAGAGAGAGCATTAGAAGTCAGACAGGCTGGGCTTGCTGTCAGAGGTAAGGGCATAATAATTATTTAGCTATATGCACTAAATCAAATATGTATTACATGGTCCATCTGCTTGTGGCTAGATGAAGCCTCGATTTTATTGTTTATGTCTATTGGGCCATTTTTAAATAAATAAATAATTGTAAAACCAGCCTGTGTTTGCATGTTAGCTAAAGTCCAATATAATTACTCATTGCATGTAATACAAACACATTTGCAAGCCCATTATTTACTGTATGTTCAATTTGTGTACAGTGTGTGTGGAGCAGCAGACAGCTGTCAGAGTGGTGGACACATATGACATTTATTTTCTATATGCAAAGGTGAGTTGTCATGTAGAACCGACAGAATGATAACATTTAGTTTTATATTCCTTTTTTTATTCAACATTATTGGCTAAAATGTACATGTTGTTCACATGCAATAAAGACATTGTGTCAGACAGGAAAAACAAAGTGCTCGTACCGGTACTACACCAAGTTTACACGGGCGTGTATGGGGTTCGACACCCTGGAGTGCTAAAAATAAACCTGTCTGTCACAGTCTGTTGTATGTGTGACTTTATGAAATGTCCAATTCAATATTTCACTAAGCTAGACAGTTGTCAACCCTTTTCATTTAAAGGGCCCCCAGTTTGACGTGCGTGCGTGCGTGCGTGCGTGCGTGCGTGCGTGCGTGCGTGCGGTGAGTGAGTGAGTGAGTGAGTGCGTGCGTGCGTGCGTGCGTGCGTGCGTGCGTGCGTGCGTGCGTGCGTGCGTTGAGAGAGTGAGTGAGTGAGTGAGTGAGTGAGTGAGTGTGAGTGAGCGAGCGGAGTCTTGAGTTGAGCAATGTAACTCTGAGAACAAAAGCAATGACCCCTGGTCAATATGAGAACCACTGTTCTGTCATATTCACATATTTCACACAGCCTGTGATGTCAATTAGCTGGGCATGCATGCAATTCAACTGAATGCCCACGAGGTGTCGTCAGTGCACAGTAACACAGAGCACAGAGCAGAGACTCTGTCCCATAGTACAGCTCTAATGTCATATTTCACTGAGGGTGATGTTATAGAAATGTCAATTTGAGTTGCTATAGATGTGTTTGTGTTAACTGAACCTTCAGAAATAAGAAAATTAACGGAATAGCTGTGAAAACCTCAAAGAACGCACTGGTTTCCTCGCGCTCCTGGCCAGCCGATCCTCTCTGACTTTAGTAAAATGTATTAGTATATCCCTGGATGACTATTGGCCTAGTCTAATGTTGCTGGGGGCCAATCGGGTGGTTTAGACTCTGACAGCTGACAGCAGGGCGCCGCCCCCCTCTCTCCCTTTCCACTGAGCACGGCAGCCATCTTGGTTTGCCTGTCAACAATCAGACTGGACTGGAGGTACTATTGATATATTTTTTAATAAGTCGTAGAAGATGTTTGAAAGACATTAATGGCCACCTTGTGTCTCTCTGATGATCACTAAGGACTCGAAAATTAATTTGGAACGTTTTAATGTATTTTTGACAGATTTAGAGCCATGTAGCATCTGTTAGCATGTTAGCTTGTGTTCCACTGTTATGGCTGGCCAGTGCAATATTTCAAACATTTTATAATAAGTCGTAGAAGATGTTTGAAAGACATTAATGGCCACCTTTTGTCTCTCTGATGATCACTAAGGACTCGAAAATTAATTTGGAACGTTTTAATGTATTTTTGACAGATTTAGAGCCATGTAGCATCTGTTAGCAAGATAGCAGCAGCAGCAGCAGGAGGAGGAGGAGAGAGAGCATTAGAAGTCAGACAGGCTGGGCTTGCTGTCAGAGGTAAGGGCATAATAATTATTTAGCTATATGCACTAAATCAAATATGTATTACATGGTCCATCTGCTTGTGGCTAGATGAAGCCTCGATTTTATTGTTTATGTCTATTGGGCCATTTTTAAATAAATAAATAATTGTAAAACCAGCCTGTGTTTGCATGTTAGCTAAAGTCCAATATAATTACTCATTGCATGTAATACAAACACATTTGCAAGCCCATTATTTACTGTATGTTCAATTTGTGTACAGTGTGTGTGGAGCAGCAGACAGCTGTCAGAGTGGTGGACACATATGACATTTATTTTCTATATGCAAAGGTGAGTTGTCATGTAGAACCGACAGAATGATAACATTTAGTTTTATATTCCTTTTTTTATTCAACATTATTGGCTAAAATGTACATGTTGTTCACATGCAATAAAGACATTGTGTCAGACAGGAAAAACAAAGTGCTCGTACCGGTACTACACCAAGTTTACACGGGCGTGTATGGGGTTCGACACCCTGGAGTGCTAAAAATAAACCTGTCTGTCACAGTCTGTTGTATGTGTGACTTTATGAAATGTCCAATTCAATATTTCACTAAGCTAGACAGTTGTCAACCCTTTTCATTTAAAGGGCCCCCAGTTTGACGTGCGTGCGTGCGTGCGTGCGTGCGTGCGTGCGTGCGGTGAGTGAGTGAGTGAGTGAGTGCGTGCGTGCGTGCGTGCGTGCGTGCGTGCGTGCGTTGAGAGAGTGAGTGAGTGAGTGAGTGAGTGAGTGTGAGTGAGCGAGCGGAGTCTTGAGTTGAGCAATGTAACTCTGAGAACAAAAGCAATGACCCCTGGTCAATATGAGAACCACTGTTCTGTCATATTCACATATTTCACACAGCCTGTGATGTCAATTAGCTGGGCATGCATGCAATTCAACTGAATGCCCACGAGGTGTCGTCAGTGCACAGTAACACAGAGCACAGAGCAGAGACTCTGTCCCATAGTACAGCTCTAATGTCATATTTCACTGAGGGTGATGTTATAGAAATGTCAATTTGAGTTGCTATAGATGTGTTTGTGTTAACTGAACCTTCAGAAATAAGAAAATTAACGGAATAGCTGTGAAAACCTCAAAGAACGCACTGGTTTCCTCGCGCTCCTGGCCAGCCGATCCTCTCTGACTTTAGTAAAATGTATTAGTATATCCCTGGATGACTATTGGCCTAGTCTAATGTTGCTGGGGGCCAATCGGGTGGTTTAGACTCTGACAGCTGACAGCAGGGCGCCGCCCCCCTCTCTCCCTTTCCACTGAGCACGGCAGCCATCTTGGTTTGCCTGTCAACAATCAGACTGGACTGGAGGTACTATTGATATATTTTTTAATAAGTCGTAGAAGATGTTTGAAAGACATTAATGGCCACCTTGTGTCTCTCTGATGATCACTAAGGACTCGAAAATTAATTTGGAACGTTTTAATGTATTTTTGACAGATTTAGAGCCATGTAGCATCTGTTAGCATGTTAGCTTGTGTTCCACTGTTATGGCTGGCCAGTGCAATATTTCAAACATTTTATAATAAGTCGTAGAAGATGTTTGAAAGACATTAATGGCCACCTTTTGTCTCTCTGATGATCACTAAGGACTCGAAAATTAATTTGGAACGTTTTAATGTATTTTTGACAGATTTAGAGCCATGTAGCATCTGTTAGCAAGATAGCAGCAGCAGCAGCAGGAGGAGGAGGAGAGAGAGCATTAGAAGTCAGACAGGCTGGGCTTGCTGTCAGAGGTAAGGGCATAATAATTATTTAGCTATATGCACTAAATCAAATATGTATTACATGGTCCATCTGCTTGTGGCTAGATGAAGCCTCGATTTTATTGTTTATGTCTATTGGGCCATTTTTAAATAAATAAATAATTGTAAAACCAGCCTGTGTTTGCATGTTAGCTAAAGTCCAATATAATTACTCATTGCATGTAATACAAACACATTTGCAAGCCCATTATTTACTGTATGTTCAATTTGTGTACAGTGTGTGTGGAGCAGCAGACAGCTGTCAGAGTGGTGGACACATATGACATTTATTTTCTATATGCAAAGGTGAGTTGTCATGTAGAACCGACAGAATGATAACATTTAGTTTTATATTCCTTTTTTTATTCAACATTATTGGCTAAAATGTACATGTTGTTCACATGCAATAAAGACATTGTGTCAGACAGGAAAAACAAAGTGCTCGTACCGGTACTACACCAAGTTTACACGGGCGTGTATGGGGTTCGACACCCTGGAGTGCTAAAAATAAACCTGTCTGTCACAGTCTGTTGTATGTGTGACTTTATGAAATGTCCAATTCAATATTTCACTAAGCTAGACAGTTGTCAACCCTTTTCATTTAAAGGGCCCCCAGTTTGACGTGCGTGCGTGCGTGCGTGCGTGCGTGCGTGCGTGCGTGCGGTGAGTGAGTGAGTGAGTGAGTGAGTGAGTGCGTGCGTGCGTGCGTGCGTGCGTGCGTGCGTGCGTGCGTGCGTTGAGAGAGTGAGTGAGTGAGTGAGTGAGTGAGTGTGAGTGAGCGAGCGGAGTCTTGAGTTGAGCAATGTAACTCTGAGAACAAAAGCAATGACCCCTGGTCAATATGAGAACCACTGTTCTGTCATATTCACATATTTCACACAGCCTGTGATGTCAATTAGCTGGGCATGCATGCAATTCAACTGAATGCCCACGAGGTGTCGTCAGTGCACAGTAACACAGAGCACAGAGCAGAGACTCTGTCCCATAGTACAGCTCTAATGTCATATTTCACTGAGGGTGATGTTATAGAAATGTCAATTTGAGTTGCTATAGATGTGTTTGTGTTAACTGAACCTTCAGAAATAAGAAAATTAACGGAATAGCTGTGAAAACCTCAAAGAACGCACTGGTTTCCTCGCGCTCCTGGCCAGCCGATCCTCTCTGACTTTAGTAAAATGTATTAGTATATCCCTGGATGACTATTGGCCTAGTCTAATGTTGCTGGGGGCCAAACGGGTGGTTTAGACTCTGACAGCTGACAGCAGGGCGCCGCCCCCCTCTCTCCCTTTCCACTGAGCACGGCAGCCATCTTGGTTTGCCTGTCAACAATCAGACTGGACTGGAGGTACTATTGATATATTTTTTAATAAGTCGTAGAAGATGTTTGAAAGACATTAATGGCCACCTTGTGTCTCTCTGATGATCACTAAGGACTCGAAAATTAATTTGGAACGTTTTAATGTATTTTTGACAGATTTAGAGCCATGTAGCATCTGTTAGCATGTTAGCTTGTGTTCCACTGTTATGGCTGGCCAGTGCAATATTTCAAACATTTTATAATAAGTCGTAGAAGATGTTTGAAAGACATTAATGGCCACCTTTTGTCTCTCTGATGATCACTAAGGACTCGAAAATTAATTTGGAACGTTTTAATGTATTTTTGACAGATTTAGAGCCATGTAGCATCTGTTAGCAAGATAGCAGCAGCAGCAGCAGGAGGAGGAGGAGAGAGAGCATTAGAAGTCAGACAGGCTGGGCTTGCTGTCAGAGGTAAGGGCATAATAATTATTTAGCTATATGCACTAAATCAAATATGTATTACATGGTCCATCTGCTTGTGGCTAGATGAAGCCTCGATTTTATTGTTTATGTCTATTGGGCCATTTTTAAATAAATAAATAATTGTAAAACCAGCCTGTGTTTGCATGTTAGCTAAAGTCCAATATAATTACTCATTGCATGTAATACAAACACATTTGCAAGCCCATTATTTACTGTATGTTCAATTTGTGTACAGTGTGTGTGGAGCAGCAGACAGCTGTCAGAGTGGTGGACACATATGACATTTATTTTCTATATGCAAAGGTGAGTTGTCATGTAGAACCGACAGAATGATAACATTTAGTTTTATATTCCTTTTTTTATTCAACATTATTGGCTAAAATGTACATGTTGTTCACATGCAATAAAGACATTGTGTCAGACAGGAAAAACAAAGTGCTCGTACCGGTACTACACCAAGTTTACACGGGCGTGTATGGGGTTCGACACCCTGGAGTGCTAAAAATAAACCTGTCTGTCACAGTCTGTTGTATGTGTGACTTTATGAAATGTCCAATTCAATATTTCACTAAGCTAGACAGTTGTCAACCCTTTTCATTTAAAGGGCCCCCAGTTTGACGTGCGTGCGTGCGTGCGTGCGTGCGTGCGTGCGTGCGTGCGGTGAGTGAGTGAGTGAGTGAGTGCGTGCGTGCGTGCGTGCGTGCGTGCGTGCGTGCGTGCGTTGAGAGAGTGAGTGAGTGAGTGAGTGAGTGAGTGTGAGTGAGCGAGCGGAGTCTTGAGTTGAGCAATGTAACTCTGAGAACAAAAGCAATGACCCCTGGTCAATATGAGAACCACTGTTCTGTCATATTCACATATTTCACACAGCCTGTGATGTCAATTAGCTGGGCATGCATGCAATTCAACTGAATGCCCACGAGGTGTCGTCAGTGCACAGTAACACAGAGCACAGAGCAGAGACTCTGTCCCATAGTACAGCTCTAATGTCATATTTCACTGAGGGTGATGTTATAGAAATGTCAATTTGAGTTGCTATAGATGTGTTTGTGTTAACTGTGTAACGATTAAATAATTAAATTAACTGTTACTCTTTTTTAAAGCACGGGATAGTGACTGATCTCCTTCGACACAATTGATTTATGCTGAATGACAGGAATGGCAATAGACATTAGACAGCAAACACACTCAGTAAGAACACAGCGAAGTAGTGATGAAGTTATGATAGTATTTATCTACTCAAAGGAGAAATAATAATACAGCCAGGTATAAACAACAACCAACTCAGATGAATGAAAACAAGTTGAAACCCTTTGAACCGAATGTCCTCGATACGCGCCCGCACGCACGCACGCACGCACGTACGTCCGCTAAATAGTTTATTAGATAGGTCTGTAAGAAAAGAGTAATTAAAGTCCGCATCTCGCGCACGCGCCCGCACGCTCCTATTGTTCCTTATCGCTCCGTGAATCCAAACGGCTCCAAACCGTCCCAGAACAAACGAAAAGTGTCAATCAATCAATGTCAATCCAAAAACGTTACTCCAAAAGTTATCCAAAAAGTAAAGGGATCCCCAGCAACGACGTAATCCACAAAGTAATGACTCCCAAGGGAAAAAACAACAATGGATCCTCGCGGGGTATAAAATAAAATATAAACGGTCTCACCAAGTCTTTTCTCTTGTGAAGTACAGCGCGCGGCAGTGTGGCCTTAGCTATTTTCCACCTATAGCGTTCCGAGTAGAGTTAATTATTAAATAAATAATGATCAAACTGGTCTAGGTCTCCTGTGGACTTCCTGGACGGTTTGCCTCTCTCGTTCGTTCCTCCCGCGGGCCGGCCACCAACGCCTACTTTACGTGCGTCAGACAGTCTCGGACCCGTCAATCAAAACAATCCCCTCAAATCATAACATAGGCTTTCAAAACACCCCTTAAACAATAACAAAATAAAACCTATTAGGACATTACCCTTAAAGGATGGCGTTAATTAAGGACCATTATACAATATCTGTGACATACACTTTTAAATGCCATAAATAAAATAAATCCTTCTTTTAACATATGTGGCAGCGCTACATAGACCCCCCCTCCAGCCATCGGCTACTAGGGTGAGGTACCATAGAACCTTTTTATATTCACCACATTGATAGTGTCCTGTTTATCAGGTGGGTTATTCCATCCGATTCGGTAATTCACCGGCCCTAATTTTCTCAGTATTTTAGCTGGCCCCTCCCACTTGGGCGCTAGCTTGGCGGAGAACTTGTCGCTGGCCTTCGAGAGAGGATGAGTCCTGACCCAGACTAGGTCACCCGCTAGAAAGTGCGCTTCTTTCCTGCGGGCATTATAATACCTAGCTTGTCTAGCCTGGTGCACACCCACTCTCCTCCTGACCTCCTCCGCCATCTTCTGTTGTCTCTCCACCAGGTTGTATGCGGCTTGGTCTGCCGGAGACGGTGGTTTATTGATCAGCCTCTCCAGTGGGCCTTGGAGCTTCCGACCCAAAGCCAGCTCAGCAGGGACTTTCCCGGTGGTTTCCTGTTGGGCTGTGTTGAGGGCGAAGCGGAACTCTGGTAGCCACTGGTCCCAGGTGTTATGGTGCTGGCCGACGAATGATGCAATCATGGTTTTCAATGTCCGGTTGATGCGTTCTGTAAGGTTGGTTTGTGGGTGGTAACTGGTGGTGAGTTTCTGGACAACACCCCAAGCCTTGCAGAGGTCCATCAACAAGTTGGCAGTGAATTGAGGTCCTCTGTCCGAAACGAGGTACGAGGGCACCCCCCAGCGGGTGAAGATTTCCTCCCTGAGGATCTTGATGAGACGAGGTGTTTTGCTGTCTCTCAAGGGGAACATCTCTACCCATTTGGAGTAATAGTCCACCACTACCAAGAGGTAAACGTTGCCGGCTTTGCTCCTGGGGAATGGACCCATCAGGTCGACGCCTAACATCACTCCGGGAGCGGTGACTTGAGTGCTCTGTAGTAGCCCTGCCGGCTTGGTGTTGTCTGCCTTGTATTGCTGGCAGGTCACACAAGTCTTTGTGTGATCCCATACGTCCTTCCGGACCATTGGCCACCAGGCAACCTCCAGCACTCTTAAGAGGGTCTTCAGGCGACCCAGATGACCCCCCAATGGATTGTCGTGGAAGTACCTCAGGAATTCTGCCACCAGAGTCTGCGGAACGACCAACTGCCACTTTTCTCCCTGGTTCTTCAGCGGTACTCTTCGGTACAATAGCCCTTGGTGGTTACAGAAGCCGATGCGATCGGGTGGAGATGTTGTCCGACCGCTGACTCTCCTCAGGTCCATCACAACCTGGTCTGTTCCTTGGGCCGTCGCCAATTCTGCCAATGTGGTCGGCAAGTCCGAGGGGCTTTTCGTGGACATGACAAGACAGGGTGAGGAGTGAATGGAGAGTGGCTCATAAGCACGGGACAGTGCATCCGGAGCGACGTTAAGACAGCCCCTCCGATAATGAACCTTGAAGGTGAATTGTTGCAGTCGGAGTATCCAACGAGTCAGTCGAGAGGTGGTCTTCGGGCAGTTGAAAGCCCAGGACAGTGCAGCATGGTCCGTGAAGACTGTGAACTCTGGTCCCTCCAGATAGTGCCTCCACTTTTCCACAGCCCAGACCACAGCCAGGCACTCCTTCTCAGAAGTGGAATAATTCCGTTCTGGGCCTCGGAGTCCCCTCGACGCGTAAGCAATTACATGCTCACCATCGTCGGTGGTCTGGGAGAGGATGGCTCCGAGACCCACTTCGCTGGCATCCGTGTGTACCTGGAATGGTAGTGATGTATTGGGTTGCGCCAACACTGGGGAGCTCTTCAACGCCTGCTTCAGAGCTTCCATGCTGTCTTGGCACTGGCTGGTCCAGTTCCATTCCACTCCCTTCCTCTTCAGATTGTTGAGAGGGGCTGCCATATCGGCAAAACGGGGAATGAATTTGTGGTACCATCCCGCAAGCCCCAAGAAACGCTGTACAGCCTTCAGATCCCGAGGGACAGGATAGTCAGATACAGCCTGGGTCTTAGATGGATCAACCTCTACGCCTCTGTTGGAGACAATATGCCCCAAGAACATCAGCTCTCGTTTGAAAAAGTGGCACTTCTTCAAGTTGAGGCTGAGATTGGCGGCATGCAACTTCTGGAAGACGGATTCCAAGTCTCTAAGATGTTGTTCTTTGGAGTGAGAGTACACGATGATGTCATCGATGTAGACAAAGCATAGCTTTCCCCTCAACTCCGACAAGACCGTCTCCATCAGCCGCTGAAAGGAGGCTGCCGCATTCCGCAGACCGAATGGCATGGCCTTAAACTGGAAAAGTCCAAGAGATGTAATGAAAGCAGTCTTCGCCTTGCTCTCCTTTGCCATCGCCACCTGCCAGTATCCAGACTGCAAGTCCAAGGAACTGAACCATGAGGCCCCTTCCAAGGATTCAAGGATGTCGTGAATGATGGGCATCGGATAAGCGTCTGGCAGCGTTTTGGCATTCACCCTTCGGTAGTCCACACAGAATCTGTAGGACCCGTCTGGTTTGTTCACCAGAACTACAGGTGATGACCAAGCTGACTGTGACGGCTCAATGATCCCATCCACCAGCATCTTCTCCACATGTTCCTCTATGACTTTCTTCTTCTGTGGAGACACACGATACGCCTTGCATCGTACAGGCACTTCATCCTGCACGAAGATGGTGTGCTTCTCCACAGATGTCTTCCCCAGTTTACTGGAGGTGACTGCAGGCCAGTCACCCATGAGCTGTAGGAGCTCCTCCGGACAGTCCGTGTCATAAGGAACCCGTAACTCTGGGTTGACCGTAGAGGCCCAGCAACTTCTCATCTCTCCTGGAGGCAAGGCATAATAGAGGCGGATGCCTGGTTGGTAGATGATGGTGGGAGACTTGTCCCACAAGCTGGAGTTGGCCTTCTGGCTTAAGAAAGGATAATAGGTATAACCTTGTCCAGTCTTCAACCCATACCTATTCTTAGCCAGATCAAGAATGGCACCGGTCTCGGCAAGGAAATCTAGCCCAAGGATCAGTGGGAACACAAGATGGCGATCTTGCATCACATGGGTGTCGATGGTTCTTTTCACCCCATGCCAGTTGAACCCGAGGTCTTTCTTGCCCAGGGCCTGATGAGCTGAGCCATCAGCTAGGACAAAACCCTGTCTGACAACCGGTAAGGTTTCGTCTGGTAGCATGACTCGCTTCCACAGACTTTCCTTAATCAGGGTGAAAGAACTCCCAGTGTCCACCACTGCCTCTACTGGGATTCCCTTGATGGTAACTGGGACCAACAGGAGCTTATGTTCTTTCTTTTTGCAGCTCTTGTGTTGCACTAGAGAAAGCTCTGCTATGGTCTTCGCCGACTGTTTCTTCTTCTCCTTACCCTGTTTGTCAGTACTCGCCTTCACCCTCTGCCAGTAGTCCTGGGTTCCTGAGAAGTCCTTCTCCACCATGGACCCCACCTTTACTAGCTCGGTCACTGTCGTCACAGTGCCCCGCAGGCAGCCAGCCACTTTAGGGTTGATGTTACTCAAGATGCGTCTCACTATATCTTCCTCTGGCATGTCTCGCTTCCACTTGAGGCACAGTGCACGATAATCGTATGCAAAGTCCCTGAGACATTGCTCTGGTTTCTGCACCATGGACCTCAGTCTCTCCTCCACTTCTGTCATGTAGTCAGAGGAGAGGAAAGCGGACATGAAGGCATTTTTAAATGAGACCCAATTGTAGACTTGGCTTTTAGCAGCCTGCCACCAGCTGAGTGCCGGCCCCTTGAAGACGGAGGACAGGGCTCCCAAAAGTTCCCGGTTGGAGAGGGGTCTTAAGGCAAGGAAGGTCTCACACTGCTCAATGAAGGCAAGGACATCGGAAGTTTCAGTCGTGGCACCAAACGTAGGAAACTCCAGCCGCACCGGGGGTTTGGAGTAAGACGGAGAGGAGAGTGAATGCGCTCCAGGCTGACTATATGGCATAGGGGGCGCTATGGGGCTGACATCTGTGGAAAGTTCTAGGGGTCTGCTTGCTACAGGTGTACTAGTAGGTCTTGCCCTAGCAAGGTCTTTCTTCCACTTGTCGTCCCTGCGTAACAAACAGTTTACTGTATCCCTTTCCAGTTTCTGCATGTCTGCCCTCATATCTTCTCCTAGTCTGGTGAGAGTAGATTCAATGGACTGCCTTAGGTGGGCCTCCCTGTTCACTGAACTGGCTATGGAAGCTCTAAAATCATTTTCGAGCTTAGCCAATTTTTTTTCCAGAGACTTCACCTCACCTTTAAGTTCCCCATTAACACTCTTCAGAGAAGTCACCTCACCTTTAAGTTCATCATGATCAGCCTTTAGAGAATTCACCTCCCCTTTAAGCTCATTGTAATGAGTCACATCATTCTCATCCCTCCCATCATCATCATCATCATCATCATCATCATCATCATCTTCATCATCGTCATCATCATTTTCATTGTCATTATTTTCATTGTCATTATTTTCATTATCGGTTTCATGTTCAACCTGGGCATCAACCTGCCCTCTTTGATTCTCATCCCCAACATACAAATCACTTAACGAGGTTTCATGAGGGGGACTTCTCCTTGTGGTGAAAGATCCCGAAGTGAAATCTGGGTCCCCCTGAACTACAGGTAGGCTATCAACCATTGGAGTATAGGGAGAATCATGGACAGGAGTAGACACGACGTCACTTGTTTCTACTCCTTCTGGTGTTGCCATATTGCAAAGCTAAACCAAACCAGCTTATCAAAATCAATTAATCAATCAATCGATCAATCAATCAATCAATCAATTTAAATCAGTCCCCGTATGGGCCACCATTATGTAACGATTAAATAATTAAATTAACTGTTACTCTTTTTTAAAGCACGGGATAGTGACTGATCTCCTTCGACACAATTGATTTATGCTGAATGACAGGAATGGCAATAGACATTAGACAGCAAACACACTCAGTAAGAACACAGCGAAGTAGTGATGAAGTTATGATAGTATTTATCTACTCAAAGGAGAAATAATAATACAGCCAGGTATAAACAACAACCAACTCAGATGAATGAAAACAAGTTGAAACCCTTTGAACCGAATGTCCTCGATACGCGCCCGCACGCACGCACGCACGCACGTACGTCCGCTAAATAGTTTATTAGATAGGTCTGTAAGAAAAGAGTAATTAAAGTCCGCATCTCGCGCACGCGCCCGCACGCTCCTATTGTTCCTTATCGCTCCGTGAATCCAAACGGCTCCAAACCGTCCCAGAACAAACGAAAAGTGTCAATCAATCAATGTCAATCCAAAAACGTTACTCCAAAAGTTATCCAAAAAGTAAAGGGATCCCCAGCAACGACGTAATCCACAAAGTAATGACTCCCAAGGGAAAAAACAACAATGGATCCTCGCGGGGTATAAAATAAAATATAAACGGTCTCACCAAGTCTTTTCTCTTGTGAAGTACAGCGCGCGGCAGTGTGGCCTTAGCTATTTTCCACCTATAGCGTTCCGAGTAGAGTTAATTATTAAATAAATAATGATCAAACTGGTCTAGGTCTCCTGTGGACTTCCTGGACGGTTTGCCTCTCTCGTTCGTTCCTCCCGCGGGCCGGCCACCAACGCCTACTTTACGTGCGTCAGACAGTCTCGGACCCGTCAATCAAAACAATCCCCTCAAATCATAACATAGGCTTTCAAAACACCCCTTAAACAATAACAAAATAAAACCTATTAGGACATTACCCTTAAAGGATGGCGTTAATTAAGGACCATTATACAATATCTGTGACATACACTTTTAAATGCCATAAATAAAATAAATCCTTCTTTTAACATATGTGGCAGCGCTACAACTGAACCTTCAGAAATAAGAAAATTAACGGAATAGCTGTGAAAACCTCAAAGAACGCACTGGTTTCCTCGCGCTCCTGGCCAGCCGATCCTCTCTGACTTTAGTAAAATGTATTAGTATATCCCTGGATGACTATTGGCCTAGTCTAATGTTGCTGGGGGCCAATCGGGTGGTTTAGACTCTGACAGCTGACAGCAGGGCGCCGCCCCCCTCTCTCCCTTTCCACTGAGCACGGCAGCCATCTTGGTTTGCCTGTCAACAATCAGACTGGACTGGAGGTACTATTGATATATTTTTTAATAAGTCGTAGAAGATGTTTGAAAGACATTAATGGCCACCTTGTGTCTCTCTGATGATCACTAAGGACTCGAAAATTAATTTGGAACGTTTTAATGTATTTTTGACAGATTTAGAGCCATGTAGCATCTGTTAGCATGTTAGCTTGTGTTCCACTGTTATGGCTGGCCAGTGCAATATTTCAAACATTTTATAATAAGTCGTAGAAGATGTTTGAAAGACATTAATGGCCACCTTTTGTCTCTCTGATGATCACTAAGGACTCGAAAATTAATTTGGAACGTTTTAATGTATTTTTGACAGATTTAGAGCCATGTAGCATCTGTTAGCAAGATAGCAGCAGCAGCAGCAGGAGGAGGAGGAGGAGAGAGAGCATTAGAAGTCAGACAGGCTGGGCTTGCTGTCAGAGGTAAGGGCATAATAATTATTTAGCTATATGCACTAAATCAAATATGTATTACATGGTCCATCTGCTTGTGGCTAGATGAAGCCTCGATTTTATTGTTTATGTCTATTGGGCCATTTTTAAATAAATAAATAATTGTAAAACCAGCCTGTGTTTGCATGTTAGCTAAAGTCCAATATAATTACTCATTGCATGTAATACAAACACATTTGCAAGCCCATTATTTACTGTATGTTCAATTTGTGTACAGTGTGTGTGGAGCAGCAGACAGCTGTCAGAGTGGTGGACACATATGACATTTATTTTCTATATGCAAAGGTGAGTTGTCATGTAGAACCGACAGAATGATAACATTTAGTTTTATATTCCTTTTTTTATTCAACATTATTGGCTAAAATGTACATGTTGTTCACATGCAATAAAGACATTGTGTCAGACAGGAAAAACAAAGTGCTCGTACCGGTACTACACCAAGTTTACACGGGCGTGTATGGGGTTCGACACCCTGGAGTGCTAAAAATAAACCTGTCTGTCACAGTCTGTTGTATGTGTGACTTTATGAAATGTCCAATTCAATATTTCACTAAGCTAGACAGTTGTCAACCCTTTTCATTTAAAGGGCCCCCAGTTTGACGTGCGTGCGTGCGTGCGTGCGTGCGTGCGTGCGTGAGTGAGTGAGTGAGTGAGTGAGTGCGTGCGTGCGTGCGTGCGTGCGTGCGTTGAGAGAGTGAGTGAGTGAGTGAGTGAGTGAGTGTGAGTAAGCGAGCGGAGTCTTGAGTTGAGCAATGTAACTCTGAGAACAAAAGCAATGACCCCTGGTCAATATGAGAACCACTGTTCTGTCATATTCACATATTTCACACAGCCTGTGATGTCAATTAGCTGGGCATGCATGCAATTCAACTGAATGCCCACGAGGTGTCGTCAGTGCACAGTAACACAGAGCACAGAGCAGAGACTCTGTCCCATAGTACAGCTCTAATGTCATATTTCACTGAGGGTGATGTTATAGAAATGTCAATTTGAGTTGCTATAGATGTGTTTGTGTTAACTGAACCTTCAGAAATAAGAAAATTAACGGAATAGCTGTGAAAACCTCAAAGAACGCACTGGTTTCCTCGCGCTCCTGGCCAGCCGATCCTCTCTGACTTTAGTAAAATGTATTAGTATATCCCTGGATGACTATTGGCCTAGTCTAATGTTGCTGGGGGCCAATCGGGTGGTTTAGACTCTGACAGCTGACAGCAGGGCGCCGCCCCCCTCTCTCCCTTTCCACTGAGCACGGCAGCCATCTTGGTTTGCCTGTCAACAATCAGACTGGACTGGAGGTACTATTGATATATTTTTTAATAAGTCGTAGAAGATGTTTGAAAGACATTAATGGCCACCTTGTGTCTCTCTGATGATCACTAAGGACTCGAAAATTAATTTGGAACGTTTTAATGTATTTTTGACAGATTTAGAGCCATGTAGCATCTGTTAGCATGTTAGCTTGTGTTCCACTGTTATGGCTGGCCAGTGCAATATTTCAAACATTTTATAATAAGTCGTAGAAGATGTTTGAAAGACATTAATGGCCACCTTTTGTCTCTCTGATGATCACTAAGGACTCGAAAATTAATTTGGAACGTTTTAATGTATTTTTGACAGATTTAGAGCCATGTAGCATCTGTTAGCAAGATAGCAGCAGCAGCAGCAGGAGGAGGAGGAGAGAGAGCATTAGAAGTCAGACAGGCTGGGCTTGCTGTCAGAGGTAAGGGCATAATAATTATTTAGCTATATGCACTAAATCAAATATGTATTACATGGTCCATCTGCTTGTGGCTAGATGAAGCCTCGATTTTATTGTTTATGTCTATTGGGCCATTTTTAAATAAATAAATAATTGTAAAACCAGCCTGTGTTTGCATGTTAGCTAAAGTCCAATATAATTACTCATTGCATGTAATACAAACACATTTGCAAGCCCATTATTTACTGTATGTTCAATTTGTGTACAGTGTGTGTGGAGCAGCAGACAGCTGTCAGAGTGGTGGACACATATGACATTTATTTTCTATATGCAAAGGTGAGTTGTCATGTAGAACCGACAGAATGATAACATTTAGTTTTATATTCCTTTTTTTATTCAACATTATTGGCTAAAATGTACATGTTGTTCACATGCAATAAAGACATTGTGTCAGACAGGAAAAACAAAGTGCTCGTACCGGTACTACACCAAGTTTACACGGGCGTGTATGGGGTTCGACACCCTGGAGTGCTAAAAATAAACCTGTCTGTCACAGTCTGTTGTATGTGTGACTTTATGAAATGTCCAATTCAATATTTCACTAAGCTAGACAGTTGTCAACCCTTTTCATTTAAAGGGCCCCCAGTTTGACGTGCGTGCGTGCGTGCGTGCGTGCGTGCGTGCGTGCGGTGAGTGAGTGAGTGAGTGAGTGCGTGCGTGCGTGCGTGCGTGCGTGCGTGCGTGCGTGCGTTGAGAGAGTGAGTGAGTGAGTGAGTGAGTGAGTGTGAGTGAGCGAGCGGAGTCTTGAGTTGAGCAATGTAACTCTGAGAACAAAAGCAATGACCCCTGGTCAATATGAGAACCACTGTTCTGTCATATTCACATATTTCACACAGCCTGTGATGTCAATTAGCTGGGCATGCATGCAATTCAACTGAATGCCCACGAGGTGTCGTCAGTGCACAGTAACACAGAGCACAGAGCAGAGACTCTGTCCCATAGTACAGCTCTAATGTCATATTTCACTGAGGGTGATGTTATAGAAATGTCAATTTGAGTTGCTATAGATGTGTTTGTGTTAACTGAACCTTCAGAAATAAGAAAATTAACGGAATAGCTGTGAAAACCTCAAAGAACGCACTGGTTTCCTCGCGCTCCTGGCCAGCCGATCCTCTCTGACTTTAGTAAAATGTATTAGTATATCCCTGGATGACTATTGGCCTAGTCTAATGTTGCTGGGGGCCAAACGGGTGGTTTAGACTCTGACAGCTGACAGCAGGGCGCCGCCCCCCTCTCTCCCTTTCCACTGAGCACGGCAGCCATCTTGGTTTGCCTGTCAACAATCAGACTGGACTGGAGGTACTATTGATATATTTTTTAATAAGTCGTAGAAGATGTTTGAAAGACATTAATGGCCACCTTGTGTCTCTCTGATGATCACTAAGGACTCGAAAATTAATTTGGAACGTTTTAATGTATTTTTGACAGATTTAGAGCCATGTAGCATCTGTTAGCATGTTAGCTTGTGTTCCACTGTTATGGCTGGCCAGTGCAATATTTCAAACATTTTATAATAAGTCGTAGAAGATGTTTGAAAGACATTAATGGCCACCTTTTGTCTCTCTGATGATCACTAAGGACTCGAAAATTAATTTGGAACGTTTTAATGTATTTTTGACAGATTTAGAGCCATGTAGCATCTGTTAGCAAGATAGCAGCAGCAGCAGCAGGAGGAGGAGGAGAGAGAGCATTAGAAGTCAGACAGGCTGGGCTTGCTGTCAGAGGTAAGGGCATAATAATTATTTAGCTATATGCACTAAATCAAATATGTATTACATGGTCCATCTGCTTGTGGCTAGATGAAGCCTCGATTTTATTGTTTATGTCTATTGGGCCATTTTTAAATAAATAAATAATTGTAAAACCAGCCTGTGTTTGCATGTTAGCTAAAGTCCAATATAATTACTCATTGCATGTAATACAAACACATTTGCAAGCCCATTATTTACTGTATGTTCAATTTGTGTACAGTGTGTGTGGAGCAGCAGACAGCTGTCAGAGTGGTGGACACATATGACATTTATTTTCTATATGCAAAGGTGAGTTGTCATGTAGAACCGACAGAATGATAACATTTAGTTTTATATTCCTTTTTTTATTCAACATTATTGGCTAAAATGTACATGTTGTTCACATGCAATAAAGACATTGTGTCAGACAGGAAAAACAAAGTGCTCGTACCGGTACTACACCAAGTTTACACGGGCGTGTATGGGGTTCGACACCCTGGAGTGCTAAAAATAAACCTGTCTGTCACAGTCTGTTGTATGTGTGACTTTATGAAATGTCCAATTCAATATTTCACTAAGCTAGACAGTTGTCAACCCTTTTCATTTAAAGGGCCCCCAGTTTGACGTGCGTGCGTGCGTGCGTGCGTGCGTGCGTGCGTGCGTGCGGTGAGTGAGTGAGTGAGTGAGTGCGTGCGTGCGTGCGTGCGTGCGTGCGTGCGTGCGTGCGTTGAGAGAGTGAGTGAGTGAGTGAGTGAGTGAGTGTGAGTGAGCGAGCGGAGTCTTGAGTTGAGCAATGTAACTCTGAGAACAAAAGCAATGACCCCTGGTCAATATGAGAACCACTGTTCTGTCATATTCACATATTTCACACAGCCTGTGATGTCAATTAGCTGGGCATGCATGCAATTCAACTGAATGCCCACGAGGTGTCGTCAGTGCACAGTAACACAGAGCACAGAGCAGAGACTCTGTCCCATAGTACAGCTCTAATGTCATATTTCACTGAGGGTGATGTTATAGAAATGTCAATTTGAGTTGCTATAGATGTGTTTGTGTTAACTGAACCTTCAGAAATAAGAAAATTAACGGAATAGCTGTGAAAACCTCAAAGAACGCACTGGTTTCCTCGCGCTCCTGGCCAGCCGATCCTCTCTGACTTTAGTAAAATGTATTAGTATATCCCTGGATGACTATTGGCCTAGTCTAATGTTGCTGGGGGCCAAACGGGTGGTTTAGACTCTGACAGCTGACAGCAGGGCGCCGCCCCCCTCTCTCCCTTTCCACTGAGCACGGCAGCCATCTTGGTTTGCCTGTCAACAATCAGACTGGACTGGAGGTACTATTGATATATTTTTTAATAAGTCGTAGAAGATGTTTGAAAGACATTAATGGCCACCTTGTGTCTCTCTGATGATCACTAAGGACTCGAAAATTAATTTGGAACGTTTTAATGTATTTTTGACAGATTTAGAGCCATGTAGCATCTGTTAGCATGTTAGCTTGTGTTCCACTGTTATGGCTGGCCAGTGCAATATTTCAAACATTTTATAATAAGTCGTAGAAGATGTTTGAAAGACATTAATGGCCACCTTTTGTCTCTCTGATGATCACTAAGGACTCGAAAATTAATTTGGAACGTTTTAATGTATTTTTGACAGATTTAGAGCCATGTAGCATCTGTTAGCAAGATAGCAGCAGCAGCAGCAGGAGGAGGAGGAGAGAGAGCATTAGAAGTCAGACAGGCTGGGCTTGCTGTCAGAGGTAAGGGCATAATAATTATTTAGCTATATGCACTAAATCAAATATGTATTACATGGTCCATCTGCTTGTGGCTAGATGAAGCCTCGATTTTATTGTTTATGTCTATTGGGCCATTTTTAAATAAATAAATAATTGTAAAACCAGCCTGTGTTTGCATGTTAGCTAAAGTCCAATATAATTACTCATTGCATGTAATACAAACACATTTGCAAGCCCATTATTTACTGTATGTTCAATTTGTGTACAGTGTGTGTGGAGCAGCAGACAGCTGTCAGAGTGGTGGACACATATGACATTTATTTTCTATATGCAAAGGTGAGTTGTCATGTAGAACCGACAGAATGATAACATTTAGTTTTATATTCCTTTTTTTATTCAACATTATTGGCTAAAATGTACATGTTGTTCACATGCAATAAAGACATTGTGTCAGACAGGAAAAACAAAGTGCTCGTACCGGTACTACACCAAGTTTACACGGGCGTGTATGGGGTTCGACACCCTGGAGTGCTAAAAATAAACCTGTCTGTCACAGTCTGTTGTATGTGTGACTTTATGAAATGTCCAATTCAATATTTCACTAAGCTAGACAGTTGTCAACCCTTTTCATTTAAAGGGCCCCCAGTTTGACGTGCGTGCGTGCGTGCGTGCGTGCGTGCGTGCGTGCGTGCGGTGAGTGAGTGAGTGAGTGAGTGCGTGCGTGCGTGCGTGCGTGCGTGCGTGCGTGCGTGCGTTGAGAGAGTGAGTGAGTGAGTGAGTGAGTGAGTGTGAGTGAGCGAGCGGAGTCTTGAGTTGAGCAATGTAACTCTGAGAACAAAAGCAATGACCCCTGGTCAATATGAGAACCACTGTTCTGTCATATTCACATATTTCACACAGCCTGTGATGTCAATTAGCTGGGCATGCATGCAATTCAACTGAATGCCCACGAGGTGTCGTCAGTGCACAGTAACACAGAGCACAGAGCAGAGACTCTGTCCCATAGTACAGCTCTAATGTCATATTTCACTGAGGGTGATGTTATAGAAATGTCAATTTGAGTTGCTATAGATGTGTTTGTGTTAACTGAACCTTCAGAAATAAGAAAATTAACGGAATAGCTGTGAAAACCTCAAAGAACGCACTGGTTTCCTCGCGCAGGGGCCTTGTGCCTCTATAGGTACAGCAGACAGCTGTCAAACTGGGGTCAAACTATTAATGAGTGGACATAAAGGGTTCTGGTCGTCCTTGTTCCGGGACTGGGTAGTAAATGAATCTACTGGGCTTAATGCCAAGTCAATTGGTCAGGGGAGACCAATGTAGGATGGCAGGGCAGTGATTGTGCCGTATTAGAAGTTGAATAAATTATAAATGAATTAATCTGTGGGTTATTGTGTTATCCCAGAGGTAGTGTGGATTGTGGAATAACTCTATCCGATCCCCCATGACTGAAAAACCTCAGTTATAATGTGTCTGGGTTGTGTAGGAAGCGAGAACCAGTCATCAGAAATGAGTCCGAAATGAGGAAAGTTGTGAATTCGCCAATGTAAAAATTCATAATTAAATCCTGGAGAGGGTTAAGGGTCTGCAATTAATTTTCAGCAGAATGCGGGTGCCCTACTATACTAATCCCTGCAGCCGGACTGTCAGGGGTGCTTCATATAGGATCCATGGGTCCTGGCATACTAGCATGTACGTTTTAAGGGTGTATCCATGCAGCCGGACGGTCAGGGGTGCTTCATATAGGATCCATGGGTCCTGGCATACTAGCATGTACGTTTTAAGGGTGTAATCAATCTGGTTAGTTATCTGTAGCTGCACGGCTTTACTCCTCTGGGAAATTGATGTGGCTGATTCCACCATGTCATTCAGTCATCTCTTCATTCTAGCTTTCATACATATTAGAAATCAAATGTTTAAGAATGAGTGAAAATAGCTGATCTACAAGCTTCGCGCCGCATCGTGAGCTTGCTTGTTCTAATTACGAATAGTTTGTGCATTCAGGTATTATGAATTATAATAACATTTCGTGCAAACACTCAAGCAGGACATTATTGTCTCCACCAGGCAGGACATTATTGTCTCCACCAGGCCGAAGGCATGGGGAGAGAGTATGTTTTGCACTCCGTCCGTCCGTGTGTCTGTCCGTCTAATCTCCGGCACCGTCAACCCAGTCGATGCCAAATTTTGTGCACACACTCCCTGGATGCCAACGGCCTGTTATAGCGCCACCAGTAGGCCGCTTTGTATAAAGCAAGTTTTTGGACAGTACACCTACAGATTTTGTCCAAACATCACGCAAATTGGTACACAGTCTCTCTAGAGCCATTCAACGAAATGGGTCTTTCAGATTTCTCAGACTCCATCCTGATTGGCTAAGATTGGCTTCCAAAGTTTGCAGTAGTGCTCAGTTTCAAACAAAATGCTGCAAATCATGAACACATTGTGTGATTCCCCAGAAATTGCTCACGCACATTCCCACTAGGCCGAGGAAGAAATGCCACATGGAAATTTTCAACTCAGCCTCATGGTGGCGCTATAACTGGCCGAAAAGTGTATTTACTGCACGGATCTGTGGAGGAGAAACCATTCCAAAGTCCATTCCAGGCCATGCCCGCCTCCACGGGCAGGGAGGCGGGTTAAAGAGTAAAGGAACGCGACGCACGCACGCACGCACGCACGTCTCTCCTGCCGACTGGCCATGTGTGTGACTTTGCACTTAGAAGAGCACACAAGTGTGTATTTACTAAGGTTTTAGATAGACAGGTCGCGAGGCCCGGGCTCTCCTGCCCCGACAACTGTCGAGTTAGAGAGTTGTACGGCTCCATTTGGACACCCCTCAAGGAACCCACAGAGTTCCCGGAATCCACTTTGAGAACCACCGTTATTGTAGAGGCGTCACACTTTGTTTGAAAGCAGCAGATCTACGAGCTCGGCGGATAGCACTCGGCGCACGGCTTTTTCTTTCAAGGTCACCTCGGGCCAGGGTCACCTCGGGACACCATGGGCGGGCACCTTTGAGCCGAGGCGCCTCCCACGGTAGAAAAATAGTAGAAAAGACTCTATTGGGGGCGGGGAAGACTCTATTGGGGCGGGTCCAATAGGAACGCACCGGAAAAGGAACGCACCGGCCGAAGGAGGAACGCGGAGGCGCCGCGTTCCACTTATCGGGCCTTTGGGCCCGCCGCGGGCGGACGGGGCGACGCCGGGGCGCGCCGGGCGCGTCCCTCATCTCCGGGCGCCCCGGGGACCGGGAAGGGCCAAATTTTTTTTTGCGCGGCCCCCTTCGGGGGCCCGCGCAGGGCCTCGGGCCAAAACCTCAAAGAACGGTGGGGGTCCTTCGCGCTCCTGGCCAGCCGATCCTCTCTGACTTTAGTAAAATGTATTAGTATATCCCTGGATGACTATTGGCCTAGTCTAATGTTGCTGGGGGCCAATCGGGTGGTTTAGACTCTGACAGCTGACAGCAGGGCGCCGCCCCCCTCTCTCCCTTTCCACTGAGCACGGCAGCCATCTTGGTTTGCCTGTCAACAATCAGACTGGACTGGAGGTACTATTGATATATTTTTTAATAAGTCGTAGAAGATGTTTGAAAGACATTAATGGCCACCTTGTGTCTCTCTGATGATCACTAAGGACTCGAAAATTAATTTGGAACGTTTTAATGTATTTTTGACAGATTTAGAGCCATGTAGCATCTGTTAGCATGTTAGCTTGTGTTCCACTGTTATGGCTGGCCAGTGCAATATTTCAAACATTTTATAATAAGTCGTAGAAGATGTTTGAAAGACATTAATGGCCACCTTTTGTCTCTCTGATGATCACTAAGGACTCGAAAATTAATTTGGAACGTTTTAATGTATTTTTGACAGATTTAGAGCCATGTAGCATCTGTTAGCAAGATAGCAGCAGCAGCAGCAGGAGGAGGAGGAGAGAGAGCATTAGAAGTCAGACAGGCTGGGCTTGCTGTCAGAGGTAAGGGCATAATAATTATTTAGCTATATGCACTAAATCAAATATGTATTACATGGTCCATCTGCTTGTGGCTAGATGAAGCCTCGATTTTATTGTTTATGTCTATTGGGCCATTTTTAAATAAATAAATAATTGTAAAACCAGCCTGTGTTTGCATGTTAGCTAAAGTCCAATATAATTACTCATTGCATGTAATACAAACACATTTGCAAGCCCATTATTTACTGTATGTTCAATTTGTGTACAGTGTGTGTGGAGCAGCAGACAGCTGTCAGAGTGGTGGACACATATGACATTTATTTTCTATATGCAAAGGTGAGTTGTCATGTAGAACCGACAGAATGATAACATTTAGTTTTATATTCCTTTTTTTATTCAACATTATTGGCTAAAATGTACATGTTGTTCACATGCAATAAAGACATTGTGTCAGACAGGAAAAACAAAGTGCTCGTACCGGTACTACACCAAGTTTACACGGGCGTGTATGGGGTTCGACACCCTGGAGTGCTAAAAATAAACCTGTCTGTCACAGTCTGTTGTATGTGTGACTTTATGAAATGTCCAATTCAATATTTCACTAAGCTAGACAGTTGTCAACCCTTTTCATTTAAAGGGCCCCCAGTTTGACGTGCGTGCGTGCGTGCGTGCGTGCGTGCGTGCGTGCGGTGAGTGAGTGAGTGAGTGAGTGCGTGCGTGCGTGCGTGCGTGCGTGCGTGCGTGCGTGCGTTGAGAGAGTGAGTGAGTGAGTGAGTGAGTGAGTGTGAGTGAGCGAGCGGAGTCTTGAGTTGAGCAATGTAACTCTGAGAACAAAAGCAATGACCCCTGGTCAATATGAGAACCACTGTTCTGTCATATTCACATATTTCACACAGCCTGTGATGTCAATTAGCTGGGCATGCATGCAATTCAACTGAATGCCCACGAGGTGTCGTCAGTGCACAGTAACACAGAGCACAGAGCAGAGACTCTGTCCCATAGTACAGCTCTAATGTCATATTTCACTGAGGGTGATGTTATAGAAATGTCAATTTGAGTTGCTATAGATGTGTTTGTGTTAACTGAACCTTCAGAAATAAGAAAATTAACGGAATAGCTGTGAAAACCTCAAAGAACGCACTGGTTTCCTCGCGCTCCTGGCCAGCCGATCCTCTCTGACTTTAGTAAAATGTATTAGTATATCCCTGGATGACTATTGGCCTAGTCTAATGTTGCTGGGGGCCAATCGGGTGGTTTAGACTCTGACAGCTGACAGCAGGGCGCCGCCCCCCTCTCTCCCTTTCCACTGAGCACGGCAGCCATCTTGGTTTGCCTGTCAACAATCAGACTGGACTGGAGGTACTATTGATATATTTTTTAATAAGTCGTAGAAGATGTTTGAAAGACATTAATGGCCACCTTGTGTCTCTCTGATGATCACTAAGGACTCGAAAATTAATTTGGAACGTTTTAATGTATTTTTGACAGATTTAGAGCCATGTAGCATCTGTTAGCATGTTAGCTTGTGTTCCACTGTTATGGCTGGCCAGTGCAATATTTCAAACATTTTATAATAAGTCGTAGAAGATGTTTGAAAGACATTAATGGCCACCTTTTGTCTCTCTGATGATCACTAAGGACTCGAAAATTAATTTGGAACGTTTTAATGTATTTTTGACAGATTTAGAGCCATGTAGCATCTGTTAGCAAGATAGCAGCAGCAGCAGCAGGAGGAGGAGGAGAGAGAGCATTAGAAGTCAGACAGGCTGGGCTTGCTGTCAGAGGTAAGGGCATAATAATTATTTAGCTATATGCACTAAATCAAATATGTATTACATGGTCCATCTGCTTGTGGCTAGATGAAGCCTCGATTTTATTGTTTATGTCTATTGGGCCATTTTTAAATAAATAAATAATTGTAAAACCAGCCTGTGTTTGCATGTTAGCTAAAGTCCAATATAATTACTCATTGCATGTAATACAAACACATTTGCAAGCCCATTATTTACTGTATGTTCAATTTGTGTACAGTGTGTGTGGAGCAGCAGACAGCTGTCAGAGTGGTGGACACATATGACATTTATTTTCTATATGCAAAGGTGAGTTGTCATGTAGAACCGACAGAATGATAACATTTAGTTTTATATTCCTTTTTTTATTCAACATTATTGGCTAAAATGTACATGTTGTTCACATGCAATAAAGACATTGTGTCAGACAGGAAAAACAAAGTGCTCGTACCGGTACTACACCAAGTTTACACGGGCGTGTATGGGGTTCGACACCCTGGAGTGCTAAAAATAAACCTGTCTGTCACAGTCTGTTGTATGTGTGACTTTATGAAATGTCCAATTCAATATTTCACTAAGCTAGACAGTTGTCAACCCTTTTCATTTAAAGGGCCCCCAGTTTGACGTGCGTGCGTGCGTGCGTGCGTGCGTGCGTGCGTGCGGTGAGTGAGTGAGTGAGTGAGTGCGTGCGTGCGTGCGTGCGTGCGTGCGTGCGTGCGTGCGTGCGTGCGTTGAGAGAGTGAGTGAGTGAGTGAGTGAGTGAGTGTGAGTGAGCGAGCGGAGTCTTGAGTTGAGCAATGTAACTCTGAGAACAAAAGCAATGACCCCTGGTCAATATGAGAACCACTGTTCTGTCATATTCACATATTTCACACAGCCTGTGATGTCAATTAGCTGGGCATGCATGCAATTCAACTGAATGCCCACGAGGTGTCGTCAGTGCACAGTAACACAGAGCACAGAGCAGAGACTCTGTCCCATAGTACAGCTCTAATGTCATATTTCACTGAGGGTGATGTTATAGAAATGTCAATTTGAGTTGCTATAGATGTGTTTGTGTTAACTGAACCTTCAGAAATAAGAAAATTAACGGAATAGCTGTGAAAACCTCAAAGAACGCACTGGTTTCCTCGCGCTCCTGGCCAGCCGATCCTCTCTGACTTTCCTAAAATGTATTAGGATATCCCTGGAGGTTATTGGCCTATCCTAATGTTGCTGGGGGCCAATGGTTTAGACTCTTGACTGACAGCTGACAGCAGGGCGCCGCCCCCCTCTCTCACTTTCCACTGAACACGGCAGCCATCTTGGTTTGCCTGTCAACAAGCAGGCTGGACTGGAGGTACTATTGATATATTTTTTAATAAATCGTAGAAGATGTTTGAAAGACATTAATGGCCACCTTTTGTCTCTCTGATGATCACTAAGGACTCGAAAATTAATTTGGAATGTTTTGGTCTATTTTTGACAGATTTAGAGCCATGTAGCATCTGTTAGCATGTTAGCTTGTGTTCCACTGTTATGGCTGGCCAGTGCAATATTTCATATATTTTTTAATAAGTCGTAGAAGATGTTTGAAAGACATTAATGGCCACCTTTTGTCTCTCTGATGATCACTAAGGACCCGAAAATTTATTTGGAACGTTTTGGGGTCTTTTGGACAGAGTTAGAGAGAGTTAGCTTCTGTTAGCATGATAGCAGCAGGAGGAAGGGAAGGAAGAAGAGAGCATTAGAAGTCAGTCAGTCAGACAGGCTGGGCTTGCTGTCAGAGGTAAGGGCATAATAATTATTTAGCTAATGCACTAAATAAAATATGTATTACATGGTCCATCTGCTTGTGGCTAGATGAAGCCTCGATTTTAGTGTTTATGTCTATTGGGCCATTTTTAAATAAATAAATAATTGTAAAACCAGCCTGTGTTTGCATGTTAGCTAAAGTCCAATATAATTACTCATTGCATGTAATACAAACACATTTGCAAGCCCATTATTTACTGTATGTTCAATTTGTGTACAGTGTGTGTGGAGCAGCAGACAGCTGTCAGAGTGGTGGACACATATGACATTTATTTTCTATATGCAAAGGTGAGTTGTCATGTAGAACCGACAGAATGATAACATTTAGTTTTATATTCCTTTTTTTATTCAACATTATTGGCTAAAATTGTACATGTTGTTCACATGCAATAAAGACATTGTGTCAGACAGGAAAAACAAAGTGCTCGTACCGGTACTACACCAAGTTTACACTGGCGTGTATGGGGTTCGACACCCTGGAGTGCTAAAAATAAACCTGTCTGTCACAGTCTGTTGTATGTTTGACTTTATGAAATGTCCAATTCAATATTTCACTAAGCTAGACAGTTGTCAACCCTTTTCATTTAAAGGGCCCCCAGTTTGACGTGCGTGCGTGCGTGCGTGCGGTGGGTGAGTGAGTGAGTGCGTGCGTGCGTGCGTGCGTGCGTGCGTGCGTGCGTGCGTGCGTGCGTGCGTGCGTTGAGAGAGCGTGCGTGGAGGGTCAGGGCCCAGAGGTCACTGTGCCCTCATGCCTGTGTGCGTGCGTGCGTGCGTGCGTGCGTGCGTGCGTGCGTGCGGTGCGGTGAGTGAGTGAGTGAGTGAGTGAGTGAGTGAGTGAGTGAGTGAGTGAGTGAGTGAGTGAGTGAGTGAGTGAGTGAGTGAGTGAGTGAGTGAGTGAGTGAGTGCGTGCGTGCGTGCGTGCGTGCGTGCACGCACGCACGAAAAGGAAAAGGAACGCACCGGCCGAAGGAGGAACGCGGAGGCGCCGCGTTCCACTTATCGGGAAAAGGAACGCACCGGCCGAAGGAGGAACGCGGAGGCGCCGCGTTCCACTTATCGGGAAAAGGAACGCACCGGCCGAAGGAGGAACGCGGAGGCGCCGCGTTCCACTTATCGGGCGACGCCCCGGCGTCGCCCCGTCCGCCCGCGGCGGGCCCAAAGGCCCGATAAGTGGAACGCGGCGCCTCCGCGTTCCTCCTTCGGCCGGTGCGTTCCTTTTCCCGATAAGTGGAACGCGGCGCCTCCGCGTTCCTCCTTCGGCCGGTGCGTTCCTTTTCCCGATAAGTGGAACGCGGCGCCTCCGCGTTCCTCCTTCGGCCGGTGCGTTCCTTTTCCCGATAAGTGGAACGCGGCGCCTCCGCGTTCCTCCTTCGGCCGGTGCGTTCCTTTTCCTTTTCGTGCGGTGAGTGAGTGAGTGAGTGAGTGAGTGAGTGTGAGTGAGTGAGTGAGTGAGTGAGTGAGTGAGTGAGTGAGTGAGTGAGTGCGTGCGTGCGTGCGTGCGTGCGTTGAGAGAGCGTGCGTGGAGGGTCAGGGCCCAGAGGTCACTGTGCCCTCATGCCTGTGTGCGTGCGTGCGTGCGTGCGTGCGTGCGTGCGTGCGTGCGTGCGGTGAGTGAGTGAGTGAGTGTGTGAGTGAGTGAGTGAGTGAGTGAGTGAGTGAGTGTGAGTGAGCGAGCGGAGTCTTGAGTTGAGCAATGTAACTCTGAGAACAAAAGCAATGACCCCTGGTCAATATGAGAACCACTGTTCTGTCATATTCACATATTTCACACAGCCTGTGATGTCAATTAGCTGGGCATGCATGCAATTCAACTGAATGCCCACAAGGTGTCGTCAGTGCACAGTAACACAGAGCACAGAGCAGAGACTCTGTCCCATAGTACAGCTCTAATGTTATATTTCACTGAGGGTGATGTTATAGAAATGTCAATTTGAGTTGCTATAGATGTGTTTGTGTTAACTGAACCTTCAGAAATAAGAAAATTAACGGAATAGCTGTGAAAACCTCAAAGAACGCACTGGTTTCCTCGCGCTCCTGGCCAGCCGATCCTCTCTGACTTTCCTAAAATGTATTAGGATATCCCTGGAGGTTATTGGCCTATCCTAATGTTGCTGGGGGCCAATGGTTTAGACTCTTGACTGACAGCTGACAGCAGGGCGCCGCCCCCCTCTCTCACTTTCCACTGAACACGGCAGCCATCTTGGTTTGCCTGTCAACAAGCAGGCTGGACTGGAGGTACTATTGATATATTTTTTAATAAATCGTAGAAGATGTTTGAAAGACATTAATGGCCACCTTTTGTCTCTCTGATGATCACTAAGGACTCGAAAATTAATTTGGAATGTTTTGGTCTATTTTTGACAGATTTAGAGCCATGTAGCATCTGTTAGCATGTTAGCTTGTGTTCCACTGTTATGGCTGGCCAGTGCAATATTTCATATATTTTTTAATAAGTCGTAGAAGATGTTTGAAAGACATTAATGGCCACCTTTTGTCTCTCTGATGATCACTAAGGACCCGAAAATTTATTTGGAACGTTTTGGGGTCTTTTGGACAGAGTTAGAGAGAGTTAGCTTCTGTTAGCATGATAGCAGCAGGAGGAAGGGAAGGAAGAAGAGAGCATTAGAAGTCAGTCAGTCAGACAGGCTGGGCTTGCTGTCAGAGGTAAGGGCATAATAATTATTTAGCTAATGCACTAAATAAAATATGTATTACATGGTCCATCTGCTTGTGGCTAGATGAAGCCTCGATTTTAGTGTTTATGTCTATTGGGCCATTTTTAAATAAATAAATAATTGTAAAACCAGCCTGTGTTTGCATGTTAGCTAAAGTCCAATATAATTACTCATTGCATGTAATACAAACACATTTGCAAGCCCATTATTTACTGTATGTTCAATTTGTGTACAGTGTGTGTGGAGCAGCAGACAGCTGTCAGAGTGGTGGACACATATGACATTTATTTTCTATATGCAAAGGTGAGTTGTCATGTAGAACCGACAGAATGATAACATTTAGTTTTATATTCCTTTTTTTATTCAACATTATTGGCTAAAATTGTACATGTTGTTCACATGCAATAAAGACATTGTGTCAGACAGGAAAAACAAAGTGCTCGTACCGGTACTACACCAAGTTTACACTGGCGTGTATGGGGTTCGACACCCTGGAGTGCTAAAAATAAACCTGTCTGTCACAGTCTGTTGTATGTTTGACTTTATGAAATGTCCAATTCAATATTTCACTAAGCTAGACAGTTGTCAACCCTTTTCATTTAAAGGGCCCCCAGTTTGACGTGCGTGCGTGCGTGCGTGCGGTGGGTGAGTGAGTGAGTGCGTGCGTGCGTGCGTGCGTGCGTGCGTGCGTGCGTGCGTGCGTGCGTGCGTGCGTTGAGAGAGCGTGCGTGGAGGGTCAGGGCCCAGAGGTCACTGTGCCCTCATGCCTGTGTGCGTGCGTGCGTGCGTGCGTGCGTGCGGTGCGGTGAGTGAGTGAGTGAGTGAGTGAGTGAGTGAGTGAGTGAGTGAGTGAGTGAGTGAGTGAGTGAGTGCGTGCGTGCGTGCGTGCGTGCGTGCACGCACGCACGAAAAGGAAAAGGAACGCACCGGCCGAAGGAGGAACGCGGAGGCGCCGCGTTCCACTTATCGGGAAAAGGAACGCACCGGCCGAAGGAGGAACGCGGAGGCGCCGCGTTCCACTTATCGGGAAAAGGAACGCACCGGCCGAAGGAGGAACGCGGAGGCGCCGCGTTCCACTTATCGGGCGACGCCCCGGCGTCGCCCCGTCCGCCCGCGGCGGGCCCAAAGGCCCGATAAGTGGAACGCGGCGCCTCCGCGTTCCTCCTTCGGCCGGTGCGTTCCTTTTCCCGATAAGTGGAACGCGGCGCCTCCGCGTTCCTCCTTCGGCCGGTGCGTTCCTTTTCCCGATAAGTGGAACGCGGCGCCTCCGCGTTCCTCCTTCGGCCGGTGCGTTCCTTTTCCCGATAAGTGGAACGCGGCGCCTCCGCGTTCCTCCTTCGGCCGGTGCGTTCCTTTTCCTTTTCGTGCGGTGAGTGAGTGAGTGAGTGAGTGAGTGAGTGTGAGTGAGTGAGTGAGTGAGTGAGTGAGTGAGTGAGTGAGTGAGTGAGTGCGTGCGTGCGTGCGTGCGTGCGTTGAGAGAGCGTGCGTGGAGGGTCAGGGCCCAGAGGTCACTGTGCCCTCATGCCTGTGTGCGTGCGTGCGTGCGTGCGTGCGTGCGTGCGTGCGTGCGTGCGTGCGTGCGGTGAGTGAGTGAGTGAGTGTGTGAGTGAGTGAGTGAGTGAGTGAGTGAGTGAGTGAGTGAGTGTGAGTGAGCGAGCGGAGTCTTGAGTTGAGCAATGTAACTCTGAGAACAAAAGCAATGACCCCTGGTCAATATGAGAACCACTGTTCTGTCATATTCACATATTTCACACAGCCTGTGATGTCAATTAGCTGGGCATGCATGCAATTCAACTGAATGCCCACAAGGTGTCGTCAGTGCACAGTAACACAGAGCACAGAGCAGAGACTCTGTCCCATAGTACAGCTCTAATGTTATATTTCACTGAGGGTGATGTTATAGAAATGTCAATTTGAGTTGCTATAGATGTGTTTGTGTTAACTGAACCTTCAGAAATAAGAAAATTAACGGAATAGCTGTGAAAACCTCAAAGAACGCACTGGTTTCCTCGCGCTCCTGGCCAGCCGATCCTCTCTGACTTTCCTAAAATGTATTAGGATATCCCTGGAGGTTATTGGCCTATCCTAATGTTGCTGGGGGCCAATGGTTTAGACTCTTGACTGACAGCTGACAGCAGGGCGCCGCCCCCCTCTCTCACTTTCCACTGAACACGGCAGCCATCTTGGTTTGCCTGTCAACAAGCAGGCTGGACTGGAGGTACTATTGATATATTTTTTAATAAATCGTAGAAGATGTTTGAAAGACATTAATGGCCACCTTTTGTCTCTCTGATGATCACTAAGGACTCGAAAATTAATTTGGAATGTTTTGGTCTATTTTTGACAGATTTAGAGCCATGTAGCATCTGTTAGCATGTTAGCTTGTGTTCCACTGTTATGGCTGGCCAGTGCAATATTTCATATATTTTTTAATAAGTCGTAGAAGATGTTTGAAAGACATTAATGGCCACCTTTTGTCTCTCTGATGATCACTAAGGACCCGAAAATTTATTTGGAACGTTTTGGGGTCTTTTGGACAGAGTTAGAGAGAGTTAGCTTCTGTTAGCATGATAGCAGCAGGAGGAAGGGAAGGAAGAAGAGAGCATTAGAAGTCAGTCAGTCAGACAGGCTGGGCTTGCTGTCAGAGGTAAGGGCATAATAATTATTTAGCTAATGCACTAAATAAAATATGTATTACATGGTCCATCTGCTTGTGGCTAGATGAAGCCTCGATTTTAGTGTTTATGTCTATTGGGCCATTTTTAAATAAATAAATAATTGTAAAACCAGCCTGTGTTTGCATGTTAGCTAAAGTCCAATATAATTACTCATTGCATGTAATACAAACACATTTGCAAGCCCATTATTTACTGTATGTTCAATTTGTGTACAGTGTGTGTGGAGCAGCAGACAGCTGTCAGAGTGGTGGACACATATGACATTTATTTTCTATATGCAAAGGTGAGTTGTCATGTAGAACCGACAGAATGATAACATTTAGTTTTATATTCCTTTTTTTATTCAACATTATTGGCTAAAATTGTACATGTTGTTCACATGCAATAAAGACATTGTGTCAGACAGGAAAAACAAAGTGCTCGTACCGGTACTACACCAAGTTTACACTGGCGTGTATGGGGTTCGACACCCTGGAGTGCTAAAAATAAACCTGTCTGTCACAGTCTGTTGTATGTTTGACTTTATGAAATGTCCAATTCAATATTTCACTAAGCTAGACAGTTGTCAACCCTTTTCATTTAAAGGGCCCCCAGTTTGACGTGCGTGCGTGCGTGCGTGCGGTGGGTGAGTGAGTGAGTGCGTGCGTGCGTGCGTGCGTGCGTGCGTGCGTGCGTGCGTGCGTGCGTGCGTGCGTGCGTTGAGAGAGCGTGCGTGGAGGGTCAGGGCCCAGAGGTCACTGTGCCCTCATGCCTGTGTGCGTGCGTGCGTGCGTGCGTGCGTGCGTGCGTGCGGTGCGGTGAGTGAGTGAGTGAGTGAGTGAGTGAGTGAGTGAGTGAGTGAGTGAGTGAGTGAGTGAGTGAGTGAGTGAGTGAGTGCGTGCGTGCGTGCGTGCGTGCGTGCACGCACGCACGAAAAGGAAAAGGAACGCACCGGCCGAAGGAGGAACGCGGAGGCGCCGCGTTCCACTTATCGGGAAAAGGAACGCACCGGCCGAAGGAGGAACGCGGAGGCGCCGCGTTCCACTTATCGGGAAAAGGAACGCACCGGCCGAAGGAGGAACGCGGAGGCGCCGCGTTCCACTTATCGGGCGACGCCCCGGCGTCGCCCCGTCCGCCCGCGGCGGGCCCAAAGGCCCGATAAGTGGAACGCGGCGCCTCCGCGTTCCTCCTTCGGCCGGTGCGTTCCTTTTCCCGATAAGTGGAACGCGGCGCCTCCGCGTTCCTCCTTCGGCCGGTGCGTTCCTTTTCCCGATAAGTGGAACGCGGCGCCTCCGCGTTCCTCCTTCGGCCGGTGCGTTCCTTTTCCCGATAAGTGGAACGCGGCGCCTCCGCGTTCCTCCTTCGGCCGGTGCGTTCCTTTTCCTTTTCGTGCGGTGAGTGAGTGAGTGAGTGAGTGAGTGAGTGTGAGTGAGTGAGTGAGTGAGTGAGTGAGTGAGTGAGTGAGTGAGTGAGTGAGTGCGTGCGTGCGTGCGTGCGTGCGTTGAGAGAGCGTGCGTGGAGGGTCAGGGCCCAGAGGTCACTGTGCCCTCATGCCTGTGTGCGTGCGTGCGTGCGTGCGTGCGTGCGTGCGTGCGTGCGTGCGGTGAGTGAGTGAGTGAGTGTGTGAGTGAGTGAGTGAGTGAGTGAGTGAGTGAGTGAGTGAGTGTGAGTGAGCGAGCGGAGTCTTGAGTTGAGCAATGTAACTCTGAGAACAAAAGCAATGACCCCTGGTCAATATGAGAACCACTGTTCTGTCATATTCACATATTTCACACAGCCTGTGATGTCAATTAGCTGGGCATGCATGCAATTCAACTGAATGCCCACAAGGTGTCGTCAGTGCACAGTAACACAGAGCACAGAGCAGAGACTCTGTCCCATAGTACAGCTCTAATGTTATATTTCACTGAGGGTGATGTTATAGAAATGTCAATTTGAGTTGCTATAGATGTGTTTGTGTTAACTGAACCTTCAGAAATAAGAAAATTAACGGAATAGCTGTGAAAACCTCAAAGAACGCACTGGTTTCCTCGCGCTCCTGGCCAGCCGATCCTCTCTGACTTTCCTAAAATGTATTAGGATATCCCTGGAGGTTATTGGCCTATCCTAATGTTGCTGGGGGCCAATGGTTTAGACTCTTGACTGACAGCTGACAGCAGGGCGCCGCCCCCCTCTCTCACTTTCCACTGAACACGGCAGCCATCTTGGTTTGCCTGTCAACAAGCAGGCTGGACTGGAGGTACTATTGATATATTTTTTAATAAATCGTAGAAGATGTTTGAAAGACATTAATGGCCACCTTTTGTCTCTCTGATGATCACTAAGGACTCGAAAATTAATTTGGAATGTTTTGGTCTATTTTTGACAGATTTAGAGCCATGTAGCATCTGTTAGCATGTTAGCTTGTGTTCCACTGTTATGGCTGGCCAGTGCAATATTTCATATATTTTTTAATAAGTCGTAGAAGATGTTTGAAAGACATTAATGGCCACCTTTTGTCTCTCTGATGATCACTAAGGACCCGAAAATTTATTTGGAACGTTTTGGGGTCTTTTGGACAGAGTTAGAGAGAGTTAGCTTCTGTTAGCATGATAGCAGCAGGAGGAAGGGAAGGAAGAAGAGAGCATTAGAAGTCAGTCAGTCAGACAGGCTGGGCTTGCTGTCAGAGGTAAGGGCATAATAATTATTTAGCTAATGCACTAAATAAAATATGTATTACATGGTCCATCTGCTTGTGGCTAGATGAAGCCTCGATTTTAGTGTTTATGTCTATTGGGCCATTTTTAAATAAATAAATAATTGTAAAACCAGCCTGTGTTTGCATGTTAGCTAAAGTCCAATATAATTACTCATTGCATGTAATACAAACACATTTGCAAGCCCATTATTTACTGTATGTTCAATTTGTGTACAGTGTGTGTGGAGCAGCAGACAGCTGTCAGAGTGGTGGACACATATGACATTTATTTTCTATATGCAAAGGTGAGTTGTCATGTAGAACCGACAGAATGATAACATTTAGTTTTATATTCCTTTTTTTATTCAACATTATTGGCTAAAATTGTACATGTTGTTCACATGCAATAAAGACATTGTGTCAGACAGGAAAAACAAAGTGCTCGTACCGGTACTACACCAAGTTTACACTGGCGTGTATGGGGTTCGACACCCTGGAGTGCTAAAAATAAACCTGTCTGTCACAGTCTGTTGTATGTTTGACTTTATGAAATGTCCAATTCAATATTTCACTAAGCTAGACAGTTGTCAACCCTTTTCATTTAAAGGGCCCCCAGTTTGACGTGCGTGCGTGCGTGCGTGCGGTGGGTGAGTGAGTGAGTGCGTGCGTGCGTGCGTGCGTGCGTGCGTGCGTGCGTGCGTGCGTGCGTGCGTGCGTGCGTTGAGAGAGCGTGCGTGGAGGGTCAGGGCCCAGAGGTCACTGTGCCCTCATGCCTGTGTGCGTGCGTGCGTGCGTGCGTGCGTGCGTGCGTGCGGTGCGGTGAGTGAGTGAGTGAGTGAGTGAGTGAGTGAGTGAGTGAGTGAGTGAGTGAGTGAGTGAGTGAGTGCGTGCGTGCGTGCGTGCGTGCGTGCACGCACGCACGAAAAGGAAAAGGAACGCACCGGCCGAAGGAGGAACGCGGAGGCGCCGCGTTCCACTTATCGGGAAAAGGAACGCACCGGCCGAAGGAGGAACGCGGAGGCGCCGCGTTCCACTTATCGGGAAAAGGAACGCACCGGCCGAAGGAGGAACGCGGAGGCGCCGCGTTCCACTTATCGGGCGACGCCCCGGCGTCGCCCCGTCCGCCCGCGGCGGGCCCAAAGGCCCGATAAGTGGAACGCGGCGCCTCCGCGTTCCTCCTTCGGCCGGTGCGTTCCTTTTCCCGATAAGTGGAACGCGGCGCCTCCGCGTTCCTCCTTCGGCCGGTGCGTTCCTTTTCCCGATAAGTGGAACGCGGCGCCTCCGCGTTCCTCCTTCGGCCGGTGCGTTCCTTTTCCCGATAAGTGGAACGCGGCGCCTCCGCGTTCCTCCTTCGGCCGGTGCGTTCCTTTTCCTTTTCGTGCGGTGAGTGAGTGAGTGAGTGAGTGAGTGAGTGTGAGTGAGTGAGTGAGTGAGTGAGTGAGTGAGTGAGTGAGTGCGTGCGTGCGTGCGTGCGTGCGTGCGTTGAGAGAGCGTGCGTGGAGGGTCAGGGCCCAGAGGTCACTGTGCCCTCATGCCTGTGTGCGTGCGTGCGTGCGTGCGTGCGTGCGTGCGTGCGTGCGTGCGTGCGGTGAGTGAGTGAGTGAGTGTGTGAGTGAGTGAGTGAGTGAGTGAGTGAGTGAGTGAGTGAGTGTGAGTGAGCGAGCGGAGTCTTGAGTTGAGCAATGTAACTCTGAGAACAAAAGCAATGACCCCTGGTCAATATGAGAACCACTGTTCTGTCATATTCACATATTTCACACAGCCTGTGATGTCAATTAGCTGGGCATGCATGCAATTCAACTGAATGCCCACAAGGTGTCGTCAGTGCACAGTAACACAGAGCACAGAGCAGAGACTCTGTCCCATAGTACAGCTCTAATGTTATATTTCACTGAGGGTGATGTTATAGAAATGTAAATTTGAGTTGCTATAGATGTGTTTGTGTTAACTGAACCTTCAGAAATAAGAAAATTAACGGAATAGCTGTGAAAACCTCAAAGAACGCACTGGTTTCCTCGCGCTCCTGGCCAGCCGATCCTCTCTGACTTTCCTAAAATGTATTAGGATATCCCTGGAGGTTATTGGCCTATCCTAATGTTGCTGGGGGCCAATGGTTTAGACTCTTGACTGACAGCTGACAGCAGGGCGCCGCCCCCCTCTCTCACTTTCCACTGAACACGGCAGCCATCTTGGTTTGCCTGTCAACAAGCAGGCTGGACTGGAGGTACTATTGATATATTTTTTAATAAATCGTAGAAGATGTTTGAAAGACATTAATGGCCACCTTTTGTCTCTCTGATGATCACTAAGGACTCGAAAATTAATTTGGAATGTTTTGGTCTATTTTTGACAGATTTAGAGCCATGTAGCATCTGTTAGCATGTTAGCTTGTGTTCCACTGTTATGGCTGGCCAGTGCAATATTTCATATATTTTTTAATAAGTCGTAGAAGATGTTTGAAAGACATTAATGGCCACCTTTTGTCTCTCTGATGATCACTAAGGACCCGAAAATTTATTTGGAACGTTTTGGGGTCTTTTGGACAGAGTTAGAGAGAGTTAGCTTCTGTTAGCATGATAGCAGCAGGAGGAAGGGAAGGAAGAAGAGAGCATTAGAAGTCAGTCAGTCAGACAGGCTGGGCTTGCTGTCAGAGGTAAGGGCATAATAATTATTTAGCTAATGCACTAAATAAAATATGTATTACATGGTCCATCTGCTTGTGGCTAGATGAAGCCTCGATTTTAGTGTTTATGTCTATTGGGCCATTTTTAAATAAATAAATAATTGTAAAACCAGCCTGTGTTTGCATGTTAGCTAAAGTCCAATATAATTACTCATTGCATGTAATACAAACACATTTGCAAGCCCATTATTTACTGTATGTTCAATTTGTGTACAGTGTGTGTGGAGCAGCAGACAGCTGTCAGAGTGGTGGACACATATGACATTTATTTTCTATATGCAAAGGTGAGTTGTCATGTAGAACCGACAGAATGATAACATTTAGTTTTATATTCCTTTTTTTATTCAACATTATTGGCTAAAATTGTACATGTTGTTCACATGCAATAAAGACATTGTGTCAGACAGGAAAAACAAAGTGCTCGTACCGGTACTACACCAAGTTTACACTGGCGTGTATGGGGTTCGACACCCTGGAGTGCTAAAAATAAACCTGTCTGTCACAGTCTGTTGTATGTTTGACTTTATGAAATGTCCAATTCAATATTTCACTAAGCTAGACAGTTGTCAACCCTTTTCATTTAAAGGGCCCCCAGTTTGACGTGCGTGCGTGCGTGCGTGCGGTGGGTGAGTGAGTGAGTGAGTGCGTGCGTGCGTGCGTGCGTGCGTGCGTGCGTGCGTGCGTGCGTGCGTGCGTGCGTGCGTGCGTGCGTTGAGAGAGCGTGCGTGGAGGGTCAGGGCCCAGAGGTCACTGTGCCCTCATGCCTGTGTGCGTGCGTGCGTGCGTGCGTGCGTGCGTGCGTGCGTGCGGTGCGGTGAGTGAGTGAGTGAGTGAGTGAGTGAGTGAGTGAGTGAGTGAGTGAGTGAGTGAGTGAGTGAGTGAGTGAGTGAGTGCGTGCGTGCGTGCGTGCGTGCACGCACGCACGAAAAGGAAAAGGAACGCACCGGCCGAAGGAGGAACGCGGAGGCGCCGCGTTCCACTTATCGGGAAAAGGAACGCACCGGCCGAAGGAGGAACGCGGAGGCGCCGCGTTCCACTTATCGGGAAAAGGAACGCACCGGCCGAAGGAGGAACGCGGAGGCGCCGCGTTCCACTTATCGGGCGACGCCCCGGCGTCGCCCCGTCCGCCCGCGGCGGGCCCAAAGGCCCGATAAGTGGAACGCGGCGCCTCCGCGTTCCTCCTTCGGCCGGTGCGTTCCTTTTCCCGATAAGTGGAACGCGGCGCCTCCGCGTTCCTCCTTCGGCCGGTGCGTTCCTTTTCCCGATAAGTGGAACGCGGCGCCTCCGCGTTCCTCCTTCGGCCGGTGCGTTCCTTTTCCCGATAAGTGGAACGCGGCGCCTCCGCGTTCCTCCTTCGGCCGGTGCGTTCCTTTTCCTTTTCGTGCGGTGAGTGAGTGAGTGAGTGAGTGAGTGAGTGTGAGTGAGTGAGTGAGTGAGTGAGTGAGTGAGTGAGTGAGTGAGTGCGTGCGTGCGTGCGTGCGTGCGTTGAGAGAGCGTGCGTGGAGGGTCAGGGCCCAGAGGTCACTGTGCCCTCATGCCTGTGTGCGTGCGTGCGTGCGTGCGTGCGTGCGTGCGTGCGTGCGTGCGTGCGTGCGTGCGTGCGTGCGGTGAGTGAGTGAGTGAGTGTGTGAGTGAGTGAGTGAGTGAGTGAGTGAGTGAGTGAGTGAGTGAGTGTGAGTGAGCGAGCGGAGTCTTGAGTTGAGCAATGTAACTCTGAGAACAAAAGCAATGACCCCTGGTCAATATGAGAACCACTGTTCCACATATTTCACACAGCCTGTGATGTCAATTAGCTGGGCATGCATGCAATTCAACTGAATGCCCACAAGGTGTCGTCAGTGCACAGTAACACAGAGCACAGAGCAGAGACTCTGTCCCATAGTACAGCTCTAATGTTATATTTCACTGAGGGTGATGTTATAGAAATGTCAATTTGAGTTGCTATAGATGTGTTTGTGTTAACTGAACCTTCAGAAATAAGAAAATTAACGGAATAGCTGTGAAAACCTCAAAGAACGCACTGGTTTCCTCGCGCTCCTGGCCAGCCGATCCTCTCTGACTTTCCTAAAATGTATTAGGATATCCCTGGAGGTTATTGGCCTATCCTAATGTTGCTGGGGGCCAATGGTTTAGACTCTTGACTGACAGCTGACAGCAGGGCGCCGCCCCCCTCTCTCACTTTCCACTGAACACGGCAGCCATCTTGGTTTGCCTGTCAACAAGCAGGCTGGACTGGAGGTACTATTGATATATTTTTTAATAAATCGTAGAAGATGTTTGAAAGACATTAATGGCCACCTTTTGTCTCTCTGATGATCACTAAGGACTCGAAAATTAATTTGGAATGTTTTGGTCTATTTTTGACAGATTTAGAGCCATGTAGCATCTGTTAGCATGTTAGCTTGTGTTCCACTGTTATGGCTGGCCAGTGCAATATTTCATATATTTTTTAATAAGTCGTAGAAGATGTTTGAAAGACATTAATGGCCACCTTTTGTCTCTCTGATGATCACTAAGGACCCGAAAATTTATTTGGAACGTTTTGGGGTCTTTTGGACAGAGTTAGAGAGAGTTAGCTTCTGTTAGCATGATAGCAGCAGGAGGAAGGGAAGGAAGAAGAGAGCATTAGAAGTCAGTCAGTCAGACAGGCTGGGCTTGCTGTCAGAGGTAAGGGCATAATAATTATTTAGCTAATGCACTAAATAAAATATGTATTACATGGTCCATCTGCTTGTGGCTAGATGAAGCCTCGATTTTAGTGTTTATGTCTATTGGGCCATTTTTAAATAAATAAATAATTGTAAAACCAGCCTGTGTTTGCATGTTAGCTAAAGTCCAATATAATTACTCATTGCATGTAATACAAACACATTTGCAAGCCCATTATTTACTGTATGTTCAATTTGTGTACAGTGTGTGTGGAGCAGCAGACAGCTGTCAGAGTGGTGGACACATATGACATTTATTTTCTATATGCAAAGGTGAGTTGTCATGTAGAACCGACAGAATGATAACATTTAGTTTTATATTCCTTTTTTTATTCAACATTATTGGCTAAAATTGTACATGTTGTTCACATGCAATAAAGACATTGTGTCAGACAGGAAAAACAAAGTGCTCGTACCGGTACTACACCAAGTTTACACTGGCGTGTATGGGGTTCGACACCCTGGAGTGCTAAAAATAAACCTGTCTGTCACAGTCTGTTGTATGTTTGACTTTATGAAATGTCCAATTCAATATTTCACTAAGCTAGACAGTTGTCAACCCTTTTCATTTAAAGGGCCCCCAGTTTGACGTGCGTGCGTGCGTGCGTGCGGTGGGTGAGTGAGTGAGTGAGTGCGTGCGTGCGTGCGTGCGTGCGTGCGTGCGTGCGTGCGTGCGTGCGTGCGTGCGTGCGTGCGTGCGTTGAGAGAGCGTGCGTGGAGGGTCAGGGCCCAGAGGTCACTGTGCCCTCATGCCTGTGTGCGTGCGTGCGTGCGTGCGTGCGTGCGTGCGTGCGTGCGGTGCGGTGAGTGAGTGAGTGAGTGAGTGAGTGAGTGAGTGAGTGAGTGAGTGAGTGAGTGAGTGAGTGAGTGAGTGAGTGAGTGCGTGCGTGCGTGCGTGCGTGCACGCACGCACGAAAAGGAAAAGGAACGCACCGGCCGAAGGAGGAACGCGGAGGCGCCGCGTTCCACTTATCGGGAAAAGGAACGCACCGGCCGAAGGAGGAACGCGGAGGCGCCGCGTTCCACTTATCGGGAAAAGGAACGCACCGGCCGAAGGAGGAACGCGGAGGCGCCGCGTTCCACTTATCGGGCGACGCCCCGGCGTCGCCCCGTCCGCCCGCGGCGGGCCCAAAGGCCCGATAAGTGGAACGCGGCGCCTCCGCGTTCCTCCTTCGGCCGGTGCGTTCCTTTTCCCGATAAGTGGAACGCGGCGCCTCCGCGTTCCTCCTTCGGCCGGTGCGTTCCTTTTCCCGATAAGTGGAACGCGGCGCCTCCGCGTTCCTCCTTCGGCCGGTGCGTTCCTTTTCCCGATAAGTGGAACGCGGCGCCTCCGCGTTCCTCCTTCGGCCGGTGCGTTCCTTTTCCTTTTCGTGCGGTGAGTGAGTGAGTGAGTGAGTGAGTGAGTGTGAGTGAGTGAGTGAGTGAGTGAGTGAGTGAGTGAGTGAGTGAGTGAGTGAGTGCGTGCGTGCGTGCGTGCGTGCGTTGAGAGAGCGTGCGTGGAGGGTCAGGGCCCAGAGGTCACTGTGCCCTCATGCCTGTGTGCGTGCGTGCGTGCGTGCGTGCGTGCGTGCGTGCGTGCGTGCGTGCGTGCGTGCGTGCGGTGAGTGAGTGAGTGAGTGTGTGAGTGAGTGAGTGAGTGAGTGAGTGAGTGAGTGAGTGAGTGTGAGTGAGCGAGCGGAGTCTTGAGTTGAGCAATGTAACTCTGAGAACAAAAGCAATGACCCCTGGTCAATATGAGAACCACTGTTCTGTCATATTCACATATTTCACACAGCCTGTGATGTCAATTAGCTGGGCATGCATGCAATTCAACTGAATGCCCACAAGGTGTCGTCAGTGCACAGTAACACAGAGCACAGAGCAGAGACTCTGTCCCATAGTACAGCTCTAATGTTATATTTCACTGAGGGTGATGTTATAGAAATGTCAATTTGAGTTGCTATAGATGTGTTTGTGTTAACTGAACCTTCAGAAATAAGAAAATTAACGGAATAGCTGTGAAAACCTCAAAGAACGCACTGGTTTCCTCGCGCTCCTGGCCAGCCGATCCTCTCTGACTTTCCTAAAATGTATTAGGATATCCCTGGAGGTTATTGGCCTATCCTAATGTTGCTGGGGGCCAATGGTTTAGACTCTTGACTGACAGCTGACAGCAGGGCGCCGCCCCCCTCTCTCACTTTCCACTGAACACGGCAGCCATCTTGGTTTGCCTGTCAACAAGCAGGCTGGACTGGAGGTACTATTGATATATTTTTTAATAAATCGTAGAAGATGTTTGAAAGACATTAATGGCCACCTTTTGTCTCTCTGATGATCACTAAGGACTCGAAAATTAATTTGGAATGTTTTGGTCTATTTTTGACAGATTTAGAGCCATGTAGCATCTGTTAGCATGTTAGCTTGTGTTCCACTGTTATGGCTGGCCAGTGCAATATTTCATATATTTTTTAATAAGTCGTAGAAGATGTTTGAAAGACATTAATGGCCACCTTTTGTCTCTCTGATGATCACTAAGGACCCGAAAATTTATTTGGAACGTTTTGGGGTCTTTTGGACAGAGTTAGAGAGAGTTAGCTTCTGTTAGCATGATAGCAGCAGGAGGAAGGGAAGGAAGAAGAGAGCATTAGAAGTCAGTCAGTCAGACAGGCTGGGCTTGCTGTCAGAGGTAAGGGCATAATAATTATTTAGCTAATGCACTAAATAAAATATGTATTACATGGTCCATCTGCTTGTGGCTAGATGAAGCCTCGATTTTAGTGTTTATGTCTATTGGGCCATTTTTAAATAAATAAATAATTGTAAAACCAGCCTGTGTTTGCATGTTAGCTAAAGTCCAATATAATTACTCATTGCATGTAATACAAACACATTTGCAAGCCCATTATTTACTGTATGTTCAATTTGTGTACAGTGTGTGTGGAGCAGCAGACAGCTGTCAGAGTGGTGGACACATATGACATTTATTTTCTATATGCAAAGGTGAGTTGTCATGTAGAACCGACAGAATGATAACATTTAGTTTTATATTCCTTTTTTTATTCAACATTATTGGCTAAAATTGTACATGTTGTTCACATGCAATAAAGACATTGTGTCAGACAGGAAAAACAAAGTGCTCGTACCGGTACTACACCAAGTTTACACTGGCGTGTATGGGGTTCGACACCCTGGAGTGCTAAAAATAAACCTGTCTGTCACAGTCTGTTGTATGTTTGACTTTATGAAATGTCCAATTCAATATTTCACTAAGCTAGACAGTTGTCAACCCTTTTCATTTAAAGGGCCCCCAGTTTGACGTGCGTGCGTGCGTGCGTGCGGTGGGTGAGTGAGTGAGTGAGTGCGTGCGTGCGTGCGTGCGTGCGTGCGTGCGTGCGTGCGTGCGTGCGTGCGTGCGTGCGTGCGTGCGTTGAGAGAGCGTGCGTGGAGGGTCAGGGCCCAGAGGTCACTGTGCCCTCATGCCTGTGTGCGTGCGTGCGTGCGTGCGTGCGTGCGTGCGTGCGTGCGGTGCGGTGAGTGAGTGAGTGAGTGAGTGAGTGAGTGAGTGAGTGAGTGAGTGAGTGAGTGAGTGAGTGAGTGAGTGAGTGAGTGCGTGCGTGCGTGCGTGCGTGCACGCACGCACGAAAAGGAAAAGGAACGCACCGGCCGAAGGAGGAACGCGGAGGCGCCGCGTTCCACTTATCGGGAAAAGGAACGCACCGGCCGAAGGAGGAACGCGGAGGCGCCGCGTTCCACTTATCGGGAAAAGGAACGCACCGGCCGAAGGAGGAACGCGGAGGCGCCGCGTTCCACTTATCGGGCGACGCCCCGGCGTCGCCCCGTCCGCCCGCGGCGGGCCCAAAGGCCCGATAAGTGGAACGCGGCGCCTCCGCGTTCCTCCTTCGGCCGGTGCGTTCCTTTTCCCGATAAGTGGAACGCGGCGCCTCCGCGTTCCTCCTTCGGCCGGTGCGTTCCTTTTCCCGATAAGTGGAACGCGGCGCCTCCGCGTTCCTCCTTCGGCCGGTGCGTTCCTTTTCCCGATAAGTGGAACGCGGCGCCTCCGCGTTCCTCCTTCGGCCGGTGCGTTCCTTTTCCTTTTCGTGCGGTGAGTGAGTGAGTGAGTGAGTGAGTGAGTGTGAGTGAGTGAGTGAGTGAGTGAGTGAGTGAGTGAGTGAGTGAGTGAGTGAGTGCGTGCGTGCGTGCGTGCGTGCGTTGAGAGAGCGTGCGTGGAGGGTCAGGGCCCAGAGGTCACTGTGCCCTCATGCCTGTGTGCGTGCGTGCGTGCGTGCGTGCGTGCGTGCGTGCGTGCGTGCGTGCGTGCGTGCGTGCGGTGAGTGAGTGAGTGAGTGTGTGAGTGAGTGAGTGAGTGAGTGAGTGAGTGAGTGAGTGAGTGTGAGTGAGCGAGCGGAGTCTTGAGTTGAGCAATGTAACTCTGAGAACAAAAGCAATGACCCCTGGTCAATATGAGAACCACTGTTCTGTCATATTCACATATTTCACACAGCCTGTGATGTCAATTAGCTGGGCATGCATGCAATTCAACTGAATGCCCACAAGGTGTCGTCAGTGCACAGTAACACAGAGCACAGAGCAGAGACTCTGTCCCATAGTACAGCTCTAATGTTATATTTCACTGAGGGTGATGTTATAGAAATGTCAATTTGAGTTGCTATAGATGTGTTTGTGTTAACTGAACCTTCAGAAATAAGAAAATTAACGGAATAGCTGTGAAAACCTCAAAGAACGCACTGGTTTCCTCGCGCTCCTGGCCAGCCGATCCTCTCTGACTTTCCTAAAATGTATTAGGATATCCCTGGAGGTTATTGGCCTATCCTAATGTTGCTGGGGGCCAATGGTTTAGACTCTTGACTGACAGCTGACAGCAGGGCGCCGCCCCCCTCTCTCACTTTCCACTGAACACGGCAGCCATCTTGGTTTGCCTGTCAACAAGCAGGCTGGACTGGAGGTACTATTGATATATTTTTTAATAAATCGTAGAAGATGTTTGAAAGACATTAATGGCCACCTTTTGTCTCTCTGATGATCACTAAGGACTCGAAAATTAATTTGGAATGTTTTGGTCTATTTTTGACAGATTTAGAGCCATGTAGCATCTGTTAGCATGTTAGCTTGTGTTCCACTGTTATGGCTGGCCAGTGCAATATTTCATATATTTTTTAATAAGTCGTAGAAGATGTTTGAAAGACATTAATGGCCACCTTTTGTCTCTCTGATGATCACTAAGGACCCGAAAATTTATTTGGAACGTTTTGGGGTCTTTTGGACAGAGTTAGAGAGAGTTAGCTTCTGTTAGCATGATAGCAGCAGGAGGAAGGGAAGGAAGAAGAGAGCATTAGAAGTCAGTCAGTCAGACAGGCTGGGCTTGCTGTCAGAGGTAAGGGCATAATAATTATTTAGCTAATGCACTAAATAAAATATGTATTACATGGTCCATCTGCTTGTGGCTAGATGAAGCCTCGATTTTAGTGTTTATGTCTATTGGGCCATTTTTAAATAAATAAATAATTGTAAAACCAGCCTGTGTTTGCATGTTAGCTAAAGTCCAATATAATTACTCATTGCATGTAATACAAACACATTTGCAAGCCCATTATTTACTGTATGTTCAATTTGTGTACAGTGTGTGTGGAGCAGCAGACAGCTGTCAGAGTGGTGGACACATATGACATTTATTTTCTATATGCAAAGGTGAGTTGTCATGTAGAACCGACAGAATGATAACATTTAGTTTTATATTCCTTTTTTTATTCAACATTATTGGCTAAAATTGTACATGTTGTTCACATGCAATAAAGACATTGTGTCAGACAGGAAAAACAAAGTGCTCGTACCGGTACTACACCAAGTTTACACTGGCGTGTATGGGGTTCGACACCCTGGAGTGCTAAAAATAAACCTGTCTGTCACAGTCTGTTGTATGTTTGACTTTATGAAATGTCCAATTCAATATTTCACTAAGCTAGACAGTTGTCAACCCTTTTCATTTAAAGGGCCCCCAGTTTGACGTGCGTGCGTGCGTGCGTGCGGTGGGTGAGTGAGTGAGTGAGTGCGTGCGTGCGTGCGTGCGTGCGTGCGTGCGTGCGTGCGTGCGTGCGTGCGTGCGTGCGTGCGTGCGTTGAGAGAGCGTGCGTGGAGGGTCAGGGCCCAGAGGTCACTGTGCCCTCATGCCTGTGTGCGTGCGTGCGTGCGTGCGTGCGTGCGTGCGTGCGTGCGGTGCGGTGAGTGAGTGAGTGAGTGAGTGAGTGAGTGAGTGAGTGAGTGAGTGAGTGAGTGAGTGAGTGAGTGAGTGAGTGCGTGCGTGCGTGCGTGCGTGCACGCACGCACGAAAAGGAAAAGGAACGCACCGGCCGAAGGAGGAACGCGGAGGCGCCGCGTTCCACTTATCGGGAAAAGGAACGCACCGGCCGAAGGAGGAACGCGGAGGCGCCGCGTTCCACTTATCGGGAAAAGGAACGCACCGGCCGAAGGAGGAACGCGGAGGCGCCGCGTTCCACTTATCGGGCGACGCCCCGGCGTCGCCCCGTCCGCCCGCGGCGGGCCCAAAGGCCCGATAAGTGGAACGCGGCGCCTCCGCGTTCCTCCTTCGGCCGGTGCGTTCCTTTTCCCGATAAGTGGAACGCGGCGCCTCCGCGTTCCTCCTTCGGCCGGTGCGTTCCTTTTCCCGATAAGTGGAACGCGGCGCCTCCGCGTTCCTCCTTCGGCCGGTGCGTTCCTTTTCCCGATAAGTGGAACGCGGCGCCTCCGCGTTCCTCCTTCGGCCGGTGCGTTCCTTTTCCTTTTCGTGCGGTGAGTGAGTGAGTGAGTGAGTGAGTGAGTGTGAGTGAGTGAGTGAGTGAGTGAGTGAGTGAGTGAGTGAGTGAGTGAGTGAGTGCGTGCGTGCGTGCGTGCGTGCGTTGAGAGAGCGTGCGTGGAGGGTCAGGGCCCAGAGGTCACTGTGCCCTCATGCCTGTGTGCGTGCGTGCGTGCGTGCGTGCGTGCGTGCGTGCGTGCGTGCGTGCGTGCGTGCGTGCGGTGAGTGAGTGAGTGAGTGTGTGAGTGAGTGAGTGAGTGAGTGAGTGAGTGAGTGAGTGAGTGAGTGTGAGTGAGCGAGCGGAGTCTTGAGTTGAGCAATGTAACTCTGAGAACAAAAGCAATGACCCCTGGTCAATATGAGAACCACTGTTCTGTCATATTCACATATTTCACACAGCCTGTGATGTCAATTAGCTGGGCATGCATGCAATTCAACTGAATGCCCACAAGGTGTCGTCAGTGCACAGTAACACAGAGCACAGAGCAGAGACTCTGTCCCATAGTACAGCTCTAATGTTATATTTCACTGAGGGTGATGTTATAGAAATGTCAATTTGAGTTGCTATAGATGTGTTTGTGTTAACTGAACCTTCAGAAATAAGAAAATTAACGGAATAGCTGTGAAAACCTCAAAGAACGCACTGGTTTCCTCGCGCTCCTGGCCAGCCGATCCTCTCTGACTTTCCTAAAATGTATTAGGATATCCCTGGAGGTTATTGGCCTATCCTAATGTTGCTGGGGGCCAATGGTTTAGACTCTTGACTGACAGCTGACAGCAGGGCGCCGCCCCCCTCTCTCACTTTCCACTGAACACGGCAGCCATCTTGGTTTGCCTGTCAACAAGCAGGCTGGACTGGAGGTACTATTGATATATTTTTTAATAAATCGTAGAAGATGTTTGAAAGACATTAATGGCCACCTTTTGTCTCTCTGATGATCACTAAGGACTCGAAAATTAATTTGGAATGTTTTGGTCTATTTTTGACAGATTTAGAGCCATGTAGCATCTGTTAGCATGTTAGCTTGTGTTCCACTGTTATGGCTGGCCAGTGCAATATTTCATATATTTTTTAATAAGTCGTAGAAGATGTTTGAAAGACATTAATGGCCACCTTTTGTCTCTCTGATGATCACTAAGGACCCGAAAATTTATTTGGAACGTTTTGGGGTCTTTTGGACAGAGTTAGAGAGAGTTAGCTTCTGTTAGCATGATAGCAGCAGGAGGAAGGGAAGGAAGAAGAGAGCATTAGAAGTCAGTCAGTCAGACAGGCTGGGCTTGCTGTCAGAGGTAAGGGCATAATAATTATTTAGCTAATGCACTAAATAAAATATGTATTACATGGTCCATCTGCTTGTGGCTAGATGAAGCCTCGATTTTAGTGTTTATGTCTATTGGGCCATTTTTAAATAAATAAATAATTGTAAAACCAGCCTGTGTTTGCATGTTAGCTAAAGTCCAATATAATTACTCATTGCATGTAATACAAACACATTTGCAAGCCCATTATTTACTGTATGTTCAATTTGTGTACAGTGTGTGTGGAGCAGCAGACAGCTGTCAGAGTGGTGGACACATATGACATTTATTTTCTATATGCAAAGGTGAGTTGTCATGTAGAACCGACAGAATGATAACATTTAGTTTTATATTCCTTTTTTTATTCAACATTATTGGCTAAAATTGTACATGTTGTTCACATGCAATAAAGACATTGTGTCAGACAGGAAAAACAAAGTGCTCGTACCGGTACTACACCAAGTTTACACTGGCGTGTATGGGGTTCGACACCCTGGAGTGCTAAAAATAAACCTGTCTGTCACAGTCTGTTGTATGTTTGACTTTATGAAATGTCCAATTCAATATTTCACTAAGCTAGACAGTTGTCAACCCTTTTCATTTAAAGGGCCCCCAGTTTGACGTGCGTGCGTGCGTGCGTGCGGTGGGTGAGTGAGTGAGTGAGTGCGTGCGTGCGTGCGTGCGTGCGTGCGTGCGTGCGTGCGTGCGTGCGTGCGTGCGTGCGTGCGTGCGTTGAGAGAGCGTGCGTGGAGGGTCAGGGCCCAGAGGTCACTGTGCCCTCATGCCTGTGTGCGTGCGTGCGTGCGTGCGTGCGTGCGTGCGTGCGTGCGGTGCGGTGAGTGAGTGAGTGAGTGAGTGAGTGAGTGAGTGAGTGAGTGAGTGAGTGAGTGAGTGAGTGAGTGAGTGAGTGAGTGAGTGCGTGCGTGCGTGCGTGCGTGCACGCACGCACGAAAAGGAAAAGGAACGCACCGGCCGAAGGAGGAACGCGGAGGCGCCGCGTTCCACTTATCGGGAAAAGGAACGCACCGGCCGAAGGAGGAACGCGGAGGCGCCGCGTTCCACTTATCGGGAAAAGGAACGCACCGGCCGAAGGAGGAACGCGGAGGCGCCGCGTTCCACTTATCGGGCGACGCCCCGGCGTCGCCCCGTCCGCCCGCGGCGGGCCCAAAGGCCCGATAAGTGGAACGCGGCGCCTCCGCGTTCCTCCTTCGGCCGGTGCGTTCCTTTTCCCGATAAGTGGAACGCGGCGCCTCCGCGTTCCTCCTTCGGCCGGTGCGTTCCTTTTCCCGATAAGTGGAACGCGGCGCCTCCGCGTTCCTCCTTCGGCCGGTGCGTTCCTTTTCCCGATAAGTGGAACGCGGCGCCTCCGCGTTCCTCCTTCGGCCGGTGCGTTCCTTTTCCTTTTCGTGCGGTGAGTGAGTGAGTGAGTGAGTGAGTGAGTGTGAGTGAGTGAGTGAGTGAGTGAGTGAGTGAGTGAGTGAGTGAGTGAGTGAGTGCGTGCGTGCGTGCGTGCGTGCGTTGAGAGAGCGTGCGTGGAGGGTCAGGGCCCAGAGGTCACTGTGCCCTCATGCCTGTGTGCGTGCGTGCGTGCGTGCGTGCGTGCGTGCGTGCGTGCGTGCGTGCGTGCGTGCGTGCGGTGAGTGAGTGAGTGAGTGTGTGAGTGAGTGAGTGAGTGAGTGAGTGAGTGAGTGAGTGAGTGAGTGTGAGTGAGCGAGCGGAGTCTTGAGTTGAGCAATGTAACTCTGAGAACAAAAGCAATGACCCCTGGTCAATATGAGAACCACTGTTCTGTCATATTCACATATTTCACACAGCCTGTGATGTCAATTAGCTGGGCATGCATGCAATTCAACTGAATGCCCACAAGGTGTCGTCAGTGCACAGTAACACAGAGCACAGAGCAGAGACTCTGTCCCATAGTACAGCTCTAATGTTATATTTCACTGAGGGTGATGTTATAGAAATGTCAATTTGAGTTGCTATAGATGTGTTTGTGTTAACTGAACCTTCAGAAATAAGAAAATTAACGGAATAGCTGTGAAAACCTCAAAGAACGCACTGGTTTCCAAGCGCAGGGGCCTGCCTGCCTGCCTTGCGCATGGACACAGACACAGACACGCACACACACACACACACACACCAGGAAGAATGGATGGGTCATGACTCATTACCACTTCACACTATGGTGTGAGTTTTAAGAAGTGCCGGAGCCTACTCTCAAGGTGTAGTAGCCTATACTACTCATTTAATTTATCTATGTTCCACCAAATGCCAAATTGGTTTAATGTTGATTTGGTGTATTCACCCATGCAACTAAACAGTAAAGACATGGATTAAAACTATTATGCTAACTATACCACTACACTGTATATTACCTTAACATACCAATACTATTTGACATTATTATATCTATTTTTATTACATGTGGGACTGTGCATGCATGTACCAGTATTCTCCCAGACTTCACAAGTTCCCAACACTACTCTGCCAAATTGTCAATTGACATTGATGCTACCTCAGTGTCATCACTCCACCCACAACTCACTCAGTCATTCATTCTGTCTTCAGTGTCTTCTGTGAGAGCAGCTACACAGCACAGTACACACAGGTAAGCAACTAAGCATGCATTATACTGGACATAGAATGCAACAAAACGCTTTTTAATCCACCATTTAGCCTTGTGTGTTTAGGAGGCACCATGTTGCAACGTTTTATTTGTTTATCTGATGTAGGATATGTCTAATTTAGCCTCTGTTAGCATGCTAGCTCCGTTTATGTTCACATGCATTGAAAGTGGTCATTCTGCTTGAATCAGTCATATTTCCAACCCACCATTGGCTTGGCTAGACTCATGGATGTTGTAGGTAAATGATCAGCACTGTTTGGAGACGTTTTCTGTTCATTTGTGTGAGAAAACATTGTTGTTGGATGTGAAAGTTGAATCAATTTCAGCTTGTTGGCTCTGCCTTGTTGACATTGTATTATATGGGCTCTTTGGCACAATCTTTCATGCAGCCATGTACCATCACAATGCTAATGTGTCATGTTGTTATTGTATTATTTAGCACACTGGATTAATATTATTAAATTAATAAATCTGGAGCATGAGATATTTAGAGCAGACTGCTGGGGTCAAACTGGGGTAAAACTGTTAATGAATGACATGAAGCCCATTGAGCATAAAGATGAATGATGTACACCTTAGATTGTGATATAAATTTGTTTTTATATTTCATCCCTTTGAAAACATATTAAGCACAGTTTATAGCATTCGTAGCTAGATAAAGGCTTTGTCATTGTAACCAAATTGGACCTACAATAGACTGCAGAAATAGCAGATCACCAGCTCACGACGTGCCACTGTTTAATCAAACATGTTTTCCAATACTTTATTGGCTACTCTGGTAAAGGAAGTAACTGTAGATTGAGTCAGTCAGTCACTCGGTCAGTAGTTCTAGTGTTCATATGGTTAGATGTTGGGCCTATAGGTGTAATTATTTGGATGTGAGAATTGTCTTACTGTGGAGATTGTAGATTGGCTCTTTTTAAACCTTTCAGAATGTACATAGCGAAAACTATAACTGTATTCACATGTAATTCTAGGCACTTTAATCAATAGCTGAGTTTGGAAATTGTTTCTGTTCATTTTGTGTGAGTAAAAAGTGAGATTGCAATACATTTCATTACTAGGTTGTTTTGTTTTACTAGTACTGTCACCTGTTAACTATCTGTAATGGACACAGGCTATATACTATATCTGAATGTCCCACCTTTCCAGTGTGCCATGGTTTTAACTTTTTCCTTTTTTTTCAGTTTTCAGAATGGATTTCCGTCCAGTGTTCAGGACTCAGCCCTTCACCATGGAGCTCACCATCCAGGCTTCACCTGAAGCTAATTGGGTGGCTGCTGAAATACAGCAGTCACCCTCTGGGTCGAAGGTGAAGTTTGCTGTGGATGTGGTGAAGGAGGCCAAGGCACGCATCACCCAAGCTGGAGGAGACCTCAACTCCACCTGGCTGGTTCTCAGCCAGGCTGAGCTCCAGTTTGGGAAGTACAGGGGGAAAACCTTCCAGTGGCTCCTGAGCCATGACGTGGGCTGGGCGCGCATGATGGTGGCAGCGCACCAGAAGGAGAGAGAGGCTGGTGACACTTCACACACTCCTCTCATGGCCAACAAGGACTCACTCACTTCCTATGCCCTGCACTTCCCACAGATGGCAGCTGCCATCAAGGTGTGTAGGGCCATGGAGGGGTCTTTGCCAGCAAGGGCCAATGACGAGGAGATGGTGATGCTGTCCCAGTACAGGAACAAGGGGGTCACCTACAAGGCTCTGTATGAGTCCAATGGCAACGAGTGTCGATCGTAAGTTTGAGGACCACCTTCAAATAAGCCTTAATGCTCTATTGTGTTTTTATCCTCTGTGATGTTGTACCTTCTGTATGTATGGAGGTGCTGATGTGCTGTTTCCTGTTATGACCAAATTCATTCATTCATTCATTCATTCAAGTACTTGAACTGATGTCGAAGATGGTGTGACAATGTTATGTCTGCAGATATGTGGCGTTTATCAGGGGCATACGGGTCGAGAGACCTGGGAGTGACGTCCACAAATTCCAGTCCTATGTCTTGGCCCGGGACAAGGAGGTGGCAGCTCCCACTCTCACCCGCCAGCACGCAAGTAAGTAATCTGTTTACACAACCAATGTCCAACTGTCTGCAGGAATTTATATGTGTTTTATTCAGGTTGTCTGGTACGTAGACAGATGCCAGGTCAGTGTTTACTGTTGACACAGCGTCCTATAGTTTTATTGATCTTTTGGATTTTCTACTGTCAGACTAATGATAGGCCCTTGATTTACTTATGATCCTATAATATTATTTCATGTATTACCATGTGATTATCTTATGTTGTCATTGCTTGTTGTAAGGTGCTCTGGGTTAAGAGTGTCTGCTAAATGCCTAAGTTGTACATTGCAAATTGTAATTGTTATTTCTGTTTTTTCCAAGCACGATCGGCATCACGTGTCCAGTCCTTGGAGCAGGAGGATGGAGATTTGGTTGCTGCAGTGGATCAGTATGATGCTCTGGGTGAGAACGCGCGCACACACACACACACACACACACTTACACACCCCATACATAAATAAATGCATATAGTTTTTATAACAATGCCTGTTAATGTCATCTACATTTATTAGCTGTCTGTCAATGGATAACATGGATTGTGGTAAGGTAATATCAGTAGGGATAACATAAAGGTAAGTTTGGTAATCCATCTGGTTAGTCATCTGTAGCTGCACGGCTTTACTCCTCTGGGAAATTGATGTGGCTGATTTAATGTGGCTGATTCCACCATGTCATTTAGTCATCTCTTCATTCTAGCTTTCGTGCTCTAATAATGAATGCAATAATAATAATGATGCTTGGACTGTTGCATTTCTGCCTACTAAAGTATGCAATCAAACTGTGGCTTACAACAGTGGTTCTCAAACACTGGGTCGGAACCCATGTGTGTGTGCTGGTGGAACATTCTCATGGGTTCCTTATTTAATTTATATATTACAATGATTTTTCACAGTCATTTTATGAATAAATAAAAGAGATCAAAGACACTCCCTAAATTACAAATCAAATGTTTAAGAATTAGTGAAAATAGCTGATCTACAAGTTTCGCGCCGCATCGTGAGCTTGCAGATCTGCTGTTTTCACTAGTTTAGGTCCTGGGCAAACACAATTTTTCTCTTTTGGGTCACGGGCTAAAGTGTTTGGAAACCACTGACTTAGAGTAGTTCCCTGCACTGTACTACATGTAGCTGTCTTGTATTTGTGGCACCGTCTTTATAGCACATCCAACCAAAACTAATAGTAAATTGTTTTCACCCTCATTCACCACTCATATCACTCTCTGTCCCCATGCTGTGCCATTTCTCATTCCACTAACATAGTACCTATAGGCTAAATGCAAATCAACACATTGTCATGTTGGCCTCACGGTGTAATAAGGTATAACACGCTTTCTTGCCGTGCTCATGGAGATTGAGCTCCACATGAAAGAGTGTCTGAGTGTGTCAGTGAGTGACTGAGTCTGTCCTTTTTAAGCCAGGGCATCCTCATCTGCCACTCCTCTGGGGCCAGGAGAGCCTGTTCCCACTGCCGCTGTTCCCTCTGGCGCAGAGGTAAGAGTAGTACTACATTTATTTTTCAGTGTGCAACTCTTTCTTACTATCTTACTAGCTGATGTTTCTGTTACTGATGTTACTTACTTTTTTTTTTTTTTTACAAATGTAGCATTTAGTTAGTTGTGTGTGTGTGTGTGTGTACTGACTGACTAAATGACTGACTGACATTTCTGTTTTAGCTGCTTCCAGCGGGGTGGAGGAGGACTGTTCCAGAGGCGCAGCAGGACTGGCTGGGGAAGGCCTTATTCTCATGGACGGGAACAAGGTCTGAGCTTGCCGAGGTAAGGCAGATGTGGTCCTTCCCCCCTGGACCTCGGAAGAGCTACGGGCAGCCACCCGCCTCAGCCAACGAGTGGTTCCAGCGCCCCTTCTTCCTCTGGGTGCCCAAAAGGTATGATGTATATGGGATATTTTGTGCAGTGTGTTGTGATCCTTTCCATAGCTAGGCTTTTAATATGGTTTAATATGGTTTGTACTTGAACAGGTTCTGGGCATGCGAGCTGAAATGCGCCGCCTGCAAGGCGCATCTCGGCTCCGCTGGGCTGTACCAGACTGTCCGGAGGGTCTTGGACACGAATGGCTGGTACTTCTTGGGCACGGAGTACCTGGAATGCTGTTCGTGTCACAAGAAGGTGGCAGCCTGGGCACAGGACATCTTGGAGCAGCTGGACCTTCCTCACCAGAGGGAATTCCCAGCTGTTCTCACGTACAAGTAAGCAGACAATATGGACAGTTTTTGGAGCATCTAATGTTAAAATTCCACAGCATATACTTGTGTGCGTGACAAATAGTCTTGAATCTTTGCCCCAGGTTGTCCTGTGACAAGCGGGTGGTGACAGCGCTGAGGGAGCGGACTCTGGGCAACAGTCCGTCTCGCCTGCGCGCTCACCTCCTGGAGCAGCACACTGAGGAGTGGATGTCGCGCTCCATGCTCTACCTCTCTGTACTCCGCAAGTTTCCAGACTGGCTTGGTGTTCGTCAGGGGGCGGCGGTGGCCCTGCCTCCCATGCAGGCGGTTCCCTGCGTGGCATGGCTCCTCTCTGCCTACGTCAGGGACGCCTGCACCAGGCTGGAGGAGTCGAAGGCTAGGGTCACCTCCGTCTTCGGGGAGATCCTGAAAATGGACTCCACCAAGAAGGCAAGCTTTCATTATAACAGCATTTATTATCACTCACGTTAAGCCTGACTGACTGACACCCTAGCAAAAATAGCAAATCTACAAGCTCAAAATCCGTTGTGTTGCGAGAGCTTGTAGATCGGCTATTTTCGGCAAAGACATGTAGTAGTGGTGGAGTGGGGGAGAAGGGGGTGCAAGTACAGACAGTGATCCACCAGGTCAACAAAGCACGCCTTGACTTATTCTGTGTAATCAAAGTCGACATTACAGGCCAGTCCTTTTCTAATGTATGTTTTGTTATATTTTTGTTTTTAGATCACCAAGAAACTTGCGGGCGCTGCTTCAGACACGGCTGCCTGGCTGACCAACGTGGGCAATGAGCACGGGCAGGTGCTCATCTCAGTGCTCACGGAGAAGGAGGGTGAGGGTCTCCAGCCAATGGCAGCCGGTCTGATGCGGCGGTACAGAGAGGCAGGCATGGCCCCTCCTAAGGTCTTGTACGTGGACCGGGACTGCTGTTCCACCGTGGGACAGTGCCAGCTCAAGCACTTGTTCCACGAGTGGGACCAGCTGGTGGTCAGGCTCGATGTGTGGCATCTCATGCGACGCTTCGCCAGGGGTGTCACCACCGACAGCCACCAGCTGTACGGCCTCTTCATGGCGCGGCTGTCGATTGCCATGTTCGAGTGGGACAGTGGCGACGTGGCCCGCCTTGAAGAGGCCAAGCAGTCCGAGGAGGGGAGCGGCGTCCACCTCAGTGTCTCCGCCAAGGAGCTGGCCCGTCACTGCCGCCGCCGCACGCGCAGTGCGGCAGAGATGGAGCGGCTCATCCAGGAGGTGCTGGACTCCTTCAGGGACATGACGGACACCATGGGGGTCCCGCTCATCCACCAGGAGCGTATGGATGATATCTGGGCCGTGCAGTGTCGCCATCTCCACTGCATCGGGGACCCAGAGGGTGTGGAGCTCTACACCCAGACACGGGAGATGACCAAGGGAGGGGTCAGGCTCCCTGTCTACCGGTGTGCTAGAGGCTCCACCTCTCTGGAGTCCTTCCACCTACATGTCTGCCGGTTCATTCCAGGTAAGTGTTGTCAACTTATGTCTGACCTATTCTTAGCTGTGTGCATGTTTCTCACATTGAAAATGGACAAATAGACAATCTACTAGGGACTTGTAGATCAGCTAGTTTGGACGTGAGACATGATCTGCAACATAGTATAAAGCAGCCATTACAGAAAGGATAAAAGCATGTTGCCGGCTTTATATTAATGTTTTATAACCCCAACCTACTCCATGTTCCAGGCTACTCAGCCAACGGCCTCCACTTTCAGGTCTACCTGCTGGAGGGGTTGGCCAGGTGGAATGAGGACCGTGGCAGGGATGCAGTGGAGGGTGGCCGAAGCTCCAAGCTGCGTTGCTACAAGTACGCGCACGCGCGCGCACACACACACACACACACACACACACACACACACACACACACACACACACACACACACACACACACACACACACACACACACACACACACACACACACACACACACACCCTTAATACTGTCTCTGGGTGTGTAAAGTGCTATATGAACATACTTGATTTTCTTTGCCTACAGTGCCAAGATGCAGCATGGCTTTGCCCAGCTCACGCAGGCATTGATGGGTCAGATCCTGGTGGAGAACTACACCCAGCCCAGGGAGTACACAGGTAACATATTGAGGACAGGTGCTTTCATTTTGTCCTCACTGTCTTGTGCCAAGTGAACTGATTTCACTGTGTTGTGATGTGTTCAGGGGAACTCATCGGGGTGGAGTACCTGTATTCCCAGACGGGCGCAGTGCTGGAGGACACTGGCAGAGACCCCGACGCTCCACCCGCGGCAGACGAGCTGGTGGACGAGACCTGGATGGAGGAGGCAGACGAGGGTTTTGAGGATGAGCTGCAGCAGGCACTCTCCCTGGAGCACCTCGAGCACCACCACCAGCTTCTCCAAACTGCCGTGGAGGAGGAGGAGGTGAACAGATCAATGTATTTCATCCATTTATTCTTTATCATAAATGTTTGCAGTCAATTTGACTTCATGGCGTTTTTTTATGGCCTCTGTCGCAGGACGTAATCGGGCCTGATGGTCACCCCGGGTACCATCATGTTGTGCACCTCGCCAAGGAGGTGGTGAGGCTGCGCAACTCGGCCTATGTGCGGCCCAGCCAAGCGGCTGTAATGACTGCCCTCTGGCAGAAACTGTCTGCCAGGGACAAGGCGCCGGTGTCCTTCCCCCGACGTTACCGGGACAGCCTGAACAAGGGCATGTTCAAGGCTGGTAAGACCGGGCGGAAGGCCTCCATTGCTGGCGTGGACAGTCTGAAGCGGTGAGTGATAGCTGTTAGCTGCATGTATATCAAAAAATGTGCTTTGTATTTATTGTATTTATTTATCTAACACGCAACATTTCTTTGTGTCCAGCTCCGTCCTGGGAAAGGGGGCAGGTTCTGCTGGGTCCCCTGATGCCAGCAGGCTGGTGACGGCCATCCTCCTAGAGCTGACGCGCTTCCACTACACCGCCAGGAAGGTGTGGAATAGGCAGCTGTATCGGTGGGATCTCATTGTGAGGGTGTACCACAGAATAGCCCAGATGGTGCTCAGCTGTGACACCCTCAAAAGAGATGCCCCGATGCAGCTGTACAATGTGAACGAGCGCACCGTTCGCCAGTGGTAAGACATGCCTCATCTAGCTGATCAAAAGGTGACAGAAGAATGTTAGCAATTGAACAATAATTTTAATACAATAAGTATTCATTTACATCAGGTATAACAAGAGGAGCGATGAGATGAGCAGGGACGTCATCTCCATAGCCGTGCCCGGGCCGAGCGCTGGCCTCACTGCAGCTGAGGAGCTTCCAGCAGCCAAACGGCTGCAGAAGGAGGCGGTGCAGCCAGACCAGCCGTTCACCTTCCACCTGCCAGTGGACACCACTGGTCTGGCAGTGAGGAGGGGAACAAGAGGTCCTCCTGCTGCTGCTGCTGCTGCTCCTCCTGTTGATGCTCCTCCTGCTCCTCCTGTTGCTGCTCCTCCTGTTGCTGCTGCTGCTGCTCCTCCTCCTGCTCCTCCTGTTGCTGCAGCAACGGTAACAACAGCATCTGGTCCTCTATTACTCCTCTGCTTTATTGCTCCTCCTGCTGCTCCTCCTCTTCGTCCTCTTGCTCCTCTTCGTTCTCATCCTGTTCCTATCCGTCCTGGTGCTGCTGCTACTGCTGCTGCTGCTGCCACCCCTGGCTCCTCCACTCCACACAACACCCTCTTCTATCGGAAGAGGAGGATGGAGGAGGTGGAGAAGGACAGAGCCAGAGGCTTGGTTGTCAAGGCCCCCCGACAGAACGTGCAGCGGATCTGTAAGAGCTGTGGCCTGCCCAAGACCAAAGAAAATGGCCACAGCCGTTACAAGACGGAGCACTACTGCTCAAGGACCGGAGGCCGCTCGGTGGAGGAATGGCTGGCTGAGAAGAGGGCTGCTGAGCCTAAAAGTAAGTTGGCTTAATTTGTCCATAATGTCATCTTTTCAATGTGTTTGGTATAAAAACAGCTAATCACAAATATCTGTGACATTGCCTCTCATCTATTTGTAAACCTTTTGTTCATGCAGAGTGAAGCCACCCACCCACCCACCCAGCCAGCCAGCCAGCCAGCCAGCCAGCCAGCCACCCACCCAGCCACCCACCCAGCCAGCCAGCCAGCCAGCCAGCCACCCAGCCACCCAGCCACCCAGCCAGCCACCCAGCCACCCACCCAGACAGACAGACAGACAGACAGACAGACAAAGGGCCAGCCAGCAAGCCCTGCTGTTTTTTTTTTTTTTTTTTTTTTTCTTTCTTTCTTTCTTTTTTTTTTACACGCCTGGCCACCCAGCGAAGATGGCCCACCCCAGTGCCCATTCTGCCAGCTGCCCTGCCCCACTGCCCCCCCCCCCCCCCCCCACAGACTACTAGGACACGTACTGTACTGTCCCTCTTCCCTGGGCCTCCGTGTCCTCCCTACGCTGCACCCTGGGAAGAGTGCATCACAGTGGCTGGCAGACATGAGAGACGCTAATAGTGGTGATGTGCGCATAGGACACTGAGTCACTTCGCTGGGTGGTCATGGACGTTCCCCCCTTGTATATAGTTCCTGTTCCCCTCCATGTGGACCGAGACCTTGAAGAGGTATGGAGGCTTGTGTGTGTTGAGGACGCTCAGAGCTCTACTGCGTAGGAGCATCCATGGCAGGCAGGTCTGAGAAGAGACACCAGACTAACATCGGTCCATTCCATTCCATAGGGCAATGTATACTTGTAACTGGTGTCATCGCTAGGGACACAGGCATCAGTGAGTTAAAAAAGGTGCTTTGAACGATGGGGGGGAGATGTGATATTTCACAATAATTGTGATTGTGGTTATAATTTATTGTTTTAGTTCAAGGTCTAATTCTGTTCACGAGTAGCAATACAGCTGCCCCAAAACATTAGAAAATGCTATTTAAATAATTGGTGTTGTTGCTTGTTAAACCAAAGCAATGCTCAATTATTTGAAAAACCCCAGGGCTTGTTGAAAAGTCAAGGAAAGTGTGTAAGTAATATTCACTATACGTATGACTTCCAGAGAGTGTGCTAAACATGAAACCACATTCAGCTCACATGCAAACATGAATTTGTACTTTATTGTATTCTGAATAGGCGTTGTGCTGGCTTTATTGATCCCAGAGGGGAATTTCAGAGCTTGTAAAGAACAAGAGGGACTTTGATTATTAGTGCAGGACTGTAATTCAACTGAATTGATGTTGCCAGTGCACAGTAACATTGAAGAGTTCTTAGAATATAGTTTGGATATTGAAAAAAGTTAATTTAAAGTTGTAAGACACAAGTGTTTCAAGAAGTACATGGCCATTCATGGCCATGGCCATAATTACATGGCCATAATTCACATGTTGTTCATGTTTTATCATGGAGGTGTCATCTATAACATATTGTGTTTAATACGATGATTGACTGTACACAGCACGGCCAGATGAGGGCGGGAAACATTGCATTGTGATATTTCATAATAACATGACAATGACATAGATTGGGGTTATACTTCCTTCAAGCTCCAATTATGTTAACGGTACAACTACCACAACATTAGATTATGAGCTAAGAGCTTGTAGATCTGCTTTTTTATTTTGCAAATGTGTGCAAATCTTTGAATATATATATATTTTCTTTCACAGCATATGTTTTAACTCACATATTTGCCTCTGGGGAGGCCCTGCAAAAGCATATTGTGAGATGGGGGTCTGTGGCTAATACATATATAATCGTGGCCTTGTGGGGCTCCTTGACATGAAAAGGTTTGAGAACCACTGACAAAGAAACACACGGTTTTGAGGGGTTCTAGCCGCTCCTGTATTCAGCTATTAGTGTAGATTTTCGTCTTACACAAACATTAAATTCACATTGACAATGAATGGAGAATGTACGTCCTATGTGGACGAGCAAATCAACATGTTACGTCATGATGATGTACGATGATAATAACGACCCTCACTTCACACAAGTGTGATTTTTCTGAACACTTAGGATTTAGAAGACCTGCTCTCAGGTTGAAATGGGTTTAAAAACCTGTTATTGCATGGTAAAGGAACATTGTAAGCTGTAAAGTATTCAGTATGACTTCTAGAGAGTGAGTTAAACATGAAAGCAAATGCAGCATACATGCAAAGATGAAATTGTACTGTGTTGGCTTCAGAAAAGGCTGTGGTGGTCAAGTGAATAGACACTGGGTGTCACCAGTGCAAAGCAACAGACTGTAGTTTGCATGAAGCTTATTGAACACAGAATGTGGAAGAAACATCTAGTAAGTGCTGTAAGAGTAACGTGCTGGGGGGGGGGGGGGGAGGAGGGGGCCAGGGTGAGAACTGCAACTAAGCTGGAAACGATCCTGATGAATTCCTCCTCCCACCCCATCCATCTAGACTGAGATAATTGAGTACTCCAGCAACTGCAGCAACTGCGGGAAGGAAAGAGATTCCCCCTCCCAATTCGCAGGTGTGAGAGTCCTTTGTGCGCTGAAAGGTTCTCATGCATTCTTGCACTGATATTTGGACCACTTGTTTTTGTTTGGTTTTGCACTGTTGACCTTATTTGTCTTGTTTTTCCTTGATGAGATGCAGTAATTCACTTTATTATGACGCACTGATCGACTGTATATGACTGTATATATGTTTTCGTTTATTATTGTTTATTTATTATGTATTTATATGTTAATTATCAACTATGCACTAGCTGTTGTACAATGTACACAGCATGGCCAATCCCTTGGAAATGTGCTTCATAATAATAAAATACTTAATTTGCATCAATTCAATTTGTGCCGACCTTGTGACCTTGTGTGATAACCAGAGTTGAATGTTATTTTTTCTGAATGGCCTGTATTAATTGCAGCTTTAATTCAACACTATTCAAACTGTGGGTAATTGATTGAAAACTTTATTTCAGACACAATGGGTCCATCTACAAACAGGGAAAAACAAGACACAGTCAAAACAACAAAAACAAAACAACACAGAGATAGCCTATATGTATCAGGCTATTTTCACTCCAGACAGTCCTTGTCAATTAAACACATAAACATTGCCTCCAGTGTTTCCAGAAACATGACAAAGATTGTATCACTCTGTGTGATCCCTGTTAAGGCCATAATTAATACATTCCTTGATTCCTTCAGTCTACACATGAATCTAATCATAGAATTCCTCAGTACAGCATGAAAGGTGGGTACATTACTAGTCACACTAGTTATTAGCTATTTTAACATTGTCTGTACACATATAAAACTTTTGTGCCAGCATGTTGGCTTGCCCATGTAGCTTACAGCACTGGCGCACATCATCATCATCATCATCATCATCATCACATAGATCTTCCCTGATTATGTGCCCCCAGTATACTTTGTTATCACCTATAAGACTTCACCTGCAAAATAGAAAGAGGGAAAGGTGAGCTTTTGGTCGCCCTTTGATCTACTGATTATTGTCAATAAGAGTTGCTATACAAATTATATCATGTAAAATGACATCAGATGTGTTTGCCTTTGCAAAACTGCACTGTAGCAGGAAATACCACATACTTAATTTTAAAAGCTAATTGAGGGATTCAATGGTACCCTAGCTGTTGACACAACACAAACGATGGCTTTCATGTTATCTCCTTCTCAACCTCCTGCTGTGTGGAGAACAGGGAGGGTCATCCTTCTGGGGCCTTTAAATTGAGACAGTTATTAGAAGTTTCTCACTGCACTGACGATGGACCAGGGAGAAGGACAGAAGATGGTTGAAGAGAGCAGTGTGGTTCCAAGATGTATGTATGTGACTGATGAAGATCTGCATTGTTACTGTGTGTGTGTCTATAATGAAAAATATATTCTATTATCTTCCAGCAGATCTGAAAACGAACATGATGAAGATGAAGACGTGCACCGTCAGTCTGTTCAGACTAGCGTGTGTTTTTTGTGCAGGTTTGTTTCAATTTCCCTATTTTAATATAGAAATACAATGCAAATTCTATGTTCTCTCGCTGTATGTGTGTGTATGGTAGCGTCAGTACAGAAAGTGTTTATGACATTACATATCTACATCTACAGGAAATCTGTGGTGCCCTAATAAGGACTATGCAAAGGAGTATACAAAACAGACTTCACAAGGTACAATAAATATTTATTGGCTATAGCTTTACAGTCAAATCATGTTTCAGTGTTTATTTAAAAAATAACAAATGGCATTCAAATTATTTCATAATGGTATTGTGAGCATAGATCAGATATTTTCACAGTTTGATGTGTGCGTGTGTGTAAAAAGCCTAACAAAATTAAAAATGTCTCTATTACAGTTGACACAGACTGCCTCCCGCCCTCTGTGGTTATGAAAAGCTCCGGCAGGAAAAGGTCCTTCAAAACAAACAGAATAGGTGAATATTATAACATTGTGAGCATGTGAAATAGGTATAGTGATATAGTGGTAGATCAGCTATTTTTACAGTTTGATGCCTTTTGTGGTTAAGATGACACTTCCAATTTTCTCTATTATAGTCGACTCTGATGACTCCACCTCAACCAGCTCTGAAAAGCTGCCTGTTGTGATGAGACTTCCAATTTTCTGTGTTATAGTGGACTATGACGAATCCACCTCAACCAGCTCCTCCAGCTCGGAAAAGAAACACAGACATGGTGTGTATATATTAGAGCGTGTTATTGTTTGATGTGTACTCCTAAGTGCCTACTGTCTAAAGTATTTAATTTCATCATATATCTTCCTGAAGCTCTGCCACGCGAAGCCAAATCATCGGCAGTCGAACAAATGAAAGGTACACTCACTCACTCACTCACTACAATTACATTTTAGCCTTATGTAATCCTATTGTCATCTCTCTACTCTGTACTTCATTCAGGCCGCCTTGGAGAAGAGGACGCATTGCCCGAAGCTGGTCCATCACAGGCTGGTCCGTCAAGGCCACATTCCTCCTCCTCTGCTCTCCCCACAAGATGCACCATCTACAGGAGGAAGAAAAGGGAGGAGAAGGACAGGGCGGTCCTCGCGCAGCACACCAATGGAGGGCAGAAGGCCGGTGACCCCTGCACTGAATGTGGCCTTGCTAGGAAGGCAGAGACGGGCCATGCCTATTTCAAGGGCGAATACTATTGCACAATCACAGACATGAACCAGGCGGGCAGGGTCAAGTGGCTGAAGGAACGGGGGGCTGACGATTCCAGGCTTCCGAGGACCACCGCCTGGAGAGTGAAGCGCGGTAGGAGCTACGGTAATAGCTGTTTGTGTTGGCTGTGCGGACAGCCAAAGAACAAAGACTATGGACACAGCTTTCTCCGTGGCTCTGGGTGCTTTTGCACCATGCACGAGTGCAAGTCTGTGGAGGTCTGGCTGGCTGAAAAAAGACTCAACGTTTGAAACCAGGCCCAGCAAGTGTGTGTGTGTGTGTGTGTGTGTGTGTATATTATTGGGGTTTAAGTGTGTGTATTCTTGGGGTTTAAGAGTGTGTATTCTTGGTGTTTAAGTGTGTTTATTCTTGGTGTTTAATATATTTTCTTTATTTACTGTGTGTGTGTGTGTTTTTTTTATTTTTTATAATTGCAATACATTTTTTAATAAACTATTATTCATTTCAAACCCCTCGTCCTTTTGTCTCTCATGTGGATTAGGCACTTATAGATGCAAGGTTTTGAAAAAATTGAATAGTATACAATCATTATTTCTATTATGTAAAGCACAAGTGAAAGTACAAAGAAAATAGCTGATCTACAGGCTCAAAATACATTTATTAGTCTTCAGAGACTTCTTCCACCACAACAGGCAAAGCAGCATTTGAGCAGAAGTCTTCTTAAGCACTAAAACATGAGTTGACTGTGCAATAAAGGTATTAATTAATTCAATGTTGATTTGGGGTTAAACTATATTCACCCATGGAACTAAACAGTAAAGACATGGATTAGAAATATGACACTATATTACTACACTGTATATTATCTTAACATTCATATTACACTATACTATATACTCATTACGGTTTGATTTTTGATTTATTTTGTTTTTGTGCATGTTTTTCCACACTTGTAGTCCCACACATTCCACGGCCAGGGTCTTCCACCCCCTGCAGAGGTGTGATATTTAGATAGTATTAGCTCATATGGCTCATCCTGTGTGGAGCAGAAGTCCACCCACTTGTTGTATGTTCCTTCAGAATGCAGAGAGAGCTCCAAGCTCAGCCACACCCACAGTCCCACACTGTCCCTAGCTGAGTACAATAAGCCTTTGGTTAGGCATACAGGTTACTTCTGATTTATAATACTATATGATTCTCTAAGCCTTCTTTTGTGAAAAGGTTAGGCCAGGTAGACTACAGTAGGCTATAACTGTATAATGCCGATGTTTCACAGTAATTGAACCGTTGAGAGAGTTAGACGTCTGGGCACCACAGTATTGTTTAAAAAATAAATACTAAATGATGATTTAACAATGGCCTTCGACCCCCTCTGGTCCCTCCACCCCTCTCCTCCCCATCCTTCTTCCAGCCAGGTTCCTCCTCTGTCCCTCAGTGACTCCCTGTGGGACAGGTCCACAGCGGAAAAGAGGAAGAAAATGCTTGCTGTGCATTTTTTTTAAATGTTTTGCTATCTATGCTGCTGCATTATGAAAGGAAGACAAACAAAAAAAGCTTATGTACCTGTACACAAGATGTAAAAATAAAGTACAACCTTGAACCTTGTTTATTGTATTTCTTTCAAATGCCCTAAAATGTAGGCCTTTGGTTTTAGTTAGATTTCATAGTCATACAAAATGGATATCTGTTATTGTTGTATATTGCACATATCCTACTGTGAAGTTGATTAGGAAAAGTTCAACTAACTTTGATACTATAGGGCAAACATGTACATATGACAGTCTTTGTAGCCTATCAATCACACAGAAGCCCCCAGCCAGGTGAGAGATCTAAACACTGGTGGTAGAGAAAAGCATAGCCAATGGCGCACTCTCCTGGGCCAGGTGTGCAACTCAGGTGTGCAAAAAGATAAGTTCCCAACATGGTATGTGGTGTGTGAAGTGAAGTGAAACACGCCAATGGGAGACTACAGTAGGCTATAACTGTATAATGCCCCAGCATGCCCCTCAAAACCTAGCACCAGTGTTTAGATCTCTCACCTGGCTGGGGGTTTCTGTGTGATAGGCTACAAAGACTGTCATATGTACATGTTCATTCCCATTCATCCCCCTTTTCCCAGTTTCATCAAAACATTTAGAGACGTACAAATAGACACTTCTATATAGACAAAGAACAGAACAGGAATTCATCATAAAGGAGGTAAAAAGGGAAAATAAACCTGTCTCTCCTGCCGACTGGCCATGTGTGTGACTTTGCACTTAGAAGAGCACACAAGTGTGTATTTACTAAGGTTTTCAATAGACAGGTCGCGAGGCCCGGGCTCTCCTGCCCCGACAACTGTCGAGTTAGAGAGTTGTACGGCTCCATTTGGAAACCCCTCAAGGAACCCACAGAGTTCCCGGAATCCACTTTGAGAACCACCGTTATTGTAGAGGCGTCACACTTTGTTTGAAAGCAGCAGATCTACGAGCTCGGCGGATAGCACTCGGCGCACAGCTTTTTCTTTCAAGGTCACCTCGGGCCAGGGTCACCTCGGGACACCATGGGCGGGCACCTTTGAGCCGAGGCGCCTCCCACACTCTATTGGGGCGGGTCCAATAGGAACGCACCGGAAAAGGAACGCACCGGCCGAAGGAGGAACGCGGAGGCGCCGCGTTCCACTTATCGGGCCTTTGGGCCCGCCGCGGGCGGACGGGGCGACGCCGGGGCGCGCCGGGCGCGTCCCTCATCTCCGGGCGCCCCGGGGACCGGGAAGGGCCAAAATTTTTTTTGCGCGGCCCCCTTCGGGGGCCCGCGCAGGGCCTCGGGCCAAAACCTCAAAGAACGGTTGGGGTCCTCATCCTTGCGCGGCCCCGGATCTTCTCTGTTTCAATGTTTCAACTGTTTCAACTTTGTTTCAACCTTGAAACAAATTCCAGGCCCACCGATTGGACTTGCCCGGATCGCGCGGTCTCCCATTGGCCTGTTTCAACTCCTTTGTCCCGCCCCTCTCTTCTCTTCTCATTTCTGCATGGCGGCCATTGCTCCCCAGTGCAGTGCCCACACACACAGACAGACAGTGGAGGAATTATTCGTTTGTAATTTATTTTATAAAATATTAGCAACATAATTAGTGTCTTTGTGGTTCTCCTTAGGCACCAATAAGGACCCGAAAATTAATTTGGAACGTTTTCTGATTTATTTGGCATACTTTTTGGACGTCATCTTCTATGTATCGTTCCAATGTGGGCTGCTGTATCGTTCCAATTTGGGAGAAGACAGGTAAGATTATTTAATCACATATCATTACTCAGTGCACCATAACAGTGAATTAAATCGTGTTTTATCCGCTTAGGGTTAGATAAAGACTTGACTTGGTATTTGATAGCTTTGGGGACATTTCTTAGGTTAGTAATAATGTTATAGCCAAACAGAGATGTTAGCCACGTTAGCTCTGCTTTGTTTACATCGTTTGCATGGGCTATTTATTATAATCTGTTCACCCATGTGACATCACAATACAACGTTTTTGCACTCCTATATCATGTGTCATTAATCAGCACAGTGGATTCATGTGTAGATTAATCTAGGATGTGAAATCTGTGTAATAGTGTTGGTCAGTCAAATGGTGCTCAGGCAGACAGCAGGACAGATGTGGGACCCATACAGTAGGACAGACGTGGGACCCACAGAGCATAAATATGAGTTGTTGATATGCACACCTTAGAGGCTTAGAGCATGATAACCTTTCGTTTTCATATTCAATATTTTTCTAAGCACATTGAGCTATAGATTGAGTCAGTCAGTCTGGCCAAGCTGGTCAGTTAGACCTATTGTTTACAGCAGTGTTTATTTTATTATTGTTCAAACCTTTGCATGTGTAGGACCTCTAAATGAATCTGTTTTTGTCCACACAAGACTTGTATTGTTTAAAAGAAATAGCAGATCTGCTAGCATCATGTAATACCGTGCTATTTTAGTATTTTTATAGCAGTTAGCTTAAACAACATGCAATGAACTCAGTGTCACGAAGCAACACAAAGCAATGGTAATAGTACTATAGCCAGCTTCTGCTGGACTGTATGGGGTGCGAGTCCCTGCATTGCTCTATAACCTGCTGGGATGACACTTTTGTCCTTTGTATGTTTAAATCAAATGTCAAATTATAGAGTGTAAAGACACCAAGTTAATATCACCCAGATAGTCTGTAATTACACCTTCAGCACCCTTTAGCAATATAAAATGTAATACCCATTTCTTGTTTCCTTTATTGGCATAGCCAGGATTTAAAATGATCTGGTTCCATCTCTGATAAGAAAGACTAGAATTGTCCCGTACCTTTGAACATTACTTACCTTTGAACTGGGACCGATCTACAAGCTCACAACCATAATACCGTTAAATCAGATTTTGCTAGACTATTAATATACAATTATTGACAGACAATGACAAACTTCAGAATACTCATTTTCTTTTATTTTTTTGTGTGCAGTTATAGCGCCACCATGAGGCTGAGTTGAAAATGTCCATGTGGCATTTATTCCTCGCCTAGTGGGAATGTGTGTGCACAATTTCTGGGGAATCACACAATGGTTCATGATTTGCAGCATTTGCAAATACAGTACATAGATACACACACATTCACTTTCAAAAATAAAAAAATAAAGCCAGAAACTAAAAGCACTAAAAGCACTTTAAAAGCAAACAATGATGGCACGCTGGCATAGATTTGTGTATTTTTAAATAGGTTGTAGAGAGGGATGGAGAGAATGACCGGGGGGGTTAGGGTTAGGTGAGGTGAGGATATAACAGCAGGTCTCGCTAGCGACCCCCCCGAGATGGTAAGTGTGTTGCCAGGGCAACCAAACACACTGTCAGACAGAGGGCAGCTAGGCCCGCCCTCGGCCTCGTAGTAGGGCACATCTACATCCCAACTGTCAGTACTGTCACTGTACTGTATGTCACTGTACTGTACTGGCACACCCAAAAGCATCATATATACAGTTAATATGTGCGTGTGTGTTTGTGTGTGCATTGAGCGCACAGGTGGTGGGTGAAAAGCTCCGTAAGGGAGTGGTTGCACCACTCAAAAATCCCTTCAGGTCGCACCACCACCCTCACCGCCTGTCCTCATCATCGCCAGCCACTCCTGCACAGGCATGCCCTCCGCCTGAGAGCAAAAGTGCACCTTCCTTCCACCTATTGTGACCTGGCTGTGGCCAAATGCCTTGGTCTTGGGCTGTTTGCACCTGGAGCAGGTGTGGAAGGTGACACTTTTTGCCTGTGCAGGAGTCCCTTGAGCTGCCGCAGCCTCCTCCTGCCTCTTCTTGCGCCACTGCGTAGTCCTGGAAAGACCTGGGAGTGGGGGAGGGACAAGCGCCCCATGGAGCTGGGGGGCGATGGCCTGTAGTCCAGGGGGCTGGAGTCCAGGGGGCTGCTGGAGTCCAGGCTGGATGGGAGGAAGAGGAGGAGGAGGCATCACAAGGGTAGGCTGGCGGATGACGAGCGGAGGGAGGCTGATGGCTGCCATGGGGCGGTGCTGGTGTTTTGGCACCTGGACTGGCCTGCTGAGTGCAGCCGGGAGAGGCTCGGAGCTGATGTCGGAGACACTGGGCTGGGCCACAGTCAGGTGAAGGACGTCCCGCTCCTGTCTCTTCTCCCTGACTTTGTACCTGCAGGCGAAATGCAGACAGGAATTACTTTCAGTTAAAATAATATATTCAAAGATGTGCACCACATTTTTTCAAATATAGCAGATCTACAAGATCGTAGAGCTTAAAAATAATGTGTTAGAACTCACCACTGCCTCAGTGTCACCTCATTCAGCTCGACGAGCTGGATTCTGGTCTGGGCCATGACGGTGGGGTTGGCAAGGACTAAGTCCCTCACCTTGCAGTAGTCCATCTTCACCATACCCCACCGGTTACGCCGCTTGCCGCACAAACTCCTGCCAGCAGGGTAGATGCGGCTCAGCTCAACGCACATGGCCTCGACCAGCCGGCTGCAGTCAGGCCATTGTGCAGGAGACCCGTGGCCGAGCATAGAGCTGTAAAATAAACAACCAAAGAAAAGCACAGGTAATGACAATACTATAATAATAATAATAATAATAATAATAATAATAATAATGTATTCATTCTTCTATTAGCTTATCGGAATTGGCTTATTTTTATGGAAAAGAATAAGCACTATATGCCAACAGCTTACCGCTTCACACTGTCTGTCCCAGGTACGACAGACGTCTTGGAAGGCTTGGCCCTGAACCGTCCCGCTGTGACTCTGTCCTTGTGGCGGGGGGAGTAGGAGACTGCTGCCTTGTCACCCTCTGGAAGCTTTTCCCAGAGGGCCAGTATCTCCTCCTCCTTCGCCAGCGTCACAGCATGCTGGTGTCGCAGCTTCACCAGACTGACAGCCAGGCGGACGACATGCTGGTAACCCATGGCTCCATCAGGACCCATGGCATCCTAAACAAAAATAGAAACAAAAAAGGGAAATTGTAAAGTTGTTAATATGTTCCACATACGGAGTCGTTCCTACTCAACAATTATGATGCTGTGTACAATACATACGTCGTCCGGCTCCCCAGCTGGCCCAGGTGTGCCTTCATCCTGGGGAGCAGCCTGGCTGTCAGGGACAGCGCGCTGCTCGGCTGGCCCAGGTGTGGCATCATCCTCATCCTGGGGAGCGGCCTGGCTGTCAGGGACGGTCCCTTGCTCGGCTGGTCCGGGCAGTGGCGTGTCGGCAGGGTCCGACTGGGTCGGCGTAGGCGCTACGGTGGTGGAAGACGGGGCTGCCGGGCGGGCAATGGGTGGCAGCGTTTCCTCCAGGCTGTATAGGGACAGGGTGGGGTCGTTGTCCACCGACGCCGCGTCCTCAAAGCCCTCGTCCTCCACCTCGTAGTCCTCGTCGCCGATCCCATCCGGAACATCGGGGTCCCTGCCGACGTCCAGGTGCAGCACTGCCTCTGTCTGGGAGTATAGGTACTCTAGCCCTATCAGTTCACCTGTATACTCTCCAGGCAGAGGGTAGTCCACTTCCAGCTTGAGTCCCAGGACCTCCTGACTCAGCTGGTTGTGGTAGTGCTGCATCTGGCCACTGTAGCAGATCTCAGAAACGCCATCCATGTCCAGTGATGCTGCCATGCGGTCGTCATTCCACCGCGCCAACCCCTCTACCAGATACGCCTGGAAGTGCAGGGCGTTTGCACTTGTACCTAAAACATGACAGGTAAAAAAGACGTTACAGACACGCACGCACGCACGCACGCACGCACGCACGCACGCCTTCCCCACTCTCTTGTACTAGATACTCACCAGGGATAAAGCGGTTGAGGTGCAGGTGGAATGACTCCAACGACGTTGTCCCGCGGGCGCATCTGAAGACGGGCAGCACGACTCCCCCCTTGGTCAGCTCACCCGTCTTCCTGTAGAGTTGCACCTCCACAGAGTTGCACCTCCACAGGGTCCTGGATGCACTCTATGTGGCGTTTCTGAGACTGCCAAATCTCCTGCATTTTTGCACGGTCCAGCAGCGGGACCCCCATGGTGTCTGTCGCGTCCTTGAACGCCTCCAGCAGCTCCTCAAAGAGACGCACGGTCTCCTGTGTCCCGCGCGTGCGGCGACGACAGTGCCGTGCAAGCTCTTTGGGGGTGAGGCTGCTGGAGACCTGCAAGTAAGTATGTATGTATGTAAGTTAGTAAAGTTAATTTGTAGAGCACCTTAGAGTCACAAAGTGCTTCACAATACAAATAGAACATGTCAATAATAATAAAAAGAGAGAGAAAAAAGAAAACTCGACCAATCAGCCGGTGGGTGAAATTAAAAACAAACCAATACAATAGAGTATGTTACAGTATATGTTACAACACAACATGAAATGGGGCTATGAAAAGGCCTGTTAAGACTTTTCAAAAATAGCAGACCTACAAGCTCGTAGCGCGCCACCGAGTGGCGCGCTACGAGCTTGTAGGTCTGCTATTTTTCAATAGCGAAAGTATATTATATAGAAAGGGAGATCATTCACCTGGGCGTAGGACGGACTGACCCCCCGCTGCTTCTCCACCAGCTCCGACCGCTTGGCCTGTCGCAGCAGGGCGATATCCTCTGCATCCCAGGAAAATATGCAGTTGGATATCCGCCCCATGAACAGGCCATGCAGCTGGTGGCTCTCAGTGGTGACACCCAGCGCCAGACGACGCATGAAGTGCCACACGTCGAGCCTCACCACCAGCTGGTCCCACTCTGGGAACATGTTTGCGGCCTTGGACCTGCCCCTGATGGCACAGCAGTCCCGGTCCACATAGAGGAGCTGGGGAGGGTCCTCTCCAGCGTTGGCGTAACGCTGCACAAGTCCTGCGCACATGGGCAGCAGGCCCTTGCCCTCACCTTCTGTGAGCACCGAGATGAGGACCTGCCCCACCTCGTTGCCCACATTGGTGACCCATTCGGCGGTGTGTGCAGCGTCACCCGCAAGTTTCTTGGCCACCTGAATATGCACACACAATTACAGGCGGCTGAGAACATGTTTTTTCCATATGGGCTCAAAATAATGCATATTTAAAGTGAAAACACCTCCCACAAAAGAAACAAGACATTATTCATTACAATATTTAAAACTGAAATGCTTTACCTGCTTAGTTGAGTCCATCTTCAAGACGGACCCATACACACAGGTGACCTTTGACTTCAACTCCTCAAGCCGTAACAGCACATCCTGGGCATATACTGTTAACAGCCATTTTGGAGAGGGCACTGGCACCCTTTGGGGTGGGGGTGTCGCCGTGAAGTGCCCCAGAAACTTGCGGCACATGGAGAGGTACCTGATGGACCGTGCCCTCCAGTGGAGGTGGTGCTGTTTGCACAGCTGCTTGTACAAGCAGGAGGCACTGTTCCCCAAAGTGCGCTCCTGCATCAAGCGAGCCACCCTCTTGTCGCAGGACAGCCTGTTAGAGAGACAGGGAGACAGAGAGAGAGGGACAGGGAGAGAGGGCCTTTTGGTCATTTTCCCAAACAAACTGCTGCAAAGTGCACCGCAGAGCGGCCAAACACCTGTCGCACGCACGCACGCACGCGCGCGCGCACACACACACACACACACACACACACACACACACACACACACACACACACACACACACACACACACACACAGGTTCAATAACACTATTGAAATGAAAACACTAACTTGTAGGTCAGGATAGCAGGGAACTGCTCACGCTGACCCGGATCAAGCTGATCGAAAATGTCCTGCGACCACGCTGACACCTTCTTCTTGCATCGACGGCATTCAAGGTACTCCGTGGCCATGAAGTACCAGCCGTCGATGTCCAAGACCTTCCGGACGGTCTTGTACAGACCGCATTTTGTCAGCCGGCGTTTCTCACGCCGACAATTTGGGTCTGCACAGAGTGGCTTGAATTCCCATAGGCGGACAGGAATCCAGAGGAACAGCCGACTCTGGAAGAAGGCATCAGGTGATGAGGGTGGCTGGTTGTAGGTAGGCCTGGGTCCAGGAGGGAAAACCCACATGCTGGTCAGAGACGGCTTGATGTCCAGGTACCCCCTGCTGTCACGGCAGACAGCCGCCTGTGACACCCACTTGTGCTCTTCCGGGGGAAGGGAATTCTTCCACCCAGGTGGAAGAAGAACCTGGAAAAAGTGAAAACATTTGTTGCCGATCTACAAGTTCACAACGAGTTTCACAACGAGTCACGTTGTGAGCTTGTAGATTGGCTATTTTTGCCCTGAGTCAAAATACTATTACTCACATCATCAGTGGGAGCTGCCAACTGCAGGGGGGCTGCTGTCTCTGGCACCAGCATGCGGGTAGGACCCTGAGGCACTACAGGTGTCTGCAGGGGGGCTGCTGGCTCTGGGACTGGAGCCGCTGGCTCTGGGACTGGAGCCGCTGGCTCTGGGACTGGAGCCGCTGGCTCTGGGACTGGAGCCGGACCCTGAGGCGCTGCAGACACTGCCACTGGAACCGAAGCCACCACGGCTGTGGCTGTCTGATCTCCAGTGGCTGCACGTTAAAGCAAAAAGAATCAAACAGTTGGACCTTAAATGTGAATCAAACAGTTGGACCTTAAATGTGTGTGTGAGAGACCTAAACACCAAGAGCTCTCAACATCCTTACAGCTCTCTGTTTCTAGCAGTGCTGCCAGAAACAGGTCATCATCAGCTCCAACAGGGAGCTGTGATGATGGTGGTGGTGCTGCTGCTGCTGGTCGTAGGGCTGGTCGGGCAGGTCTCCCTGCATGACACACAAAGCATGAAAACATACAAGATTCACATTCAAGGAACAAACAAGATCATGGAGAAATGTAATATTATTATGGGTACACTTTTCAGGCCATTATCACCAGTAGAAATTGGAATGTTCTGAGTCTCCATTAAATAACTATTGCAACATGTTTGTCTTATTTCACAGCTCACGAATCACGAGTACAAGTGTGAATGTTTCACCTTAAGACAGTTACATGTGAAATGTCACATTGTCATCACAGTGATGAACAGAGTGAGTTACCTGGAACTGCAGGCCTTGCGGTCCATGGTCCATAATGTTTGGCCACCTTGGCCTGCAGTTGTGCAGTGGACAGGCTCCTCCGTCCCAGAAGGTCCGCCAACCTGGGGCCCAGAGGCCTTTGACAACAGTCAGAAGAGTCATAGACACATCAAGCACTGTATTTCTCCTTCCTGTGTATACTGTTAATCTACATTAAATGTAATACTTACGCTGAACCAGCAGTTCTGGGCAGGGGCAGTCCAGCTGGGGCAGACCGCTCCCTATGGCGCCCTACAGGGACCTGTCTCTCCAGCCAGTTTGAGGGAGCTGGGAGACAAATCAGCATTTGAATTAGCCTTTATTTTGTTTAGCACTTAAACAAAACAAAAATAGATTTCAATTAGTATTTAGTTGTTTAGCAGTTTTTAAAAGAACCTTGCAAAGCAGCTTTACAAGTCTGTGAGCAGAGTGTCACGTGATCGGTTTAGAGTTACTGTTTTAAATTACAAGTGGATTATAAGCAATTATAGCAATGTGCAAAAGTTAGTGTACTAACCTATTTTTGTTATAGTGCATTAATACCCCAGGAAGCACAGCCAAGTTGTACAGATACAATTGAATCAGCTATTCACATACATACTGTACATAGATACATACATACATACATACATACATACATACATACATACATACATACATACATACATACATACATACATACATACATACATACATACAGGCAGCTAGATTATTAGTGGATCTAAAAGCAATGTAAAAGACATGCAAGCACTACAGTTTACAGCGGGCACTACAGTCTACAGCGAGCACTACAGTCTCCAGCGAGCACTACAGTCTACAGCGGGCATCGGCGACGCAAGTGTCTATACCTACCCTTCAGGCGACATTGTTACCTACCTTACTGCTTCAATGTTTATCCAGTTTAAGCTAATGAATGACAGAACAGTCACAACAGGTTAAATTTCATATTACCTCAATTGTGGATAGGTGTGGACAGCACACTGACATGAAATACATTTCTATACCTGGGTTGTCCTTCTCCAAGGCTGCTGCCACAGAGCTGGTGGCTGGAGCAGCAGCAGGAGTCTGGGAGGAGGGTACACCTGCGTGGGCGGACGTACACACACAGAGAGAGAGAGAGAGAGAGAGAGAGAGAGAGAGAGAGAGCGAGAGAGACAGACAGACATACAGACAGACAGACAGACAGACAGACAGACAGACAGACAGACAGACAGACAGACAGGCTGAGATTTAATATGTATTACACACACACCACATAATGCAATGTTTGTATATTCACTCACCAGGGCCTGCAGATGCCAGTCGTGGGCGCTTAGGGTCAGGAGGCTGAAGGGTGGAACCTGCTGAGTTCCTCTTCTCCTGATCCCTACGCGCTATGTACTTTTTCAGCATCTCCAGGCGACCCCCCTTTTTCTTAGGGACCGTGTCCCGTATGGACTGGACATATCTATGGGGTAACATAACAGTATATATATATATATATATATATATATATATATATATATATGCATTAAGAGACAAACAAGCAATATAACTCTTAGTTAGTAGTTACTAACCTCTCCGTCTCTGCAGAGTCATACAGGGCCCTGTATGACTTGTCGGCATGCGGCCCAAAGCCCACCACATTCTCGTCCTCCTCCGTGCGCGAGGCAACGCCGTCCCTGACCCGGCGAGCGCTGATGGCTCTCTGGACCTCAGGGTACGGCTGGACGTAGCGGGCCAGGGCGTCCTTATTGTCCATACATGGGCCAGAGGTGGTGACTCCAGCAGCACGCTCCGCCTGCAGAGATGTTTTGACGACAACAACAACACAGAGTCAGGGAAAATATGATACAGGTTCACAAAGATATGAACTGCTAATATGAACAGTGCTGACCTCATGTGAACCAAGGAGATGCAGGGTATATCCAGCATCATGCTCCAGCAGCCACTTGAAGGTGTGACCCCGGTACTGACCAAACTGGACCTCACTCTCACCGAGGACCAGTTGGCCATCACCGAGGTCTCCACCTGCTGCTGTCACCCTCTCCAGGGCATCGCTGCACACCCTTTGTGCCTTCTTGGCACGAAACGGAGGCAGTTTCCCCGCCTTGAAGGCAAGGACAATGCTCGCCGCTTCGTCCGTGAGCAGGAGGGTGAGCTCCCCCGACGCTGTCAATCTAAATGTAGGTTTGCTTTCCATTCTACGTGTAAACAAAAGCAGAATCAAACAATGATCTTAATCAATTTGTCATTCAAAAATATGCAAAAACCTGAATAAAAACCAACATGAAGCCATGTCTGCACAGATTGCCATTATTGTCAATAACTGATATAATGACATTTTGATTTTGATATATATCAATTAATGACAATTGGTTATTTTTGATATTCAACAAATAAATACTGTATATAGGTTAAGTACAGATACAATGCAGGGACAATTGCTCATTCACATGTTAACATTCAACACTGTCTCATCAATCATGTACAAACAAAAAAGAATACACATATAAATGATCAGGTCAGGTTTATGATTGATTGAATTATTTAACAGTTTGCAGAATGGCTACATAAGCACAACTCAATACAAATACTGTTACTGTAGACGACACACTGATAAAGCATTACACTGGTTTACAACAGGGTCCACCATGTTGAATTCATCAGAACATTTAGAGACATGTCTGTTCACTTTTTGTTCTAAATACATTGAAATTATGGAATGCATCAGTGGTTTTCAGCACTTTTGTTTTCATATAAAGGTTCCATCATACATGCATCGCCATTGAGCCTTCTAATAAACCAAGTAATGCATAATATCACAGACAACAGAGAAGAATGGCGTTTCAACTGCGCGCGCGAGAAGCGTTCCGTATTTTTAACCATTTTGAGGGAGGGTTAGCTTATTTCCTTTTTGGGAGTCAAACGGTGGTCAAATTGGAACGATACAGAGAAGATTGGGAGCAAACCAATAGGAAGTGAATTTGGAACGATACAGAGAAGATTGGAATCAAACCAATAGGAAGTGAAATTGGAACGATACAGAGAAGATTGGGATCATAGGAAGTGAAATTGGAACGATACAGAGAAGATTGGGATCATAGGAAGTGAAATTGGAACGATACAGAGAAGATTGGAATCAAACCAATAGGAACTTGAAATTGGAACGATACAGAGAAGATTTGGATCAAACCAATAGGAACTGAAATTGGAACGATGCAGAGAAGATTGGGAGCAAACCAATAGGAACTGAAATTGGAACGATGGAGAGAAGATTGGGAGCAAACCAATAGGAACTTAAATTGAAACGATACAGAGAACATTGGGATCATAGGGAGTGAAATTGGAACGATACAGAGAAGATTGGGATCAAACCAATAGGAACTGAAATTGGAACGATACAGAGAAGATTGGGATCATAGGGAGTGAAATTGGAACGATTCAGAGAAGATTGGGATCAACAGATCCATGTTTTAGGAACCTCACATCTTGATTCTTTCTGGATTTGAGCATCTCTCGGGACTGGTCAGATTGTGGCATCTCTCCTACAACATTAGTTTGCATAATGTTATTGACAATGCATTTAGTTTGGGCTAAAACTATAGGCTAACTGCAATCAATGCACAAGTCCAGTGATGTAATCAAAATTAAATTGCTCATTTTCTTTGTACAATGTCACAGATGCCATTTATTTGGAATTGTATAGCAGTGATCACAAGATCACAAGTTGCATTGCATTGTGTCATTACCTATATAAATTCAAAATTGAAATAGCGCATAGGGCATTAGTATATGCAAACAATGTATACTCCGTGAAACAAAATAGTGCATACATTATAGAGAATTCATTGTTCAGCTGTAACACTTGTAGTCTTTTCGAATGGCTGCTATTTTCTGGCTCACCCTTGGTATTCCCTCTTACATGGTCTTGTTGGTAACATGTACACTCCTGTTGATGTTAGCGCCCATCTAGAGACTTCTTCAGGATTGGCTTCAGGGTCCAGCATTCACTGCCATATAAAAGAACAGACTGTACCGTTGTACAGAAGAAGTTGAGTTGGATTTGACAGGGGAGGTTGGAGTTCCATACACTGGCCATGCCGTTCAGGGCCCTCCATGCAAGTGCCTTCCTCACTTTCAGATCTTGCTCAGTTGAGTTGACCGATGAGCCCAGGTACTTGAAGTCCTTGACTTCCTGTTGTTGTCAGGGGTGGATGTTCTGGTGAGATGACAAACTCATTTCTAAATCTAAAGTTGACCTGGCTCGCATGGATGATACCACATGACAGCTGTGTCATGCTCCACCACCAAACTGCTACACCACCAAATAATAGGCCACACCCACTTAATCAACTAATTTAATTGGACACTGGTTTGTTTAATTTATGAAAGGAATGTCCAAAAAGAGTGTTATTTAATTTGAATGTGCTATTGACTGTCTGTCTTTTTGGAATTAATGAAAATCCACCTATAGAGGAAAATAACAAAATGTCAAAAAATATAAAAAGCTGCTCATATGGGAAGTCTATCATATTTTAATTAATTTATATTGACCCTAAACAATTTAATATAGGTAAGGTTTTGCCGCCTCTTCGGTACCGATATCTCTAAGGACTATTAGTATGACTAATGATACATAGGATACTTTTTATTGTATTGTTCCACTTTGCTTTGGCAATGTAAACGTATGTTTTCTCACGCCAGTAAAGCTCCTTTGAATGTTTGCGTGCGTGTGATAGCAGCACTGTTGCTCTCCCACACATCTCTCCCTCTCTCTCTCTCTCTCTCTCTCTCTCCTACTTGTTCTACTCTGTAAGCAAGGAGTGGGAGGGGAGCGAGTGGTGTGTGTGTGTGTGTGTGTGTGTGTGTGTGTGTGTGTGTGTGTGTGTGTGTGTGTGTGTGTGTGTGTGTGTGTGTGTGTGTGTGTGGGGGGGGTCTCATCATCTCTGTGGTTCTTATTGTCTCTTAGGAGAGTTCATTCGGCGACTGACGCACAGGTAAGCACTGCTCTCTCGCCGTGTGTGAATGCGTGTTTTGCCGTTGTCTCTGTACATCACTGGCAGACAGGTTGAAAGACCCCCCTTCACCCCCCGCCCAACCCCTGTTTGCGTGCGTGCGTGCGTGCGTGCGTGCGTGCGCGCGCGCGTGTTTAGACAGCTAGTGCTATTATCACAGACAAAAGTATTGGCAGCAACATATTCTTAAAGTACCAAAAGTAGAAAGTATTCGTTATGCAGAATGATCAATTTCAAGTTTTCAAATGTATACATCTTTTGAGTATTGATACATGTGTGTATTCTCTGTGATCATTTCAAGGTACGGGTTTGTCTATGAGTTCAAAATGTCTATGTATTTGCCAGAGAATCATTGTTTACTTATTTATATCCATATTCATACCCATTTGTCCTTAAACTGCACTATCCACATTTTTCACGCAGATTAAATGTATTCGCTAAATAGTTACTGTATCGATTTTAAATCATTGAGTCATTGAATCGTATTGAATCGCCATAATGAACCAATATTGTCAATGAACCAATATCGTATTGTGACCACCCCAACGATTCTCGATACGCATCGATGTGGTGATGTGACATTACGGACATAATCGATGCAATTGCTGTTGATTTTCCTCTGAAGGCATTCCAGCCTTCCAGGCAATGTTACCTGTTAGCTAAGCTTCATGCGTTAGCTTTCTGCTTCTGACTGGGACAGCGACTAGTCTGGGACCGATCGAGTGACTGAGACTCTGAGTCATAAAGTCATTATTTCGTAAAAACAATCGGAGAGTCTCTTGCTCTCTTCATCTGTGATTTACAACAGCTGGTCATCACAATACATCGCGGATGCGTTCGCACACCTCTCCCGTACACTCTCAGTAACCTCAGTAGTTAATTTAACTCTGAGTTTTTAGTGTGTAAAAACCTCAATGAGAAGTGCCCTTCTCAGAAAGTCCCTAGTATAATTAGGGTAGGCTATAGGCTACTATATTTTTATTGTCCATTTTATTTTCTTGACAAGTGACAAAGCACCTATAGGTTTTTAGTTCTGCTTGGGGGGAAAACAGTGTCATCATATTAGGACTTGCAATAATAAATATGTTCATTCAGTCAGAACTATTCTGGGTTTTGTTTTAATAGTCATGATAATAAATAATGATATACTGTATTTGGTTAAGTCAAAGCTATGTTAAATCCATCTTTGCCCACTACTAGTATTTGTTACCTTCAGGTGTGCTAATACTACACAGATTAATATACATTTACAAATAGCCTTAAGTAAAACAATTGAGTACTTTTTCCACCACTGTATGCCTATCTGTTGGCCAGGTATAGTAGTGACTCATCACAACCAAAATGGTGCACCCCCCGAATTTGCATACCAAAGGTGCGAGGTTTGCAAGCCCTATTGCGCTTTTATAGTGCATTCGATCGATCGAGCCATAATGCTACTTACGTTAGCCGGTTAGCTAGCTATGTTGTTAGTACAGCACTGGATCGCCCATCTTAGATCGTCGTCGCCATAATAATCCATTCTATCTGTTTCTTTCAATCGCCTCTATCCCCTATTCCTTGTCCCAGATGACATTTTGGTCAAAACAATGTTTCTTTGACGGCACAGAGCCGACGATGTGGACCTCTCCAGTGCCCCGGTTTGGATTCATATTGTAAACAAGGCCTGTCCAGGCTCCGTTGAGCTTACTAGGATAATACTACGTCCGGTAGACTGGAAATGTGGCTTTTCAAAATAAGAGCTCGACTGGAAAAAATGCTTGCGTGAATTAGATCCTAATTTTTCAATAAATGCTAGCGCTGTAAGTGTTCGGATTTTAATCCCTCCGAAAGGGAAAGTTTGCCCTGGTAGTTCTGGCAATGATAACTACTCAGCCTCACACACATTGGAATAAACTTGAGAAACAAATAACTGTCTTTTAACTCTTGTTATTTATTTTACCAACACACAACCACACACACTCTCTCTATACTTGTGTACGGTTATGGCCGACCCGTGAGTTGAGGCGCTAGCAATAGCCTCAAGTAAATAAACAACACGTTGCTGCAGGCAGGCAGGTAATTTACTGTAACACACCGAAAGAAAACAAATCACACTAATAATATAACATATACACATTGACTGTAAACCTGAACATCATGCAAGAAATTATGAAGGAATTAATGTCATATTAACAATTAAACCGCTGGTACTCACACATTGGTCTCTACCAGTTGACAAACATCTCCGCACTGACTAAATGACCAGCTTGCACGTGCGCAGTAGCGTCCCTCACCAAAATATTCCCTCAAAATGAAATATAAACACGGGTTCCAATAAAAACAGTTAAACATGCTCACCTTTCCCATGCAATAAAATCACCCCTAAACATGTATTTACCCAAATTATCCCCTCATTTTACTCCTGCGATAAGTTTGTAAACTTTAGTCCAGGATAATAAAACACGATGTTCTGTTAGCCAGGTGTGTGACCCCTTCTCAGCCACTAGAGGCACTCGTCCACCCATAAATAACCCCACACCTCCCACTCAAGCTAGAGGTTACCAAACCGAATAGGTTGTAAAACATCAATTATTCATTTATAAAAAACAACAAATTCCTAACCCGAGTTTACAGAATCAAAGCAAACATTTATCAAACATAAACATTCTTAATCTGTGTTTACAGATCCAAAATACATAGAAAAGGCACATACAAAGGAGGTCGGCACCACCGCCTTGCTCCTTACTGAGTGCTGGTCTGCCCCTAATCACTCAGCTGCCCCAATGAATACCCACTAAACTATTAAATCAAAAGCCATATAGAATGTACACACAGTCACACAGAGTGTACACAAAGTCACACAGTCTTTTGTGGGTACTCTCACTGAGGACTAAACTCCTGTAGGTCATTAATCAGGATCAGGACCATCAGACTCCGCAGAAACCTGCGAAGCAAGGTAGATAGCCCCAACGCCCTGGCCCTCATCACCTGGTCCCAGCTGATGAGTAGACTCGGGGAGAAGTTGACCCCGGTCGTGGGACAGAGTCTCAAACCAGCCCCTCCCACTGTGGCCAACCCCCACCCTGTCGCTCCGCTCAGGGCTGCACTGAGAAGGTTTGACTCCCACGGCCTCTGCCCTCATGGACCAGGCAAAATGGGTGGCAGCCACTTCCCTCACATCCTCACACAAATCAGGATGTGCTCCACTGACAACCATCCCGAGCGGCCCTTCCCATAGCACCAGATCGCCACACCTCGCCTTTGGTTTAAAAGCAAGGCGACCCTCTTTAGCACTTATGAGAAGTTCCACCTTCCCTGGGCGTGTCAGATCACCGGGTCGGACTTCATTTGGGAATAACTTCTCCAAACGCTCTGTGTCTATGGTAAAGCCCACCTTGGCGATCTCATCAAGCCCAACACAGACCAACTTGTGAGTGCGAAACAGTCCGTTCTCCCTTTCCACCAGCAAGTTCACAGTGAACATCTGTGACTGAATTTTGGTCACCATACCAGCCACACCACGCACCGTCAGTGTGATAGGATCACCGCGTAACTCCAATCTCTTTGCAGCCTGTTTGGTTATATAGCTCGGGTCTGAGGCAAAGTCAATTAACGTGCTCAAGTAATCCCCACTGGCAGTCAACACATCGAGCAACATCAAGAGAACGGAGCACTCCTTCGGCCCCCTACTGTCCGCACACATGGTTGTGGACGTCTCGTTTGCATGAACCTTCTCGAGTTCAGCCAACCGCTTCCTCAGGGAGTATATTTTTGCAGCGTCAATCTCCCGCTGCGTACCTGGGCTTCGAGGCTCTATGTCTCGATCCCCCCTGGCATTGTCCTCAGGTGCAGTGCCACTAGAGGGTTGTGCTTTAAGGCATAGCCAGTAGTGGTGGTCAGATGGAGCATCGCCATTTTTGCACTCCTCTTTGAAGCACAAAAAGGTATTTCTTTTGCACTGCCCAGCATGCGGACCCAGACACTCAAAGCACACCTTTGCCGTCTTTGCCTGGGCTCTCCTGTCAGCCGCGCTGGCCTTCTTAAAAGCTTTGCACCTATATAGCTGCCCTGTGTGACTGTCTTCGCTGCAGATGACACAGGGGCCCCGTGCCGAGCCACCCCTCTCATCACTCACTGTTGCCCGGGTAGACGCAAACTTCTCCTGCGCCCTGACTCCCGGCCTCTCGTTGGGCTTGTTGCGACCCTGCTGGCCTGGCCGATTGGACTCCATTTGTTCCAACTGTGTCAGCATTGTGGGTAGACTCGGTTTGTTGCATCACCTTTAAAAAGCAACCATCTCTCCTTCATGTTAGATGGCAACTTACTCAAAAGCGACCTAACCACCAACTGATTTTTGATCACGTCGTCGCAGCCCAAATCCACCAGGTCCAACAGATCTAGCACGATCTCATCCGCGATCTGAGACACATCACCGTAGAGGTCTTCCAACACACGAAAGACATCGTCCGCGCTACGGCAATGAGAGAGGCTGTGTTTGCTTTTCACTGCTTTATCCATGCTGTCCAGCAAGTGAAACAAACGCACCTCTGGAGAGCCCGTGGGTTCTGCCATTAGCTGGATTATCACCCAGCTCTCCTTCCACCGGTAGTAGTCTCTCCTCTCTCCGTAGAATTTTGGTAGGCCCATGGGAGCCAGCGTAAACCTCGGCCCATCCGCCACCCTTCGCTGGGGCGGCACGGCCTGGTCTTCCACCTGACCCTCCTCCCGGCAGCCTCCCACTGCTGTCACTCACCAGCCCTCTGATCCGAACATCCTGCTCCGCGTTACTGTCCCGCAGCGAAGACACTGGCGGTCGGCCTAGGGAAGGCACCCACAAGCCACCACCGCCCGTCACGTCATCAGATGAGTCACCTTTACCATCCGTTGCACCACCGTCTGATGGTGTGGTAGAGTCTCCACCACTGTAACCCTCACCAGCACTAACATCCCAAGACGATGGGTGCGCGGTGGGGTCCATCTTCACCTTTACTGGGCTTTTGTTAACAGTGTCCCTTTCAACGGACTCTTCTTTCTCAGCCAACAGGTGCTTTAGTTCAACAACAGCACGCTCCCATTTGCCATTAATGTCACTGTCTACTTTCTGTAGCTTAGCTGCTTCCTCATCAGGGATGTATCGCTTCCACTTCTCCACAAACATCTCCATCTTTACAACAGCAATCTTATATCAGTTGCCACCACATCTCGCATCTGACACGTTACCACCTTGTCTGCGAGACTCGCAGCCGCTTCAAAGGCGCTATCAACCTCTTCATTTATCTCCTCAAAAGGAGTCGACAACAAACGCCTCCATAATGTGGCCTGCAGCTCCTGGAAAACTTCAGTATACTTTAGATGGCACTCTGACATATTGTTGCCCACCTCACGTATTTCCACTGTATAGCCAGTGCCCTCAACCTCTTCCATGGTTACTTGGTAGCCCACACTGGCATCAATAAACTCGTCATATCGGTCCCTGAGCTCCAATTGCTCATGCTTTAGTTCGTAGTCATCATATCTACTAATGCTGGCTTTGATGACATTGAGCTTTTTGGTGAAAGCCCTCTGAGCCAAAGTACGCTTCTGCTTTAATTCCCCAAAGTCCCCCATAGCTCCCTCAGTTATTGAATGCAAAAAGGAAACTTAAGATCTGGCGCCCCCTTAGTGGCTGCACTATGTTAATGCACTCAAAAAGTCACTCTTGAGACACAGAAGTCAATTTCAAAGTCAATTGCGCCCTCACGTGGCCACACTCTGCTAACGCAAGCCTTCATGACTCACCGTGCTTTCCTTGATGACGTCACAGGTCTTGTCCACGTTGGTTTATTTATGTTTAGCTCATGCCCATAGCAACATTAGCAAATAAATGCACTTTAGCTTTGGTAGCAGATTTAGCTTTTAGCATCAAGCTCCTCTTCTTTCAGTTACCCCAGCAATGAACATAGCAAAGTCAATTCTTGTTTAAGTTAGCTGAGCAATGAACATAGCAAAGTCAATCCTTGTTTTAAGTTAGCTGAGTAATGTACGTAGCAAAGTCAATCCAAGAAGAATAAACAAACACAGTTAACACAGGGATCGGCTCATGAGTGTCCGATCCTCCTAAACATGTGTGCGTGGTGCTTTGTTGACACGCGACGCTCCGCACCACGAGTGCATCGACGTTCTTCCTCGCTGACGTCCTGGTCTCGCCTCCCTGATGCAGAGCTGGCGTCCTTCAGGTGTCTCTCCGCCACTTTCATGGGGATGACACGGTTCTGTCGACGCAGCTGAGCCCCTCCACTCTGCTTGTCGACTTTTCATCAACAGCCCCGGTCCCGTTGTCGTTTTCACCACGACGCACGGGCCGACCTGTTGTTTAATTAATCCACCGGTACACACGGTGCTAAACTTATCACTGGGCTAGTACCAGTGTTATTTTCCCTCTGCCTGTATAGTCGGCGTTATACTTTCTTTTTGCCGCTTTAGGCAATGTTAAATTACTGTTCGGATTTTAATCCCTCCGAAAGGGAAAGTTTGCCCTGGTAGTTCTGGCAATGATAACTACTCAGCCTCACACACATTGGAATAAACTTGAGAAACAAATAACTGTCTTTTAACTCTTGTTATTTATTTTACCAAAACTCTTTCACACACAACCACACACACTCTCTCTATACTTGTGTACGGTTATGGCCGACCCGTGAGTTGAGGCGCTAGCAATAGCCTCAAGTAAATAAACAACACGTTGCTGCAGGCAGGCAGGTAATTTACTGTAACACACCAAAAGAAAACAAATCACACTATATAACATATACACATTGACTGTAAACCTGAACATCATGCAAGAAATGATGAAGGAATTAATGTCATATTAACAATTAAACCGCTGGTACTCACTCATTGGTCTCTACCAGTTGACAAACATCTCCGCACTGACTAAATTACCAGCTTGCACATGCGCAGTAGCGTCCCTCACCAAAACATTCCCTCAAAATGACATATAAACACGGGTTCCAATAAAATACAGTTAAACATGCTCACCTTTCCCATGCAATAAAATCACCCCTAAACATACATATTTACCCAAATGATCCCCTCATTTTACTCCTGCGATAAGTTTGTAAACTTTAGTCCAGAATAATAAAACACGATGTTCTGTTAGCCAGGTGTGTGACCCCTTCTCAGCCACTAGAGGCACTCGTCCACCCATAAATAACCCCACAGTAAGGGTTAAGAATTCAAGAGGGTGCCCAGTGATATCCCTTGGGCATTGTCCAAAACACAAAAAATCCACCCAAAATAGAGTTGTATGGTATTTCATGCAAGATACTTGGTCTGAATACATGAAATTAGCTTTCTACAGTGTTCATGAATGTGGATATGCACAGTGTATTTCATTTATGATTAATGCATTATTAATTAATGCATATTAACCCCTTCATGCCCGAAAACCCTCAAATCCCATAAAATATATATCTTTTGAGATCTAAATGCATCAAATTTACTTTCTAGAGTGTTTATCCATGAATGTGGATATGTACAATATTTGATTTCAGAATAGGTCATTTTTTACATTAGCCCCTTCATGCTTAAAACGGCAAAATCCCATACAATACATTAATCAATGTCCACCACATCTCCTTTTAATTCTTTCAGGCCTGTCATGAGCATTCTACACCAAAACATCAACAGAACATTATGTGGTTGACAAACTATTTACACAGGTTTTCACTCTTACTTACAGCCACACTTTATAATTGCACAAAATTAATGTCATCTGGGGCAGGTTTATAATCTTCAGGTACATCAGCTCAGTGACCTGATAGATATGTGTATTTCCATTCAAATTACTCTGGGTCCCATGCTGGTGGAAGATGCCCATCAACATTTTGCCACAAAGCTGCTTAAAAGTGGGCCCTCTTAACATTCTCAATTAATGATTGTTGTGTTAGTGTTAGTGGTAGTGGTGCAGCTATAGGTTTGAAGTAGATGCATGTCCTTTCACATTATTTTCTCCCAGGCTAGTAGTCTAGTTTCCTTCATAGTTTCCTTAACGGAACAGGACCTGAAGATTCAGATGGCACTTGCCTGGAATGCCTATAGCACAATAGGAGGAGAGTGTGGAAATCAGACATGGTAGAAGACTTTGCAGTATCCCTGTCCTCCTGTTCCATCTCTTCCATGTCTGTCTCAATATTGGAGCAGATGTGACAACTCAGGTCCAAGGTCTTCAGGGTCTCTTGCTTCAAGGTTATTCAAATAAATAACCCATCCTGCACTGTGGCCATGGTAGAGTTCACCATGAAGGTGAACTATATGAACTGTTGGTCCACTGACCATTCCATGCTCCAGCAATGGGTGGTGTCGCATAAAAACATGTAGAGGTAGCTTTTCATGTAGTAGAGGCCATAACATCAGATGGAGAAGGCAATCTCATGTTCAGACTAGATGTATGACATCAGCAATTGTAATCTGACCCAAGGCTCACATCAGGTCCTCTGCCATGGAGACTCCATCTGCTCAGCCAACAAAATCAAACAAAATCATCAAGGCATGCATAGCAGGAAAAAGTTACACATGTATATGAATTGTGGTTATTATCTGTAGCCTATACAGCATTGAATTGATAATATTCATAGCTGTAATAATATTTAATAATGATTTAAAAATGCTACTTTTTTCAGCTGAGTATGTTTATTCATTTTGGTGGAATAATATTTGTGTTCTATAGACCAGTATTATTTAATGGGGTTAAATGAAGTATACATTGTGCATCTCCACATTCATGAACACTGTAGAAAGCTAATTTGATGTATTCAGACCAAGTATCTTGCATGCAATACCATAAAACTCTATTTTGGGTGTATTTTTCGGGCATTAAGGGGTTAATAACTAAAAATGCCCAAGGGATATCAATGGGCACCCTCTTGAATACTTAAGAGGTGACCCCAAGCGACAAGAATCAGTTGAAATGCCCGTCATGTAAAGCACATTCAAGCATTCATATAGACTGCCTGCACTTGCTTATTTAGTTACTTAGAGTAGAGCTTAAAAATAATGTAATCTCATCATTTTAAATAAACATCTCAAATGAAAATGATGTTATAGGGCATAAAACCCAAAGTTTATATTCTCATTCGCATTTGTTGTTAGTCAAATAAGTGACTTATTGCAGAGAAACAAGTGTTTTCTTTACAAACCAAAACATTAGCCTAAATGTATAATCATATAGTGCTCTGTGCTGAAAATAGGAGGTTTTAATATATTGATTGAATCGTATCGTATCAAATATCATATCGAATCATGACCATAAAATTGAATCGTGGATTTGGCGAATCATGACAGCCGTAGTCATTTGTGATTTTAGATATTTAAGTATTTATTGTATTCATGTAAGTGTCTGTGATGTCTTGGACACTACTGGTCTCACTGCTGGATTACTAGAATGACCATAATGCTTTGCTGCACTCACCCCACGTTGTGGAGAGGGAGAGGGCTGTCTTACTGAGACAACATGTAGTCCAGGGAAGGAAGTGAGACCAGTGTCCATGACATCACTGGCACTTTCAAATACTATTTTTTTTTTTTTTAAAACATAATAACCCCAGGAAAGTGTTTCTTGTCTCCCAAACATCATTCAAATAAGATCTGGATGCAAAAGGGGTGAAGTGGCCCTTTAACCCATTTTGGACGGGAACCCCTTTTGGTGTTTTAAGCATTATGTTATACTTCAGCTATTGAAAAAATAGCAGATCTACAAGTTGTAGGTCTGCTATTTTTGAAAAATCATGAAAATGTGCCTGCAATCTTTGAATATATAGTGTTACAGAGGGAGTTTTGAACTCAAATCTTTGCTACTGGGAGGGTCCTTGGAACAACATATTTTCAGATGGGGGTCGGCGGCCAATGTCATATATAATTGGGGTCCTTGACATGAATATGTTTGAGAACCTCTGACATAGAAACATGAGGTTTTTCAGAAAACTGTCGGGATTTAGAAGACTTTATAACAAAATATCGACATCAGGTCTAAATGGGTGTCCAAATTTGACTGAGGGACTGCCATTGGATTTTTTTGAATATGAATATTTGTTCATGTCATATGAAAGCAGGGAATCATAGCTTCAAATAGAGATATTGGTTGTCCAGTTTGACCCACCAGTTTTGGAGATGTGGCTTATAGAGTAATGTCTTGCAGAAAACAGCGAGTTGAGAAAACAGGCTTGAAAGGTTCACTTCTGTGGTCTTATTAGTCCAGATGCTTAGTGCACTTTTTTAGGAGAATAGTGCACTTGCGGATAAAAGCGCCACATTTTGTATGAGGCTTCTTTATGTCATGCTAAAGGATTTTAGCCTAGGAGCCCTTGTCAAATATCTATTTTAAATATCAAATTGCAAGACTATCAATATCAATGAAATATGTGAAATATGTGAAAATCCGCCTAGTATTTTTCAGACTATATACATCATAAAATGATCAGATTACTTCCAAATGTGATAAAGTTGACTTATTTTGACATATACAAGTCACAGAACATGAAATATCATCAATAACACCTTTATTGCAATGAAGAATACAAATGAATATGCATCATAGTGCGAAACATGTTATAGAGCTGTGTGCATTCTGCCTAGCTGTCATTGCATTGCATTGCTGCATTGGCAGGTATACATCACCTTTACAGGTGCATCTGATCAGCTCTCTGCAAGCTCTGGAAACCTTTGGAATGGTCAGTAAACTAGCACCCATGACCCCTCTTCCTTGGCCCATAGTTTTGTGGAGAAGGAATCATTTGATGGCTTTGTGTGCTGGTGGCCCAGATGCCTGCTTGGTAGACTGCCCGTTTCACATTTGAGTGCACCCTGGGTGGGAGGTAATTTCTCTATCGTTCGATTTTGTTCACAGAAGAGTTATTTTCTTTTTTCGTTGATGGAGCTCAAAGGACTGGATTTGTCGTACAAAATTACTGTCAGTCTTTCAAGCTCCCGGAAGTGCTGGCAGTCAACATCTAGTTGCTGGAAGGGATGCTTTGCCAGATTGACGAATGTTTCTGTCGCAGGCAGCATCATAGGCTTGCCAGGTCCGCCAAGCTGACTTCTTACCCTTTCCATTAACTGGTTCATGGCCACTGACGTAATTGACGTAATGAAATCAATAAATCCCTTATGGCCACTGACGTAATTGACGTAATCGATTGATTCCCAATAATCGGGAGCTTATTGTCGCAAAATTTAGCATTTTTTAGCTAATTTTGCTAACGGCCGATGTAATCTTCCTAAAACCGGCCGAAAATCCGCGCGTGCACGGTCGATCACGCACGCGCGTGATCGCGCATGCATCGCTGCGTAAAATGCGATGTTTTGGGCTTGATTAGAGCTTAATTTGACTTAGTTATGAAAAATACGATGATAGCTTAGCATTCCGGACATCTTTCATTGTGGCACACTAGCAAAGCTACTGCCGGATATTTTGATCCTAACCGGATGTGGTCATCGTTCACTCGCTCCTTTTGGTCAGAATCGGCAAAATGGTGACGTTACCGCCACCATCAGGACTGATTGTCCCAATACTATAGTCTTGCCCCGTCAGAATGAGATATAGTGTGTATATCGCGGATTTTTCTATTGGCATTAAAATGACAAATTAAACATATGAAAAATGCTGGCTGAAGAATCAATCCACTGGTAATTAGGTATAGCAATAAGAGGGTTTTAATAGCCGGGGAGCGGGAATAGAGATGAACCTGTGATGTCATGACATACTTTTTATTTGTGTTTTTTCTATTAACTTGGTCATTAAGGAACACAGAATGAGAGGTCTACTCTGACCAAATTAATAGAAAAAAAACACAACATCACAGGTCCTCTCAAATTTTGGGTGACTGGCTCCCCGGCTATTAAGGCATATGTTGTGTCACAACCGGAATATGCGTGAAACATAGGCAGGGCTCGAGATTTGGGTTCCCCTAGGGCCTAGGCTATTGCAGTCTACCAAGCGGGCATCTGGGCCACCAGCACACGAAGCCACCAAGTGATTCCTTCTCCACAGAACTATGGGTGGGTTAAGGAAGAAGGGTCATGGGTGCAGTTTGGCTGACCATTCCAGAGGTTTTCAGAGCTTGCAGAGAGCTGATCAGATGCACCTGTAAAGGTGACTGTAGTGTAGTACCTGAAAATGCAGTAATACAAATTTGGACTGTTCCCCACTTTGCAAATGCAATTGTGACAGCTAGGCAGAAAGCACAGCTCTATAACCTGTTTCACACTATGATGCATATCCTTGTAATATAATGGAAAGGGGGAGCAAACCAATATATTTATCCGTCCGGCTTCTCCTACGAAACTTGGCAATTCTGCTCAGCAAGCCATCCTGGGAAGCAGTATAGGGGAAGGCCTCTCGGAGGACATGAACACCCTTTCTTCATACCTGAAGGACTGCCACCTCAAGCTCAGTGTTGAGAAGACTGTAGCAACAATGTTCCACCTCTACAAAAGGGAAGCAACTCGCCAAATCAACATCATGGTCGACAGTGCCCGGCTACAGTCCCAGTCCTCACCGACATACATGGAGTGAAGCTCGACAGAACACTGTCCTTTAAACAACACCTGGACAGTGTTAAGGGAAAGCCCGTGCCGCACTGATACAGCATCTAGCTGGCACCACGTGGGGAGTCACCACAAAGACACTGCGCATCTCCACCGAGGCCCTAGTTTTCCCTGCCGCTGAATACTGTGCCTCAGCCTGGAATCGCCCCAGCAGAGGTCAGGCGAGAAGCAGCCACACTGGCCCTCACTCGGAAGGCACAGTTGAGCAAATCTCACCTCCTCCACAAGGTCGTCACGGAGACACCACAGCGTACGCATCTCAAGTCCCGGCGGCCCTTTGCCACACAGGCCCAGGAACTGCTCGGCACAACACCAGCCGACACCTCCAAGGCTTCCTGGGTGAAGGCAAGATGGAGGGACCAGTGGAAGGCAGCAGATCCTTCCAGGCTTCACTACTACATCGAGGATCTCACAGATGTTCCTGGCCAGCGCCTCCCCCGCAGGGAGTGGACAACCCTCAACCGCCTGAGGACGGGTGTGGGACGCTTTGGTGTATCCATGCAGAAGTGGGGTCTCACAGACAGTGCCCACTGAGAATGTGGGGATCCATTACAGACTGTGGAACACGTGCTGACCAGCTGCCCCACATACCGGCCACCAAATAGTGATCAAGGCTTAATTGACCTAGACAATGACACACTGGACTGGCTTGCTGCAATGGAGCTGAAGGTCTAAGGACATATACTACAGAAGAAGCACAAACAAATTCTACATGCCACAGGAATCCATCTGCACTACATTGCCTCCGGTCACCTGTCATATGTATTGTACAAATATTGCTTTTGTGTGCCATACTGTTATTGTGCAACATTTTGCTGTGACGCAAATTATATCACAATTTCCATTCACCGACCCCTCCCCTTTTCACTTCACACACACACACACACACACACACGCACACGCACAAACAGCAGCACGGTATGGTACAGTACAGTATGGTACGGTACGGTAACGTACAGTCTGGTACAGTACGGTACAGTAACATACAGTGTATGGTACAGTAACATACAGTATAGTACATTGCAGTACAGTACAGTATGGTACAGTAACATACAGTATGGTACATTGCAGTACAGTACAGTACGGTACAGTACGGTACGGTACGGTACGGTACGGTACGGTACAGTACGCTACAGTATGGTTCAGTACCGCACCCAAAATGTAGTCTGACTGAACAAGTGGGCACCCTGCACAAGTGGCCACCCGGACAACTGGCCACCTGGATGGTGTGGCGCGAGACCGTCCGATGGCCGGTCGAGTTATAGTTCATTTGTATGTATTCTTCATTGCAATAAAGGTGTTATTGATGATATTTCATGTTCTGTGACTTTAATAATGTCAAAATAAGTCAACTTTATCACATTTGGAAATAATCTGATCATTTTATGATGTATATAGTCTGAAAAATACTAGGCGGATTTTCACATATTTCACATATTGCATTGATAATAATGTCTTGCAATTTGATATTTAAAATAGATATTTGACAAGGGCTCCTAGGCTAAAATTCAATAACTGACCCTAACGAACCATCATGCAAAAAATTACGCTTTTATCCGCAATTGCACTATCCTTTCACTAAGCCGCCGGACTATATACACCTAACTACATGTTTAAGCATTTATTTCATATTTACATTATTACTATTTCAGCTCTGACACTTATTTCAGACATGCTCGAGTATGTGGAGAGTCTGCCTGTTGATAAGCTGCAATTTTGCGCGATGGCAGGCTCTCAGTCAAATCTGGTCACATGGGATAAGAATATTGAGTTTGTTCCCGTCAGGCTGACAGAGGTCTGAGAAGATGGAGGAGAAATCGTGGATGTTCTGCAGATTCTCAGCTCTCCTGCTCTCCATGTTCTGGGGTAAGAGAACCAACCACCTCCTTATATTATCCTCTCTGGGTGGTAAGCAGTGGTGGAAAGTAACTAAGTACTTTTACTTAAGTACTGTACTTAAGTAAAATATTGAGGTATTTGTACTTTACTTGAGTATTTCCAATTTCCAGTACTTTTACTTCTACTCCACTACATCTCAGAGCCAAAATTTGTACTTTTACTTCACTGCAATTATTTGAAAACTTTATAGTTACTATCTAGTTACTTTGGTTAATTTTGATTAGAAAACATACATTAACCACTTCAACCCTATACATTTTGGCCATTTGAAAATAGCCGATCTACAAGCTCACAATACATCGAAACGCGACACATTGTGAGCTTGTAGATCTGTTATTTTCAATAGACTTTGTACACATTTTGAACTTGTGAAGTGGGACATTCTTGCAAAACATTTTTGAATAGTTAAAAAAAGCTTGTAGACTGGCCGTCTACAAGCTCACAACGTGTCAATGTAGATTGGCTAGTTGAACTATTCAAAAATGTTTTCAAAATAGTAAAAACAAGGCAAAGAAGTTTAGGGATAAGGGGTTTAGCGGTGACGAAAATGGAGCCCTATGACTAAAACTAAAATCAAAAGTTGCTGTCAAAATCAACACTGGTGGGAAGAGAACCACCTTCATTATAATATTATACTCTTTGTGGTTAGAGAACCAGCCTCATGCAGGCCCCTTTTATACGAGAACGGTTCCCACAGAAAACGGTAAAAAAGTAGTGTTTGAGCAGGTCTGTTTAGACGACAACAGCGTTTTCAATACTTTAAAGCAGTGGTTCACAAAGTGGGGTCCTTTAGGGAGTTCCAGGGGGTCCCCAGCTAAATGATAGTTATAAGAACCAAATGGACCCTTATGGGTCTGTAACTCTGATAGTGTACGAATGGAACCAAATTGACCATAACGTTTCCATTTGGTTCCATTTGTACACTCTCAGAGTTAAATTAACATTGATTTTACAATAGAAATGCCATTAAATGGGGGTCCATAGCCTAATGCAGGTAAAAACTGGTGGTACTTGAAATTAAACCGGTTGAGAATCATTGCTAGAACTGTACAAATATTATCTTTTCACATGAAGGTCCTTGACATGAAAAAGTTTGGGAACCACTGCTGTTTGCAGTAGGTGTGTAACTGTATCGAAATATTGATTTTAACTCCTTGGACGCCAGGGGGCGGTAGATGCTTTAGGTAGATGGTGCCAGGCGAATCTGCAACATGAGCGAAATAGGGGTCCTTGACCTGAAAACGTTTGGGAACCACTGCTTTAAAGTATAGTTTAAAGTATAGTTTGCAGTAGGTGTGTAACTGTATCGAAATATTGATTTTAACTTGGACGCCAGGGGGCGGTAGATGCATCAGGTAGATGGTGCCAGGCGAATCTGCAACATGAGCGAAGGAGGGGCTGTCTTGTCCACTGAGGCCTAGAAGCATTGTGATCAGTGTTTTCATTAGCGGGAGGTTGGATTAATGATTTCTTTCACGTGCCAATCATGCCTAATTAATCTAATTTTGGGCCATAAAGACGGTGCACGTGCACGCAGGTATTTTGGCCGTTTTTACGTCACTTTTTTTTAAATGCTGGATTAACGCCAATTAATCAAATCTCATTCTCTCAGGGGTGGCGACCTGGACAAAGGTAGGCTAATTTCGTCATATTGGGCGTGGTATCTAAACAGTTAACACAAACTTATAGCCACTATATATATTTTTTTTTTCACTCACATGTAGACAAACTACATAGGGATCCATTTGTCCCTTTTCTGCTCCAAATGAGATCTGTAGGACCTTATAAAACATGAAAACAAGCTAAACTAATACGGATGCTACCACCGGGCGCTGCTGCTCCTCCATGCCTAACTACAACAGCTATGGGGGTTACACGTCCTGGTTAGTGAAGGGGCCGTTCTTCTTTGGTTTTTCACGCATTTTTCTGGCACTGGCGACACTTTTTCCCCTAGAGCATGCATGGATTGTGTTAAACAATTTTTTGCGAGATTTGATTAATAAGCATTAATCCAGCATTAAAAATATTTATTATTATTATTTTTATTTTTATTTTACCCCGATCCGACGTGCACACAGCCGCACGCACACTTAATAGTCGTTTTCTCCTCAAAATGAGACAGACTGCGATCTTTGAGACCTTATAAAGCCGTAGACCTTATAAAGCCTTATTCCTTTATCGTGCTAAGAAAGTTAATCCACCATACCCGAGGCAGGGTTGGAGAAAGGACCTTTCTTTTTTTTTCTTTTTAACCTTTTATTTATTGCTTTTGACAAAGTGAAGTGCAAACAAGTACAATATAGTCCAATTCATGTCAAAAGTACATTCATTTTTTTCCCTTTGTGCCCTTACACTTCCCCCCCACCCTTGGTCCAAGATACAACGTGCAACATACGACACAAAATACATACAATTACAAACAAAAAGACAAGAACAAAAACAAATCAAATAATAGTTATGATGTATCTCGCGATCCCTCCTGGCACTCCCTCATGGCACATTTTTTTTTATAGAGCTTGTCAATCTGTGGAGCTGATGGTAGTTTCCTGTAGCGTCTTTAGTTCAGTTATATGTTTAATCATAGGGCCCCATACCTGTTCAAAATGTCCTGGTGTTCCCATCAAATTTAATTTAATTTTCTCCAAGTTTCATCATTAGGTTTTTAAGCAGCCGCTTTAGGGGCCAGTGCTGATTTCCACTCCAATAGAATCCTTCTTCTTGCTAATGAAGTTATAAAGGCAAGATTTTGTTTTATACCCCTACCAATAGGATGGTGACCTGGTACAACCCCAAACCACGCCATCGCTGCACATGGTGACAACTCTATGTTCCAGGCTTCGGCAAGATGTTTAAAGATAGCCATCCAATAACCTTGTAAACAGGGACAGAACATGTGTGTCATATTCGCTGGGGACATATGACATCTGTTACAGGATGTAGACTCATATGTCATATGTCATATTGTATCCTACTCGTCTGCAGGTATATCTCTTTGAAAACCTTTTGTGCATCTGTCAGCGTGAAAAGTTGACTCTTCTCCTCCTTCTATGATCTTCACCCACATGTGTGCTCAGCCGCGGAACAATGCTGCAGCCTATTTTATCACGATCGCGCTAATGAAATCAGAAGTTGATGTTACCCAGGTAAAGTAGGCTAATGTGTCAATGTGGTTTTTAATCCATAGTTACTATGTATAATAATAATAATAAAAGTGCATAAGACTGAACAGCTTTTATTTGTACTTTGTACAATGTTAAACCCTCAGAAATCGCCGTGGTTGCGTGGTATCGAAAATGGTATCGAAATATCAATACTTTTCCAAATATCGTATCGAAGTTGAAAATCCAGTATCGTGACAACACTATCTAATATTAAATGGGCCAGTATATGGTTAAAAACCATAATAATGGATAAAAGAAACATTTTCAAGATGGCGTCCACGGTGGCCTCAGTAAGCTTAAAATGCCTATAAACTGTGATTTAATACATAAAAAATCATAACAATTATGCACATAATGTTTTCAAAAACCATCGCAAACAAGTTGGGCTCGCCCCCTAGTGGTCTGTTTACAATTAATCCAATGCTGGCCTATTTAATATTGGATTCATTGCAAACGTACCACTACACACAGAGCCCAACTCGTTTGCGATGGTTTTTGAAAACCTTATGCCCATACCTAACACCATGCCAAAAATCTAAAACTTGTCACAAAGTGCATAATTGTTATGATCTTTTAGGTATTAAATCCCAGTTTATAGGAATTTTAAGCTCACTGAGGCCACCGTGGACGCCATCTTGAAAATGATGCCTTTCCAGAAGTTATTTTCACCCAAATGTTTAATATGTTATTTAGCATACCCAATACTAATAGAATCCATTGGAAATCTCTTTTATCAATTATTTTGTTTTTTAACCATATACTTTAATATTTGATTCATTGCAAACAGACCACTAGGGGGCGAGCCCAACTCGTTTGCGATGGTTTTTGAAGACCTTATAATTATACCTAACACCATACCAAAAATCTAAAACTTGTCACCAAGTGCACGATCTTGTTGATTTTGGACGAATTGGGACCCAGCTAGACATACTATTGGTCCGACTGTCATTAGACCGTCAACCTACCTCAAACCCTAACCTAACACTAACCGCAAGCACGGGAGCAACGCATGTTCGACCGCATGTCCGACCATTGTTTCCGCATTTCGGTCCGTTGGTGTGTCTAATCTGCGTGTGCATCCCACGTTGATACACAGCATAGAATTAGGATTTGGCTCAAATATGGAGGGCTGTCACTTTCAGATCGGGTGGAAGTGGTCTCTTCTTCTGCGTTTTCCGCGCATTACACTAGCCTCACGATATCCCGCCGGGAGGAAATGGTTAAATGGTCAAACTAAATCAGCTCAACCTTTTTATTCGAAAATGATGTCTGAAGAGGTGCTTCAAACTCACATTTTCCACCTAATCCACCCAAAATGATACATATGACGCCCATCTCAAAATGCTTTGTTCCAGGGACCCCACATAAGCAATGCTTTAAAGGGGAATACCACTCATTTTCAACATTGATTGGTCGAATATAATGGGTTAACAGAGCTGATATTTGTCTTAATTTCGTGGAAGTCGGCCCATCATGATGTGTGTGTGCGTGCCTGCGTGTGCGAGACGGAGCCTTTGAAATCAATGCACTAATTGGCCCATGACCAATGTTCCCCCTAAGGTGCGCCCGTGCGCGCGCGCGCACATGGCCAAATGCCCCCGCGCACAACTAAAATCTGTCGCGCACAGACACAGACGCTGGTGTAAAAAAAAAAAAGAAAAGTAAGAAATTGCCCCGAGTATCACTACAGTAATAATAGGCTACCTATCCCGAGTCGACATTTGCCCACACTTTATTTTTTATTTACTTTACACTTTATTTAGATTACACAGGCGAGGCGACCGCGACAGATAGGTCTCCTCCCCTCTTTTTTATTACTCTCTATGGTCTCCTCTCCTCTCCTCTCCTCTCCTCCTGCCTGGGACCGAGGCTACTCCTCCTGTGTGTGACTGCGCGCGAGTGGGGACCTTTTAGAGGTGGAGACGTAACAGCAGCAGCAGCAGCAGCAGTCGGTGTTAATGAAACCCCAAGAACCAGATAAGCTGGCGTTGCTTGGACCCGTGCGTTGATGGGACATTTAAATTTAAAAGGCGAACGGATGGAAGTGTGGATAAAAGCACGGCTGTGCGCAACAACAAGAGAGGGGGACTAACGTTAGCTTCTCGTTAGCAGGTTAGCTAACGTTGTTATCACTACAGCACAACAAGCCTCCAGACAGTCCGGTGTGCTTGTGAATGAATGTGGAAGCTAACGTTAATCTCTAGCGGTCTAGCCCCATATGGAACCTCTCTGTAATTCTCCAATCTGTTAATACAGCTTTCTTCAAAAGGGGCTGCTGACGTTCGACAATCTGAGAAACTAGGAGTTCAAAAACACAAACAGTCAAACAAACTCGGGTGTGTGTGTGTGTGTGTGTGTGAGCGTGTGTGTGTGTGTGTGTCCCAATACATTATTTCCGTTTTCTCATGCCCCCCCATGTAAAGCAATATTGAGTATTCATATAGCCTACCAGTCGCCTACTCAACCTGTGGGTCCCCAGATGACAGTGAAGTGACAATTTAAGGACTTTTAAGACTTTTATAATACCTCAAAGGCTCTAAAAGAAAGAAATACCATTACTGCATCAAAAGTAATCAGCAAACCATGCTATAAAAACTGGTCAAACATTGGCCAGATTATTAAATGATAAAGAAAGAGGCAACAATTGTGAAAATAGCCGATCTACAAGTTCACAATGAGCTTGTAGATCGGCTATTTTCACAATATTTATCTGTGGAACCATTCTGTTGCTTGTCTGGGTGGGGGGTCCCCAGTTCAAATATGATTACTTTGGGGGGTCACAGCCTGAAAAGGTTGAGAACCACTGATATAGACTAACTGAATATTCCTAAAATTGCTAGCCTACCACCTTGATATAAAATAAAAATCACACCCGTGTGAACTGAGTGGTGTAAGGTCTTATATAGACTGATCAGCTGTGGTCTGACGTAATGTCAGTGACGCAATGTCTCATTCCGGCCAATCACAATGCACCATGCTCATTTTTTGGTGCACAGACAGACAGACAGACAGACAGACTAACAAAGCCAGTTGTAGGAGTGGTTTACACCACTCAAAAATGTTGTAACTTGCGTAACTTTATGTAACTATACATTGATTCACTCGTATACCAAAATCCATTTGGAAAAAAGAAAAAAATCCCACCTGTGTGAAGTGAGGGGCGCTCACTTAGCATTATCTAACGTTTGGATAGTTGGTGTCAAGGTGATGTAATGTTTGCTCAGTAGTTGCTGATGTCTGCTCAGGAGGTTTGAGTGTTTGCTCAGACCGAAAAAAAATTAGAGGGAACATTGCCCATGACGGTTACCCGGCGGATTGAATTTACACACACGCACGCACGGACGGATGCACGGACGCACACACTCAGCTATAAGGTTACATATCTCATCTCCTCTGCCTGCTGCTTTTAATGCTGTGTGCGTGTGTGCGTGTGTGCGCTCGCATACGCACACATTTCTTTTAACCCCCTGTGTGTCTATGTCATCATGTGCCTCTCCCACTAGGTGGCGCCGGTGCCCAGCAGGCGTTCAGGACGCAGCCCCGTAACGTGACGGTGCGTTGGGGCCACACGGCCGTGCTGCGCTGCGAGGTGCTCCGGGCCTCGGGTCCCGTGCAGTGGGTCCAAGACGGGCTCCTCCTGGGACCCCACAGGGCCCTGCCCGGGTTCCCTCGATATTCCATGATAGGAAACATGAAGAGAGGTAAGGCTGTGAGTGCATTCATTCATTAATGCATTCATTAATGCATTCATTCATTCATTCATTCATTCATTGATGCTGCAGGGAACAGAGAGATGTGTTTGGGTGAGCGGTGAGTCTCTTACAACCGCAGCTCAGTGACGTCATGTTGTAGTTTTAGCAAAAACTACAGTCTCTTACCACCGCCAGACCCGTAGCCAGGGAAATAAATGTAAATTTGCGATGAAAATGCTTCAATCTGGTGCAATTTGAGATCAAAATTAACACTTAGCACTTAGGATCTAATTCACGCCAGCATTTTTCCCATTTGAGCTCTTATTTTGAAAAGCCACATTTCCAGTCTACCGGAAGTAGTATTATCCTAGTAAGCTCAACGGAGCCTGGACAGGCCTTGTTTTCAAGATGAATCCAAACCGGGGCACTGGAGAGCTCCACATCGTCGGCTCTGTGCCGTCAAAGAAACGTTGTTTTGTCCAAAAATGCCATCTGGAACAAGGAATAGGAGATACAGGCGATTGAAATAAACAGATAGAATGGATTATTATGGTGACGACGATCTAAGATGGACGATCCAGTGCTGTGACAACAACATAGCTAGCTAACTGGCTAACGTAAGTAGCATTATGGCTCGATCGATCGAATGCACTATAAAAGCGCAATTGCCATTAATCAACGGCAATGGCGGTAAGCTTAGTATCAAAAAATAGACTTCAATTGACCTACATCTACGGCAATGGCGCTGAAAGAATTAACACTTTGATTGCTACAAGATCTCAACAGGCCTATTTGGATGTTGCTACCGTTTAACATTGCACAAAGGCCTTGTTCGGGGGCCCACAGCAAAATTTTCTCTTATAGCGAGAATCACACGCATACATCAAAAGAAAGCTGAACTTGTCCACTTCAATTTAAAATATACATTTTGATTTTACCATGTTCCATTCTGGAGATATTGACCTTTTTGCAACACCTGCATTTGCCTGGAAGTGGTTATCTTGAACAGCGAGCAGAGTTATGGATGGTTTAAAGTCAGAGACATTGACAGGCAGATATAAAATTGAACCCAATAAATATCCTATACATCCTATACACCGAATGAAAGCCCTGAATGTGTACTTTTACGAGGAAAAGAGTAAACATTGATCCCATGTACAGTTAGACAGTAATTGGTTATTGAATGCAGCTTGTGCCCACCAGATAACTTCAGAGAAGACATGGACGTGAACTCCTCAATATTCACAAAATAAGGCCTATAGCGACATATAAATACTATATACCGTATGAAACAGAAGACTCTCTGCTTTCATAAGAAAAAAACTTCTACTGTAGTAATAATAAAAATCACACCCATGTGAAGTGAGTGGTGCAACTCTGTCCCATATTCTGTTCTCTGCTTATTCAATACAGCTCGCTATATACGGACTGAGGCAGAAAGTCATGTAAACCTTTTATTTACAGTTTGGTCTGTAAACTTCTACTGTAATAATAAAAATCACACCCCTGTGAAGTGAGCGTTGCAACTGTTCTGTACTTATTCACTACAGCTCGCTATATACGGACTGAGACAGAAAGTCATGTAAACCTTTTATTTACGGTTTGGTCTGTAAACTTCTACTGTAATAATCAAAATCACACCCCTGTGAAGTGAGCGGTGCAACTGTTCTCTACAGTTGGGTGCAACTGTAGATTTGTATTATTACAGTAGAAGTTTACAGACCAAACCGTAAATAAAAGGTTTACATGACTTTCTGTCTCAGTCCGTATATAGCGAGCTGTAGTGAATAAGTACAGAACAGTTGCAACGCTCACTTCACAGGGGTGTGATTTTTATTATTACAGTAGAAGTTTACAGACCAAACTGTAAATAAAAGGTTTACATGACTTTCTGCCTCAGTCCGTATATAGCGAGCTGTATTGAATAAGCAGAGAACAGAATATGGGACAGAGTTGCACCACTCACTTCACATGGGTGTGATTTTTATTATTACTACAGTAGAAGTTTTTTTCTTATGAAAGCAGAGAGTCTTCTGTTTCATACGGTATATAGTATTTATATGTCGCTATCAGGCCTTATTTTGTGAATATTGAGTTCGGGTCCATGTCTTCTCTGCAGTTATATCTGGTGGGCGCAATGTGCAATGTAACCAATTTATGACAAACTGTACATGGGATCAATGTTTACTCTTTTCCTCGTAAAAGTACACATTCAGGGCTTTCATTCGGTGTATAGGATGTATAGCATATTGTTAAGGAAATTATGAGGTCCCATCATAGGCAATCAGCAGAGGCGAAGGCACGACACAAGGAGTCCGGCATATCGTCATCTTTCTTTATTGATCATCTCAGTACAGCAGAATCGTCGCATGGTTGCTCATCGTCATACAGTCAAGAGTGAAGCATCACCCCGTTCCTCCCCAAGTTGTTTCTTTCCCTCCCCTTTATTTCCCAACCACACACCCCCAAATTGACAGTCAGTGACAGGTGTTTTATTCAAATACAACAGGACATGGACAGATAATAACAGGTGGTGTTACAACATCTCCGTTCATGGTGTTGTTCATGGTGTTTGCTGACAGACAGGAAACTACTCTAAATGGGATAGCAGAGATGCTATACAAAATGTTCATATAAGGATCTGCGCTAAAGATAAGGGTGACACACAAATAAGTATACCTTTGCTGACAGTATGGAGGAGTCAAGTCAGCTGTTAGATTGACAGGAAGACTGCTCTAAATGGGAGATAGTTGGAGGCAAGCAGGAAACAAACTAATTTGAGAACACACCCAAGTAGGTAGAGGTAATAGTGACAGCTGTCAGATTGACAGCTGTTGGTTGGTTTGACTGCGTAGTGAATGATTGTCTCATCCTATTTGACCGAATGGAATACAATTATAGTTCTTATTGAATAGTAGAATTGGCATTCTAAAACTGCCATTACAGTCCACCGCTTTATATATGAAAATTGATACCTTATTAATTTACATGGCCCAGGAGATTTTTAGAATGACAAATATTGATGATTAAAACTGTATGGCTAGATTCATGTTTGATGACAGTGGTCAGATAAAGAAGGTTTCGCTATTAAGAAATTTAAAAATTACTGGACACATCTAGAATCAAGAAAAAAAAACACATCTATAGTTAAATTAGGAGATAGTGAACACATCTAGTTAGATTTAGGAAGATAGGCACATCTAGAATCAAGAAAAAAACACATCTATAGTTAAATTAGAAGATAGGCACATCTAGAAGATCTTGTAGATCTGCTAATTTTCGAAAAGGTAGTTATTCTTTGCTCCGTTTCCAATACTATTTGTTGGTAAAGTGTAATTCCACACTACACGTACCTATAATAGTTTAGTTTAAGAACAAAATTAACTGAAATGATTAAACTTACAATTAGGGTAGGATTTACATTCAAATGGAAAGAATTAAAATGGATTCTATTAGGATAGAATGTAAACACTTCAACAATAAAATAATTGAATATGGCTACGTTTAGTTCACCTCTCAGGCTGTTTTCACACCCGAAAATAAATAAATAAATAAACTGACCGTGACCAAATCCTGCAGTTTAGGCTCTCTGCTACTTTTAACTCAGTTACCCACAAACACACAAATACCTTTCCTCCCCCCCCCCATTCTGCCAGCTGGACAGAGAAAGAGAGAGAAAGGAAGCTGTCAATCAGACATTTGTTTTTTCCAATATCGAATTAATTCAAATTAAACTGTTGCTAATGTGAACAAGGTGAGGTTTTCTCTGTCTAAATATTATCTCCATTCGTTCAACATTTTCTGTATTATATTACTTAAGTTAGCGTTCAACCAAAGAATATCTCATATTTATACCAGTGACTTTCTGATAAGGGACGTTCAACCCGAAACTGCTTTATATCATGTATTACTATACTGATAAAGGACGTTCAACCTTGAAGAGAAAGGAACTATTTAACTTTCGTAAGCTCACTAGATTCGATTTTTTGCAGATCTCACCCCGAAAATAAATCCTTTCTCTCTGTTTTCTATACTAAAGGCCTAGTGCTACCTAGTAAATACCAGAATGACAGGAGATAAAATAATATTAGACGTTTAACCTTGTTAAACCATCATAAATGATTGATTTCACACTATTGATTTAACACCTTGAAACACTCACTGTTGAATAATTACTTAGATCCATATTAATTTATTTGCAAAACTATAAATGTATCCCTTTTAACTAACCCACACATAGGCTGTACCAATGACCCCTCCCCCTCTTGCCATTTTGGGCACGGGGTGTTAAATGAGGAGTCCTTTTAGTACAGTATATGTGCGTGGAAATGAATTCCAATATCTTATCATCCTATTTTAGGATTTTCTAACATTGTTGTTCTTGCCTACACTTTTACAAATTTTAGATTGGAGTCTAGTTAGATTAAAATTTAGATTAGATTTTTAGTAGTTTATCAAAACTTTTGTAGTTCACTACTTGCACATGTAAGACTAAATAGATTAAATCACATAGGGTAAATTACAAACTAAAGATCTTAGTTATTCTCAATTGTATTTACCAATTACAAACTAAAGATCTAGTTATTTTCAATTGTATTTACCCTGTCGTAGTTTGTTTTCTTTAGCCAAAATTGATTTGCTGGCCCGTCGTTGCTGTGCGCCGTAATACAGCAGCATGGTTCAGTGGACACCAACGTTTCATATGACCTGTCTGGCCGCAGTAATAGCACAAGTCGTTGACAGGAATGGTGTTGGCTGCGCTGGCTTCATCCTCTCCCATGTGGCGTGCGTGGTCTAGTTGCCGTCTTCTTCTGTCCTTCCTTTCCTGGAGTACAGCATCAACCCTGGCTCGGGTTTGTACTTGTCCTCTCACTGGTCGGCTGTGGTATGGTCCTGGGTTGCCAGGCTGGTTACGCCAGGCTTCCCACGGCGGTGGGTGTTGTCTTGGTCTTGGGGTAAGCTTGCTGATGTGGTCTAGCTGGAAGCCGCTCAGTTGATTGGTCATTTCTTTTCCTCTGTGTTTGGTCATTTGAAAGTCTGGTTCTGGCTGGTCTCTGTTGTGGTTGCAGTCGGCATAATAGTTGTTGTTTGGTAGGGACACATGGAGTTGTGTGTCCCTTCCTTGGTCGTTGTAGTAGCTATCATCTTCATCGTTGACAGGAATGGTTGTTTCGGCGTAGTTGGCTTGGTCCGGGTGGTTGGTTGTGTTGGCGTGTAGTAGTAACGCCGCAGTTTGAAGTTCTTGTTCCAAGAGTGTCACTCGTGACTCTGCCTGGTCGATTAGCTTTTTCTGGTCCTCCAGTTGGAGTCGAAGTATCGCCTCCCTTTGCTGTGCGTCGCTCATTTCTTGTCGAAGTTTCTTTCGGCTCTGCCTTGCCCCCATCTTTAAAATCGTCGGGTTTTTTTTCCCAAGTACTCATCTATGGTGAAGACGAAATATCGGCCCTGCGTCACTGCGTCATTTGTTAAGGAAATTATGAGGTCCCATCATAGGCAATCAGCAGAGGCGAAGGCACGACACAAGGAGTCCGGCATATCGTCATCTTTCTTTATTGATCATCTCAGTACAGCAGAATCGTCGCATGGTTGCTCATCGTCATACAGTCAAGAGTGAAGCATCACCCCGTTCCTCCCCAAGTTGTTTCTTTCCCTCCCCTTTATTTCCCAACCACACACCCCCAAATTGACAGTCAGTGACAGGTGTTTTATTCAAATACAACAGGACATGGACAGATAATAACAGGTGGTGTTACAACATCTCCGTTCATGGTGTTGTTCATGGTGTTTGCTGACAGACAGGAAACTACTCTAAATGGGATAGCAGAGATGCTATACAAAATGTTCATATAAGGATCTGCGCTAAAGATAAGGGTGACACACAAATAAGTATACCTTTGCTGACAGTATGGAGGAGTCAAGTCAGCTGTTAGATTGACAGGAAGACTGCTCTAAATGGGAGATAGTTGGAGGCAAGCAGGAAACAAACTAATTTGAGAACACACCCAAGTAGGTAGAGGTAATAGTGACAGCTGTCAGATTGACAGCTGTTGGTTGGTTTGACTGCGTAGTGAATGATTGTCTCATCCTATTTGACCGAATGGAATACAATTATAGTTCTTATTGAATAGTAGAATTGGCATTCTAAAACTGCCATTACAATATTTATTGTGTTTATTGTTATATCTGCCTGTCAATGTTGACTATAAACCTTCATAACTCTGCTTTCTTTAGATGATGATTGCCTCATTGTCTTGATCGCAAAACATTGGGGGGGGGGGGGGGGTTCATGGGCACATTGGGCAGCAAAGGTCTTGATCCGTACGGCTATAAAAAGTCCCATTCCACCGTTCGGTTCAGATTCAGAACTATAGTATAACGGTGAGACGCGTTGTCATCATCAGCTGAAGGAACATGCCTGGGCATGCAGGTTGGGGGCGATGGAGAAAAAAAAGCTTCGGATCACAACACCACGGTTTAGGACGCGGAAAAGTTTGTTATACATTACACCCGGGTCGATTACGTCCCCGATGCGTTCATTGCGGTCTTATCACTACAATTATAATGAATAAAAAAGCGTTACAATCACACGTCCGAGTGATCTCCGATTATGACGGCTCTGCATGGCGATACGTGATCCACCAACGGTAGACTGTCTGTTGTCGTGGCGGCCCCTCGATACTGTAGTTAGTTCGTAGTATTGTAGGCTCGGGGATCGTTTGGTCGCTACAGTATGAAGAAGGAAACATGCATCTGTCCATGTGTGTTGCAGATGTTATGCAATGCAATGCCGATCGGATCCGGTGCATATGTGTTTAGGAATAGGCAGCGTTCCGTTCATGTTTTTTTCCGAGAGCCATCTCGCAAGATCCTCCTTCTGGAGAAACAGGAGGGGAGGGGGGAATCGAGTATTATGTGTTGTGTGAAAGCCAATAGGTGGAGGAAAGCCTGGTGAGGCGAGGTTAGGTGAAATTTGATTCTTTTCACACACCGGCTAGATCGGCATGGGCGCATCCATTTTACATTGGCTTCTACACGTAAAGCGCCCCGACCTCCTGTTTTCAGGAGGGGAGGGGGTTTTGGTTTTTTGGTTTTTTTTTCTGATCACGTGAGCGGGACTAAGCAGCAATGATAGGGTGATGGTTCTTCATTGTCCGGGTGGGTAAAAAGATGAATGAAAGTATGCTATAAAAAAGTGATTGAAACGTATTGATACGTGATTCGCACCCGACGTTTGATTAATTGATAACGTATTGATACGCGATTCGCGTCGGCTGTGTTAAAGGGGAATACCACTCATTTTCAACATTTTTCTATGGAGTTGTGTGCACTGGAAATAATAAAGTCCCCCCATTATGTGTTGCCTATAGAACTGGAGGTCTGAAAAAAACAGTAACATTATGAAGTACATTTTTGTGATGTCACTGAGATGTACTTCATAATGTTACTGATTTTTTTCAGATCTCCAGTTCTAGGCAACACAGAATGGGGGGGACATTCTTATTATATCCACACAACAACTCTAAGGTATATTAATGACAGTAAAATGTTGAAAATTAGTGGAATCCCGTAGTCACTATTCACTGGGATACCAAAAAACATTTGAAAAAAAAGGTTTCTCACTGTTCTCGGGTTGAATATTGATATGCGATTAAAATGTGATTAATCGAGATTAATTAACTACAAAGCCTCTGATTAATTAGATAAATTTTTTTAATCGAGTCCCAGCTCTAGTGTTAACATATCATCTATTACATACACATCATCCCCATCCTCCCCTTTATGGTACCAGTCATAGTCAGTTTTCCATCAAATAAAGAGGTACTACACTATATGACAAAGACTCTACTGGTCAGCAACTGTCTTCTCTTAATATATATGAGAACAAATTCAAGGATATGTTCTGATTAACCAGATCACTTAAATTAATCGTATTCTAATTATACTTTCACTTCCATGTTTTGTATTTATTATTTATTTTTCATAATAATATAGAAGCTTATATCGATGTTATAGATTTAAGCAATAAGCCACGAGAGGTCTCAGGTTACCGGGTATTTTACAATGGCTGGGGGCGTAGGCAGACCCGACGCGGAGCGGAGGGTCTTCTACCCCCCAGCCATTGTAAAATACCCGGTAAGCTGGGGCCTCGAGTGGCTTATTGCTTTTCTAAAACGGTTACAAACATATAGCAATATTAACCTAAATACAACTATTAAATTCACAAAAGTAGCTACGCTTTGCACCACCAGAGCGAGCCACATCACTTCCTTGTTTTGCTCGGCAAGTAGCCTATGTGACGGTAGAATAGCGCTTGATGTCTTTACGGGGCTGCCTGGAGCCACACATTCACAGTCATATGAGCCGGGCGGCGCTTAGACGCCCGCACGGCATGGGTTTGTAAGGTAATCAAGCGCTCCCCTTCCCCAGTACAGCTACAGAGATGCGGAATCAGGTGCGAATGATATAGTGATTGAAGGTGTGGGTTATCGGTGAAATTTACACCGGTCACGTGACGGTAACCAGCCAATCAGAATCAAGTATTGGGACTAACCGTTTTAGAAAATCAAGTTTTCAATCATGTTCTGAAAATAATATGTACATTGTTTTCAAATCATGTTTTTAAATGTTTTGTTATACACTGGTTGAGGCCTCGTATAAGACCTTGTCACCTTTGGGATTCTTGCCTCCTCCTAGTACTTTCCTTTTTTTATATTCTATGTATGTCCACCCATCCATCTTCAACCGCTTATCCATAGTCGGGTCGCGGGGGCAACAGCTCCACCAGTTTTCCAGACGTCCCTCTCATGCAGAGCAACATTAGTGACTTCCTCCTGGGGGATCCCGAGACGTTCCAAGGCCAGTGAGTCGATGTGTTTCCTCCACCTGCATCTTGGTCTACCCCGGGGTCTCCTCCTAGTGGGACGTGCCACGAAGACCTCTCTAGGGTGACCCCCTAGAGGCATCATAACCAGATGCCGGAACCACCTAAGCTGGCTCCTTTCCAGGCGAAGAAGCAGCGACTGTGTGACTGTGTTGTGTGACTGAACTTCTCACCCTATCTCCAGCCACCCGTCGAAGAAAACTCATTTTGTCCGCTTGTATTCGCAATCTTATTGTTTCGGTCGGCAGCCTGAAATTTCTTCAGCTTCCGGAGGAAGCTTGACTAGAGGGAGCCATGGGTGTCATAGTTGGGGCAGCGGTGGCCTAAGGGTTAGAGGAGCACCCTTGTTTCCGAAAGGTTGCTGGTTCGATTCCCCGGACGGGCAGGACAAATCTGGGTGGGGAAGTGATTGTCATCACTCACCCAACACCGCTGAAGTGCCCTTGAGCAAGGCACTGAATGCTCCCCCTGGAGCTGCTTAGTGGCCAACAGTATACGACTGTGGTTGTACTGCTCAGCTCCCAGGTTGTAATGTGTGTGTGTGTGTGTGTGTGTGTGTGTGTGTGTGTGTGTGTGTGTGTGTGTGTGTGTGTGTGTGTGTGTGTGTGTGTGTGTGTGTGTGTCTGTCTGTCTGAGTGTTTCTATGTGCAGGGCGTTGCTGAAAACGAGCACCTGTGCTCAGCTACTTCCCTGGGTAAAAAAATAAATAAAATAAAAATAGTTGGACGCTCAGGTGGTTACTGACAGAGCATCAAAATATGACGAGTCAGGAGTGAGAATGTGTTGACTTGCAAAAGCATGTGATGTGGCTATTATGTCCGTACATGCAGACAGCATTGCATTCACAGAAAACCACCCAATGATAGGACCGGAAGTTGAATTGAAGAATTTCTTAACGATCGATTAACGATTACCATCCCTAATTCTTGCATCTCATTGGTTGGTTGCTGCAGGACAGTACCATCTTCAGATCCAGAGGGCGGAGCTTGGGGACGATGCCCCCTACGAGTGCCAGGTGGGACGGTCCGAGAGTAGCCCCGCCCTCATCTCTGACACGGCCTGGATCAACGTGCTCGGTGAGTGTGTGTGTGTGTGTGTGTGTGTGTGTGTGTGTGTGTGCGTGCGTGCGTGCGTGCGTGCGTGCGTGCGTGCGTGTGCGTGTGCGTGCGTGTGTGCGTGCGTGTGTGCATGTGTGTGCGTGCGTGACGCAGCCCACTCCCACAGCACACTGTAAGCGTGTAGATCTGCTATTTTCTCTCCCACAGCGCGCTGTGAGCTTGTAGATCTGCCATTTTTTCTCCCACAGTGCGCTGTGAGCTTGTAGATCTGCCATTTTCTCTCCCATGATGCACTGTGAGCTTGTATATCAGCTATTTATTCATTATCGTGCCGAAAATAGCTGATCTACAATCTCACATTCAAGCATAAAGCAGACATTATGACGCCATCAACATACAGTAGGTTTTTGTAAAAGTAAAAAGTAAAACATTTCAGATGACTGAAAACGAATTTCCTGCCAAAATGCAGTGCCATTTAGATGAGAGAGTTGTGACAACTCCGTTGACCTCATTTAGTCAACTCAAATCTTATATTTAGTCGACTGAAACTAGACTAACTAAAACATTCCAGGTGACTAAAATGTGACTAAAGGGCCTTGCAAACGTGAAGCGAGGAACGCAGGCATTGTTGCCTGGATCAACACAGGTCTCCTCCAGGTCTGTTGAAGAGGGTCTGGATCAACACAGGTCTCCTCCAGGTCTGTTGAAGAGGGTCTGGATCAACACAGGTCTCCTCCAGGTCTGTTGAAGAGGGTCTGGATCAACACAGGTCTCCTCCAGGTCTGTTGAAGAGGGGCGCAACAACGCAAGCATAAAAAAAAAGCTAAACAGAATCCAGGTCTGGTGAGTCGTGGGCGTGTGCACGTAACGAGCACGCGCGCAACAAATTCACGGGACCGCGCTCACGTAAATACGCTTACCTTGTCGCACCGCGGCTGCTCCGCACAAAAACGCAGGTCTCATTGAAAATGAACTATAGGCGCGTTGTATCGCTCCCCGTTTGCAAGGCCCTTAATACAAAATGAAAACTATTCAAGAGACTATGACTAAAACTAAAAACAAATTGTGCTGCCAAAAACAACACTGCTTGGTTACTTTCCACCACTGCCGATTACCCACAATGCACTGCAAAACCAATAAGGATGAATATGAATACGGACAGCAATGATGTGCATATTATGGTGGATGGATGGAGTGAAACTGGGGTGAGACACACGTTGTTTCTTGTTTAGTCAGTCCTCCCAGGATTGTACGACAGACCACTCCCCACATCCAATGAAAACACCATAAGTTCTTTATGAGGAGAGGGACGGGGGCGGAAAAACAAAACAGAGTGATGGTGCAGCTCACCTAATTGGATTTTTTTTTTTTTTGGGGGGGTGGGGGGGGGGGCATTTTGTTGGTTGTGTGTGTGTGTGCATAGTCTCTCTCTCTCTCTCTCTCTCTCTCTCTCTCTCTCTCTCTCTCTCTCTCTCCTCTCCTCTCCTCTCCTCTACCCCCCTCCTCTCCTCCCAGCTCCTGTCATCTCATCACGGCTCCTCTCTCGCCTACAGTCCCTCCCTCCCAGCCTGTCCTGCGGGCAGACATGGCGTCTCCCTGGGTGGCGGGGAGACGGTACACTGTCACCTGCCTCGCACCCGACGCCAAGCCGGAGGCCCTGGTCACTGTGTACAAAGGTCAGTTTGTATATAGCACTGCCACACAAGTTACAGAAGGTTTTACTTTATAAGCCCAAACCACACCAATGGGTCCGGACGCAACAAAACGGTTTCAGCGTCCGTCCCAGCGGTGTGATATGTCCTGTTGCGAGTATAGATGCATGTAGACGCAAGTTGACCCAAATGATTCAATTAGTTCAATTCAATGGTGGCCTGCAACTACATGCAGGTGTGTGTGTGTGTGTGTGTGTGTGTGTGTGTGTGTGTGTGTGTGTGTGTGTGTGTGTGTGCGTGTGTGTGCTCACGCTCATTGATATGGTTGGACACTAATCCACCTGTCTGTCAGTCAGTCAGTCAGTCAGTCAGTCTGTCTGTCTGTCCTCCCCATCATATTGTCTCCTCTCCTCTCCTCTCCTCTCCTCTCCTCTCCTCTCCTCTCCTCTCCTCTCCTCTCCCCTCTCCTCTCATCTCCTCTCCCCTCTCCTCTCCTCTCTTATTCCATATGGAGTTCTGTGTCAGGCATGCTCAAATATGACAATGTGTGTGATGTCAGAATTGTGATGTCAGAACAGGCCAGCTCCAATTATTGATTGAATAGTTTATTAAAGAGAAATCTCTCTCTCTCTCTCTCTCTCTCGTGCGGATATGTGTGAGTGGGGAGCGTGGTGCGGAGTGAGGTTACGGAGTGAGTGTTTGTTCTATCTATACTCTGTCTACACTTGCTCTTCTAACTCGCTAATATTGTTTTTTGTGGCTATGCCCTGGTCTAGTGTTTAAACTGCTGTTGGTGGTTTTGTGTTTGCTGCGCGCTGACGGCTGTCAGCGTCGCCATGACTTTCACAACTCTTACAAGGAAGCATGGCTTTAGGATCTCGCCAGCTTTCCCGTGTTCTGTAGAGGACTGTAGTTTAGCGGTCGCGAAAGTAGTCGGACCCGCTAGCGTTAAATCTGCTGCCAGGATGAATGGTGGCGTTGTGATTTTTGTGGCTGTGATTGAGAGTGGCGTTGTAGTGAAGGGCACGCTTGTGAAAGCAACGCCACTCGCAATGCCATTGAGTAAAGTTTTTCTGTTGTGGTATCCATAATTCATAATATTCAATAATAATTAGGTCAAATGGTCAACTACATTTCTGTGCTTTGATGGTTAGTGGGTGAGACACATTGTCTAGTCAGAGGGGCTGGTCTGAGAATGTTCCTTCACTAGAGATCTCAGCCCAAGTACCCTGTAGGGCATGCATTGGGCCTCATGCGCCAACCGTTCTTAAGAAGTTCTTAAGAGGAAATTTGTTCTTAGACCCACTTAGGAAGTTTTTAAGAAGGTTTTGGGATCCCTCAATCTTTTCTTAGCTGTGATTTGTTCGTAGGTAAGAACAGAATCTACGCACACTGTGGAGCACTCTTAGGGTGCCTTTTTCGTTCTTAAGTGCAATCTGAAAACATAAAGGGAAAACAGCGCCATGTGCATGATGCTCAAAGTTTGGTCTGAGGACCTCAAGGGGTCCTTGAGGAAGTTCCAGGCAGTCCACAGCAAAATATGGAATATTTTACCACTTTAATCCCATTTTATACTTTGAAAATAGCCAATCTACAAGCTCACAAACGCGTCCCATTACTGCCCATTTTGAGCTTGTAGATCGGCTATTTTCAAAACATTTAGATAAATCTTCAAAACATTACCCTAGCAGAAAATATTTTCATATGGGGGTCTGCAGAATGCATGTCAATTTGGGGGTCCTTGACATGAAAATGTTTGAGAACCACTGGTTTAGAGTTCACAACCCAACCCAAACAAACGCACCATACTCACCACATAACCCCCCCCCCCCCCCCCCCCGCCATCACCCCCCACCCCCCCCCAGTTGACTATTGTGAGATAAATAATAAAATACATTCATGAATATTGAAAATATTAAAATATTGAAATATTGAAAATTATTTTCTGTTTCTGTTCACTTCAGTACCTCCACAGTATTATTGATTTTTAATGTTTGGAGTCTGGTGTTCCACCATATTTAGACTTTAGTTTAGGTATTCTTGACTTCACTCAACTTTATTTCTATGTGTGAGGTCCTGTGAGCTGCAATCACACACAGGTGTGACTGCAGGCAAGGCCATGGAGTCATGCAAAACTACACCCATCTGGGTGAACATGTAAGAGGAAAAGTTAGGAACTTATTGGCGCATGAGGCCCATTGGGCCTCATGCGCCAATAAGTTCCTAACTTTTCCTCTTACATTTCTTCCTAAGTGAATTCCTAAGAGAAGTCCAGTCAGATTCATGAAACGTTCTTAAGTAGGCAGAATTGTTCGTAAGCATGTTCTTATGATGATGAATCCAAATCCTCGTAACTTGAAGGGGTGTGCCAGTTCATTCAAATTATCATAGGTAGACGCCCCACATATCCTAATTAGCATCCTAATTACCATAGGGAACCGCCCCACCAATCCCATATAAGGCATTGGGAATTCACTTTCCTACCTGTGTTCACCCAGGTGGGTGTGGTTTTGCATGACTCCATGGCCTTGCCTGCAGTCACACCTGTGTGTGATTGCAGCACACAGAAATCACAGGACCTCACACATAGAAATAAAGTTGAGTGAAGTCAAGAATACCTAAACTAAAGTCTAAATATAGTGGAACACCAGACTCCAAACATTCAAAATCAATAATACTGTGGAGGTACTGAAGTGAACAGAAATGTTCATAGTTTCAATATTTCAATATTTTCAATATTCATGAATGTATTTTATTATTATTATTTATTATTTATTATTATTTTATATGAAAATATTTTCTGCTAGGGAAATGTTTTGAAGATTTATCAAAATGTTTCGAAAATAGCCGATCTACAAGCTCAAAATGGGCAGTAATGGGACGCGTTTGTGAGCTTGTAGATTGGCTATTTTCAAAGTATAAAATGGGATTAAAGTGGTAAAATGTTCCATATTTTGCTGTGGACTGCCTAGAACTTCCTCAAGGACCCCTTGAGGTCCTCAGACCAAACTTTGAGCATCATGCAGATGGCGCTGTTTTTCCTTTATGTTTTCAGATTGCACTTAAGAACTAAAAAGGCACCCTAAGAGTGCTCCACAATGTGCGTAGATTCTGTTCTTACCTACGAACAAATCACAGCTAAGAAAAGATTGAGGGATCCCAAAACCTTCTTAAAAACTTCCTAAGTGGGTCTAAGAACAAATTTCCTCTTAAGAACTTCTTAAGAACGGTTGGCGCATGAGGCCCATTGGGCCTCATGCGCCAATAAGTTCCTAACTTTTCCTCTTACATTTCTTCCTAAGTGAATTCCTAAGAGAAGTCCAGTCAGATTCATGAAACGTTCTTAAGTAGGCAGAATTGTTCGTAAGCATGTTCTTATGATGATGAATCCAAATCCTCGTAACTTGAAGGGGTGTGCCAGTTCATTCAAATTATCATAGGTAGACACCCCACATATCCTAATTAGCATCCTAATTACCATAGGGAACCGCCCCACCAATCCCATATAAGGCATTGGGAATTCACTTTCCTACCTGTGTTCACCCAGATGGGTGTAGTTTTGCATGACTCCATGGCCTTGCCTGCAGTCACACCTGTGTGTGATTGCAGCTCACAGGACCTCACACATAGAAATAAAGTTGAGTGAAGTCAAGAATACCTAAACTAAAGTCTAAATATGGTGGAACACCAGACTCCAAACATTAAAAATCAATAATACTGTGGAGGTACTGAAGTGAACAGAAATGTTCACATTTTCAATATTTCAATATTTTAATATTTTCAATATTCATGAATGTATTTTATTATTTATCTCACAATAGTCAACTGGGGGGGGGGGGGTGATGGCGGGGGGGGGGGGGGTGTTATGTGGTGGGTATGGTGCGTTGGGTTGGGTTGGGTTGTGAACTCTAAACCAGTGGTTCTCAAACATTTTCATGTCAAGGACCCCCAAATTGACATGCATTCTGCAGACCCCCATATGAAAATATTTTCTGCTAGGGTAATGTTTTAAAGATTTATCAAAATGTTTTGAAAATAGCCGATCTACAAGCTCAAAATGGGCAGTAATGGGACGTGTTTGTGAGCTTGTATATTGGCTATTTTCAAAGTATAAAATGGGATTAAAGTGGTAAAATATTCCATATTTTGCTGTGGACTGCCTGGAACTTCCTCAAGGACCCCTTGAGGTCCTCAGACCAAACTTTGAGCATCATGCAGATGGCGCTGTTTTCCCTTTATGTTTTCAGATTGCACTTAAGAACGAAAAAGGCACCCTAAGAGTGCTCCACAGTGTGCGTAGATTCTGTTCTTACCTACGAACAAATCACAGCTAAGAAAAGATTGAGGGATCCCAAAACCTTCTTAAAAACATCCTAAGTGGGTCTAAGAACAAATTTCCTCTTAAGAACTTCTTAAGAACGGTTGGCGCATGAGGCCCATTGGGCCTCATGCGCCAATAAGTTCCTAACTTTTCCTCTTACATTTCTTCCTAAGTGAATTCCTAAGAGAAGTCCAGTCAGATTCATGAAACGTTCTTAAGTAGGCAGAATTGTTCGTAAGCATGTGCTTATGATGATGAATCCAAATCCTCGTAACTTGAAGGGGTGTGCCAGTTCATTCAAATTATCATAGGTAGACGCCCCATATATCCTAATTAGCATCCTAATTACCATAGGGAACCGCCCCACCAATCCCATATAAGGCATTGGGAATTCACTTTCCTACCTGTGTTCACCCAGGTGGGTGTGGTTTTGCATGACTCCATGGCCTTGCCTGCAGTCACACCTGTGTGTGATTGCAGCACACAGAAATCACAGGACCTCACACATAGAAATAGTTGAGTGAAGTCAAGAATACCTAAACTAAAGTCTAAATATGGTGGAACACCAGACTCCAAACATTAAAAATCAATAATACTGTGGAGGTACTGAAGTGAACAGAAATTTTCATATTTTCAATATTTCAATATGTTCAATATTCATGAATGTATTTTATTATTTATCTCACAATAGTCAACTTGTGGGGGTGGGGGTGATTGGGGGGTTTATGTGGTGGGTATGGTGTGTTTGTTTGGGTTGGGTTGTGAACTCTAAACCAGTGGTTCTCAAACATTTTCATGTCAAGGACCCCCAAATTGACATGCATTCTGCAGACCCCCATATGAAAATATCTTCTGCTAGGGAAATGTTTTGAACATTTATCAAAATGTTTCGAAAATAGCCGATCTACAAGCTAAAAATGGGCAGTAATGGGACGCGTTTGTGAGCTTGTAGATTGGCTATTTTCAAAGTATAAAATGGGATTAAAGTGGTAAAATGTTCCATATTTTGCTGTGGACTGCCTGGAACTCCCTCAAGGACCCCTTGAGGTCCTCAGACCAAACTTTGAGCATCATGCAGATGGCGCTGTTTTTCCTTTATGTTTTCAGATTGCACTTAAGAACGAAAAGGGCACCCTAAGAGTGCTCCACAGTGTGCGTAGATTCTGTTCTTACCTACGAACAAATCACAGCTAAGAAAAGATTAAGGGATCCCAAAACCTTCTTAAAAACTTCCTAAGTGGGTCTAAGAACACATTTCCTCTTAAGAACTTCTTAAGAACGGTTGGCGCATGAGGCCCATTGTCCTTAGCCTTTGAAGCTCGCTCAGGTGTGAACCAAAACACACAGTGAGACAGCAATCTGCTCTCCTCTGCCATATGTTGATTTGTATCTAAAGTTCTAACTCCACCCTGAATTCAACTGTTTGATGTAAAACGTACATCTTGTCATGCTGTCAATGAAATAGTTTAGTTTTAACTGGCCGCGTCCTGCGGTCAGAACACTGGAGCCACAGGTGAAGATGAAGGGGAAAAATAAAATAACCAGCAGGAAAACAGTGGAGGTGAAGGAGAAGTGGTTAATGCTGAACCTTTGGCTGACATGAGTTCCCAAGAGGACAGTAGTCCTCCTGTCAGTCAAGTGGAGGTGGGAGGGGCTAAAGTAAAAAAGTGACAGAGGGGAAAAGAAAACTCAATTCAGAAGATAATACTTGTGGTTGGGTGAGCGATGATGAAACCTTTGTAAAAAAGAAAAATGTCTATGGGGTGTCAGAAATAAAACAGTTTTTGCATAAGAAAACATGAGGCTGATCCAAGTTGAAAAGTACTTCCCAGACAGAAGGGGTTTTGTGAATGCTGCCAGGCATTCACAAAACATGAAGTTAACAGAAGGAGTATGCTTTACCATGCAAGGTGCAGAGGGTTGATGCCGAATTGGAAATTGAAAAGTGGCTAGTAGTGTGATGGTGGTGCAGGTGCCGTTGGGTTCCTTCTGTGCGCTGGGTCCTCTTTTGCACTTGGTTTTGTCTTTAATGGACTAATGATAGGCCTACAGTCGGCCACTTGGTCGGTTTTGGTTGACTGGACAATGGTGGAGCCTGCTACGTGTAGGCTCTGATTCTCAGACGGGCCTCTGGTCGGAAAGGCCAGGATGGACCTTCATCACAGTCCAACATCAGGGCTCACTCACAGCCTGTGTGACAGTGGTCGTGGTGGAACTGTTGGATGTAGCTGGTCAAAGCTCAGTGGATGCAGGAGCAGTAGCTGATCTGCCGGGGCTGATATCACTTTGCCGTGTGGGTTGTTTCCCAGATCTGTGCATCTATGAAGGATACTGAAAATGAGAATCACAGGAAGGGAGAGGAGAATGGTCTTGTACTGTTGTGTTGTGTCCAGAGACGGGCTGGGTGTGGAGGAGGACTCGGTGTATGGGGGGAGTTCAGGGGCAGCAGCAGCATGTCACTGGCTGAACCCTCTGCATTAGTTTGGTGCAACTTTGGTATTGAATATGAATAATGATGCTATCTGTTCAGTTGATGTTATTTTATGTTTTGGTTTGATCTTTATGTAAAATGCCCTTGGTTCATGACATTAATGTTTGACAGTTAGTTTGTAAATAAAGGGTTTTATAAAAAGTCTCTCTCTCTCTCTCTCTCTCTCTCTCTCTGTCTCTCTATCAGATGGGGTGGAGTTAACAGGTGCAGAGGTTGACATCACGTCAGGTTCAGTAGAGAAGCTTCAGAACACGCACGTTGAAGTCACGTAAGTACGCACATGTAACCCTCTTGTTTTGACTGCTATTCAGAAGAGAACCACACAAAGCTTTTCCTCTGTTCACCATTTATTTTGTTGCTGGTAGTGGAGACAGAAATGTGCATGTCAATATGCTGTATTAACATTAACTCCAGCTCCGTTGCTCAAAGCCATAACAGGAAGGTAGAGCAACATATTTTTAAATACAAATAATTACATAAATGCTACTGAACACATATTTCCATATGGTAGTTTGAATACAAAGAAACCCTCTCAACACACCTGGTAGTGGAGACAGAAATGTGCATGTCAATATGCTGTATTAACATTAACTCCAGCTCCTATAAAGACGAACAACATGGAATGATTACAGGATAAAGGCAATGGATGAATCACTGACACTTCTGGTGTCACGTTGCTAAGCTAACATTGCAAACAATAGTTCCCCCTGTGCATGTTATTATTGCTTTACCACAGTCATTGCAAAATCCCCAAATTGACTCAAATCAACTCCTGTACAATCATGAATCAAACAGTGTGTACAGATAACAGTAAATATAGCGTTATGATACTTTATATCACTGAAAAGGAGCAGAGTTTTCAATAGCAGCCTACCGTTGCTAAAAGCCATAACAGGAAGAAAGAGCAACGTCATCTCCGCACATTTAACCCTTGAGAAGTACTCAATTCCACCAGAGGAGGGTGCTGTTGTTCAAACAACGTATTACTCAGTCAGACGATAAAATGAAGGAAATAAAAGATACATTCTGTTTTTTGTCGAACTCCACTCATTACATTATGACTCCTGTTACACTCTCCCTTCTTGAATTCGGCAAAATACCAAATAACACAGTGTAACACTGAAACCATCTCTAGTGCAAACTTTCACATATAAACCCAGCTGGTCACAATCGGACAGGAGTAACAACACCACCACAAGTATATTGTCAAACCGTAAGGCTGTTCCTTTAGAACACACAAGGGAAATTACCCCCTCCAGTGATGACATAAAATGTGCCTGTATACACATTATCATACTCAGACCCTGTAAACTGTTACCAAACACTGTCGATACTGAGACCTCAAAAGACCCAAGATAAAACAAAAAATAAAATAAAAAAACAAAATAGTCCAAGTCCTCAACACATGGCCCTGACCTAGTAGACTATCTGAGTGTTCATTGTAGTGATAAGCCTACTTGTGGGCTTGACAATGTGACCCGCTCTGGTCCGAACAACGTGCGTGCCGTCAGTGGGGTGAGAAGATTTGGGTGCATGTGAAACTGAGGAGTGATCAGTGAGGCGACAGGCCGTGGCCACACTCGAGGCCTGTGAGTGAGCAGAGCCCGATACTGCGCCACTGCAGACCACGCTAGAGTCTGTTCCACTGCAGACCACGCTGTCCGCTTCCGAACTTCCTGCTTCTGAAAGACAGCTTGCATCCGCCACGGAATCCTCAACCATGCCACTTTCGCCAGGTGTCCCGTCAGACAGATTGGGCGGTACATCAGCAGTTGGAGGATCATCACTCTCCACTGGACGCTGCGAGACCCAATTTCTTGTCCTAGTGTTCCTGTCCGGACCCCTCGCAGGAGCCACAGAATGCCCAATGACATCGTCACTACCCGGAGTCGGAGTAGAGAATGAGGCAGAAGAGACAACCGAGACACTGTCTCCATCATCGCCTGCCTCAACAGGCAGGAAGTTTACACAGAGCAGCAGATTACGATGCACAACTTTGGTCCGACCAGCGACAGAGTTGCATATCAGGGAGGTGTGGGTCACAGGATCACTTCACTACTGTGTAAATCACATTTGTTTGTAACCTTTATTTCAGGGGAATCCAATTGAGACCAGGGTCTCTTTTTCAATGGCGCCCTGTATACAAATAAGAACATTTACATTTTACATACATGCCATGGACACACAGTACAACAAATATAATCCACAAGCACATACACACAGAAACAAAACCTTGTAACCAAATGTTACAGAAAGCAGGTGCATATGCCTTCCTCTAGTGTGAGGTCAGTTAAGAGTATCTTAAAAGTAGTAAAAGAAATAAAAACATTCAACTTCAATTTGTTTTGACAACCATTCCATAAATGTGGAGCATACACCCTGAAGGCAGTATCTCCCAATTTAGTAGTAGTTTTTGGTACCTTCAATAAAAGCATATCTTGTGATCTAGTACCATAAGCTGATGTATTGAGAGCTAGCAGTTTTGTTAAATACAGAGGTAGTTTACCAATTAAAGCTTTATACGTGAACAGGGTAGCATGTTGTTTCCTTCTAAGAGCCAGAGAAGACCATTCTACTGAGGTATATAATGCACAGTGATGTGTTCTGAAACCTGCTCCTGTGATAAATTGCGTCCAAGGGTTTTAGAATGCTGTCAGTGGCATGCATATACAGGATATCTCCATAATCAAAAATTGGCATAATTGTTGCTTGGATTATCCTCTTTCTATTCTCTTTAGAGAAGCAGAATCTATTTCGATAGAGGAAGCCAATTTTAGGTTTGATTTTCTTTGTTAGATTTTCTATATGTGTTTTAAAAGAGAAATCCTCATCTAGCCAGATCCCTAAATAATTATATGATGAGACCCGCTCAATGTGTGCCCCTCTCAGAGACAGTATGGGGTCACCTGTTTCCACTTTTGTTTTATTTGAAAACAACATGTACTTCGTCTTGCCTACATTTAGGGCAAGTTTAAGATCCGCTAGTGCATGCTGAATAATGTTAAAAGCAGATTGTAAGTTAAATATAGCTTGACTACTTGATGGGGCAGTGGTGTAAAAAATTGTGTCATCAGCATAAAATGAATATTGCAGTTCTCAATATTCTTTGAGATTTCATTAATATAAATAGTAAATAAAATGGGTCCAAGTATGGAGCCTTGGGGGACTCCTTTTTTAACTTCTAAGAAGTTCGATGTAATGTCTCCAACCATAATGGCTTGGGTTCTGTTTGATAGATAGTCCTGGAACCAAGAACAGGCCATGCTATCTAATCCAGTGTTTCCCAACCTGTGTACCGCGGTACTTTACTGTGCCGTTTGATGTGTCCAGGTGTGCCGCCTGATTTGACCGAAAATGTAACACTAACCCTAACCCTCCCCCGGAACAATACACACACACACACAAACAGCACATTGAGCACAATCCCCTCCCTTCTGAGCCTTGAGGGAGGGGAGGGGCCGAGTCCTCCTCCTGACTCTCAGAGTGCAGCGCACCGCTCACACAGACCGTACACTCACTGTGTCGTTCTGTCCCCCTGTTGTGTTCTTAACTTATTTAACCAAGGTCGCTCGTATTTCTTTATGTAAGATAAAGAATCCGATGTACACAGAGAACTAAAGTTGCCAATAAAGCCCGCATACAATTACATCCTACTTGTTGCTGCTGTCATCATGTTAGCGATAAGCTAACTAGCTAAAGCTATCGACAGTAAACACAATATAGCTAGGCTAGCAAGCTAACGTTGCAATGCATATCAGATATCCACAGAGGATTGTTGCGCGCGCGCGCGTGTGTGTGTGTGTGTGTGTGTGTGCGTGCGTGGGGGATTCCGGATATAATAATAATAATAATAGTTTGAGTAGGCTGGACTTAGACAGGATGCATTGAATAATATCTGAATAGAACATTAACTAAAGTTATAAATAAGGAATAGAAACCAAGATAGAAACCAGAAAGAAATTAAATCCTATTGTGCTTCACAACTTTACTTTCATGTGTAGGCCTACTGGTTTATAATCCATAGTTACTTAGTTATACATAGTTATGTATAATAATAATAATAATACAAATAATTAAAATGTTAAACTATGAAAGTGCATAAGAATGCACAGCTTTTATTTGTACTTACAATGTTAAACCCTCAGAAATGTAAGAAAATGTATATATATATATATATATATATATATACACACACACATACACACACACATGCACACCCCCGTATATCTAGGTGTGCCCCGAGATTTTTAGGCTATGAAAAGTGTGCCCTGGGACAAAAAAGGTTGGGAAACACTGATCTAATCCAATACATTTTAATCTCTGCATTAAAATGGTATGATCCACCGTATCGAAGGCTTTTGCCAGGTCAATAAAAATGGCTGCACATTTTAATTTTTTGTCCAGTGCAGTTGCTATGTCATTTACGACCAATGCTGTTGCTGTGGTTGTACTGTGTCCAGGCCTGAAGCCTGACTGAAATGTGTTCAAGATGTTATTAATGCTTAAAAAGCTACAGAGCTGCTGTTTGACAAGTGCTTCGAAGATTTTAGCCAGGCATGATAATTTGGAAATGGGCCTATAATTATTAACCGCACTTGCATCTCCCCCTTTGAATAGTGGGCTTACGTGTGCAGATTTCCACACAATTGGAATAGTTCCTGAAGCTATGGATAAATTAAAAATATGTGTTACAGATGGGGCAATCAGTGGAGCTGCAAGTTTTAGCAAACTAGGCACCATATTGTCCTCGCCAGTGGATTTGTTCGCATCAATATGAGTTAGCTCAAGTAAAACATCTGTCACAGTAAACTCTTTGAATGAAAAATAATCTCTGTTTTCCTCCACTGTGGATGTGCTTGAATCAGCTGCAGATAAACCTCCTGCAGGGGAGGGATCGGATCTTTCAAAAAGATTTCCAGCGGTTATAAAATGTTGATTAAAGAAATCACACATCAGGTGTTTATCAGTAATGGGGCCATCCTCTGTGTCAAGAGATTTTGGCAGTGCAGATGCAATAGGACCAGAGTTTAGGGATTTTACAATTTTCCAGAATTTTGAAGGATTATTTTCAGATTGTACCAGTGATGAACAGTAAAAATCTGATTTGGCCTTTGTTGTAAGCAGGCAGCATTTGTTTCTCAGCCGTCTAAAGACGTGCCAATCTGCTTCTCTCTTAGATGTCCTTGCTGCCCGCCATGCTTTATCCCTTGCTCGCAGTTCCATGGATAGAACATTTGTGAACCAGGGATTTGATCTATTTTTTATTCTTAGCCTTTTAAAAGGAGCAAGCCTATCAGTGATAGTATTAAAAACAGTGGTTAAATGATTTAGTGCAAGATCAGGATCTGGGATAACACCAGCAAGGCTCAAGTCGCTACGAGATATCTCGTGCAGGAAGCCTTGGTCACTAAAATTTTTAAAGTTTCTTTTAGTGACAAAACAAGTTGGAGTTTTGGGGGCTTTCATATCTCTAATACATACCACGGGGCAATGATCGCTGAAACCCAGTGGCAAAACCCCACTCAAGTTATATTTATGTGGTCTGTTTGTTAAAATGACATCAATCAAGGTTGATCTATCAATATTTTTTAAATTCGGTCGAGTAAAATCTTTAATTAATTGTGTTAAATTAAGGTTAACACATACCTCCTTAAAAGTGCTGGGGGATTGGGAAAGCCAGTCCGAGTTTGCATCTCCGGTGACCAGGAGCTCCGTATTGGCATAATCCGAAAGGATATGCGATAGTTTTTCTATAGCACTTGGTGGAGCACGTGGGGGGCGATATATGCCTGCTATTACAACATTTGTTTGGCCCAGTTCTATTTGAACAATGAGGCATTCAAATTCATTTGGAACGGAGGATGACAGTAAGATATTTACGCTAATTGTAGATTTAATATAAATAGCTACTCCACCGCCCATCTTATTTTTTGGTATTCTGTCACATCTAAAAACACTATAACCATCTAGTGCTATTTGATTGTCAGTGACATGAGATTTTAGCCATGATTCAGTGGCCACAAACACATTCGGCTTGGATCGAAGAATCAGGGTTTTTATATAGTCAATATTTGCTACAAAGCTCCTCACATTTAGACATAGGAGTCCTAGCCCATGTTTTCGTGACGAGAATGCTTCTGGTGTTAATATTCCAGGTGCATTTGTAATAGATGTCTTAGAAAAAACAGATGAATGTTTGTGGATACTGATTACATTTTTTATATTAATACCACTTGGCCTATCATTCTGTCTTGGTAGGCGGGTGGTTAAACACAACACAGGAATTATTAGAGTGCAAGTATCAAAGGAAGTATTTCTAAGATTATGATTATAAGCAGAGTTTGCAATATTCGTTTCCTCTCTAGTTGAGGGTGGGAATTCCGCAGCAAAACCATCCGGCCACAAGGGGGCAGAAGCAGCACAGGGACGGTGAGCAAACGTGGGACTAAAGTCTGTCAGACCAGGAGAGACCTGTTGAGATACGGACGTATTTGTGTGTGGAACAAACAGTCAGTTAGCAGCGTGGGAAGCATTGTTTACCACAGTGGCAGCGCTCAGAGTGCGCTGTATATGAAATGATAGCGAGTTTTTCCCTAATACACTTGGGTGCAGGCCATCACGAGCATAGAATTCCGACCGTGCCCAAAACAAATGAAAGTTGTGTATATAGTTTATACCGCAGGAACAGAACAGACCGATTGCAGCCAGTAGTGAAGGTCCAGTAACCGGCTGAAACGCACCTCTCCCCTGCGCAACAACGGGATTGGACCAGAAATAAATAATTGTTTACCAGAGCTGAGAAGGAGATCGAGGATGTTTTTAAAGTAATTTTTTGTTCCAATGGACTGTCGGTCATTTACTCCCACATGCAGAACAAGTTGGCTGATGGTGGGTGGAATAGAGGCCAGGATAATAGGGAGTCTGTCCAGAATGAATTTTGTGTTTGCGCCCGGGTATAAGTAAGTCAGGGCGTTGGGAATATTGAGGCCACGAGCCATACTGTCTGCAATAATTATCACTGAGGGGGGAGTGGGGGGTGGGGGAGAACGGGAGTGTAATGGTGTGGGTCGTACAGAGCGACCGGACAGTGGCAAGGCAGTGACGTGGACTGAAGTTTTGCGCGCACCAGGCCGTGCGTAATTTGCAATGCGTCCGCGGCGGTCAGGGACTAGCACCTCGCTCTGTGGCGAGGGATCAACACCCCCAACAGTATCATCGTCGCCGAGATATACCAATGCGCGATGAGTGCCTGTGCGTCCGCGGTGGTCAGGGACTAAAACCTCGCTATGTAGCGAGGGGTCGACATCCCCAACAATATCAGCGCGCATAATGGAGCGCCTGTGGTGATCGGATGTTACCTCACCGCCGTGGGGAGGCGAGTTGTCCCTGGGTAGCGCCTGGGTCCAGCTCCTTGTCCTCTTTGCCCTGGGGGAAGAGGAAGACCGCTGTTCATCCAGGAGTGCCGCCAGTGGTTCGAAGCTGTTTCCCAGCAGGATAGGAGGAGAAGCTGCGCGTCTGTCACGTTTTCTCCTGGCGCGGGGCACTGGAATCCATGCATCGGCCTTGTTGGTGTCGGGCCGCTTGGGTTTGGCACCTAGCCGTGGCCATGCCTCCTCCTCGGGGACACCCTTGGACAATGGAATCATGGTTCGCGGCTCCGTCAGCAGATCCAGTTGACAGCCAGGCACGGAGTCCTCCGACACCCGGATATCGGAGGCACAGCCTTTAGCTGTAGCCTGCAAAGCATCGAGACATTCTCCCACTTATCAGCCAACTTCCTCCATCCTCTCTCGCCCTTGTTCGCCACCAGGACCCTGTCTCCAGCTTCAATAGGCATGCCCTTTGACCGTCTGTTATATATCCTAGCTTGCCGCTTCTGCTCATCACCAGTGTGCCTCTCGGCCAAGACCATGGCCTCCTGGAGATCCCGTTTCAGAACTTCCACATACTTGGGATAAGACACGACATCCTCATCACGCAGAGCAGATCCGAAGAGCACGTCAACTGGCAGACGAGGCACCCTACCGAACATCAAGTAAAAGGGCGGAAACCCAGTGGTCTCATGAACGGTTGAGTTGAACATAAATGTCAAGGTGTGCAGTACCCGGGGCCAAGACTGCTTCTCACGGGGAGGGAGTGCTCTTATCATGTTGCCCAGGGTACGGTTAAACCGTTCAACTGCGCCATTCCCCATGGGGTGGTAAGGTGTCGTACGGGACTTCCTAACACCTGAAAACTGAAGCAAAGCAGCTATCAGCTCACTCTCAAAATTCGCACCCTGGTCAGAGAGGACCCTCTCAGGAAAACCGTAGTAACAAAAGTAGCTGTCCCACAATTTCCTAGCAACCTGCCTGGCGGTCTGATCAGGGCAAACGAAGGCATGAGCAAGCTTAGTGAAATGGTCGGTAACGACCAAGACATTGACAGGCCTGTTCTTGTGGTCTTCAGCCGTCCAGAAGTCAATGCAGACCAGTTGCAACGGCGCAGTAGTGGTGATTCTCACGGGGAGCACGGGCATGTGGTTCCGGAGTCTTACTCACAACACATCTCTCACAACACTTGACATAGTCCCTCACATCCTGTTCCACAGAACTCCAGTAAAACCTCTGCTTGACAAGATGGAGAGTTCTCTCCTGTCCTTGGTGACCAGCATCATCATGACACCCGCGCAGGGCCTCCCCTCGCAGGGACCCGGGTACCATATACTGGTGTTTCATCTTCCTGGTGACCGGATCTTTACACACCCTGTAAAGGATCCCATCCTCAAGCACAAGTTTATCCCACTATTTCAGGAGCTTCAAAGCGCCCAGTGGCTCATCCGGTCTCACGTCGCGTGGGGCGCCGCCGGCGCTCAACAAAGGAGATGACTCGGGACAATTCAGGGTCAGCCCGCTGTGTGGCTCTAAGCTCCTGCTTTGGAATGGAAGGCAGAGCATCCTGGCCGACGTCAGTGACACCCTGGACATGGTTTGCCAGCCTAATGGCCCTGACCCTGGCAGCCGTATCCCAATCGTTGTGACCGTCAAGAACAGCGGCAACTTCAGCACTTGACAAGGAGCAGAAAGTGTGCAGAGAGGAAGGGAGGGTCGTAGACATGGGGCAGTGCGGCATAGCTGGCAGAAACGCTGTGGGCATGGGGCAGCGTGGCATGGCTAGTAGGAGTGCTGTGGGCATGGGGCTGGGTGACATGGCTGGCAGAAGCGCTGTGGGCATGGGGCTGGGTGATATGGCTGGCAGAAGTGCTGTGGGCATGGGGCTGGGTGACATGACTGGCAGAGGCGCTGTGGGCATGGGGCTGGGTGACATGGCTGGCAGAAGTGCTGTGGGCATGGGGCTGAGTGACATGACTGGCAGAGGCGCTGTGGGCATGGGGCTGGGTGACATGGCTGGCAGAAGCGCTGTGGGCATGGGGCTGGGTGACATGGCTGGCAGAAGCGCTGTGGGCATGGGGCTGGGTGTTATTTCTATCTGATAAGTCAAAAGAACTTGGTGTACTGTCCTGACTTCTGTTGGGCTGTGCATGTGTGCTTTCCAGATCAGACAAGGGCCTGACTGTAATAGAATCACCAACATGTTTACATAACTCAGTGCTCAAAGCACCAAATCCCCTAAATGCATTTTCTGTATCGTTATTACCATCATGAAAAGGAGTGGGAAAGGGCAGGGCAGACAACGGTCTCTCAAATAGAACCACATCATCACCAGAAAATAATACATGTTCACTACTGACTTGTGAACTAACCGTTCCTGGTTTAACTGAAACATCAGGCAAAGACCTGTCCCCCTGTCTCCCCTCTGACATCACTTATCACTTACAGTGACTGACAGACAATGCACCAAAAAAAAAAAGGTAACAATAATTTCAAGACAGTACAAAACCAAAACGTGTTGCAGAGGACCTGTCTTCATGTAGTCGCAGCAGTCGGCGGTGATGAGCAATCAAGCTGATCTTCTTAAACGTCACGGAGTCACGGCACCAGTTGTAACCCTCTTGTTTTGACTGCTATTCAGAAGAGAACCACACAAAGCTTTTCCTCTGTTCACCATTTATTTTGTTGCTGGTAGTGGAGACAGAAATGTGCATGTCAATATGCTGTATTAACATTAACTCCAGCTCCGTTGCTCAAAGCCATAACAGGAAGGTAGAGCAACATATTTGTAAATACAAATAATTACATAAATGCTACTGAACACATATTTCCATATGGTAGTTTGAATACAAAGAAACCCTCTCAACACACCTGGTAGTGGAGACAGAAATGTGCATGTCAATATGCTGTATTAACATTAACTCCAGCTCCTATAAAGACAAACAACATGGAATGATTACAGGATAAAGGCAATGGATGAATCACTGACACGGTGTCACATGGTGTCACGTTGCTAAGCTAACATTGCAAACAATAGTTCCCCCTGTGCATGTTATTATTGCTTTACCACAGTCATTGCAAAATCCCCAAATTGACTCAAATCAACTCCTGTACAATCATGAATCAAACAGTGTGTACAGATAACAGTAAATATAGCGTTATGATACTTTATATCACTGAAAAGGAGCAGAGTTTTCAATAGCAGCCTACCGTTGCTCAAAGCCATAACAGGAAGAAAGAGCAACGTCATCTCCACACATTTAACCCTTGAGAAGTACTCAATTCCACCAGAGGAGGGTGCTGTTGTTCAAACAACGTATTACTCAGTCAGACGATAAAATGAAGGAAATAAAAGATACATTCTGTTGTAAACTGTATTTTGTCGAACTTCACTCATTGCATTATGACTCCTGTTACACACACACACACATACACACACGTACACACACACACACACACACACACGCACGCACACACATTGTGGAAACTTCCGAGCACTGTGAGCGTATAGATCTGCTATTTTCAAAAGAAAAACCTAAAACATTTCATAGCTTTGGAATGAGACTTTCTGCATAATGAGTACTTTCACTTTTGGTACTTTTAAGTATATTGTGATGGCATTACTTTACCTTGTAACAGGGTATGTCTACATTGTGGTATTGATACTTGTACTGAAGTAAAAACGAAAAATAAAAATAAAGAAAAAGCACCTGCCTATTGGTGCAACATTCTTTCTGTCAGCGAGGATGTGGTTGCAACATTCTTTCTGTATTTTGCTAAAGGCAGACATAAGTTAATTTGGCAGAAGATATTCTTGTTATTGGTGACATTCACAGCCTATAGAGAAAGACTGACTACGGAGTGATAAAATCCATATAGCAACGCTCTATAGAGAACGACGTGAACACAATGGAACACATCCTGTCACTGTGACTGGTGCGGCAGTGGTTCAGGGGTAGAGTGGCCCGATGGCAACTGACCCGGGCTCCTAGCCTGGCTAATAAGCCAGACTAATATCACACAACACTGTCGCGGTATATCAGTCTGGGCTGGCTCCACTTGGATTTAATTTCCCGGGGAACATTTTCTCTTTGACGCAATTGGTCAGAGCTACTGTCAGTCAAAAGTCTCAAGCATTGAACGTCACTGTACCAAAGCCCGCCTATATTGCATACCGTGTCCCGATTGGTCCGACCTGTTCTCTGCTGTAGGAAAGAGGCGTGCTACTGAGCCTCGCCAGACCGTAATCCGCTGGTAGGCAACTTTTTTTTGCCAACGGCTGATTCGGTCTGGTTTATTAACCAGGCTACCGGGCTCCCCCAGAGTTAGTGTCGAAGTGTACTTGAGCAAGACACTGAACCCCTAATTGCCCCTGATGTGCTGGTTGGTGCCTTGTAGGCATGCCACGGTATGAGATTTTACAGTACGGTACGGTGCCGGTATTGAAAACCTATACCTCGGTATTCCACGGTATTTATATTAAAACAAAAATAAGAAAAAAAAGATTGCCCCCCCCCCACCCCCCCTATGTCTAGTGACTACCCCCACCTCCTTATAAGCCCTTCTTTGTTCCCCAACCTGTAGGTCTACATATCTTATTTTTTTATTTTTACCTTTTATGATAATTTTAATTTTGTTATTTGTCATGTGACTTGTCATGATTATGAATTGATTACCCAGGACTGAATGGAAACAAGACTGCAAGGACTTTTTTCAGTGATCCCTTTGGACATGTGTTTGACTGTACCCTATACTGATTACATTTCTGCCAATAAAGTATTCAATCAATTAATCAATAGCTATTCCCCACTGTATTTCACTGTACTATGGCTCCCCCTAATGGCCGTTTTGTACCCTGCACGCTGGAGCGCAATCTGGTACAATCTGGTAGTGCAATCTGCGCATGCTCACAACTGCGTGCCTCTGTGTTGACAGTTCACACTTTTAGTTTAGTACATGTGGAAATATGGAATATACAATTGGATCTGGGTGTCTTTCAGCAACACTAACTCAAAGGTAGGAAGCAACTTTTCAATCTACTGCAGCTGTGTGGTGAAAATAAATGTTTCGCCTTAGTCTGGGAGTGGAGTTGCACTGCATGTGCAGCATGCGCCGTCCACCAACGCTGTATTAAAATACCGTAAACTCGGAAATCTCACGGTATCAACACCGTGGCTGTTCCTGTCGCGGTATTACCGAAATTCGGTAAACCGCGGCATGCCTAGTGCCTTGCATGGTTTCCACCGCCATTGGTGTATGAATGTGTGTGTGAATGGGTGAATGTAACGCACAATCTATGTAAAGCGCCTTGGATAAAGGCGCTATGTAAATGCACCATTTACACCATTTACTGATTCTATCAAATGTCTTCTAAATCACAGTCAGTTTTCTGAAAATGTGGCCACCGACCCCATTCTGAATATGTTGGGCCAGATTTGCGCCACATTTTCACGATTTATCAAAAATAGTATAACATAATGCTTTAAACACCCAAAAGAGGTTCCCGTCCAGAATGGGTTAACAGGAATGTAGGGCAATACATAGCAGTTTCGGATTATCGTAGGAAGTTACTAATGGTGCTCTGGAGTGGGAAATCTGGAGCTCTCTGGTGGAGCTGTTGTCCCAGCGACCTGACTACGGATAAGCGGTTGAAGATGGATGGATGGATGGATGGATGGATGGATCATAATCGGCCCGATATCAGGCCCAACATCATAATTATTGGCCCGATAACATAATGAATAGCTCCAATACAGTTTTAGGTTTTGTCCAATGCGTATTTTACTACATTCCATTGGTTCAATATTTTCCAAACAACACACAGATGTAAAGGGTGTTGAATAGAACTGATTTATGGGGGGGGGGGGAATCAAAAACCTCCGCACAGCAACGATTCTACTGTATTTGCTTAGCTACTGACATGTCTTTTTCATGTACTGTATGTGTCTATATATTTTCATTATTGGTTATTAGTATCCGTATTGGAAGCAGGCAGTTATCAATATCGGCATCCCTAGTTGACATATTGAATTATTATTAATAACGCACACTGAATAATTATTGTGATCAGTGTTACAGCTCTGAGTTCAGACGACGGCAGGAAGCTGGAATGTTTGGCCAGAAACCCTGCTTCCCCTCATGGTGTGAGGACCACCACCACTATGAGGGTTTACTGTAAGTACCTGACCCCCCAGTGTTGATTTTGTCGACTAAAACTAAGACCAAAAATATTCGCCGAATAAAGTCTGCTATTGGGAATAAACTCCAAACTTTGGGATTAATAAAGTGACAACTTTTACAATATCTCCAGTACCATTATCCAAATTTTAGAAATAATAGCTTGATCTTTTGCAATGTGAAATGCCACCGAATTCTGTATCCCTTTACTTGTCTTTATGGGCCAACTTGTGAAAGCTGCATGCTTTTATTGTGAAGGCAAACGTTTCTGAATGTTCTCGGTTCTCACAGCCTGCATGTAATAAAAGTAATAGAGGCCAAACGGGGGGGGGGGGATTCAACATTAAAGACAAATAAATATACTCTCTCTCTCTGTCTGTGTCTCTATGTCTCTCTCTCAGATCCCCCTCACCCTCCGGTCATCTTGGGGTTGGACAGAGAAAGGTCGGAGGTCATGTCGGGCAGAGTGTTGAGGTTGGTGTGTGTGTCGCAGGGAGGAAACCCCCTGGCCAACCTGCACTGGAGCAAGGTGCACACACGCACAGCATAATGTTGCTTGCTTACCTTACTATGATTACAACACTTTTTGTTTTGTTTTTCTTCTTACACATTTTTTGATCGGCCCGAAACATTGTGTTTATTGTCATGATTTGTCACAACTCGAGTTTGGCTTTGTCCGCGGTGTAAACGGCCACTCGTCGTTCTGTGTCGTTCTGACTGCGACGCTCTATATTCAAAGATTTGTGACACATTTTCAAAAATAGCAGGCCTACAAGCTCGTAGCGCTGCACTCGGTGCCATGCTATGAGCTTGTAGATCTGCTATTTTTCAATAGCTAAAGTATAACATAATGCTTAACACTAGCGCGTCGGAGCGGTCTGGCTGACCGATTTTTTAATTTTGAAGTGGATTTTCTTTGCCCATGAAGTCCTGAGAAAGTTCCCCTTGCATGACTTTTTCTAAATGTTCGATTCAAACCATCTCTGTTTTTTTTTCCATCTGAAACGTTTTGGAAATATGATTTTAGACATAATTCTACTAAAATGTCTGCTCTTTTTCGGTCCGTGGGACCGCTCTATAGACTCCTCACCCTTTCTCCCCCGCAAGCAGTGAAGTTCACACCTCCCTCCCGGCTGGAGACGGGCATTGTTCAAGCTAATGTGTCATTTGCATTCCAACTACTTCCACATGTATAGGCAAACATTACGAATGTAAGTTTGTTGTTTTAGATGTTATATTTGTTATATGCGGTTTGCAGAAATAACGATGTCTGACTTTATTTCTCGAAATGGAAAAAAAAAGATATGGTGAAATATGGTGTGTTGACTGACTGGCGTATTGTTTCAACCAAACGCATATCTCAATAGATATAAATACATGTTGACTATACACGCCATCTTTATAGCATAATTATGTAATGTGGCGATGATAAAAATGAATCAATTATCCTGGAATAATAAAGTTTATAGCATGGTCTGTTTGACCCGACCGACATTTCCTTTCCATGGAGCGAGAATGCTTGCCGATGCGCGATGCCAAATAAAAATGACAGTGTTTGAAATCAGTCCAACCCGATAGACGTCCCGAACTTCTAAATGTTTTGTCAGTCAGAAGAACAGTTCTGTCCGTCCTTCTTTGTCTGTAAACTTTTCTGCACGCGACCAGTGGAACTGATTTCCACGCATCACGGCTCTCTTTTTTTCTGGGAGAAAATATCCAAGTAACTGACGGTGAGGTTTGCGGAAGTGCATTTTAGATAACGCTGTAGCACTATTTGTGGCGGTGATGCGTCACATGACTTGATCTATCCTATGGTGTATATATAAACCGTGCTGCTGCTACGGACCTCTCTGCTGGCACAATAAATCAAATATATATAAATTACATCGATCATAGGCGGCGGGTATGTAAGGCTAGGCCAGGCCTTCCCAAAAATTATGCTGGGTATTTTTAAAATATATATAGGCTAATATGTGCGCAGCATTATATAGAAGGCTAGCCGCTCCCAAACTCCCAACTCCTTTGTCTGTAAACTTTTCTGATTTGCACGCACGCACGCACAGCTCTTTCCTTTTTTTGGCACAATCAATCAAATATATATTAATTACATCTATATAAAAATGACAATATATAACTAATGTCGTATTTCGTCTGACTCTGAGCAATGTGCCTGGCTCTGGCTGTTATACAATAACGTGTGGTAGCCTATTTTATTGGCTCAATACAAAGTCGGACAGTGTTTGCTGTGCAAGGGTATTCAATATAGCGCTCACACCGTCACTATAATTATAGTTTGGTAAACTGAAATAAAACATACAAAATAACTTGAGTTGTCCTGTCGAGTTGAAACTGCTGCCATGAATTAGTTGGAATGTAACATTTAGAAGACAATGGCAAGCCGTCAACGGGTGCAGAGAGAGGTGTGAAGATCATTAGGAGTGGGGGAGAGAATGGCCAATCAAATAGCACGAAAAACACGGTCATCCTGACCGTTAGCCGTCATAGTAGTAGTGCATTTTTTTCAGACATCCTAGTGTTAAAACACCAAAAGGTGGCCTGGGCCGTGGCTCAGCGGCCCAGGCACCTTGGCTGGCAATCCAGTCTGGCAGTGTGCCATCCTGAATGGCTTAAAATCTATTTTTTTCCCCTTCTTGTCAGAATGGAGCGGTGGTTTCCACCAGCTGGGAGGAGGACAGCGACGGCGCCACCTCCAGGAGTGTTCTGTCACTGCGGGTCACTCCCCGGGACAACGGGGCGGAGCTTAGCTGTGGAAGCCAAAACTTGGTGTCACTGTTCCCATTGATACAGACTCGTACGCTCACTGTGCTGTGTAAGAGCACACACACACGCACGCACGCACGCACGCACGCACACATACGGACATGTGTACAAATCGAACCAAATGGACCATAGTGGGTCCATTTGGTTCCATTTGTACACTATCAGAGTAAAATTAACATTCATTTTACAATATAAATTGGGGTCTCAGAGATAGAAATGCCATTAAATGGGGGTCCGTAGCCTAATGCATGTCAAACTGGGGGTCCTTGAATTAAATGGGTTGAGAATCACTGCTAGAGCCGTAAAATTTAATTTTCGAATGGGGCTCGCGGGGCTAATTATTGTCAATTTGGGGGTCCTTGACATGAAAAAGTCTGGGAACCAGTGATATATGACACATTGAACAAGCTAGATGATTTCTGGAGGAAAGAGACGGAAGAGCAGGAGAGAGAGAGAGAGAGAGAGAGAGAGAGAGAGAGAGAGGGGCGGGGGTCACAGTTCACGTGCAGTAGGATGTTGAGTGACAAGGGGCGGGCCGGGGACATCTCTCGCCGGTCAGCAAGCCCCTTTGTCCGTGCTATCAGATGCTCTGAGTCTGGCCATACCATTTATGCTGACATCCGATAATAGGCGCGCAGAGACCCATTGCCCTGAATCATGGATGACCAGCATATCATTTCGATTAAAGAAACTACTTCAAATGAACAATATTAGTGTAACTAAAAGATTTGGAGGGGTATATAATAAGGTTTATGACTGCGTCAGCCGCCGCATTTCTACCGCAAATCTCCCGGCTTGAGGTGCTTCTCTCCGGCTCTATCTCAGCCCCACTGGGACACCCATAGCGTAGCCGGGCCATAGCGTCTCTCATACATTCAACAAATAAGCATACACAAACTATTTCACATGAACAATCTTTGTAAAACAAGACATTTGAGGGGAAATGTATATGATATGCATACTGTAGATTTACAAATAAAAATTTCATGTAAAGTCACTTCCTTGTTTAGTGGTGTGGGGTAGTGTTGCGCGGGTCAGGGTTTTTCATGACCCGCAGGTCCCGCATGTGATAATAATCTGACTCGGCCCAGCCCGCCCCGCAGCACCACTTTTCACAACTCGACCTGGCCCGCAACCCGCCATCATTAAATGCACGTCAAATATGTCTTTGAACGTGGCTTTTATTTGTCAAAAAAGGTGCTTCAAAACTGTCTTAAAGGCTAATAATATCACTGGCAAGCACGCATAGTCACGGGTGTTCCGACCACTGCATCGCATCGATGCCATTAATTTGTCACGCACGTGTGCGACATGGCAGATTGAGAGGAGACAGAGAGGTTTAAGGGAGAGAAGAAAGACTCACCCGTGCGTCGCAGACATAGCCTACAGTATAACAACAGGACTGTCACTGCACAGATGCTGAAAGAAAACGCCACTAAAGACCTGAGAAAAACGATTTGAAAACGTTTGCGTTATCTAACTTGTCCTTCTTACACTTATACACTCCACAGACGTGCATGCAAACACACACACACACACACACACACACACACACACACACACACACACACACACACACGCTGAAGGAAGGGACTGCTGGTGGTTATAAAATATTTCACTCTGAGTGAGTCAGAAGACTCAGTCAGAACACAAGAGGCAAGATGGAGTCCATCAGTCCAACCATTTACTGATGACTTAAGTAGACATGAAACACAACTCACCACTGTTCAAGGTCACACAGGGAAAAGGTAAAAAAAGGTTTAACAGAATGTCCGTTGTGGTGAGAAAAGTTGACAATGATAATTGTGTGTGGCGGCGGCCGCGCTACCGCTACGTGCCTGCGGGGTGTGCTCATGCACGCACGTTGGGAGCATGTGCGGCTATGCGCTGTTTGGGGATTAATTGGAGAGAGGAGATTTCAACCAGCACAGCAACACAACAATCCGGTAGGCTGCGCAAATTTCATCCCAGGACTCGTGGCAACAATAATCATTTGTAGAAATCACAGTATACATTATTTAACCCGCCCCAATCCGCCCCGCCAGTAAAGTTAAAATATCTTGACTCGGCTCAGCCCGCCATGCGGGTAACCCGCGGGACCTACGGGTTACTGGTCGGCCCGCGCAACACTAGTGTGGGGGGAGACAGAGAAGACATGCAGGGGGGAAATATGTATCTGCTGTGTGACGTCATCATCAATATTAGCTAATCAAATAACCAGATTACCCCCCTTTTTTGTGTGACGTTCCCCCTTTAATGTTCCATAAGGGGCATGTGTGTGTGTGTGTGTGTGTGTGTGTGTGTGTGTGTGTGTGTGTGTGTGTGTGTGTGTGTGTCAGACTGCCACAACAGCTTCGTTCGCTTCCCGCGTTTACGCGTCTTACTTGTCATATAGTATTGTTCCACTTTTTGCTTTGACAATGCAAACATATGTTTTGTCATGCCAATGAAGCCCTGTGTGTGTGCGTGCGTGCGTGTGTGCATGTGCGTGTGTGTGTGCGTGTCCGTGCGTGTGTGTGTGTGTGTGCACGTGTGTGCGTTTGCGTGCGTGCGTGTGTGTGCACAAGTCGAGCCATCGGAGGTGACAGTCCTGGGCTCCTTCACGGCCGTCGAGGGGCAGGAGTTGAGCCTGAGCTGTTACACCAGCTCCAGTAATCCCCCCGTCCACATGCGTTGGTGGCTCGGCTTCAGGGAGCTCAACACCACCCGTGTCACCATGGAGGAGGTAATGAAAAACTGCATAAACACCACGCTGTACACTGTTGTAGGAGTTAACGAAATACTACATAACACCACTCTGGTCACTGTTGTATGAGGTAACGGAATACTGCATAACACCACTCTGGTCACTGTTGTATGAGGTAACGGAATACTGCATAACACCACTCTGGTCACTGTTGTATGAGGTAACGGAATACTGCATAACACCACTCTGGTCACTGTTGTATGAGGTAACGGAATACTGCATAACACCACTCTGGTCACTGTGTGGGTAGTCCCATAGGAGGCCTTAGCTATGTTTCACCAGTTTCAATTGAAACAGACCTCCACCTCAGGGGGGCCTCCAAGCTTAACGTCAGGCGTCAGTCAACCCCCGCCACTCTTGGCCCTCTCTATCTCACTCACTCACTGCCTTGCTCTCTCCCACAATGTTAAGTTACACCTATTTTATGTAAATAACTTTGGTAAAAATGTGCAGCATTGGGAGGTAAAGGGGAGACACTTTAATTTGTGAAGGGACGACAGGATGAGGAGAGGTGGTGTTGTTGCTAATTGTTGAGAGTAATGGCTGCGTGTGATATTGAACAGTCAAACTATTTGTATCAATACGGCTGTATCAACAAAATAATTATGTCATAGGTATGGGGGCCTCATATTTGGTCTTGAAACGGGCCTCCAGATTCCTAAGGCCGCCCCTGTCCCATAGACATATAAACGTAGACGCCCTTTCCGGGTCTGGAGCGTATGTGTTCAAGGGAGGGCAAAACATTCCCGAGATTCCTTGCGAAGCCCCGCGTGAGCGTGCGTCACAGAGCGCATGTTCAGGTCTGTAAGTCCCGCAAGATGCGCTGTGATTGGTCAGTAATCACTTGAGTGGCAACGTGACACACTTCGGCGTACTTCCTCACCCAGTGTAAATTCTTCCGCCCCTCCTTCAAGACACATCGCTCCAACGAACGGCAGCGGCCAATGAGGCATCTATTTGTTTATATCTATGGGTAGTCCCACGTAGCCAGAGAACTATTCCACAATCTCCGAATGTAATATAGAGTCTGGAACTACACCTCATGAATGCAATAGGCTATAGAGTCTGGAACTACACCTCCTGAATGCTATATAGAGTCTGGAACTACACCTACTGAATGCTATATAGAGTCTGGAACTACACCTCCTGGATGGTAGTATATAGAGTCTCTCCCACCCCTCCCCCCCTGCAGGGTGCCCATGGGGGGATGACCAGCATGTCTAACCTCACCCATCGGGTATCGAGGGAGGAGAACAGTCTTCCTCTGACCTGCGAGGCCTTCAACAAGGGAACGCGCTACTCCAAGAGCCAAACCACGGCCCTCACCGTATACTGTGAGTCTAAACCGTGCCCCTTATCGTAACCATGCCCTTTATCGTAACCATGCCCCTTATTGTATAGCCTACTGTGAGTCTAGACCACACACCTTATCGAAACCACGCCCCTTATCATAACCATGTCCCTTATCATAATCACGCCCTTATCGTAACCACACTCTTTATCGTAACCACACCTCTTATCATAACCACACCCCTTATCACCACCACGCCGCTTACCATCTACTGTCAGTCTGACCACACCCTTTAGTGTCTTCTGGTCCATAGTGTTAGAAGGACTTCTCCTTAACACTATGTTACTTTTGAGCCGTTGAGCGCACGTCCCAGTAGAATAGCAGTAAAATAATAAAAAAATACACTTTTGCAAGACGGTTTTATAAAGTTGAAACTTGAAAAATCTGGCCAAAGGAATGTTTCTATTGGTGAAATATGTAGAGCACAGTAGAGTATCAAAAACACTTTTTCTGGTGAAATATTTTCTTCAACTGGCCAAGGTGCATGAGAGGCTCAGAGTGTCCCCACTACGGAAAGTAGGCTATCAACATTGTAACACTTTGACTGAATGAATACATTCATGTGCCCTGCTATTTGAGCCTTAGGAGCCTTTTTAGAGGGAAAGAAATACCCCAGGCACTTGACCAGATGTTAACAAAGGGCTAACCAAATACGCTTGTTAGAATCGTGATAGTGATTTAGATTCACAGATAAAAGCGGGAGAAGATTTCGGCTACCATTCATTGTCAATGGAGGGGGGAATCATTATGTTAGCGCACCATCGACTTCCGGTGTTACAGACGCACATACACAGTATAGTATAGCACTCTATATCAAATAAAAATAAAGCATTCAAAGACGGAAGTGAAGAGTTAAACCTGTGTCTGTTTTGGTGAGAGGCGAAAGTGTACTCTTTAATTTAACGGTAACCTGACATCACAGATCCCCCTCAGAAGGTGTGGTTGGACGGGCCTCCTGAAGGGGGCGCCCTTCGCTCCGGAGCCACGGTCCGCCTGTTGTGTTTCTCCACCGGGGGAAACCCCCCCGGCACCCTGAGCTGGCTCAAGGTGAGTGTATGTGTGCGTGCGTGCATAATATGTCAGATGCGATTACGCAGCGATTACACAAGATGGCACTCTTTGCCAGCGTATGAACGTCGCCAGGTTGCTAGAAGACGGATACAACCAGGAAATTAACTGGAATTGAATTTTGTTTTACTCCGTCCGTACTCAATGTTAATCTGTATTCAATGCCCCATAACTAACGAACTGATGATCGCGTTTACAAAATGTTCACTTCCTGTTCATCTCCTAGACACGTACACACTGATAGACAGCAGTATAGCGCCATCTCAAACTAAATCAATATAAAACATTAAGGGACGACTTCACCACTTTTCAACCTATCTTCATATAATTGGTCCTCACTAACACAAAGACCGGTAGCAAACTGTGATATAATTCACGCCAGCATTTTTCCCTGTTCAGCTCTTATTTTGAAGACACAAAACTCCAGACCCGATGTTATGAACTTATGTTAGGGTTTGTGACGATGCTACATGAGTCCATGTTTGCCACGGGTGCTGCTATAACGTGATGCAGAGGGATCACAGCGTCGGCTCTGGGCCGTGGAATAAAGCTTGTTTTGACCAAAAATGTCATCTGGGACAAGGAATAGGAGATACAGGCGATTGAAAGAAACAGATAGAATGGGTGTTTATGGGCACGATGATCATGATGGAGCGATCCTGTGTTATGTACAACAACAGCTAGCAACCAGATGCTAATGTGAGTAGCATTAAGACTTGATCAATCAAAAGCACAAAAAAACACAATTGCTGTAGATCAACGGCAATCGGTGGAGCGTAACATTTACTAATTGCCATAGATCTACGCCAATGTCGGGCTTTGTGCTAATGTTCATAAGAAAATACCACCATTCTTTTTCTTTTTTTTAACCTTTATTTAACCAGTAAAAAACACATTGAGACTGAAGTCTCTTTTACAAGTGTGAACTGGCCAAGACAAGAGGCAAAACAAGTGACACAGCTCTGCCAGTAACAAAACAATACACAACAACAAAAAACATGACAGACATACAATGCTCATAAATACAGTACCCACTACTAAGAAGCTCAAAGGGAGAACAGGAGCGTTTAGTAACGTGACCAATAAGGACTAATAAATAAAAAAACTAAGCATTGCTTAGTAGACTAAAAAGCAAGCAGACATTTGCTATACGTCAAAGCAGGAGCAGTTCATGGGAAGTGTGCCCATGGCAATCCTTTTAAAGCTCACTAGGGGAATCACAGCAGCCAGTTTGAGTCTGGTCTGTAGGTCATTCCAAGACCAGGGTCCGAAATAAGCGATGCTTTTTTTTCCAGCCTCAGATTTAGTTGGGGGCACGACATAGCGTAACCAAGCATTTGATCTGAGGTTGAGAGAGTTTTGGACAAGTTCAAATTTAGAACCAATGTAATGTGGGAGATTACCAAGAATAGCTTTATAAATGAGAATATACCAATGTAGCAACCTGCGAGACGTTAAGGAATACCAACCCACTAGGGCATACAGAGTACAGTGATGAGTCCTATAGGGGGAATTGGTTATGAACCTCAATGCAGCATGAAACAGGGGGTCAAGTTTGCTCAGAGTTGAGGAACTAGCAAAGCGGTAGACAGTATCGCCATAATCAAGCTGTGACAGGAAGAGGCCTGTAACCAGCTTTTTGCGAGAAGCATTCGAAAAGCAGGACTTAATTCTATAGAAGAAACTCAGCGTGAACTTAAGCTTTTTTGCCAAGGCGTCAATATGGTGTTTGAAGTTTAACTTGTTGTCCAACGAGATCCCAAGATATTTATACAACTCAACCCATACGATGGATACTCCATCCAGAGTGGTGATATTTGAGGGGACATTGACTAGGCTATTTGGAGAAAATAGCATGGCCTTGGTTTTGTGGCCATTTAGTAGCAGTTTGCTGTTTAGCAGTTCATGCTGCAATGAAACAAAGTCAGAGGCCAAGTTTGACACTGCCACATCAAGTGAGGGGGCACAGGAATACAGAATTGTGTCATCTGCATACATATGATACCTACTATGCTTAGATTGACTACAAATATGGTTTACATACAGCAGAAAAAGCAAAGGTCCTAGAATGGAACCCTGAGGGACTCCTTTCTCCAGGGTGATAGAGTCAGACAGTGTATCACCAAATTTAACACACTGTGTGCGGCCAAATAAGTAGCTTTTAAACCAGCCTAGCACATTGTGCCGAAAACCAGTATTCGAGAGGACATTTAGCAAGACATGGTGGTCCACGGTGTCAAATGCCTTGCTAAGGTCAATGAATAAGGCTGCAGAGAACGATTTAGAACCCAGGGTGAACCCCTGATGTCATCAATAACATTGAGGCATGCTGTCACAGTACTATGTTTTGCCCTGAAGCCAGACTGCATTGGGGTTAGAATCTTATGTGCATCAAGAAAGAGTTTAACCTGAGTCGATACTTGGCCCTCCAGAATCTTAGCCAAGGCTGAGAGATTGGAGATAGGCCTATAGTTATTGACGTCACAGGGGTCGCCAGCCTTGAGAAGTGGTGAAACATGAGCCTGTTTCCACACTTCTGGTAAACTCTGAGTAGATAAAGAAAGATTAAAAATGTCAGTGATCGGTTGTGCAATCACCAAGGCCGAAATTCTTAGAAAATAAGGGTCGAGACCATCTGGACCAGAGGACTTTTTTGGGTCAAGTGTAGACAGGGCACGCAACACATCTGGTACTAGAATAGGACAGAAGTCAAAATCAAAATCAACAGGTGAGCCAGTATTCTCGTGGACGCCTTGCTGAGGGGCTCTGGCATTTTGCTCTTCAAAAAGATGACCAGCCCTTTTAAAATTAGCGTTAAATGCATTTGACATAGATTTTTTGTCAGAAATGAGTTTGTCTCCAACCCGAACTTTTGGCGGGGGGCCAGCAGCACCTTTCTGCTGAAGTGTTTTAACTACTCTCCAGAAGCTGGAGTGGTTACTCGCAGTATCTACAGTAAGAGATAGATAGTGTTCGGATTTGGATTTTCTAATAAGGGCCTTACATTTGTTTCTCAGCACCCGAAATAAAAGCCAGTCATTTGCAGACTTTGATTTTCTGGCAAGTGACCATTGTTTATTTTGAGTGTGCAACAAGTCAGCTAGTTCTCTAGAAAACCAGGGATTTGCTCTATTCTTGATTCTTATTTTTTTGAGAGGTGCATGCTTGTTAAATCAGCCGGAGAAGATGGTCGTGAAAAAAACAAAAAGCCTCATCCACAGTGGGAATTGAGGAGATACGAAACCAATCGACTGATGCCAAGTCATGGAGGAAGGCTTGTTCCGAGAAATGTTTAAGGCACCGCCGGAGGATAGTTAAGCCATTACCTTTGGGTAGCTTAGTGCTCCTAACACAAGAAATTGCACAATGGTCACTTAGATCATTTGCAAATACACCGACAGCAACGTATTTATGTACAGCATTTGTTAAGATAATGTCGATTAAGGTGTCACCACCAGTAGGTGGATTGTACCTGGTGGGACAGCGAATGATCTGGACTAGGTTTAGGGTGTCACATTGCTGCTTAAAGCTAGCAGCTTTGTCGCTAGCCCAGTCCCAGTTCATATCGCCGAGACATATAAGTTCGGTGCTAGCACACTTGGATAGCAGGTCTGTTAGATTACCCAAGGCTTCCGATAAAGCAGACGGAGGTCTGTAGCAGCAGATGATGGTCAAGGGTGAGTTTGCCACCATTATCTGAACTGCTAAGAACTCAAATTGTCTGGGAAGTGATACTGAGTAAAGTACAGACCCCTGAAACCTGTCAGAAATGTACAGGGCAACCCCCCCACATCTGCCTTTCCGGTCAGCTCTATAGAGATTGTAGCCAGGAATACGGACCACGTTATCTGTGGATGGTTTTAGCCACGTTTGAGATGGCAACCACATCCGGTTTAGCCGTTTCAAACCAGGTACTCAAAATGGCAAGTTTAGGCACTAGGCTCCTAGCATTGAAATGGAGGAAGCCTAGGCCATTTCTACAGCTGAATTCTAGCGGAGTAGACAGAATGGGAAGAGGTTCAAAAAGAGGATCAGGACCAGGATTTTTGGAAACATTTCCTGAGATAAACAGCATCAACAAAATCAGCAGCCTAGTTGTTGTTTTCCTTAATACTGATTTAACTCTGGGAGTAAAACTGGAGCAGGACATGTGAGAGGACATTTTACCCCAGGGGCCTTGGGGAGATCCAGAAGACATCATATCCAATAGAATAAGAGCAATCGGGAGAACACGTTTAAGACAGTCAAGCTTACGTGGACATTGCAGAAAAGTACCTGGGAGCCCTGACGTAACACGCATAATGTTACTAGAAAGATTCATGTTCAAACGTAGCAGTGGAGTAGCAGTGCTTTGCTGGCCGTTGTCAGGGGACATGCAACCCATGAGAAGTAAAACAAAAAACACAGCCCTGGGCAACATGGCTAGCAGCGGGTTCAAAACTAAGCAGCAAAACACACACACAAAAAAACAGTTTATAATGTGTAATGTTTTTGCAAGACCAACCGTGTACCGCACTGCAGAGGCAGATCAGCTAGTAGTCCCAAATCCAGGAGATGCTGTCCGAGATCGCAGACGGTTACAAAAAAAAAAAAGTTACAACCTGATTAAACAGGATAATAGATCTGACGCGACGAGCAGCTGTGTGCTAAAGGATTAGCCGCTGAGGCTTCCCCGTCGGGCTACGATGAGCCAAATAACCAACCGGGATGGCAATGAGCTCCAGCCGGACAGATGAATCCGTGGCGACGGGCAACTGCGTGCTGATAGGCACGCCGCTGGGGCGTCCTCCGTCGGGCTCCGATGAGCCGGATAACGACCGGGGCTGGTGACCAAATCCTATCGGTCAATAGATCCGAGACGACGGGCAACTGTGTGCTGACAGGTACACCGCTGGGGCGTCCTCCGTCGGGCTCCGATGAGCTGGATGACAACCGGGGCTGGGGACCAAATCCTATCGGTCAATAGATCCGAGACGACGGGCAACTGTGTGCTGACAGGTACACCGCTGGGGCGTCCTCCGTCGGGCTCCGATGAGCTGGATGACAACCGGGGCTGGGGACCAAATCCTATCGGTCAATAGATCCGAGACGACGGGCAACTGTGTGCTGGCAGGTACACCGTACACCGCTGGGGCGTCCTCCGTCGGGCTCCGATGAGCCGGATGACAACCGGGGTGGCGGACACGGGCGTCTGGGCAATCCACACCGGTAAACAGGACAGAGACAGCCTGTGGTGCCCTCCTATGTCGTAGATCTACACCACCCTCAGGTACAGGTAAACAAAAGTGTGTAGCCGACAGAGTAGAGAGCGAGTCTCACTCGGTTTGTGAAGCAGCGTCACGAAAAAAAGTAATAGTAATGATAATCCAGAGCATCAGATAGACAGAGCAGCAGATAATGTACTAAAAAACTAAAACGCGAGAGGTACTGGATTTACAAACAAACAAACAAAACAGAACAAAACATGGACATGACAGAGAGTGAAACCAAGCTTGCCGCTATCCTGGTGCCGCCGTGCTCGTGCGTGCTTGTGCACGTGCCACGTTGACTGACTGCTCACGTCATCTACTCTGGTCTCTGTCTCCCAGGAGGGCTGTGGGCAGTTCAGAGACCCTGCAGTGACATCATCGATGGGGAATCCAAGCTAATTGAAACTGCAGGCTTTCTATTCTTGAAAAGTTAGCAATAGGAAAATGGAAGCCATCGTTCTCAAAAATATTATTTATTTAAATAAAAAATCTGGCTCAACACTCTTTTCGTCACAGCTCTCTGTCTACCGAGCAATCTTCCTTCCTATTCTCACCTATGGTCATGGAGTGTGGGTCATGACCGAAAGAATAAGGTCGCGAATATGAACGGCCGAAATGAGTTTTCCGGGTGGCTGGCATCTCCCTTCGAGATAGGGTGAGAAGTTCAGTCACACGAGAGAGACTCAGAGTAGAGTCGCTGCTTCTTCGCCTGGAAAGGAGCCAGCTTAGGTGGTTCGGGCATCTGGTTAGGATGCCTCTCGAGATACGTCCCACTGGGAGGAGACCCCGGGGCAGTTGGAGGAAACACATCGACTCACTGGCCTTGGAACGTCTCTGGATCCCCCAGGAGAAAGTCACTAATGTTGCTGTGGAGAGGGACGTCTGGAACACTGGTGGAGCTGTTGCCCCCGCGACCCAACTACCAGTGTTGTTTTTGGCAGGCATTTTTTAGATTTAGTCAGTCTTAGTCTTTTGGACGAAATGCTTATTAGATTTAGTCACTCTTGACAAAATGCTTAATTAGTCTTAGTCACATTTTGTCATTTCTATCCTTGATAGTTTTTGTCTAGTTTTAGTCGACAAAAACTCCTAAGGGTTTTAGTCAGTTTGTCATTTTAGTCTACGAAAACTTAAAAGGTTTTAGTCCAGTTTTAGTCAAAAAGTTCCAGGGGGTCCCCAGATAAATTATAGTTTGGAACCAAATGGACTGGTATATCTCAGTTTGAAGATTACAATTATGGATAATAACAACTAGCCATCATTCATTCACCCTATGGCATGCACTTACACACACTTGCAGGGAAGAGAGGGGAGGGGCCAGGGCTTAGAATGTGTCACACAGAAAAAATAAAGAAGAAAAAGTTTAGTTTACAATACAACATTTAATCTCTGCATAAAGATTTAATTAACTTAATTTAATTTAATTAACAAACAAACAAACAAAATATACAGTCATGGAGAATTTGTTTAGGACCTGTCACTTTTCTGAGGAAATTACTTTTAAAAGCTACGAGTGGAGAGTGTGTGTGTGTGTGTGTGTGTGTGTGTGTGTGTGTGTGTGTGTGTGTGTGTGTGTGTGTGTGTGTGTGTGTGTGTGTGTGTGTGTGTGTGTGTGTGTGTTCAAGGTTCAAGGTTATTTATTAGTGTCCCCGAAGGGCAATCGGTTTTACAGCAGGTCATAAGGCTTGAAACACATATACAATACATCAATCAAACCAAACGTATTGCTGTGTGTGTGTGCGAGAGAGTAACAATTAACCGAGGGAGGGTGTGTGCGTGCGTGCATGCACAGTTTACACACACACACACACACACACACACACACACACACACACACACACACACACACACACACACACACACACACACACTGATGTGGCAGTTTTGTACACACTAAACGTGTGAGGAATCATGAGGCAAGCAAGGTCTGTCTTGATGATGCTTTATTTAACGTGCACAGCATTACACGGATGCTGCAGCACCGGCGGGTCTCAATGTAGCCATAATGTCACAATCCAGAGGTACAGTTTATATACACAGTTAGTCCCACCTACAAGGTGGACCCCGAGAGAGATATATCAGAGGAGGGGTTTCAAGGACAGGATGCGGAAGTAAATACAAGCTCATTAGATGAAAGGACTATTTGGTTATAGACAAAAGGAAGGAAGGAAGAGAGGGGGGGGGTGTGGGAACCGGATGCAGAGGGGAACAGGAGTGGAAATGATCCCAGGTCACAGGAGCCATGTGTTATCACAGCGTGGTTCAGAGCTTCAAAGCGTTTGTATAGACTCATGTCAAAACATTTAAATGTCCTTTTGGTGATGGGGAAGCAGTAGAGATGGTCACAGGTGACAAGAAGGCATTGTGTTTGGACAGGCCTTGGCGTTATCACACCATGGGTGGGAACTTCAAAGACCGTATTTGAGTGAATGCATGATGGGAAATGGTTGAAAAGTGGTGAAGTGGTCCGTTAAGGGTTAACCGAATCCGTGCCAAAATGAGATGAATAGCTATTCTATCCTACTGTGACAACCTAAAAATGATTTAAAAATACAGTTTTACCTTTTGTTTTAGCATCCGTTAGCTTCCGCTGCTAGCATCCATAGGCCTCTCATTGTAGAAGCAGGCTATATGATAATACGCGGCACGCTTGCACGCTCACAGGGTTATTTATGCTCAGAATGGCATAAAATGCTAATTTTTGTATAGCCTGTTAAAACGTTAATCCGAGCCGCGCTGATCATCATCACTGCTCTGGGGGCCATCGTCCGTCCCTTCCCTATGCTTACACTACAGATACAACACTACATCACTTCCAGCGTGGGCGGAAGTGACCATTCTATGCATGTGTTGCGTATTGCTCTGGCACTAGTGCCACAATCTGGCCTGGAGGGCTGGGAGGGAATGTGTTAATAATAATATTGTGTGTGTGTGTGTGTGTGTGTGTGTGTGTGTGTGTGTGTGTGTGTGTGTGTGTGTGTGTGTGTGTGTGTGTGTGTGTGTGTGCGTGCGTTCAGGATGGCCGGGCGGTTCCCGGTGCCCTGGCTCATGTGACCTTCGATAAGGGCGTGTCCAGAGAGCTGGTGGTGGTGCTCCAGCCCAGCGACAACATGGCGGCCTACCGCTGCGACGCAAAGAACGAGGCTCGCAAGGTCCTGTCAGCTCACACAAGGATGAGTGTGCACTGTGAGTAGGCTACTTATTAAACCATTAACACATTTGTAATGCCATTGGCGTAGATGTACGGCAATTGGTGCTTATGATCGATCAGGTCATAATTACGTGACCCGATCACGTAATGGCTACTTATGTTAGGCATTGGGTTGCGAGGTGTCAACAGCATTGGAGGGCGCCATTGTGAATTTTGCATGTGCCTACTCTATCTGTTTCTTTCAATCGCCTTTATCTCCAATTCCTTGTCCCAGGCATGGCATTTCTGGTCAGAACAAGGTTTATTCCACAGCCCATAGCCGACGAGACCGGAAGTGGATGTGACAACACAGACAGTGTTATTAACAACGTGGGTTGTGGCTCTTCAAAGTAAGGGTTGAACGGGGGAAAATCCTGGCGTGAATATTATTACCGCAAATGTATTAGGCTAATTAATCCTGGTGGGTAGAAGGTTAAGACCTGGAACGATTTGTGTCACTTTAGCTTTTTACCCATTATGACCCATTATTCTCCAAATGTCTTCTAAATCATGTTTTATGATAAACATATGTCTGTAGCGTGATATGACCTTATCACCATGGCAAGCAAATGCTTTCTTGGCTGAAGCATAAACGCCTTAAATTAAGCACATACCATGGAATATTTATATTGTATCTCTCTCTTACACACACCAAATTCATAATCCTTTTCCACTTTGCTTCTGTCTTTATATGGTAACTATGAAGCCTCAACATGTGAAAGCTGATGTGCTTTCATTGTGAAGGGAAAAGTTTCTGAACGTCTCAGCCTGCATATTCCCACGTGCTGAAAATAGCTGATCTACAAGCTCACAACGTGTGGTGGAGGCGACTCGTTGTGAGCTCATGAATCTGCTATTTTCAACATGCACGTCATGCAATGAAGAATATACCAGGTTTCACATGGGAGATGTCTGTGGTTGGCCGAGGCGAATAGGTGATCATGTATGTAGCCTGCACACAGCGCTACTCGAGTCAAGGGGCCCACAAACTGTGCGTATGCAGTGTCGTTGGAATATGTGGGGTTCACGTTCAGTCCGTTCTTATTCATCAGGACAATCTGTGATTTGTATTTGGTGAACGGGAGTTCCTCTTTTGCGAGTAAGCAGTGATCACCATGATCACCATTTCAGCATTCTCTGCTGAGCGATTGTTCTACCCGAATAAATGAGGGGGGGAGAGGCTGGGTGCTTCTGGTGATACAGCGATCCCTGTGCGTCTTGTGATTTTGGCTATCGTGGTGCAACTTTAATGGCTGAACCTTAAACTGTGTCGACCCATTTACATTAACACAATTAATATTGTGTTCTGCCTGCAACGGACGGGACACATTTCTTGCAATACACACACACCATGGCTTCTCTCCAGTCTCTTTCGCCAACTCTCAAAATCTGACATTCTCATCGGTTCCTCAACTTCCTCATCTCCTAACCCATCTCTAGCGCCAGCAGCCTCATTTGTCTTCTCTGGCACATTTATTTTCTTAAAAAAAATCAACTATAGACCTAACCGGTTCATGTCTGCTTTCGGGTTTGATCAGTGAGCACGCAGCATGTACGTGACTCACATGCGCAGGCATGTGACTCATGACAGGCACTCAGCCAGGCAGGGATGCAGAGAGAGGAGAGAGGGGACAATGCGATTGAGCCAAAAGAAAGTAATATTTTATTGTTGTAAATGTTCTCTTATAGCGAGAATCACACAGCATACCTCAAAAGAAAGCGTAACTTGTCCACTCTAATTTCTTTAAAAAATTTGATTTTACCATCTTCCATTCTGGAGATATGCACCTTTATGTAACACCTGCTTTTGTAGTAACGTACTCTTCTTGAACAGAAAGCCTAATTAGAAGCGGTTTTATGTCAGACCCTGTGTATCGTTCCAACTCGGATAGCCGTGTTCGCCTGCTGTTTTTCCCTCCGAGGTGGAACTGTTCTGAGGCGGTTAGTATTACTGTCAAGCCTTCCCAACTCTCGTAACAACACAACACATTTGCAATGTTCTATCTGACCGGCGTTGATCATCATGATAAAGAAATAACCGCTCGCCGAGGGACGATACAATCCGTGAGTTTTCTCACTCGGGTCAGATTACACACACAACCCCTCCGTTGAAACACAGAGGAGAGAGCCCTCCCCTCCCTGAAACAAAGAGAGAGAAACAAGAAGAGGTGCACCCCGGGTGCACCCTGTTGCACCGACACGATCGGCTTGGTATGAAGCCATTATTTTGCCCGGAGTTGCATGCGAGTCTCCGAGCAGCCATTACATGACAATACGGGGGTTGCCTGCCATCCTGTTTTCAGGAAGGAAGGGGGAGAGGCATTTTTTTCTTTTTTTTTGGGATCACGTGATCGGAGTGTTGTGCTATCATCCAATGCTAGTTGGTAAAGTGCCCGGGTGTGTAGAAAGACGATTGAAAGTAATCAATAAAAACATGCGGTAAACGTAGAAATCCCTTTCCCGCATCGGACCGTTGGGATTTGAACCACGTAGAAATCCTTCTCCCGCAATTGGTGTGTTAATATTATATGTCTGAGTGTTTGCCTGCTTTTTCCTGTCTTTTTTTGGCCCGATGTTTGTGTGCCTAAAAGACAACTTTAGTTTTTTTCAACCAAGGTTCATGTTTTAGGTTGTTATTAGAGAAAGTAAAAGATGAGTGTTCATTTTTTTTCATTTGCTGCTTTCTTTCGTTTTAGGGATTTTAGCTGATTTTGACAGGGGGCAGGGGCATTTGAGCATGGGGCTAAATATGTTTTTCTTTTTTTTTTTACAAAATATTATGGTGATTTTTTTTTTATTATTTACTATAGTCCTACTAGACCCCAAGAAATTACATCTGGCCACAAAAGATCACACTGTGTTTCATTGGCTCAATATGTCAGTTTGACACATTCAGGAGAATAGTTACTACATTCAGTAGTAATGCACCCGCCCCCTGTCAGCTAAACAGCTAAAATCCCTAAAACGAAAGAAAGCAGCAAATGAAAAAAAATGAACACTCATCTTTTACTTTCTCTAATAACAACCTAAAACATGAACCTTGGTTGAAAAAAACTAAAGTTGTCCTTTAATTAAACAAAACTGGCTGTAGATTAGTGATGTTTGTGTGATTAAAGGACAACTCTAGTTTTATTTTCAACCAAGGTTCATGGTTTAGGTTGTTACTACAGACAGTAGTGCTTTCTTTCGTTTTAGCGATTGTTGTGATTTTTTTTGACAGGAGGCGCGGACAAGTAGCAAGATATGTATTTTCTTTTACAACATTTTACGGTGATTTATTTATTTTTTACTTATTACTATAGTCCTAACTAGACCCCAGGAAATTACATCTGGCCACAAAAGATCTACTGAAGGCAATTATAGGGGTATGCCATACTGTGTGCCGACTGTAGGCTCATTTGTCAGTTTGTCACCTCCTCATTCACATTCAATATTTTAAGTCAGAAAGTGTTTTCTGTGCAAAACTAATACCATTATGTTCCTCTGTGGTTCCTCAGACCCAGCCATCAGCGTCCAGATCGCAGTGCGAGGAGGTCAGATAGATCTGCGTGGGGGTCAGAACCTCAGCATGGAGTGTGTGAGTGGAAGCAGCAACCCACAGGCGGAGCTGTCCTGGAGTCTGGGAGGGCAAAGGTCAGAGCGCACGCAAGCACTTGACACAGGGTGCATAGGTTGGTTAGGCATATACCAACAGTCCTATCCTATACAGTCATTAGTCCGACAACACTCTTGCTCCTGACATGCGCTGCGGGTTAAAACGAACCTGTGCTGCCGGTTAACACTCAACCGTGGCGGGTTAGAAATCACCCGCGTGCAGTTAAGGATTGGTTAGGATTTTGGTTTTGGGTAGGGTGTCGGACTCATGACTGTCGGACTGTTGGTACGTCCGAGCAAACACATGCACCAGACACAGACACACACACACACACACACACACACACACACACACACACATTTTAAGAATGTATTTATGTCCACACAAAGGAAAATGTACAAGGACACAAACATTATGGGTGCAGTTATGTTACAATCACAAGCCTATGATGTCTTGGAATCATGATACAGCATACAGCAAGAATGTCACTCAGCAGCATCTCTGATAGCCATATTCGTTCACACGACGGTGCTCAGGACTAGGCTTAGTCTCATATGGTGACAGAGTATAACAGGGACAGTACAACACCTCGCAAGTCCTTCTGCCTCATCCTCTGGACACTCCAAGCTGTCGAGAGTTCGAAACGCTCCCACTGGAGTTGCAAAAGTTCCAAAAGCTGCACCCACTACATTAACGATCGTAGTTAGAACGGGTGCTGTTGTTAGATGTTAAAGAATAAGCAAAGTTGGCGTCCACCGGCATTCCACCGTGCCGCCATTGCTGCGCGCACACACACACACACACACACACACACACACACGGACGGATGGACGGTCGGACAGACATGCTTATGAGCAATTGACGTAATGTGTTTTTTTATTGATTCAGAATGGTCTCGCTAATATCTATAGTGTAGTAGCGTTCCGCCGCTAGGCAACGCTCACTTCCACTATTTATCTCTGAATTCAGGCTCAGATTGAGAAGATTGGACAGAACGTCAACGTTAGGGGCTCATTAAAAAAATCACACTCGTGTGAAGTGAGGGGCGCTCTTATCATCATACATCACCATGCATCATCACACTCTGCGCTCAGCCAATCAAATCATACCATTCCATGGCACAAACACACAGACACACAAAGCTGTATGTGCATAGGAGGGACTAGCTCCCCTCAGAAATCGTCGCTACCTTGGGGTTCCAATATTAACACATCAATGACTTTTAAACTCACAGCGCTTACATTAGCTATTGGTGATTTTGCTTCCTGAATTTTGGGGTCTTCAAACTAAAAGACCCCTTCTCTACAGCTGGTGGTGACATTAGACTGAATCACGGGAGGCAGTCAAAGTGTTAACCACGTTCACTTAAATTTGCATTAATTCATTTGCATATTTATTTAAAAATCACACCCGTGTGAACTGAGTGGTGCAAATCCCCCCCCCCCCTCTCCCTCTCTCTCTCTCTCATTAGCAGGCAACAGTGCAATACTATCTCTCTGTCTCTGTTTCTGGCACAACAGCGCCCCTACTGGTACTCATGAGTCACAAACATAGGTTAACACGAGTCACAGACATTGCTGTTCCTTGAAGTGGTTGCACCACTCAAAAATAATATGTGTGAAGTGAGGGGCGCTCTTATCATACATCATCATACATCATCTCATCCCGGCCAATCACAATTTGCGTCCTCACTTTTGTCTTCAATGTTTGTGTTTGCAAAATGTTTGGCCATTCATTGTCAAATGGCATTTCATTTTCGTGTTGGGACAAACGCTCAAAACTGGCCATGCATTATCAATGGCATTTAATGTTCGTGTACCAGTACTGCCTCATGTTGGGGGGGGGGGGGGGGGGGTCTGTTTTCACTCACCGCAGGGTTTGGTACACTTTTGCATGAAGGACGCACAGGGTAACATAGTCAATACTGGGGATGAATGTATCAGCCACTGGAAAAAGCATTTCAGTGACCTCCTGCATCATCCCCCACTCCCCAAACAGACCCCCGCTCTCAACATCTCATCTGAAAATTCCAGTTCCAGACTGGGTATCTGTAACATCACAGCTGAAACTACATATACCGTAAATCCTCCAATAAAGTCCTCCTTTCTATTAATTACCGGGCCCCTATTAATCACCGGGAATGGCGTTGAATTAAGTATATAAATTCCGGCCTCCTTTTATTAGCCGGGTTTTTTTGTGTTTTGTTTTTTTCAAGTGCTGTATCTGTTACCTTCGCTGCTCTGGCTGGCTGTGCCTGTCACGTCAGCGTCCACTGTCCAGATGCTGGTGGCCGCGGTGCTCAGCTCGCGCACAATACAACAACAAAGTTAACTTCGAGAGAGAACGCCAATAAGCACTGTTCATGGCCACGGACAATAAAACTACCGGTAATGAGCGCAGCAGTCTAACTGCGGAGGAGGGAGGAAAATGACACAAAACCAAGCAAGTGAAATCTATCCCACAGCCTAGTACTACAATGAGTGAGTAAGGAGTTTGTGACACGATGTGCTTGCTCGCCTGCAGATCTGCCCTTCATGCCACTGGCGGAACAACTGAATGACGGGCCGGGGGGGAGCGCATGGTCCGGGCCCCAACAACTATTATACAGTTTACTGCGTAGTGTACATGCATGATGGACCGTCACCGACATCCAGGGTTGGGAAGTAACGGATTACATGTAACGCCGCGGGGACAAGAGGAGGCGGGGTGTGGAGCCTCTGGACGCGGGGACACGGGTGGCTGTGGGTAGTGAGATTCCGACGGGGAGTGGAATGATACGATAGATACTGTTCAAATGGCACACCAGGCGATGCATTGCTCACTATATGATGCGGACATAACCATAACTCCATGGATGGCTCCATGGCTTAGCCTTGATTTCTAGATGCAAACTGAATCAGTCCGCGATTAATTACAGCTGTGGATCGCATCGCGCATGGCGAAGTCAAACTGGTTCACTCAATCGCGCATATAACAATTGCGCTAGCAAGCTTATTTGTCTGTGTGTGTGTGTGTGTGTGTGTGTGTGTGTGTGCGCGTGCGCGCGTCGTATCTGCCTGCCTGTATGCCAGCTCGGCCTGCCTGCCTGCCTTGCCTGCCTGCCTGTCTGTCTGCCTGCCTTTCTGTCTGTCTGTCTGTCTGTCTGTCTGTCTGTCTGTCTGTCTGCCTGCCTGCCTGCCTGCCTGCCTGCCTGCCTGCCTGTCTGCCTGCTTGCCTGCCCGTCTCTCTGTCTGTCTGCCTGCCTGTCTGTCTGTCTGTCTGTGTCTGCACTCTGTCATGGGAGAACCATTTTTCCTCAATAGGCCTACCAATTTGTACAGCATGCCTTAATTTGGCTGTATACATATATTATTTATATTTGTATATGTATTATAATGATTAGGAATTATTATTATAATGATTAGGAATTAATTTGCCTTTTGTGCAAACCTGTGCCTAGCCGAATAGGACTACATTTTAACATTAATCATAATGGTGGTACTTGAGAGCCAAATACTTTCTGAGGTTGAGAACCACTGATTTAACAATATTTCTGTAGTTTTTTCTTAATTTTATATAGGCTAAACATTCTGGTCTGGTTATCAATGGTAAAACTTGTTTTATGTAATTAAATAGAGGTTTGCTTAAAAGTAATCCAAAAGTAACTGAAAGTAACCCGTTACTTTTTAAATTGTGGTACTCGGATTACGTTACTGACTACAATTTATAGCAAGTAACTTGTAACTGTAGGGGATTACTTTTTAAAAGTAACCTTCCCAACCCTGCCGACATCCCGTCCTGTCACTGCACTGCAGTGAATCCAGTGGCGGCTCCAGACCATTTTTACTGGGGGAGCTATAAGGGAGCTTGACTAATAATGGAGGTGCTATGTCCCGCATAGCGGGACGATTTTTTTCGGGTTTAGCCCCCAAAAACACGCCTCTGGGTGGGTTTTTTTGCACGTTTCCTCCCCAAAAAACAGCCTTTGGGGAGCAATTTCACACCAGCAAACAAGCAACTTGCAATAATGCAGTTATTAATGTGCAGGCTACTGTTTTCAAAAGCAAATTGCAATACATTAAGTTCATCATACACCTATTGCTCTAAGGCTGCAGTCCATTAACCTTAACCATGCGCACACGCACACACACACACACACACACACACACACACACACACACACACACACACACACACACACACACACACACACACAATGTAGTGGAGGGACCACGACCAAACGTTTCTTTAAACAAGTGTTTCATTTTAATTGTGCGCACTATATAGCCAATAACTTGTAATCACACACAATCTGAGAGCGAGCAAAGCAGTCTGAGAAGTGAGAACCCAATCAAATCAACCCATCGGCAAAGCAAGGAAAAACATGACTACGAGAGAGAGAGAGAGGAAAGGGGGGGAGAGAGAGAGGGGTGTGTGAGAGAGAAAGAGAGCGGTCAGAGCGGTCACACATTCTATTGGCCCTATATACACGCACAGCAGCAATATACAAAACAAGAACAGAATCAGACTTAATGAAATAAATCCACCCTACTAGAGCAGCGGCCTGCAGCCCTGCACACAAATAAAGCTGACTATTGGAATAATGCCACGGTGCCTTCCTGGCCATCATGACACACTTATAGCTATAGGGAGTGCAGTGGCAGTGCCCAGTCTTCCCTCCCAGTGCCCACTCAAACGGCGTATATGGTAATAAAATAAAACAGTCACTCACCAACTTCACAGAAGAACGATGCGTCTGTTGTTGTGATTGCCGGCAAAGGCATCGATAATCTGGTCTATCTATAGCGCTTTTGTCGTCCTGAATAATAACATCCTCTCCCGGTGTATCGGGCTCTCCCTCTCCGTCATGTTCAGACTGAATTCTCGTCCTCCGCCTCCATATCAAGAACAGGATTTGCATTGCTATCGTGCTGCACGACTCGAGGCTGCCTGACCACAAACTTATCCATTTTGTATCTCGTTATGATCTGTCTCACTGTATGTCTGTCTTGTTCTGTGAATGTGCTGCTGAGCAAAAACAAAACGGCCCGCCAAGTTCCACCAACTAGTACAACTACACCTGGTTCTTCTTCTTCTTCTTTTTGTTGTTTAACGGCGGTTGGCATCCAGTTTTTGGAGCATTACCGCCACCTTCTGACCCAAATTATGGATCAAATTGATCCAGCGAGTTGGACATAATCATTTTATTGTGATATTTCTGCTCTCTGGCGTCATTATCCCACTAAGCAAAGCCCATCTTTTGAGCAGAGTGGAAGCTGCTCATGGAGGGTGATCAATGAGATGTGTGGAAGGAAAATACCAAAAGAGGGACAGGTGGCAGGAAACAGCCCAGAAGAGAGAGTGACCACCTGGTTAACTCACTTCAGGAACCTCCTTGGCACACACCAGACAGTGGAAGGTGCTGAGAAGGAAATACCTGCAGTCCTAGAGGATCTCAACATTGATGACGGCCCTTTCACAGCAGGAGAGTTTGCCAAGGTCAAAGCCTCCCTAAGGCAGGGGAAAAGTGCTGGACCTGACGGCGTTCCACCTGAGGTCATCAAGAACTGCAACCTTGATGAAGTCATCTTGGAGATCTGCAACCAGGCTCTAATGAAAAACATCATGCCAGAAATATGGTCTCTCTCTCACATCATCCCTGTACCAAAATCTGGAGATCTCTCAAAACCTGACAATTACCGTGGTCAGCCTGACCTGTATCATTGCAAAAATGTTTAACCGCATGATACTGAACAGGATAAGGAGCGCAATCGACCCCCACCTCAGGGAAAATCAAAATGGATTCCGAGAGGGGAGAACCACCTTAGCACAGATCCTTGCGCTAAGAAGGATCATTGAGGAGGTAAAGAGGCGCAACCTAGCAGCAGTGCTATGCTTCATAGACTTCAGGAAGGCCTTTGACTCAATCCATAGAGGAATGATGATGAGAATACTCAAGGCCTACGATGTCCCTCCGAAACTGCTCTGAGCCATTGAGACCATGTACACAGGAACGAGAGCCCGAGTGATAACGCCGTACGGTAACAGCGAGGAATTCAACATCCAAACCGGAGTGCTGCAGGGAGACACCCTAGCCCCCTTCCTTTTTATAATAGTATTGGACTATGCTCTGAGACAAGCTATTAAAGGAAGGGAGCCGGAGCTCGGCTTCACTATCATACCCAGAAGGTCTACGAGACACCCTGCAGAAACCCTCACAGACCTGGACTATGCTGATGACATCTGCCTGCTATCTGACCAAGTAAGGCAGGCTCTCCTGACCAGAGTGGAGTTGGAGAGCGCTAAAGTTGGCCTCAGGCTAAATGCAAAGAAGACCGAGGTCATAACCTATAACATCCCCCAAGAACATCTGCCCCTAACAACAATAGAGGGTACTGCGCTAAAGGAAGTCAGTGACTTTAAATATCTGGGCGCATGGGTCGGCTCCACAGAGAAGGACCTTAAAGTGAGGAAAGCACTTGCCTGGAGAGCTCTTAATGGTATGACCAGTGTGTGGAAATCCAACCTCCCCCGATATATCAAGATCAGTTTATTTTCTGCGACCGTGGAGTCTGTTCTCCTCTATGGCTGTGAATAATGGACACTAACACAAGCCCTACAGAAATCCCTGGATGGATGCTACACCAGAATGTTACGTGTGGTACTGAACATCAACCAGGACGAGCACATCACCAACAAGCGTCTGTACGGGGCATTACCAAGTGTATCAGAGAAGATACCAGTAAGGAGGATGAGACTAGCTGGCCACTGCCACCGACACCAAGAACTCCCGGCCAAAAAGCTTGTACTGTGGGAACCAACACACGGGCATCGATCGAGAGGACGTCCCACACCTACCTATGTGGACGTACTAAAGAAAGATGCTGGTGCAGAAAGCACAAATGAGCTGGCCAGATGTATGGAGAACCGAGATGACTGGAGACGCCGATGGAGGGCTCGTCTGAGGACGACGTAGAGAGATCTTTTGATGCTATGACCAAAAAAGTCATAAAACTGGCTTACTCCAGGGACGTTTTTAACAGAGTCGTTGAGGGCAAGGTTAAGATTATGGGCGGCACAATGAACATATTGGGCAAGGGGTTCTTTCTCTAATATTCTTGCTTGTACACCTGAATAGATACCACTCATTAGCAGCCCCATCATATCCCTGCCCACCGCATTTAGACAGATCGAATCTGTTATTCTCTATAGAGCCCAGGATTTTGTTTTCAAGCTCTGCAGCTGATGAGCCTACAGTCACTTCAAACCCCAAAAACACTTAATTGACTTCAATATCTGTAGCTATATCCATGTCATTTTTAACAACCCTCACAAAACGGTAAACCTGGCTCAACTGGTCTATCTTGGACACATCTTGCGTTGTGTCCATGATGACTGAATAAAACGGGGCTTCGTTTATTTCATCAATGATGTTAGCTTTCACACGTTGAGATAATATGTAAATAATCTCATCTTGAATCTGGTGACTTAGGTATTTCATGGGCCCGTTTTAAGGATATATCTTTTGGTATTGGCATCCTCGATGTGTTCACAGAAATTGGCCCGATCTGTTGGAAAGCGCTCTAGCGGATTTTCCCCAGTTTCACCGGTAGCGTGAGCCGGAGAACTGCTGCGCCTTTCACCATGGCTTTCACCGACACTCCCAATGTCTGCTACTTCCACAAGTTTGACTTGAGGCTCGGCGGCCGGTGGGGGTAGGCTGGGTAGCTGCTGCTGGTCAAACGCTGGTTCCTGTCCACCTCCTGGCTCTGTGTCCGGCAGCGGCTCTCCTCCTATGGAGCAGCTAGCAGCTGCAGCTGAGTCGGAGTCATCACTACAGCCAAGAAGATAGACAGAGAGAAGGAATCTCTTAAGTATAGTCAGCCAGGTAGCCTAGGCCAGTGTTTCCCAACCTGTGTGCCGCGGCACTTTACTGTGCAAACGAGCAGCAGACGGGATGCACAGGCAGATCCGACACAACTTTATTGCAATCTGTGCTTTCATCCACGCTTCCATAGCCTTTTAAATCTTATTTCCCATCCACGGGCACAAGCAGTGATATCAGCAGCTTCCACCCGATCTAGGGGTGGTGTTCTGTTGTCTGACGAGGGAAGCTACTAGCTAGCATGGGAGCTAACGTTAGGTTAACTTCCATATAGTTAGGAGTTAGAAGAAGTCCTCCTTAATAACACTATGTACTTTCCATCCGTTCCCCAACCCCTCACACTCGCTGCTGCGTTTACACGGGCAGACACAAAGACGAATGGGAATATAATTTGGGCTAGCTTTTTAACAATGAATGATAGACTGTATCGTTGCGTCTGCCCGTGTTTAATGGTCAGGGTTTCACTGTCAAAACTATGCACTTCCCAAAACTCAGAGACATGCCACCACCTATAAATTCAAACGCACTTTCATTTATTTTATTCCATAGTCTTAGTTTTTCTCTAATAAAGTTGTTTTTATTTGTTTTCTCATGTTCTCCTTGAAAAGTGTCTTTAAGTACTCAGAGAAGCATTATATAAATAATATTATTATCACTATTATTATTACTACTTGTTTTATTGCCTATGCTTATGTAGTCACTATTCATTGATTCACTCATATCCAAATCCATTTGAAAAAAAAGCTCACTGCTCAGGTCAAATAGGCCTATTGATATGCGAATGTGATTAATTGAGATTAATTAATCACAAAGCCTCCAATTAATTAGATGTTTTTTAATAAAGTTTTAATGAAGAAGCTATAGATCTAGCTTCAAATAAAAATCTAAAAAAGGTTAAATGCGTCGGACAGATGAGTGCTGTCATGTGTGTTTTTAAAAGTATATTGGGTTCAAAGAAGTTTTACTATATATATATATATATATATATATATATATAGTAAATATATAATATATAATTATATATATATATATATACATACACACACACACACACATGCACACCCCCCGTATATCTAGGTGTGCCCCGAGATTTTAAGGCTATGAAAAGTGTGCCCTGGGACAAAAAAGGTTGGGAAACACTGGCCTATAGACGGCTATTATAAGAAGTGAACTATAATAAAACGTATATTGACTGAGAGTTCAGAGTCAGACATATAGGCAGTGGCACTGCCACTGCAGTCTGCAGTAGTGCAGTCATATAGGCCTACCTGTTAATCAGACTCCTGCTGTCAGTCCTGTCACTGTGTTCCCCTAATCCCGATGCATCATCACTAGCCGGCCTACAGCCAAAAGAGAGACAGAGATAACTTGAAGGAGGCTAGGCGGGCAGGCCGCAGGCGGCTATATGTGACTAGATTTGATCGAAGGACTGCCATTGGATTTTTTTGAATTTTCGTTTTTTCATGTCATATGAAAGCAGGGAATCATAGCTTCAAATTGACATATTGGTTGTTCAGTTTGACCCACCAGTTTTGGAGATATGGCTTATAGAAAAATGTCTTGCAGGAGTAGTGGAAAAAAGACCAAGCAAGAAAATGGACTTCTAAGCTTTAGTTCAGTGATCTGTGACTTTAGGGAATAACCATATTAATTATTAATTTAACTTGACGCAGTGACTGACAGTCAGTAGCATGCATACCTGTTAAGCTTGGTTAGCTGGCTCAGACTGTGTTCCTCTGACCCCGATGGTAGGAGTGGGCCAGTCTCGGGTGAATCGCTGTCGCTGGTGTCTTTCTCTACAACAGGTGGAGGTGGAGGAGGAGGTGGACGAGGGACCGGGCGAACAAAATCGCTATCTAATTTGGGAAGTTTAGCTTTTGCTAGTTCCCTTTCCTCCTTTGCTTTGCGCTTTTCATTTCCACTTTTGTGTTTATTATCCGCTCATGATTAGATTAGGCACTAATAGGCAGGCTCCGCTGTTGTACCTGGCTGGCTGGCTTGTTGTGTTGTTGACAAGCGATTGATGATGACGTTCTGCCCCCAGTGCCCCATGACCTTTTGGGGCAGGTGTTGATGACGAATCGATTTTACCCAAAATAAAATCACCAATGTATTTTGGGTAGGAGACAAATCAGACAATGCAATGCTGCTGCATCATGCAATGTTAACTTTGAATCCGTGTGAAATAAAATAAACCAACCAAGAACCAACACACACACACACAACACAATATTTATTTAAATATTATTGAATGGCTTTTACGGTTGAAGAGCGGCTCAAAATAACCTTTGTCAATTACTACCAACAAACATGAGTCATGGAATCCCTGCGCGCAGTGGCAGTCTGCTATCCTTCAATGTCTGGGAGGGAGAATGGAGAAGGCCCGGCTCAGTCTGCCTCTGCCCCCTAGAGTGCCTGGCAAAAGTGTTACATTCTTTATAGAAATAATTTTTCTGCAGTCAGGCGCGCGGCCCCCAAGAGGCCCGGGCCGGGGTGTGACCACCCCCCCCCTCCCCCCCGGTAGCTCCGCCCCTGCTTCATGCAACGAACGTTCTATAAACGACAGATCTATAGGCGCATGGGGCTGCAATAGAGTTCTCGAACCCGACCCAACCCGGCCGACATTTTCGGGTAGGGCCGGGCCCAAAATGCACGATGATTAGTCCGGCCGGGCCGAGCCTCGGGCTCTGTGATTTTCCGTGATTTTCTATTTTATTATTATTATTTTATTTGTATTTTTTAAAATGTTATTATAATAACTAATAATATAATAACAATTATGTTGTTTGTGTAATGTATTTATGAAGAGGGCTGAGCTGGTGAATGTTGGCGATTAACTTTTACAGTTTAGGCTACTATACTATGTGACCAGACTGCATGGTGGAGGAGGAGGCAGCAGCAGCGCACCAGAGAAGTGACAGAATAGAACGGTGGTTGTTGAACTTGCTACCGCTGTCTGGCCTCTGGTTTGCGAACCAAATGAGTTGCTTAGTGCTCAGCATCAAAGTATATAACTTAAGATAACTTGCCATATGCTTAAATGTTCAATACGACCATCAATTCATCCGCAATAGCTCGTTTTGGAAACGTCGGGGCTTAACGAGACACTGCTAGTTGAACCCAGCTGGGTGAATAAGCTAAATTAGGCTACCTAATCAACGTCAACACTCACAACGGTAAATGCTCCATATAACTGAAAGCGCTAATGTTAATGTTCACTGCATAGGCTACACGTAATATAGTTACATGATGACCAAGCAATGTTACAGTTCACTGTAGGCTACAACTATTTGGTTTCCAAGTCGTAGCGCTGTACAGCAATTTAATTTCCCCATCGTAGCGCAGCGCGCCTCGTTGTGTGCCCAAAAGGACAGATCTGCAAGCTGTCGACACGCAATCAAGCGGCATGTTGATTGTTTGTATGTCTGTTCTTTTGGTTAGGCAACGCACATTACGCGTGGTATGTGGGTTTAAGAGGCAATGATTAATGTAAACTATATAGGCCTACAGTAGCCTAGTATATTATATTATATATATTATAGCCACGTTGACAGTTGTCATAATATTGTATAGCTCTGTTCGGGACTGTTGCACAACGTTAGCCAACGGTGAATGATGAAAAAGGTGCACTTTGTTAACGGGACAGTATTGGACATATTAACTGCGTCACATCAGAGGATCGCTGCTACTTGATTCAAAGATGTTTACTCACCCCTGGAAATCGCTGGAAACCATTAGAATGTTGGAAATGGAACATTATCAGCCAATTAACGTGAGTTACATAAATCCTTTATTTCGCCGATTAGTCCGTTCACACTCGCCTCAATAACATTTGAACCACGGCGCAAAGCGCCGCGGCCATATAGTGGCATTTTTCTTTTTCCTTTTTTTTCCACTCGGGCTTTTTCGGGTTTTCGGGCCTAACATTATGGTAATTTTTAGGGTCGGGCCGAGCCTCGGGCCGACCCAGTTAGGGTAGGGTAGGGCCGGGCCTTAATTTTCAGGCCCGATGAGAACTCTAGGCTGCAGCCTGCAGCCCCATGCGCATACATTTTATTTTTATGTTATTATTTGCATCTGAACTTGTCAGTAGCCTAACTGTAGGCCTTTACATATATTTGAATGTTAAATAAATAGGATAGACCACAGTACTGTTGTAGTCCATCTCAGTTGAAGTTATATACCGGTATATTTGTGACCAGATTTGACTGAGGGACTGCCATTGTATTTTTATTTTTTTCACGTCATATTAAAGCAGGGAATCATAGCTTCAAATGACAATGACATTGGTTGTTCAAGTTAAATTGATGTGTTGATGTTATTATGGTATTTACTATAGGCAATATGCCAATAATGGAAAAACAGTTAAAATGACCAGTGAGCACCTGCAACTGCACTGTTTCATATTTCATGAGGACTTGGTTTCAATACATGAGCCCAGAACATTTTACTGGGTTCTAACTGACCCAAAATGTGATTTGTTCATTATGATCAGTTTGAAAAGTAGAAATATAGGCCTCCTTCTTATAGCTGCCTCCTTCCAATAAAAGCCCGTTATCGGGTTTCTAAAAGAGGATTTACGGTAGTTACATCATAAGCTAATCCCTTATTGGCCGAGCAACGCCACCAACATACGGAGCCAATCCAATCGGTCGAGGGGGCCACCGACATATGCAGCACTCTCATTGGCCAAGCGACACCACCAAAAATACACAATCCATGATTTGCCGAGCGACACCACCAAAAATACACAATCCCTGATTGGCCGAGGGGACCAGTTGCTACTGGACCACGGGCATCTTTCTCCCCTTCTGGAAACATACAGGGTTATAAACTCGTCTGCAATAACCACAGAGGCATCACACTGCTTTCCATCTAGGAAAGACCTTCACCCGTACACTACTCTCTCGGGCACTCCCAGCCATTAGAAGCAAAACCACTCCACAACGGACCACATCTCTGCCCTCCGCCTCCTCATTGAGAAAGTACATTGAGTTCCGTCAAGACAGACACCTCTACATTGCCTTTTTCGACCTCAAGGCAGCTTTTGACACAGACGGAAAGAACTCCACCTGGTTCTCAATCAGCTGCACCAGACCTTTTCAACTGCATCATCGACCATCTGATGGAACGTATCTGTGCACGTGTTCCCGGGTTAAACTAGGAAGTTACCCCCTCACAGATCTGTAATATGCAGATGACGCCACACTATAGAGCGTCGCAGTCCCGCCCCCTTTCATGACAACAAGAGACCCAGAAGTGAATTCCCCATTCATTTTCATTTTCAAAAGTATTTAAAGACGCGGACAAAGCCCACTCGGATCGTGACAAATTCATGACAATAAACACAATATTTTGGGCCGATCAAATAATTAGAAAGAAGGAAAAAAATGCAGCATACAACACTTTTTGTTTTGTTTTTCTTCTTACAAATTATTTGATCGGCCCAAAACATTGTGTTTATTGTCATGATTTGTCACAATCCGAGTTGGCTTTGTCCACGGTGTAAACCTCTTCATATAAATACTTTTTGAAAAGACTATGTCTATGAGGAATATTAATGGGGTATTCACTTCTGGGTCTCTCGTCGTTAAATGGGGCGAGACTGCGACGCTCTATTCTGCTCCACATCTGATTATCTTGGGAAGCCACAATCTTGTGGTCTAAAGGTCTAAAGGTCAGCTAAACAAAACTAATGCACATGCATGCGCTGATACGGCCATGGTCAAAAAGACTCCACTCACACTATCCTCTACTTTGACCCAAAATCTGCCCGGCTGGAAATGCCCCTGCAGGGCCTCCCGCACCCGATGGATTGATGCCGTCACCAGATGACCTACACCAACTGGGCTTGTCACTGACTGAAGCCGGGCCCCTAGCACAGGACCGACCCAAATGGCGAAGATTGGTGAAGCTGACTGGCTCTACACATGGCGATGTCCCCGCAGCCGAGCAAGAGACCTGATGATGACACCCTCAAAGCTGGACATTGGAGGGGCTGGCGCCCCTCAAAAATAGTGAAAATATTAGATCTAGCGTCCAAATTGGTCTAGGTCTGCTATTATATATATTTCAGTCAGACAACTCTTAGAGTGAATTTAGATTATATATTTATTGAGCATAATTGAGCATAGATATACGAAGCATAGATTGGCGTCAGGGCTCTGTCCCTATTCATTCCCTGTAACATTAACATTTTAGTTTAATTATAAGCCAAGTAGAATTACAGGGAATGAATAAGACCCCCATGCAGGGGGATCTAGAGACAGTGCCTGTATACAGGTGGATGCTGGGGAGGCGGTGGGATTTGCAAAAACTTCATGAGCAGCAGGAACAGCAAGCGAGGCAGGGAGACAGCAGCAGTGGCGCACGACCGCACGACAGGAGAGCAGCCAGGAATGAGCAGGTAGGCAGATAAGTTTAAATAGGTGCTCTGATCAGGTAAAGACTAGTCATGAGACTAGTCACCTGATCAGGTAGGCGCGCTCACGAGTTGCCTGCCTGAAGTAGCTCTGCAGACTTTGCATCATACTGTATATATATTCAATCAATCATTTTATTAAAATAGATTATTAATTTATGAATTTGTTTTATTGTAACCATTGCTCCCCCTTCGGGGTGTTTGTTTGTGTGGCAGGTTGACGGGGGCGGGGCTTCCTCCCAGGAGGGCGGAGTTTGGCGGCGTTTCGGTGCGCAGCGTCATGACCTTGCCGCTGACCTCTGCTCACCACGACCAGCGAGTCATCTGCCAGGCATACACCGCCCTGCTGGCCGAGGGCAGTAGTACATACTACCAGCTCAATGTGCTCTGTGAGTATAAGCAAGGCTGCACAGAACATGTTTGGGCTGGTGCCCAGAGTAGCACCTAGAGATGATGCTCAGTGTGCAGTGACCCTTTTTTCCACCAGTTGGGAACCGGTTCATTTCAGAACCAGTTATTAGTAGCTATTATTAGCAGCTAGAGGCGGGATCAAGGCATACACAGTGCTGCCTTGATCCCGCCTCTAGCTGCCGCTGATTGGCCAGGCCGTTTGGTGGCCGGAGCATCAAGTCTGCCTGAGATTTCCCAGATGGGAGCAGGAGGGGGGAACCCAGTGTACTCTCTGCTGCCCCATCTGGCGGAGTCAGGTTATAGTCCATGAGCCAGACCTCCAAAATTGGAACGTTAATTATGAATTGAGTGGGCAAAATCATACCTATATTAAATATTGTCAAAATATAGTCAATATAAGTAAATTAATATATGATAACCCTTCCACATTAGTAGCTTTTTCATATTTTCCATTGTTTGGATATTTTCCTTCATAATAGCTAATTTACTTATTTAAATGTACAATTTCAGAAAATGTGTAGGCTACTACAATAAATCATTGTCTTCGTGTAAGTTATCAACTGGGGAAGTTTCATGGTGAGAACTATTAATTACATTTTTGTTTACCTAATCACCTGTCACGTATAGGCCTACTGTAGGTGAAAATTACAAAATGTTTGATGAAAAAGCTATTCCTGTGGAAGGGTTATCATGTATGAATTTACTTATATTGATCCTATAAACAATATAATATGGGTATGGTTTTGCCCAATACTGTAATATTATTACTTTTTCCAGTAACGAGTAGTATAACGAATTACTCTGCAGAAATAGTAATATAATAACTATTTACTCCACCAAAACACACTTTGTTACTCCTTACTTTCACTTACAAATGACTTGAAATGAGCGTCATTTGTTTTTGTTCATTCGCTCAGTTATGCACTCATAGTAGATGGCTGTTGCATGGCATGCACAAATAGAACAGATCTACAAGCTATCAACGGGTAAAAACAGAGATGCGTTGTAGATTGTAGATCGGTTTTTTGTTAGCCTGCACAGCCTGCGCACAGTTATGGCCTAGCGTATGCGACCATCAGTCACACTCGCTTCACGTTGGTTTAACTGGGTTGGCCCTGGATTGGTTTTCCTCGTACTTGTCTGGTAGAAGTGTAGCTGTTGCTGTTGACAGTTTTGCCTCCCCCTCAGCTCCCCTGACCTGTGGGGTCCCCCAGGGTTCCATACTTGGTCCAATTCTGTTTTCCCTTTATATGCTCCCCCTAGGCACTCTTATCAATCTGTGTGGAGAGGGCACGCTGGCGCACACTGGCTGCCGCTCCTCTTTGACACTTATTATAGTACTGTTTGTTTGATTAGCGTCACTTTTATTACCACTTTTTTGGCCTCCTTTTGTTCGTGTCTTGTGCATCTATTTTTGATTGCTTCCTGAGCTGGATAGCGGCGTATTTGGATTAACCAATGCACGTAACGTAGAAGAAAACACAAGCTGGATGTAGCGCTGGCTGGCTAGCCCAGCCTGGACTCGTTGGCAAACGACCCAGCTTGTTTTGTCTGCTGTTTTTATTTACCGTGCTGGCGATGTTATCATACACCGCTCCACAGCTACAGCGTCTGCATAGCTGCACAGTGCCACCCGATGTAGGGATTTTAATCCACTGTCAACAGCTCGGGATACTAAAACACAGACCCTGCAGCCGCTACTATGTCCACAGAGGCTCTCGCCGAGGTTACAGAGCGGAACCAGACAGGAAGAAAAACAAACCTCGACGTGGTGGTGTCATCGTCGGTAATGTCGCGAGATTGGCCAATACTAGGCGGGATGGAAAACGTGGAGTGGATCACCGTGTGCTGCGGAGGTTGCAGAGATTTCTACCATCAGCTCTGTCTCCTGCCAGTGTCACCATGGAACTACGGAATGCACAATCTATTACCAATAAATCCTCCCTCGTACATAATCATATCTTGGAGAAAGAACTTGATTTCATGTGCCTAGTTGAAACCTTCCATAATCCAGGGGATTATTCAGAATTTAATAAAGCCTGCCCCCCTGGCTACACTTACATGGAAAAAGCCCGCACCACCCGTGGTGGGTGGCTTGGCCATCATACACCGGGCTGAACTGAAACTGTCTCCCTTGCCGATGTCTGGCTTTTCTTCCATGGAATGCCTTGCATTCAAAAGTAAACCACCAAACTCCATGACAGTTCTCCTCATCTCCCAAACCTAACCCATGCTTCCTCCTAGCCCCTCTCGGAACCCTCGTAAAAGGTTTCTGACATTTGGATGTTTACCTTTTACGGAGGGTCCCTTCTCAGTTGTCGCCCGCAACATGGCGATTCTGGGATACACACGGACTTGGCCTCGCATATGTTCTTTCTGCGCTATTTGAGTGATGGTTATATGTCTCTAAAGAAGCATATATCTGCAATAGGAGACAACGGAGACAACGGAAACCTCAGCGAACGGCGCAGAAGCCGTTTTTTTAATCTTTGTTAGACCGTTTTGGCAGCTCTGAAAAACATCCTGCATGTATGCGGTCGGCCAATCAGAGGCAGTAACAGCTAGCCAGCCACCGCTCGGGAGGCGGGACATGGGAAGTGAGGAAGAGAGAATTTCAGAGCTGCCAAAACGGTCTAACAAAGATTAAAAATACTTAACGGCTTCTGTGCCGTTCGCTGAGGTTTCCGTTGTCTCCGTTGTCTCCTATTGCAGATATATGCTTCTTTAGAGACATATAACCATCACTCAAATAGCGCAGAAAGAACATATGCGAGGCCAAGTCCGTGTGTATCCCAGAATCGCCATGTTGCGGGCGACAACTGAGAAGGGACCCTCCGTAAAAGGTAAACATCCAAATGTCAGAAACCTTTTACGAGGGTTCCGAGAGGGGCTACCTTCCTCCCTGAAATACATGATTTACTCACCTCACTCTGCACTGTGTCATCAAACACTGTGATTATTGGTGATCTGAATATTCATGTGGGATTCCTGTCGTTTTGCAACAGAGTTCTTGAGTGCACTTGAGTGTCTTGTTGAGGTTGAGGTTCCTACTCACAACAAGGGGCACAGTCATCACTGACTCTGCCCCCATTAACAACCTGCAGGTCTACAGTCTGGGTGTGTCTGACCACAAGGTGGTCTCAATAGCCTTGACATTTCTGCTGCCCCCTACCAGACCGAAGCGGCAAATGGTTTTCCGAAACTGGAAAAACATTGATCCATCCACCATGACCATGGATCTTCAGAACATCTCCCTCCCAGTATCTGCATCAATGGATGAAATAGTAGAGCACTATAACACATCCTTGAGCAGTGTTTTTGACCTCCATGCCCCTGTCAAGACACGTGAGGTCAGATTTTCACGCTCCGCCCCATGGTTCACAGAGGAACTGCGGAAAATGAAAATAACTGGGCGGGTTGTGGAACGACGCTTCAAGCTCTCTGGACTCACTGTGCATAAGCAGATTTTCCGTGAGCATCAAAAGGCATATTCTAAATCCCTTAAAGATGCTCAGTCTCAGTTCTACTCCGACCTAATCAATAAAAACCCTGGCAACTCTAAACAGTTTTTCTCCACTATAGACAATCTTCTGAAGCCACAATCATCTACCTCAACTGAGGCAACTGAGGAGCAATGTAATCATTTTATTGACTTTTTTAGATCCAAGGTCAACAACATTCGCTCTCTGATGCCCACCCCCTCTCCCCTGCCTTCTCCTGGCACCAACCCCCTGCTGGGGATTGTGCCGCCCCTCCCATATTTCACTGAGGTTCAACAGAGCCACATGGAGAAAATCCTCAGCAAGATGAAATCCTGCACATGTGCCCTGGACCTCATTCCCACTGCTCTGCTTAAACCACACATTCCCACCCTCAGTCCTCTCATTACACATACTGTCAACATCTCCCTTCAAACTGGTCATGTCCCATCTGCTCTTAAGGTTGCTGTCATCCGTCCCCTTCTAAAGAATCCCACCCTGGACCCGGAGGTTCTGTCCAATTACAGGCCTATTTCCAACCTCGCCTTCCTGTCCAAGGTGTTAGAGAAGGTGGTTGCCTCTCAGCTCCAGGACCATCTCAATCACAACGACCTTTTTGAGACATTTCAGTCTGGGTTTCGTACAGCCCACAGTACTGAAACGGCCCTGCTGAGGGTGACAAATGACCTGTTGATGGCAGCTGATGAAGGATCACCATCTCTCCTCATCCTCCTTGACCTAACCGCTGCATTTGATACGGTGGATCATGCTATCCTCCTGGAGGACGGCCTGGAGCGTCTACACACTGCCACTGGACTGTCAGGCACTGCACTTAAGTGGTTTCAGTCCTACCTGTCTGATAGGACTGAATATGTTTCACTGGGAGGGTGCAAGTCCAAGCTGCTCCCTGTCACGTGTGGTGTTCCGCAGGGTTCGGTTCTTGGCCCGCTCCTATTTATTATTTACATGCTGCACCTTGGTCATGTCATCAGCGGACGTGGACTTTCCTTCCATTGTTATGCTGATGACATCCAGCTGTACATAAAGACTGCCCCCAACCCCTCTGCAGCCATATCATGTCTCACCACCTGTCTTGAGGAGATAAAGGCATGGATGAGCAACAACTTCCTTCAGTTAAACAGTAGCAAAACTGAAGCCCTTCTTGTTGGCACACCACACCAGATTCATTCATGCCCCATGTGTCCCATCTCACCTTCGACGGCCAGGTTATCCCCTTCTCCTCCTCAGTCACAAACTTGGGTGTCAAGTTTGATCCTCACCTGACATTCAATGACCACATAAAACATCTGTGCAGAACCGCATTCTACCATCTCAAAAACATCTCCAAACTCCGCCCCCTTCTAACCCAGTCAGATGCAGAGAAGCTCATCCATGCCTTTATCTCCTCTAGACTGGACTACTGCAACACCCTCTTCATTGGGATTCCTGGCAAAAATGTACAGAAGCTGCAGTACATTCAGAACAGCGCTGCCAGGGTCCTAATGAGAGTCCGCAAACATGACCATATAACACCCAACCTCTTCACACTGCACTGGCTCCCCGTTACAGCCAGGATCGACTACAAGGTCCTGCTGATCACTTACAACTGCATAAACGGACCCGCCCCTCCCTACCTACATGCACTAATCAACCCTCCAAAAACAACCTCCACCCACAGCCTCAGATCAAACTCAAACTCCTACTCCAGGTTCCTGACACCAAACTGCGCACCATGGGGGACCGGGCCTTTTGCTCGGCAGCACCACGCCTATGGAACAGCCTCCCCATGGACCTGAGAGTGCCGCAGACTGTGGAATCTTTTAAAACAGGCCTGAAAACCTTCCTGTTTTGGAAGGCCTTTTTGTGTTGAACCGTCGCTTTGCACTGTTTTTTTTTTTTTGTTAACCCTGTTTTTAACCTTCTATGATAGATTATATGTTTTTAACCATGTAGCACTCTGGGATATAAGTGCAATATAAATAAAATTCATTATTATTATTATTAATACCTTCGAAGGTATCTCGTACCACTGTTACGCTGATGACACTCAATTACACTTTCAATTGACACTTTCTTTTATACAAAACGTCCAAACTCTCAGTCATGCATGACTGCTTAACCGCCATAAACAATTAGATGACACAAAATGTCCTACAACTAAACGCAGACAAAACCGAAATACTTATCATAGGCCCCGAAACTATCTCCAACAAAATCCGTCAATCCCTTAATGGTCCATGGTCCATTGGCAACCAACGTCAAACCCATAGCAAGAAACCTGGGTGTCTTTTTTGACACCCACAGCCACATGAACCTTGAATGTCACATTAAAACTCACTCAATCCTGTTTCTACTATCTGCGCAACATTGCAAAAATTAAGTCAATTCTGTCACCTCAAGACCTGGACAAAATCATACATGCATTCATATCCTCCCGTTTGGACTATTGTAACGGTCTCTACACCATGCTAAACCATTCATCTTTATCCCGACTTCAATTGGTTCAAAACACAGCAGCTAGAATTCTCACAAATACCAACCGTAGGGCCCACATAACTCCTGTATTAGCCTCATTGCACTTGCTTCCAATTAAGGCCAGAATTGATTTTAAAATTATTTTAACGACCTACAAAGCATTACACGGGCTGGCCACTTCATATATTTGTGACCTTCTGCCCCGTAAGTCTAATGTTAGACCTCTTAGGTCCTCCACAAATGCCTACTGAAGATACCTGAGACTAAACTAATAACAAAGGGCGACCGGGCTTTCTCAGTGTTTGCTCCTACTCTCTGGAATGCCCTGCCCCCCATGTTAAAAAATGCAGAGTCAGTAGACTGCTTTAAGCGAATGCTAAAGACACATTCATTCTGTAGTTCTTACCTGACTTATTTTTACATAGGCCTACCTATGTGTTTTGATTCTGCCTCTATTTTACTATTTTACATGCCTATGTTTTGAGATTTTTGTTTATTGGTTTCGTTAAATTCTTTATTGTCTTTTTAAGTGGTGCAACCACTTCCTTAATTGACTATGTGTGGCTGGCTGGGTGGGTGGGTGGCTGGGTGGGTGCCTGCCTGGCTGGGTATGAGCACGAAAACAGCACCTGTGCGCAACCTAACACACACACAAACACACACGCACATATTAACTGTATATATGGTGATTTAGGGTGTGCCAGTACAGTAGTGACAGTACAGTACAGTACAGTAGAGGGTACAGTAGAGGGACCCCCACACGGTAACTCTGCCATTTCTCAACCGCCCCCCCGGGGACCCCCACACGGAGTTGCACCACTTACTTCACACAGGTGTGATTTTACTTTATTGTGCTATGTTTTTCCTGTTTGGTTTTAACTTGTTGATTGCTTGTTCTGTGTTCTGTTCAGCACCTTGTGACTTTGTCTTGAAAGGTGCTTTACAAATAAAATGTACTTACTTACTTACTTACTTACTTACTTACTTACGTACAAACAAGAAAGACGGACCATGACAGAGAAATGTATCGGTATTATTTTGCATTCTTGTCTGTCAAAGATGCCAAGTAAATTAATGTCCGTTGTAAACGTGTTGAAGCATGGTTTAAAGATGCACGAGAAACGCTGCACCCCATGCAGGCAAAACAGACTGGATTTCAGTATCCGCCGGGACATTAAATGGAGACTATCTGAAGAATTGGCTCGTTGCTGGGTGAATTGTTGTAGACGAGAGGTTAACCCTAATGCACAGTTGACTCGGCCTCATTTAGATCCATCATGGTCCATCAGAATACCTTTGAGGTATCAGGCCTCCAATCTGAGAACCCATCGGCAAATAAAGGAATAGCAGTGCCCTCTTTTTCCTTGAAATTGTCTGTCTTTAGAGACAGTCAACAGTCTGTCTTGAGAGACTGCCTCAAAAAGGTCAGAGACTGTTGCTTTGTTTGTTATGTATCTATACAATAATCCAATATATACTGTCCGTTTTTAGATGCTGCAGCCAATGTGTGCAGTTCAGATTGTTGATGTTGAATTCCAAATGTGGAATATGCAGCAGAATGAATGCATGGATAACACACTCAAAATCATTAAAGGAGCACAGACTTAATTTTAGCCAGCAGCCTCAGGTGGTAAAAGCTGGATCTGACCATGGCATTAACCTGTTTATCCAGTTTAAATGCAGGTTTGACGTAAGGCTGTAGGGAACCCAGGTCAGTTGGACCACCGACCTGGGTTCGGTGGTCCGGGACCACTAGGCCCAAACACTATGACTTCGGTTTTACTCTTGTTTACACTTAAGAAATTAAGAGCCATCCAAGCCTTAATGTCTTTAAGACAGCCGAAAAGAGGGGTCAGGGCACTGTTATATTTTTTAAGGGGCATGAAGGTGATAAGAGATGCCATGCTTCTTAAAAATGAAACCAAGGGGGAGAAGATATAAGGAGAAAAGTATCGGCCACAGGATCGAGCCCTGGGGGACTCCAGAAGACAGGGGAGTCAAGGATTATACAAAATCTACACATTTCACAGAGAAGCATCTCTCAGACAGATAGGATAAAAAACCAAGCTAAGGCAGTGTCCCTGTCACCGACACAATGCCCCAACCGATAAATTAGAGTTTTGTGATCGAGAGTATCAAATGCACAGCTTAAATCCAGCAGCAGCAGGATGACAGAGTCACCGGAGGCTGTGGTTAATAGCACATCATTGAAAACTCTCCATAATGCTGACTCTGTACTGTGAAAAGCTTTGACTAATGTCGAAAATACTGTGTAACTGCAAAAAATACTGAAATTGAGACAGCACAGTTTTTATTATCAAGACATCCTCTTGACTTCCTCTTCAAAATAAGAGCCAATAATGATTAGTCAACACTAGTTTTAGTTCAAAGTCTACTTACAGGACGTAAATAGACATTTTAGTGGGGCAGATTAATGAAATAATCGTTCACTTTGTGATGCAAGTATGACATTTGGCACAGATACTCTCTAAAGACCACTATTATGGAAAATGCCGCTGGCCACTCAAGATTCCAAGATGCTGGCTTTTTTTTCACCTGATGGCAGCCACCTTATTAGCGGATCAGATAGTGATATCATCTTTCAGGTCGTCAGATAAGCATCACTAGCATCTCTAGTAAAGTTACTTGACTGTTACTAGAGTGATGCCTGTTGGGCACTGGCCTACTTGGAACGATGCAAGTTGGAAATGCATGCCCCACCCAGTTATTTCGTATGGGTCCCTTGTATGCCCATATACGGAGTTCTTTGTCAGGCATGCCCAAATAGGAGTCTATGCAGTGATGTCAGAACTGATGTCAGCTGTGTCCCCTTTTATTCCCATATATGGAGTTATTTGTCAGGCATGCCCAAATATGGAGTCTTCATGCACAAACTGCAGCGACACCTGAACAAAGTGGTGATGTTAGTCATGCACGGTGATGGTTTGTATAAAGTGTGAAAAAAACTGTTTTTCTTTTTAGATTTCAGAAAGAGTCGGGAAGACTTTTCAAAGAGTCTCTTAGTGACTGGAACAGACTGAAGAACAGCCTTTCTGAGAATTAAACATTTATCTTAAGTGATGAAGTCTCCCCAGACTCAAGTCAGCTTTACTGAGCGTCCATACGGCTTAACGTCTCAGGTCTACCCTCATGGATACGCAAAGACAGCCCACAATTACCTGGTCTTCCAGATGCAGAACAATGACCAGACCCCCTCAACAGCCTGGCAGGCAATCAACAGCTCTCTAAACGGCCAGAAACACGAAGACACGAACAAACCAAGATTGTGCTGTCGTCAACAGCTTACCAGGACTACTGTAACTCAGCCAGGAGGAGTGGAAACTAATCGGACAACACAGCACAGAAACCCCACGTCTGTAAACATTGTGACAAGATTTCCGTTCTTTTGAGTAAGCTGGAGACGCACCAGCGTGTACACACGGGAGAAAAACCTTATGTCTGTAAACAGTGTAACAAGGGCTTCAATCAGTTAACTGGCCTGAAGAGACACCTGCGTAGCCACACGGGAGAAAAACCTTTCCACTGTAAACAGTGTGGCCAGTGTTTCAGTTTTCTAGCTGCTTTGAAAATACACCAGTCTGTCCACATGGGAGAAAAACCCTACCACTGTAAACAATGTAACAAGAGTTTCAGTCGGGTAAGTAGCCTGAAGACGCATGCGCGTATCCACACAGGAGAAAAACCTTACGTCTGTAAACAGTGTAACAAGGGCTTCAATCAGTTAAGTGACTTGAAGCCGCACCAGCGTGTCCACACGGGAGAAAAACCTTTCCACTGTAAACAATGTGGCAAGAGCTTCACTCGTCCAGACTCTTTGAAAATACACCAGCGTGTCCACACGGGAGAAAAACCCTACCACTGTAAACAATGTTATAAGAATTTCAGTGATTTAGGTAGCCTGCAAAAGCACCAGCGCATCCACACGGAATTGTGTACAACAAAAGATAGACACTAAGCCGATTTGCTGAGACACTATGATGTGAAATTATACATTCATTGTCAATGGGAATTTAATGTTTGTTTAAGACAAAAAATCACACCCGTGTGAAATGAGGGGCGCTCTTGTCATCGTACATCAATTTATGTCAGCGGTGGCCGCGGGCCTTGTGGGACGCGGCCGCCGCGTTTGTTTGCCCGGCCTCAAGGGACCCCGGCCCAGTATAATGCACCCAGGCGGTAGAACCAGGGGCCCGGACACAGAGACAGACAGACAGCCGGGGACCCCCCGGCCTCCAGGGGCAGGGACCCCCACAGAGACAGACAGACAGAGTCCCCTGCCCAGGGAAGAGTCATGGGGGGAGATGCCCCCTGGGGTTGTAAAGGCCCCAGGCTTAAGACATTCCTCCCCCTGGGTCCCCTGACTGGAAACAGACCTCCATGCCCCAGGCACAGACACTCACAGCCAGGCATCACCAGGGGGCTCCCTGTGGGTCCTCTGCCCGGTCAAGAGGGCCCCTTCCTGGGCAAGGACCTCCATGTGAAGGCCAGACACTTAGCCAGGCATGGACCAGGGGCTTCCGCCTTGGTCTCCTGTCTGGAACCAGACCTCCATACCCCAGGCACAGACACTCACAGCCAGGCATAACCAGGGGCCTCCCCCTGGGTCCTCTGCCCGGCCGAGAGCACCCGCGCCCGGCCATGCACCACCGGGACTCTCCGGGGGGACACCTCCGAAATACAGAGGAAATCCCAAAAACACTTAGAAAAAAAACGACAATATATATATTTACATTTATTTGACATTTCACATTTGCGGTTCAAGAAGGTATTTTGTGCCTTGTTCCTCCAGGCTTAAAGTCCGGTCGGCCAGCGTGGCAACAGCGCTCCGGATGCCAGTCATGGTTACCCCGCTGCGGTTAATACAGCGGAGATAAGCTTGTTTGACGTGACAGCCCATCTTACACATTGGCCTCCCCGTAGCCGTGAAAAAGAATGTCTGTACATCATGCGGATAGCCGGTCATTCGCCCTCGTTGGTGCAGAAATCTTAGGAGCCAGCGGCTCTTCTTCCTGGGTCAGTTTAACTTTAATTTAAGTTAAACTAGAGCGGTGCCCGTTGGGCACTGGCCTACATGGAACGCAAGTTGGAAATGAATGCCCCAACCAGTTATTATGTATGTGTCCTTTTTATGCCCATATATGGAGTTATTTGTCAGGCATTCCCAAATATGGAATCTATGCAGTGATGTCAGCCGTGTCCCCCTTTATGCCCATATATGGAGTTCTTTGTCAGGCATGCCCAAATATGGAGTCTGGCCCAGGCAGGGGCCTTTTGTGGCGGTTCTGGACAACCGTGGGTCCGACCGACTCAACACTGGGCACTGTGTCCCAACATAGACAAGGGGACTAAGGACACAGGTGGAAAACTTGCAAATGAAAGGTCTGGTTAGACAAGACAGGTACATATAACTAAAGAAAGAGGGAGAAAGGGAGAGGGGAGTTGCACCACTCAGTTCACACGGGTGTGATTTTTTTCTGCAAGGAGGAAACTAGTGGCGGCGCACACAGTTACAGCGGCTCAGTGCACTCTCTGTACACCCTTCATTTCAGTGTCTAAGTATTTGTATACTCTGTACAGTGACAATAAATTGAATCTAATCTAATCATGAATCATGCGTAAACTAAGAACGTAACAGTGAAGTATCTATGTAAACTATACATACTATACTATATAATATATTATACATGTGTACTATAAAGTGCTATGACTACATAAAATGCAATTCTAGAGCTGTCTACGTAACAAGCTATAAGTCTGTTTAAAATACTATCTAAGTCTACATAATGTGCTATCTAAGGGGCTAGGCTAGGGCAAGTGCTACAAACTACTGGTAGATCTAATTAATATTCTTGTTATTATAATTCAGATGTCTCTGTGTCGTAAATACGTTTGAACCGTCAGACCCTCCAGAGTTCCGATTGGACCAGCCCAGTCACGTGACTGTGACGGAGGACGACACGGCAACCCTCCCAATGATGGTTTCGGCCAATCCCAGCCAGATGGAATGCTATTGGCTGCACGGCAGAGAGAGGCTGGACAGAGGTGAGTCCCTATTGGCTGCTCGGCAGAGAGAGGTGAGTCCCAATTGACCATATGCAGACCGCACCCATCTTGCCAGCAAGGTGCTAACTAGGTGCAACTTCCCATTGACAGCCCATTCATCCAAACATAAAAAGTCTGATTGTATTGTTTTAAACTCACCAACATTGCAGCTGTGTGTGTGTGTGTGTGTGTGTGTGTGTGTGTGTGTGTGTGTGCGTGCGTGCGTGCGTGCGTGCGTGCGTGCGTGCGTGCGTGCGTGCGTCACGCGCGTGCGTGCGTGCGTGCAGAGAGGGACCCGCGCTACCACTGGACAGACTCGTCGCCTCTGGATATCTGGAACGTGTCCCGCAGAGACGCGGGGGCGTACACCGTCCACTGCTCCAACGAGGAGGGAGCCAATCGCGCGCGGCTGACCCTGGACGTGCAGTGTAAGCCACACCCATCACCACCACCACCACGCACACACGCGGTCTAGACAGTTTATTCAGTGGTGGGAAAAGTACTCAAATGTTTCACTTAAGTAAAAGTATCAGTAAAGCAATATGAAACTGCTCCGTTACAAGCAAGCAGATAGCAGATCTACAAGCTCACAATGCGTTGCATCGTGACGCATTGTGAGCTTGTACATCGGCTATTGTCAAATGGCCAAAATGTGTATAGGGTTGAAGTGGTTATACCGCATGTCTTCTAATCACAATTTAAATCTCCAAAGTAACTAGTAACTCAAGTTTAAAAAAAAGTATTGTAAATTGGAATTACTCCAGTAAAGTACTAATACCTCAAAAGTGTACTTAAGCACAGTAGTTAAACTGGCGTGGCATTGTGAAATCCATGATCTCGACCGCGGTCGAAAAATGATGATGATGAAATACATTCCACCACTGGTTGCTTATGCATTGAAGATAATAATAATAATAATCTGTATTATCCCCGGAGGATAGATTAATCTTCACAAGTCTGTTAAAACCCCCACATCAAAACAACACATGTAGTACAGAAAACATAACACCAAGGCAATACAAAAACATGAGGTCCCCACGGTGTACAGAACCATCCTATCGGCGGGGGTAGTTTGTTTAATGCCGCGATGGCTGAGGGGACAAAGCTCCTACTAAAACGGACCTTTTTCCATGGCAAGGTTCTGTGTCTTTGTACAGGTGGCATGAGGTTAAAAAAGCGATAAAGGGAACTGTAACGAAGACTCTGACTAGGACGTTGGGCTATATGTCATATGACATGTGTAACGAAGACTCTCACTTACATTCATCTTAGCTTAACTGGGAGAGTGTTCGTTGGATATACAGTCTCCATATATGGGGATATCCGACTAGGACGCCAGGGCTATATGATATATAGCATGTCTAGTATGACAATCCCTATATTTGGGCCGCCCGAGCCGACCTACTAGAGCTGATATCAGATAGATGCGGTAGAACCATATATGGATAGATCTAACTGGCTTAGTCATCATGACAAGCCTGGTCGTCGGAGCATATATAAAGGGTAGGCTTCAGGGAGAAGGCAGAAGTCAAAGCATCCTGGTTTAAGTTCTAACCGGACACCACTGCGGGGGTCCTAAGCTAAGTAATCAGCAATACAGCCTTGAGCTATTTTATATGGTCCTTCTTGAGTACGGATTAGGGCTTACCGCAGTAACGGGATGCTGAAGTCTTCCAGACACATACGAACCAAGGTATCTGGCTTTACAACCCATATACCTTGAGTAGCCAACCCCTGACTCAGTGGCAAGATTCTAACCAGATGGTAACCCAGTTGTCGCCGTCAGAGCACGAACGCTCTGTCGGTCCTGGCTGCTCCGCAGGTGAGCAGCAGTATCTCGAAGTTGTGAGATCCACTCTGTTGCCGCCAGAGCATGAACGCTCTGGCGGTCCTGGCTGCTCCTTAGGTGAGCAGCAGCGTCTCGAAGCTGTGAGATCCACTCTGTTGCCCCCAGAGCATGAACGCTCTGGCGGTCCTGGCTGCTCCTTAGGTGAGCAGCAGCGTCTCGAAGCTGTGAGACCCACCCAGTTGTCGCCGTCAGAGCATGAACGCTCTGTCGGTCCTGGCTGCTCCGTAGGTGAGCAGCAGCGTCTCGAAGCTGTGAGACCCACCTGGTTACCAGAATCTGGATGCCAGAATCTCGGAGCCGTGAGACCTCCCCGGCCCTTAGAGTCAGAGAGCACTGGTGATGTGCAGGAAAGAGAGAGCACTGGTGATGTGCAGGTAAGAGAGAGCACTGGTGATGTGCAGAGCACTGGTGATGTGCAGGAAAGAGAGAGCACTGGTGATGTGCAGAGCACTGGTGATGTACAGGAGAGAGAGCAACCATTGACAGGGAACGCCCTTAATGGGTGGCATGTGATTTGATCTTGAGGTTTTTATGACCCACCGTAACATCAAAGGAAGAAAGCGCAAAGCTTGGACGCCCTCAATGGGGTGGCTTGAATGGCTGACGTTTGCTGTTCAAGCCTCAGTATGCTTGTATTGGGGTGGCCTGAGGGGTCTACTGTTCAAGCCTTCTTGATATGGTACAGATTTCCATGGGAAATCTGGGGGTGGCAATGAGTGTAACGAAGGCTTTCACCTAGAGCTTCTGGTGGATATCATGAGAGCATTGTCTGGACAGCATGATGATGCAAGGGCATCGGAGCTATATCAACCCTCCCATAGATGTTGGAGCAGTCGGAGGACGGCAGAGGCTTCGTTCACCGATAGGATATCGAGATGAAAGTGCAAGCTGACAGACCAGAAGTCCAGGTTCATAGGGACCGAAGTAGTCCAGCAAGGAGGCTGGACGGTCACTCTTGCAGAAATGACCATGAGCATAACCAGGAGACGAACAGTCATCATGCATGGTACGGTAGTAGCACCCAATTCTGCCGATCATACACCAAGTAACCAGCAAGACGGCAAGAAGCCGTATGTCAGTACTGTAATAGCGGCACACACCATCTTGGGGTATGCGGCAGGTTCAAACGACGAGATTTGATATGACAGATGAAGCTGTGTTATCAGCAATGGACGTCGTCATGCAGGCAAGAAACTGTAAACTACAGACTAGGAGTGAAATGTGGTGGAAGGCACCCTCTGGCTCTTCACAGTATTAATAGGAGCCGGTTGAACCGGAGAGCAGATGAACATTTGCGGAACCCTAGGACACCTAAGATCGAGACGGGACAGGATTTACAAGAGGAATTACCGCAGCCAGCTTTTACAATCTTGACTATAGCAGGAGAGTCCTTGCATGTGGGCTATCCACCGCCTAAAGGGAGAAATGTCATGTTTAAGGTGTGCAAAGTTCTAATTTGCAATTGTGGCAAAGTAATGGAAGTATATGCAGTTCTGGATGATGGTTCAGGGCGAACCATTTTGTTACACACAGTTGCCAAGCAGGTCAGATTGAAGGGTCAACCTGAAGAGTTGCGTATCAGAATCATGAGAGATCTTCAAGTTTTGCACGGGGTGGCTGTATCTTCCGAGGTATCTCCTGCCGTACAGCCAAACCAAGTCAATAATATTGAGGGAGCATTGATCGCCAAAAAGCTTGGATTGTGAGCATACACAGATCGTCAGCAGACTAATGGAGAGAGATTAACATCTTCGAGAGCCTCCCTTGCTGGATAACTACCAGGCCTGGCCTGTTAGAACCTAGCCGAAAGAAAGGACAATTGTCTGAGTCTTCTGGATGCGGTATAGATTTCAACGTGAAATCTGGGGTGGCTGTAACGAAGACTCTGACTAGGACGATGGGCTATATGTCATATGACATGTGTAACGAAGACTCTCACTTACATTCATCTTAGCTTAACTGGGAGAGTGTTCGTTGGATATACAGTCTCCATATATGGGGATATCCGACTAGGACGCCAGGGCTATATGATATATAGCATGTCTAGTATGACAATCCCTATATTTGGGCCGCCCGAGCCGACCTAGAGCTGATATCAGATAGATGCGGTAGAACCATATATGGATAGATCTAACTGGCTTAGTCATCATGACAAGCCTGGTCGTCGGAGCATATATAAAGGGTAGGCTTCAGGGAGAAGGCAGAAGTCAAAGCATCCTGGTTTAAATTCTAACCGGACACCACTGCGGGGGTCCTAAGCTGAGCTATTTTATAGGAACGATCAGTGTCATGTGATATTGAAAAGTGCTCGCCGTGTGATGGCCTTATTGTTCATATCAGAGAGAGTGGGTGTGGAAAGTCCGATGACTTACGGGTGCATATGTTTGTTAACCGGCAACGCATGTGACGGATTCACGCATGAGTCGGACTGTTGTACGTCGGATCAGCATAGATATGCGCCTCAAAGATTACGTCGTTTGGCAACCAAGTCTATGGGATTTGTATTTATTTCCAATCACACACTGGTGCAGTTCTTGTATTACTGCATTTGTCGTTTTTCTGAGGTTATGTTTAGGAATAAGGTTAGGTTTATACATAGATTTTCTGAGGTTACATTTAGGATTAAGGTTAGGTTTAGGCATAGTTTTACTGAGGTTACGTTTAGGAATAAGGTTAGCTAGGTTTAGACATACTTTTACCGAGGTGAGGTTTAGGAATACCAGGTCGCGACCGTTCCAGTGGTCGTGCAAGCCCTAACGCACACACGTGCGCTCACACACGTGCGCTCACACACACACACACACACGCACACACACACACACACACACACACACACACACACCCCAAATCAAAAGGCCTCAACCATGCACGTGTGCTTGATTCGTGTGAACATATAACACGATCAAGAACACTGGATCTGCATGCGGTGGCCTTTTGATTCGGTGTAGCGCCAGGGCCCTCGGAGGGGTTCAAGGCATGTAATAGCAACTTATGTTGCTAACCCTGTCCTGTCCCGTCCCACACAAGCGATACTTTTGTCCCTCAAATGGACAGTTTGGTAACCCTATGTGTGTGTCATTCAGTGTTGTTTTCGTCGATTAAACCAAAGACAAAAAAATGTTGTCGACTACCTTTTTCCAATAAATATACTGACGATTTCGTCAACAAATAAAAACTAGACTAAAATGTTAGGAAGGGACTAGTGGACAAGAGATCCACTATAAGTCATTTTACACTTGGTTGCATATGGAAATAGCAGATCTACTGCGACTTGTTGTGAGCCTGTAGATCGTCATTACGATGGCATCAAGGCCCACCAAAATACATTTTAGTCGACTAAATCAACTGTAGATTTAGTCAACTACAATCTTATGACCTTTAGTCGACTAAAACTAGACTAACACTAAAACATTCCATGTGACTAAACTGTGACTGAAACTAAATGAAAACTATTGAAGAGACTATGACTAAAACTAAAATCAAAATTTGCCACCAAAACAACACTGGTGTGTGTCATTACACAGTAGTTGAGTAAATATACTCTGTTGGTTTCAGACTCTCCACGTGTGAAGCCAGAGAAAGATCCGGTGTTTGTGAACGTCGGAGAAACTGCTGACCTGATCTGTGTAGCGGATGCTAACCCTGTGCTAACCGACATGTTCACGTGGACTAGACTGGTGAGAGAGCGCGCACACACACACACACACACACACACACACACACACACACACACACACACGTGTGTGTAACTATTAAAGTTAGTTGTATTCTCCTCCCTCTGTCTGTCTTTCTCCCAGGGGGAGGAGCATGAAGGGGAGGCGGGGCAGGAGAAGGAGGAGGAGGAGGAGGAGGAGGAGGAGGAGTTAGGGGAGGAGACTCAGGATGAGGAGGCGGGGCTGCTGACCATACGTGGTGTGACGCGGGCCCACGCCGGACGCTATCGCTGCACTGCGGACAACGGCCTGGCCCCCCCTAGCAGCACGGAGGTGCAACTGGTCGTGTACTGTGAGTCATCATCCTCAATTTACACCCTCACATACGATATACTGAGCTTTCATTTAGAGGAACTACATTGTATTAATAAAATGCATGTTGTAGTTACTACAATTTACATTTTAAAGGGGTTTCGCACAAGCTGTTTTCTTACCGTATATGAAGACACGTATCCATTCGTCATGCCTGGGGCATGTTTTTTGTTTACATCTGTTCTAGATGATCTAACAGCAACACTCCATGCATTGTTGACATTTTTCCTTGCATCTTCCTGTTCTACGTGTGCTAACGTTAGACCCCTCCTACGCTTTTCTTAAAGGACCAGCGCCCTATATCTTTATTTCTTTTTTTATACAACATTTTTGGTCAATATACATATTATCAACTTACTTTCGTAAAAAAAAGGGTTAGGAAGAAATTCCCATTTAAAACTGTTTTTACATTTAATATCCTATTGTTCATGTCCCTCAAACGCATTTCTAATGGTTTGAGCCCAAATCACCACTCTGATATAACCAGTCCGTGTCATTTCTGTCTCGCTTCTAAAATGTGGCCGCTGTGATTGGTTGGAAGGTGTGACATTATTATTATTTTTAACGGGTCATATCCACAAATGGGTATGTTTTAATCACCCCCCCCCCCCCTCCCCCAGTCAAGCCGGTGCTTCATAAGGGCGTCCAGTGGAGGAAGGTGGCGAGCAGAGGAGATGGCGCGGGCACCACGGAGCTGACGTGCCAGGCTGAGGGCGCACCGCGGGTCCACTTCTCTTGGGCCAAGAACAGAGTCCTGATGGACTTCAGCAACCCCAGGTCTGCTCTACACTCCATTTTACCAAGATAGGTTCATCGTCAGCGGACTGACCTCATGCTTCCTTCTATGCATGAGGAGTCCAAGCTGCTTCTTTTCACCTGACAGGGGGGAGTTTCCCCGGCCGGGCGTAGCACGTGGAAGGAACATGTTATTCCGACCAGTTCCTGTCCCCTCCATCAGGCGCCCCGGCTGACCAGGGGGAGGTAGTTTAGAGACCAGGATTTATGCATGTATTTTGTGAGGGTAAATACCCTAGGGGGCAGGGGGAGAACAAGCAATATCCACACAGAAAGGCCCTTTCGCCAACCCCGCCTCAGGTATGGGCACTGATGACGCGGAGGAGAGAACACGCCCCACCGCCCCCCCAGTGGGAATTTAATCCAGGACATTCTCATTATTAAGGGACCAAGAAGTCCTTTATTGTTTTTGTCTTTTATTTTCTGCTCCTCCTCCTTCCGCCAAAAATAGCAGTTCGGTCTGAACCGTGCAGTCGGTTTTCGGAAACACGGGCATATGGTGGTAGAGGGCCATGCCAAACGGTGACGATGCAAAGCCCACGACCATTGGTCAAAGGGTGGCGCTATAGCACTCAATTGAAAAAAGCATTTGAAAAAAAAGCATCTTTGACCACGCATAGCTCATGAACCATTTGATCGTCAGCAATAAAACTTTGATTCACATATGCGTCTCCTCGTGCCGAACAAGTATTGTGTTCTTATTTTTGACCTCTGACCCTTAGATCACCCACCATTTTGAATTATATGTAAAACAGTTCAAATCTATCTCCTCCCATGATCTTTGATCAAAATGCACGAAAACTTCTACACGTAAACTTTGGACCTATACGGACAAAAAAATCGGAGTCAATGTTTTTTAAGTGAAAAAAATATGTTTTTAAGCTGCTGTTTTGTGAAAATTTGTCTTCTGCCCCTAATACATACATGCAGCGTCATATGCATATGCAACTTTTCAGTCTGGTAGAGGGTCATGCCAAATAGCACTGAAACCAGTCTTACTCCAATTGGCTAAAGGGGCGCGCTATAGCATTTCTTTTTTTAAATGAAACCTTTGAACAGGCATAACTCATGCCTCGTTTGGCCAAAAGTCATGGCACTTGTTTCCACATGTTCCTTGACTCATGGGGAACACATCTGTCACTTTGACCAGTAAACTCTGCCCTCAGATATTCCGCCAATTTGAGCAGTTTGAAGAATGCTTATAGGCTACCTGATTTTCTGCCTAGATCTTTTTGCAATTCACGTGAAACGTTCTACACACAATCTATGGACCATTTTCTGAAAGGAGAATTTTGTACGTGAACACATGAACAGCGAACACACTTGTTTTAAAAAACACTGGATTGCTGTTAACGATAGAACAACTGATTGTGTCTGGATAGCTCAGTTGGTAGAGCTCTTGCCTTTGGAACACGAAGTTGTGGGTTCACAATCCTTCTTCTTTTTCTCAAGTTCAGTCTTCCGCCATAGTCTGAAAACCCACCTTTTCAGACTCCATCATGGCCCATAGCACTTACCCTAGCCCCTTAGATAGCACTTTTTTTTTAGACAGATATCATTTGAAACAGACTTATAGCATGTCAAGACAGAAAAATAATTGCATTGTATGTAGTCATAGCACTTCATAGGACATATGTATAGCATAGTATAGCATATATGTATAGTTTATATGTATAGTGTCATTATATAGATATGTTCTAGTTACGTTCTAATCTTATGCATGTTTCATTTGATAAATGCATTTTTATATATGATGTATTCCCATGCTTTTTTGTTCTTGCTTAATGTAAATCACTCTGGATTAAGAGCGTCTGCTAAATGCCTAAATTGTAAATTGTATAATGCATTATAACCAATGTGATTATTAAATTGAATAATATCTTATAAACATCAATAATATGATATAGCAGGACATTGAGACCTTTAAATAAAGTGGCAACATTCTTTAATGGTTATTAGCAGTTGTATCATTATATAATACCCTATAGCATGACTTTGTGACCTTTAAGTAAAGTGACAAAACGTTGTATAATATGCTATAGCATATTATTGATGTTTATAAGCAGGGGTGCACACAAGCGGTACGCCAGTGCGCATGCGTCGTCAAAATTCATTCTGCGCTGTCAATCAAGCGCCGGGAAGCGCTTCTGCGTACCTGGGGGCTGGGGCCGCCCAGAATGATTATTATGGCCAGAATACTAGTACATTCTGTGGCGAGAGCATTTCCCACTGACTGCCACTCAAAGGGGCTACTGGCCAATCACAGCACGTCTTGCACTAGTGCACTGGCCATTGTGGCCAATCACAGCAGGTCCTTACTCAAACGAGGGAGGATTCCATGCTGCTCTGCTCGCTGCTGGGAGGAGAAGGACGACAGGAGTTTACTACGGAGAAAACCTGACACAAATGTTTCGGCTTCTCCGTTTCAGATTACTACTGTCCCCGGTGTAAAATGGCATGCTGGTGGATGCTTTGCACTCTTCCCATTCGCCGCTGTGCTTGTGTTTATTTTCCGGGTGCTGGAGCAGCATGGTTGCTCGTGTGCGATGCCGTCTCTCACAGCCTAGGCACCGGCCACCTACTTTTTACGGGTACAGGTTTTAGTTCCGACGTAGTGGAATGGGAAGAGTTTAAAGCATTGCGGACTGGCACTGCTCCTGCACAACATGAAGCTTATCAACACCGTGTCCCGACATACTGTCCCTTATTATCGTAAAGTCGGGTAGTGTACACTGTTTATTTTTGCACTGAGGATCCATGTGTGTCTGACTGTCTGACTGTACGTCACCTCGGCTAAAAACGAAAGGGAAGCCTGACGTATGCTTCGCCGTATGATGTGTCGCATGTTAAAAAAAATTGCTGATCTGCAAGTTCACAACGTGTCGCCTCCGCAACACGCTGTGAGCTACTAGATCAGTTATTTAAATAAAAAAATTAAATGTATCTAAATATTAGTATTAAGTATTAAGTTGTTTTTATTAGAATATGCATTCCATAGGGCTGGACCACACATGGACCTAGAGGCAATTTGCAACTCTAGATTTATTTTTACAATGGGATGAATCTAGAGTTGCAATACGGAGGTTATTGCAACTCTAGATTCATCCCATTATAAAAAAAATCTATTGACTCCCCACTCATCCAATAAATATCGTTTTGCTATAATTTTTTCATGCATCCCTCTTTTATCCATCCGGCGAGACGGGTCGCCGCATTTTAGGAGGACCAAGTAACTCCTCCAGGTACTCCTCTGAGTACTAGACCAAAAAAGTTGTGTGCACCCCTGTTTATAAGACATTATTCCATTTATTAATAAACACATTTGTTATAATGCATTATGACACAGACATTACAGCACTTCTCTATGTGCCTTTATAACCACCTAAATTACAATAGTTATAATGTGCTGTTCCATGACCAGCACTTATAATATGTTATAAACGTGGTTATAAGTTGTTATACATGATTATACACATTTATAACGAGTGTTATAATGCCTTATATATACTGTGTGTGTAGGTATTCGGAGAGGACCACCAGAGAAGGCTGGTTCCACACCAGTACTCTGGAGGTCGTGAACGTCAGCTCGTCTCTCGACTACGCCGTTTTCACCTGCACCGCCAGAAACAGTCTGGGAGAGGACAGTCTGGACATACAGCTGCTCAGCACCGGTCTGTCTGTCTGTCTGTCTGTCTGTCTGTCTGTCTGTCTGTCTGTCACTCCATGGGCCCAGGGCAGAATTTTCACTAATCGGGGAAACTCAAGGTGGCAAATTATCCCTAGATAATATTTCAACATTATAACCCTCCCCAAGTGGTATAGCTTAGTTGCAGTTATCAGCCTTCAATGCCTTTATGACAACAACCATAGATCCACAGAATGAAAAATCGCCTAACTGTTTCTTGAGTAGAACAGAAGAGAAAAGATTAATGACAATTGTTTTGCTCTCCACATCTAGAATTCCTTTCTCTGCTCTGTAGGCCTTGTTTTTTGCAGAGGGTTTTCAGCTGTGATTATTTTTGTACATTCATCCAAGAGCTAACACCGAGCTTGCCTGTAAAGAGTTGCAAAAAGCAATAAGCGACGCTGAAAATCTTCATCCGCTTGTGGCTTTAGAGGACTTCAATCAGGCATCCTTGAAAAGAGTTATGCCGGAAATGTACCAGCACATTACAGTGAAAACTCGCCTTGACAAGATATTAGACCACTGCTACACTATACAATGCCCATATAAATCGCTATTACGCCCAGCTTTGGGGAAATCTGACCATTCATCTGTGGTTCTCTTGCCTGCCTACATAACAGACAAAAGATTAAAATGATACCTCCAGTGACCAAAACAGTTAAGCGCTGGTCAGAGGAGTCTGATCTGGAGATGGGGGAGAGAATAAACCCTCTCAATATGATCTGCGCAAAACTTTGAACACAGCTCAAAAGGACCCCCCCCCCCCCCCCCCATCCCCCACCGCAGGCCACCCGGACCCTCCCTCGTTGTTCCGTCGAGTCTCGGCGTCGCACGACTCCGTCACGCTGGAGTGGATTCCCGGATTCAACGGAGGATTACCCCAGAGGTTCAGAATAAGGTAATGATTACAAACTAAACTAATTTGGATTACTTCAGTGGTTCAGAGTGAGGTATAAATTAAACTAATGAGTGTACAGACTGAACTAATGAGGTTCAGAGTGTACATACTAAACTAATGAGGTTTAGAGTGTACAAACTAAACAAATGGATTACCTCAGAGATTCAGAATTGGGTAAAATATATGCAATTTGTTTTTGTTTTAATGAGGTTTAGTGTACAAACTAAACTAATGAGGTTTAGAGTGTTCAAACTAAACTAATGAGGTTTAGAGTGTACAATAAGGTAAAAACAAATGGATTACCTCAGAGATTCAGAATTGGGTAAAAAATATATGCAATTTGTTTTTGTTTTAATGAGGTTTAGTGTACAAACTAAACCAATGAGGTTTAGAGTGTTCAAACTAAACTAATGAGGTTTAGAGTGTTCAAACTAAACTAATAAGGTTTAGAGTGAGATATAAACTAAACTAATGAGATTTAGAGTGTACAAACTGCTCGAATGGATTACCTCAGAGATTCAAAATATATATATATAATTTGGGGTCGGGTTAGACACCGACTTGCAGTGTCGTTGATTGGCAAGGTACAGTGTTGTGGGTTGATTGACAGGTACCGCTGGGCGGGATCCACCAGCTTCCAGTACGTGGACGTGTTCCCGCCCAGAGCGACCATCTTCACCGTGATTGGCCTGTCGGTCGGCACCGCCTACAACTTCTCCGTCAACGCGCTAAACGCCATGGGAGAGAGCCGCTACGCCGATGGAGACACAGTACTCACCATCACCACCACGGGTCAGTGTTGAGCCTGAAAGAGACCTGTTCTAGGTATAGAGGGCCAGACCATCTCCTAGCTGAGAGAGCCGGGGACTTCCTATTGGTTCCCCAATTGAAGGAAGATTGTGTGTGCGTGTGTGTGTGTGTGTGCGTGTGCGTGTGCGTGTGCGCGCGTGCGTGCGAGAGAAATAAATTAGACACAGCTGCAGTGGATGAGCAACCTAATCAAGACAGACAGAGATAGAGAGAGAGAGAGAGAGTTAATTAAATGGGATGTGTATATTCTATAAACTACTTAATCCCTATTTAATTAAGTGTTAGCTTATTGATAGTATGCCACTATTGAAGGCGGTCTCGCCCCGGGCCTTTTCTTTTGAAAACAAAACACCTGTGGTCTCCGAGGCTAGTGTTGAGTTTATGGCACCGACAGACTCTTCACATACTAGTATTTCTGGCATGAATTGTCGTAGCTGAAATTGTAAATGAAAAAAATAAATGCTTAAACATGTAGCTAAGGTAAGTAAGCTAAGATGAAAGGTTCAAACAAAATCCTCAGTTCCCTTATGCAAATGTGTACTTTTTTTTGTTCTTTTGTACTAATGTATCTGATTGCATTCATGCACTTTATTGTGTATCTGATTGTATTCATGTACTTGAATGTATATTACATCATATGCATGTACTATAATGTATCACATCTAAGGCGGAGATCTCCGCCCTATCAAACAATCGTCTACTGCCTGGGAGTGTCAATTGGGCCGTCATCCGAAGTGTTCCCCCTCCATTTTAATGGATGGGATCGAAAATCTTTACATCTAGCTACTTCTTGCTCCTTCCAAGATGGCGCCGTGCCACCTTGAAATGGACACTGAAGCTGCAAATCGCTGGGCGCCCTGATTTAATGGTTCCAAATGACGCTGGGCATTCTAGGTGTTAACTATGAAACCTTGCGTTTTTTGTCACGTCACGTCATGTCACCATACATGGGGAAAGCCCCCAAATATTGTGCCCAAATCTCGTGACATCACTATGACATAGGTCTCGTGACATCACTATGACATCATCAGGGATGATAGTAAATCAGGGATCATATCATAGTAAATGCGAGCTGCTGTCGCAATTAATCCCATATATGGAGATCCCTGATGTCATCAATATTAGTATTTGGATACAGTATTAGTATATGGATACAGTATATGTCAGAACCTGTTCTGACACTGCAACCCTTAGATCTCCATATATGGAGCTGACCCGTTCTGACATTCCATATGTTGATCTGACCTCATCACACTCAAAACACGCTCCATACGTATATGGCCCTCAGGCATCTTACTAGTATTCATGTACTTTGATGTATATCTCATCATATTCAGGCACTTTTATGCAGTTTTTATTTTATATTTTTGTTTTTCCAGAGGAGCCTGAACCAGAAGGCCAACCGACAGACACAGACGTCGACTCACAAAGTAGGTATTTTATTGCGACTGTAGGTCGTGTCGTGTCACGCCACGCCTCCTTATATGATCGCGCCTCGTGAAACGTCACGCCACATCACGCCTCATGACACACTCCATATATGGCATTCCGGAGAAGACTAGATCATCACCTACATCTGCATATATGGAACCGGCCAGCAAATTTACATCTGACCTCACTGACACCAGATTAATAGTTTAACTTGTGCTTCTCAACTGTGCCATATTAAGAAGCTCTGTTTCAGGCCCGAAAACATCAACTAAAAAAAGGAAAACAAGAAAAAAAAAGGTCCATAGGCATTCCCAGACGATGCCCTAATACAATCCCTGTTATTCCAATATATGGAGATCCCTGATGTCATCAATATTAAGCCCATGTATGGAAATGTCAATATACTGTATGGCCACTGGCCAGTCTAATGATAACCAGTGTGGTTGCCAACTTGCTGCGACGCGAGTCACACTTGCAAATGAACCAAGTTGGTACAACACATGTATCTCCATATGTGGATCTCCATATACTGTATGAAGGTCACGACACTGACCTCATCAAACCCTGGGTAGCCATACATGGTTTGACATACTAGATCTGCATATGGAGCCAGCCGGCTAGCAACTCTACATCTGACCTCATTGACACCAGATTAATGGTTTCTCGCCCTCAGGGCGTCTTACTGGATATTATTAATATTAATATTAATATTAATATTATTAATATGTGACCCAAGTGCACAGCAAAGAGGCAAACTCGAAAAATCTTGAGTTTAGGTATTAATGCTCTGTTGATGAACTGAATACAGAGGACCCCAATGCAAACCAGATGTTTTTTTCTGTAACTCCATACTGTTCATCACTGTTCACGGACTACTTATTCAAATCGACCAATCAAAACCCAGGTTCGGGTTTGCCGGCCTACCTGACGATAGCCCTCGCCTCGGCGGCCGGCCTCCTGCTGCTGATCTTAAATCTGATTGGCTGCTTCCTGGGACTGAGGAGGAGGCGGAGGGAACAGAGGCGGAGCCAGACAGGTACCCATAGCGTGGGGGGGGGGGGGGAATTGAACCGGCGATAACGTTTGTTTTCCCAAGTGCGTGTGCCGCTCTACCAGTGATTTTTTTGTCGACTAAAACTAAGACGAAACATGTTCGTCGACTACCTTTTTTCACTGACGAAAACTAAATGGAAACTAAATGAAAACTAAGCGATGGTGACTAAAACTAAGACTAAATGTATTGACAATTGAGTGTGTGAGACGAATAACCATTTAAGTCCACATTTAAAAGTTTTGGAAAAATAAATTTTTTTGATTTATGGGAGTGTAAACCACAAACTATTAGTTTAGAAGCTATGAAATGCTTAATGCACTCCCCCTTCATGATGTTAATTTTTTTTTTTTTTCTTAACTCATTTATATTAGGAAATAGAAGCAATAATATGTCTGGAAAGTGGAAAAACAGTTTAAGTCCAACTGTTTGTGGAACAACAGTGTAAGTCCGTACAAGCAGGGGGGTCCCTGGGGGGTCCCTGGAACATCCAGACCACCAGGAATGTGCCCAGGGGGCTGTTACAAATACTATTACCATGTGGGGGTCCCCAGGGGGGTCCCTGGGGGGGGTCACTGGGGGTCCCTGGGGGGTCCCCGGAACATCCAAACCACCAGGAACGTGCCCAGGGGCTGGCCCGCTTCCGGTGAGCCGCCCCACGTCCAAAACGATCGAGAACTGACATAGTTACAATGTGGGGGTCCCCGGGGGTCCCCGGGGGGTCCCTGGGGGGATCCCCGGAACATCCAGACCACCAGGAACGTGCCCAGGGGCTGGCCCGCTTCTGGTGAGCCGCCCCACCTCCAAAACGGTTGAGAACTGACAGTTACAATGTGGGGGTCCCTGGGGGGTCCCTGGGGGGGTCCCCGGAACATCCACACCACCAGGAACGTGCCCAGGGGGCTGGACCGGTTCCGGCGAGCCGCCACGCGTCCGAAACGGTCGAGTAATGACAGATTTACCATGTTGGGGTCCCTGGGGGGAGTCCCTGGGGGGTCCCCGGAACATCCAGACCACCAGGAACGTGCCTAGGGAGCTGGCCCGGTTCCGGCGAGCCGCCCCGCGTCCGAAACGGTCAAGGAATGACAGATTTACCATTTTGGGGTCCCTGGGGGGAGTCCCTGGGGGGGTCCCCGGAACATCCAGACCACCAGGAACGTGCCCAGGGGGCTGGACCTGTTCCGGCGAGCCGCCCCGCGTCCGAAACGGTCGAGGAATGACAGATTTACCATTTTGGGGTCCCTGGGGGGGTCCCTGGGGGGGTCCCTGGGGGGGTTCCCGGAACATCCAGACCACCAGGAACGTGACCAAGGAGCTAGCCCGGTTCCGGCGAGCCGCCCCGCGTCCGAAACTTTCGAGAAATGACAGAGTTACCGTGTGGGGGTCCCTGGGGGTCCCTGGGGGGTCCCCGGAACATCCAGACCACCAGGAACGTGCCCAGGGAGCTAGCCCGGTTCCGACGAGCCGCCCGCGTCCGAAACGGTCGAGGAATGACAGATTTACCATTTTGGGGTCCCTGGGGGGGTCCCTGGGGGGGTCCCTGGGGGGGTCCCTGGGGGGTCCCCGGAACATCCAGACCACCAGGAACGTGACCAAGGAGCTGGCCCGGTTCCGGCGAGCCGCCCCGCGTCCGAAACTTTCGAGGAATGACAGAGTTACCGTGTGGGGGTCCCTGGGGGTCCCTGGGGGGTCCCCGGAACATCCAGACCACCAGGAACGTGCCCAGGGAGCTGGCCCGGTTCCGGCGAGCCGCCCCGCGTCGGAAACGGTCGAGGAATGACAGATTTACCATTTTGGGGTCCATGGGGGGGGTCCCTGGAGGGTCCCTGGGGGGTCCCCAGAACATCCAGACCACCAGGAACGTTCCCAGGGAGCTGGCCCGGTTCCGGCGAGCCGCCCCGCGTCCGAAACGGTCGAGGAATGACAGATTTACCATTTTGGGGTCCATGGGGGGGGTCCCTGGAGGGTCCCTGGGGGGTCCCCAGAACATCCAGACCACCAGGAACGTGCCCAGGGAGCTGGCCCGGTTCCGGCGAGCCGCCCCGTGTCTGAAACGGTCGAGGAATGACAGATTTACCATTTTGGGGTCCCTGGGGGGGGGGCCCTGGGGGGGCCCTGGGGGGGCCCCGGAACATCCAGACCACCAGGAACGTGCCCAAGGAACTGGCCCGGTTCCGGCATGCCGCCCCGCGTCCGAAACGGTCGAGGAATGACAGATTTACCATTTTGGGGTCCCTGGGGGGGTCCCTGGGGGGGCCCCTGCTACTTAATTTCATAAGTAGCATGTGACATGTCAAACTAGGGGGGTTTCAAGATTCTGAATCCATTGCAAGCATTAGTTTTGCACAAAAAAACACTCCTTTGCCTAAAAATGCCCATATCACAAATGTGATGAGGTAAGTGGCTATGGCCAAATTTAGCCCAAGGAGTATTTTCGTTCTAAACTCATGCTTGGAATGGATTCAGCATCATGAAAACCCCCTAGTTTGACATGTCACATGCTACTTAAAGTATAATGAAATTTGGAATTCGTTGCCTTATATTGGATGTTAATGGTACCCCAACTTTCAGCAGCTGTCACGAAGTTTCCCAAGGGAGTTGGGTTGGAACACATTTTTCTGTGATAGTAGACACCTTTATGAACACATCTGTGAAGAAAGCTAGTGGTAAGCATTTTGTTTGCAGATTTGCCACAACTTAAGCTAACTTTACATAACTACACTCAAAAATGGAACCAAATAGACCCTTAAGGGTCTATAACTCTGAGGGTGTTTAATGGAACCAAATGGACCCTTAAAGGTCTACAACTGAGTCTGAATGTGTAAGAAACAATGGAACCCAATGGACCCTTAATGGTCTATAACTCTGAGGGTGTTTAATGGAACCAAATGGACCCTTAAGGGTCTATAACTGAGTCTGAATGTGTACAAAATGGACCCTTAAGGATCTGTAGCTCTATGGAACCAACCTGTACAATATGGAACCAAATGGACCCTTAAAGGTCTATATCTGAATGTGTACAACATGGAACCAAATGGATATCCTGTTTGTGTGCGCGTGTGTGTGTGTGCATGTGTGTGTGTTTATACACACACACACACACACACACACACACACACACACACACACACACACACACACACACACACACAATCAAAGGATTATAAAATGTGTAACTTCCATTGTTTGGAAATGATTCACTCACTGGCTTTACAATGGTGTACGCAGCACAATGCATATCAGGGAGATATAGCCTACATTTTCTGCAGGTCTATAACAAGTTAGACTGTGATGGAAGCGTATACGTGACTTTCTATCAATGCAATCAGTGGTGGACAAAGCATATGCTAAAGTAAAATGAAATACATTTCATTTAAATATCAATGCATTGTTTTATTGGACGTTTGAACTTTGTGTAAAACATTTTCAGATATTGAAAACCTAAAAATAATCCTTTCCTAAAAAATATCCTTTTTACACCAACATGAGCAAAGCTAACATTTTTAATCAGTGTAGGACTGCTGAATTTGAAGTCTTTGGGACATACTGTAGTGTACAGTATATGTTCATGGAGGCATATTTACACCAACGTCCCATTGGCCCCTTAGGGTCCACATTCAAGTGCTTGGTAAAAGGCCTGCACAGAGCATAATGTCAAAGTAAAATTAAATACATTTAATTTCAATATCAATGCATTGTATTATTGAACTTTTGGACGTTTGAGTTTAAGTGTGTAAAATGTTTTCAGAACTCTAAAAATAATCCTTTCCTAAAAATATCCTTTTTACACCAACATGAGCAAAGCTAACATTTTTAATCAGTGTAGGACTGCTGAATTTGAAGTCTTTGGGACATACTGTAGTGTACAGTATATGTTCATGGAGGCATATTTACACCAACGTGTGTAAATATTGGCCCCTTAGGGTCCACATTCAAGTGCTCCTCCTGTCTACATGTCGAAGCGTCCTTGGGCAAGACACTGAACCCCAAATTGCTCCCGATGTGCTGGTTGGTACCTTGCATGGCTTCCGCCGCAATCGGCTACTACTGTAGTGTGTTTCTATGGAGTATAGCTATAAACCACCACCACCACCACCACACTACTGTAGTGTGTTTCTATGGTGTATAGCTATAAACCACCACCACCACCACACTACTGTAGTGTGTTTCTATGGTGTATAGCTATAAACCACCTCCACCACCACCACCACACTACTGTAGTGTGTTTCTATAGTGTATAGCTATAAACCACCACCACCACACTACTGTAGTGTGTTTCTATGGTGTATAGCTATAAACCACCACACTGCTGTAGTGTGTTTCTATGGAGTATAGCTATAAACACCACCACCACCACACTACTGTAGTGTGTTTCTATGGAGTATAGCTATAAACATCACCACCACCACCACCACACTACTGTAGTGTGTTTCTATGGAGTATAGCTATAAACCACCACCATCACCACCACACTACTGTAGTGTGTTTCTATGGTGTATAGCTATAAACACCACCACCACCACACTACTGTAGTGTGTTTCTATGGAGTATAGCTATAAACCACCATCACCACCACACTACTGTAGTGTGTTTCTATGGTGTATAGCTATAAACACCACCACCACCACACTACTGTAGTGTGTTTCTATGGTGTATAGCTATAAACCACCACCACCACATTACTGTAGTGTGTTTCTATGGAGTATAGCTATAAACCACCACCACCACACTACTGTAGTGTTTTTCTATGGAGTATAGCTATAAACCACCACCACCACCACCACACTACTGTAGTGTGTTTCTATGGAGTATAGCTATAAACCACCACCACCACACTACTGTAGTGTGTTTCTATGGTGTATAGCTATAAACCACCACCACCACACTACTGTAGTGTGTTTATATGGTGTATAGCTATAAACCACCACCACCACACTACTGTAGTGTGTTTCTATGGTGTATAGCTATAAACCACCACCACCACCACACTGCTGTAGTGTGTTTCTATGGTGTATAGCTATAAACCACCACCACCACACTACTGTAGTGTGTTTCTATGGTGTACAGCTATAAACCACCTCCACCACACTACTGTAGTGTGTTTCTATGGTGTATAGCTATAAACCACCACCACCACACTGCTGTAGTGTGTTTCTATGGTGTATAGCTATAAACCACCACCACCACACTACTGTAGTGTGTTTCTATGGTGTACAGCTATAAACCACCACCACCACACTACTGTAGTGAGTTTCTATGGTGTATAGCTATAAACCACCACCACCACACTACTGTAGTGAGTTTCTATGGTGTATAGCTATAAACCACCACCACCACCACCACACTACTGTAGTGTGTTTCTATGGTGTATAGCTATAAACCACCACCACCACACTACTGTAGTGTTTCTCTATGGAGTATAGCTATAAACCACCACCACCACACTACTGTAGCCTAATGTGTCACTGATCTTATCTCTTACCTGTTCTAAACCTGAAAGAATGATGGCTTGCTGTTTTTCATATGGAACTGCATAAAACTCCGTGAACATCTGCAGCTTTCTCCCCTCAGTCAACATGCCACATTCTCTTGCACAGGTATCAGGACAGACTCTACCCTATTGTTTAACCGAACGTTTGCAGTCATGATTACATTGTAGTTTATGGTGGAATTAGAATGTGCTGTTAGCAGTTTAATCACAGACTATATACACACAGTATTGTATTATGAGTAATAGCAAACACACTTTGAACAGCTACACTCAGTCTGTCAACAAAGAAAAGACTAACGTACAACGTTACACACTGCAATGTAGTATATACGGTTATTCCACGTACCTTTTGAGGTGGGCTTTTCCCGGGGGTTTCAACCCCCTTTCTGGTCGTGTATGGTTTCCCCGCGTTCCGTAGTGTCTTTCTCTTTCTGTCCTTCCATTCACTAACGTCGCATTTTCTTCTTTTGCCTAAATTGCTTCTCTTAACGTCAGCGGCGGACATGAAAACAGGCTGCGAGTCCATTTTAGCTGGTGGACATGAACGGTTGTTCCGCAGCGCGTTGAACAGAGCTGTCTACCCTGGGTCTAATGAAAAAACAACTGACGTGGCTTCCGCATTAAACGTAGGGCTCGTAGAACATCGTGATGACGTCATCGTTCTTTTTTTTTTTTTTGTATGGACTTAAACGGTTATTCGTCGCAGGTACTCAATTTCTAAATTCATTCTAAGAGTTGTCTGATGAAAAGATCTGGTCATCTCAGCTTAGTAAGATGTTAGAAGTAAAAATATTTAGGACGACCGTTGAGCCAATTCTACTCTATGGCTCCGAGACATGGACACTTTCAAAGAAACAAGAGAAACGGTTGGATGGCACTTACACCCGCCTTCTAATGAGAGCGCAAAATCTGTCTTGGAAGAGCCACCCATCGACTGATCTAATATACGGCAACCTTCCCCGTGTTTCTTCACTAGTCCAATTCAGAAGAACACAGTTTGCCGGCCACTGCTACAGAGCTGACAATTAGGTTATCTTCCCTTCTTCTCTGGAGTCCTGCCTCAAAGCAGACCAGAGGTAGAAAACTGTCGTACCCTGATGTCATCGCTAGGGACACATGCATCAGTAAGCAGGAACTGGGGATGGTAATGATCGGACCGGGAAATCCATGATCTCGAAAAATGATGATGATGATGGTGTGTGTGTGTGTGTGTGTGTGTGTGTGTGTGTGTGTGTGTGTGTGTGTGTGTGTGTGTGTGTGTGTGTGTGTGTGTGTGTGTGTGTGTGTGTGTGTGTGTGTGCGTGCGTGCGCGTGTGTGCGTGCAGGTCCAGAGAAAGAAGACAGCGTGTCGGATGGAAAGAAAAGCCAGGATGAGGGGTGAGCCGAGCGCTGCCGCCCCTGAAACAACAGAGATTCTAAGAGGCTTTTACTAGGGATGTCCCAATCACGTTTTTTTTGCCCCCGATCCGATTCCGATCATTTGATTTTGAGTATCTGCCGATACAGATTCTTCCCGATCAGATATCTATATTTTTTATAGAACACTTATGCCATATCACAATAGTACAATATCTAAAATCACAGACCATATCCAGTCTAATATCATGATATGGATGTAATATTGATATTAAGGGGTGTCCCGATTACATTTTGTTTTGATCCCGATCCGATTCCGTAAATGACGTGATCGGTCCCTATTTCCGATCACGTGATAGGATCGGGACAACCCTAGCTTTTAAGCCCTAACCACACTAAGGGTCAAGACGGTTTTAGCATTGTCCCTGCGGTGTGATATGTCTTGTTGCACGTTGACCCACATTGACCCACATTGACCGTAGTGATTCAACGCATGGAATTCAATGGCCCAAACCACACCAAAGGGTCGAGACAGTTTTAGCGTTAACTCCTTGGGTCACCATGTAACTCCTTGCGTTTTGACCCAAGGAGTTACATGGTGACCCTTTGGTGTGGTTAGGGCTTTACACTGACCATACTGCCAGATCTACCCCAGCTACGAGGGAGCTTGTAGATCTACAGTAAGCCAGTGCTTGTCAACCCTTTTCATATCAAGGTCCATTATTCATTCAGTATTTAAGCCACGCCATGGACCACCATTTGATGACATTTAGCCTCTCAGACCCAAAAGCTAAAGAATATGTTGTTGTCGTTGGATAAGATGTTGTCCACAATTCCATGCTGTATTGATGTTGGTACCATTAGGAGAGATAACAGAAGCATGAGTTCAAGTCCGTTGCTCTCCCCATGTCCCCCATATATGGGGACTAGGTTGGCGGAGGGTGTGTAGAGCCCAGGATCACATTAGATAATTGACACAGGGGTGAAAAATGGGTTACAAAATTGTGGGATAAAAATGATATATTAAAAAAAAGGAGAGATAACAGTCAAATCAAAATTATTCTACATTCTCTAATTCTTATTTTGGGATTGAGTAAATATCTCCTTTTATTGTGTTGGTTTATCATACATTAAAAAATAAATCTAACATTTTATCAAGATAATTTCATGATTAGAAGATATTCCACAATATTTTATGTTCAAGAAGAAGTGAAACTAGACGATCTACAACACCAGTCCACACTGAGGGTGTACTGTCCACTGGCGGCCACCAGGAGGTGGCAATGAACCTCAATAGTCCTGCAGGATGTCACATCGTTCAATATACAACCTTGTGTCTTAAAGGACCACTTCGCCACTATTCAACCTAGTCTGTGTGTTTTTAATCATTAGCATATATGCTAAAATGCGCCCGTTTATTATCATTGGTGTTCTGTAGCTCCGTGGGCGCACTTCCAAAGCTGTCCACCATGTACGTATTTGTCCAAAAATGACGTAGGTGGTGGACACTCGGTAGGCTTTCAGAAACTACAGGGACAATGGACAGGTAGGCTTGCCGTAGCTAGCCTAGCCGCGAAGGACACCCCTGTCTACACAACAACAAACGAAAACAACGAGTCAGTATGGCTGCTCCAGGGGATTTTTCCCTTACACATATTGGCAGAATCTGCGTTAGGGTCGTTATATGAACCAGAAATATACGGAGGAAGAAATGCAGTGACGGGGACAAGAGCAGCTGCTAGTTGCTGCATCTGGAGGTGTGGACTGTTGCCTGCTGGAGCGACCTAGCTAGTAGCTTTCCCTGGTCCAGTGCGTCGCACATGCAAACCTTTCTGCCCAGGAAAAACCTGCGTTCAGGATGCCTAAATAAACTGGAAGTTGCAACCGAAGCCTGATGGACGAAGAGGGACATTCAGATTGAAGTAAGTGTTCAATGTATTTACAGCTTATTTGTGTACGTGTGTGTCGCCACACCGTATTGTTTACATAAAGTGTCAGAGGCTAGGCACAGCTTCAGCCTACAACTTTTCGGTCCAAACATCTTCTATTCGTTCAACTATTCATTAATTCAATTCAAAACTGTATGGCATGCCATCTGAAGCAATGTTAGCCATGGGCTCGTATGTTTCAGTGCTAGCAATGTAAACATTCAAGTGTTATACCTGTGTCCATTAGGTCAGCCCAGATGGGTACAGAAGGCTGATGAAGCTGAAGATGTCTTTGATGGACTGATGGTGAGCCATACATACTCAACTCAAACTTTATACATAAAGCACATTACTGTATTTGCTGTATTTTGTTTGACCCCCTAGAAAACTAGATGACACGTCTCAAGGGCATATCATTTTCAATAAAGGTTCATATATTTATATATGCTTTTACAAAGACCAGTCAGTGGTCAACCAAAGTCCTGTAAAATGTAGTAAATATACTGTCATTTATACTATAGGCCTACTGTGTCTCACACAGACGGTTTCACACTGTAGTATTGAATTGTATCTGTAAATCACACTAGATGACAGTGAATTGACTTTTAACCTTTTGTAATATCTCAAAAGAAAAAAGATCATTACTGCATCAAAAGTAATCAAACTATAAAACTGATGACATTGTACAAATTACACAAGCAAAGTGCCTTGCACTGAATAATAATAAAACTATTTGTATCGCACCTTTCATGACATGCAATGCAGCTCAAAGTGCTTTACAGAGCAATGGTGAAAAAAAAGAAACGCAAGGCATAAAACATTGAAATGGCAGTAATGCAATAGTGAGGACATGAATAAATCTAAAAGCAAGAGTGTATAAGGTGGTCTTGAGCTGTGCTTTAAAATGTCTAGAGACTGCCTGTCAAAGGTACAGTGGGAGTTTGTTCCACGCCGTCGGCCCGTAGAAGCTGAAAACTGCTTCACTGTGTTTTTTTGTTGCCATTTGTTAGGCACATCGAGCAAGCCAGCTGTGAGGACCTGAGGGGGTGGTTTGGGACATATCTAGGCAGGCAGTCATGTAGGTCGGTAGGTCACAGATGCAGACCAATAATTGTAAAATCAATCCTAAAAACAACCGGAAGCCAATGCCGTGACACTCTTAGTTTTAGTTAAAACTCTGGCTGCCGCAAGTTGTAATCGGTCAGTTGTTTTCTTTGGCAGTCCAGAATAAAGTGCATTGCAGTAATCAAGCCCAGAAAAAACAACGGCGTGGATCAGTGTTTTTGCATCATCTAATGACTGACAGGCTCTGATTCATACAATATTTCTAAAGGTGAAAAAGGCAATCTTGGTAACATGATTGTGTGAATTAAAATTCAATTCAGAATAATGACCCCCAAGTTCTTTACTGTACTGTTACTTTCTACAGTCAGGTTGCCAAGTCTGCTTATTATTATGATTGATATGTGATACTCAGTTGTAGCCTACCTACTCATTTGATCAGTAAAGAAACATACTGTACATAGCCTACACACTCAATCGTCCATTCCAGTAATCCTTGAGTGCTTTCACCATTACTGACTCTACGTCTCTCACCACAGCATGTGCGTCTGCTCCTGTCCTGTCTCGGCCAGAAGCAGCTCCAGTGACGTGTCATCATGCAGAAAGCCTGAAAAACCACCTGCCTCAGTGACCTCTGACTATAGAACATCTAGTTTGTTAGTTTCCAGTTCAACCATAGACCCCTGTTTTTTGAGTGGTGTAAACCACTCCTACAACTGGCTTTTGTGTGCAGAAAAAAATGAGCATGGTTGCTATGTTCAAAATAATTTCTGACGTAATTAAATCACACCCGGGTGAACTGGATGACCGTAGCAACCATGGTCATTTTTTCTGCACAAAAAAAGCCAGTTGTGAAATCACATCCGGGTGTGATTTCATTACGTCAGATCAGAGCTGATCAGGCTATATAATACCTTACCTTATATAATACCTCACATCGGATGTCAGACATTACGTCAGACCACAGCTGATCATGCTATATAAAACCTTACACCACTCAGTTCACACGGGTGTGATTTTTGTTATATATATCTGTAGATTTATGTAAATCAGTACTATTAAAAGATAGTTGATTTGATGACAAGTTTGTTTTATTTTATCTCATGTAGGCGTATGGTATTTATACATTTTGACCAATTCCTAATACTCATTCACATCTGAATGCAAACAAGACCACAATGGAAATAAGTGAATAAGTGAATGTGTTTTATTGTACTGTAACATAAGGTTTAAAAAACAAGGCCACACAGGAAAAGTTTGTAAAGTATCAATATTGCTATATAGAAATACTCTGTTACAAGTAAAAGTCCAGAATTTAAAATGTACTTCAGTAAAAGCACGACAATATTGGTAAAGGCTTAAGAGTAGTACATTGATTTATCAATCCAGATTGTGTACAACAGCAACATACAAAGTAAATTGTATCTATATAATATACTGTATACTTCATGGGAGTTCCTTGAAAGCCACTTCTTCATCTCTTGAGTCGAAGACAGCCACCGAGACCTCAGCTCCTGCATCAAATAAAGTATTATGCAATTATGGGCCTATCTGACCAATCATGAGACAATATGGTAAACAATAAGGTTTTTCATTTTTGCAAAAATGTTGAAAAATAGCAAATGTATACAAGCTCGCAGCACGGCACCAAGTGACGCACTGAGCTTGTATATCTGCTATTTTTGAATAGCCAATGCTAATACAGATGCTTTCCCGGTTTTAAATGCTTTTATGTTTGGTTTGTAGTTTGAAGCTTGATATGGAAAAATGTAGCTCTGGTCCATAGCCTTCTGCAGGGCTATGGACCAGAGCTAGGAAAAATGGTGGTGTTTATGTGGAGGGTGTTCCAGTTACAAACAGCAAAAAAGGTCTTTAGCTGTAAGCATCAGAGACACTCGGCATGTCAAATTCATTTATAGACATCACAACAACAACCACGTAACAACAACCATGTATTTTGAAAGGAAATGCATGTGGTCGTACGTCGTAGCTTTAGTTTATTACGACATACCTCTGTTCTGCTTCGATGATGATGATCCGCGTCAATTCTTCCATTAGATTGCGGTCGAACTGGAAGATATCTGCGGTGGTGAAATGTTCACTGCACACCCAAAGTGGTCCGAGTACAGTACAGAGTAAAGCTGGATGATTGCATCTGTATTTTCGTCATAACGAGTTCTAAAAACAAAGCCAGCCAGTGGCATCTCGAGTCCGACGCACGTTCGAACTCACTACTATTACCGCTACTTACTTACTACCAGAGACTAGGCTACTAACTACTATACCACCACTACTGCTGTTACTATTACTACCGCTAAATATTAGCTATTATTACTTCTATCGCTTGCAACTCCAAACAACAACAACACGAGAAACTTTCAGCTTCCTGGGGCTGCATGTCTGTCTGTCGCGCAATGCACTGTGGGTAATGTAGGAAATGAGCGCACCGTTCCTCGGCTCGTTACATGAGCCGTTGTCAGCCACTATATCGCCAAATGAAAATATTTATATTTTTTTCATGAACGCATATCATACTAAAGCATGACAAATGCCATGTTATAGTGGCGAACTGATCCTTTAAACCAAATGGACTCTTATAGAGCACCGAAGTCCTGACGTCACTGCCCTCTACTACCAGTAGAGGGCAGTGAGCGCAAAGGTTCCTGTATGTTTTTATAAGCATTGTACTCTCCATAGGGGGATTTTAGATCGCCTCATATAAGAACTGTGTTTGAAAAATAAACCGATCACCCCGGCCTTTTCACTCATATGGATATGAAGCATCGACTGAAGGTGGAAATGTACAAATATACCCAAAGAGTAACAAAATAAGCGTTAGAAACGAGCCAAACAACCCAGAGACTACATTTCCGGGTAGGCTGCTTCTGCCCGCAGCCCGTCGCACAACAGAAACTGAACGTTAATTACGTTTATTTTTATTTTTATTTTATTGATATATAATGTATCGTGTTTAGTACGAGTCGAGTCACCACCAGCTGAGCTTACGTCAACGAGGAATCTCAGGAACGCAATATGTTGACAGCTGGGCGTGACGTATATGCTCAGTGACATTGCATTCATATGTAGTTTCAAGGCTTTTGCGGTCACATTAATTCCATTTTCTCTAGAAACTGGCTGTATCAAATATGAATGGACATCATTAACGACGCACAGCCACTCCCCTGACAGAAACGCCGAGGTGGTCGGTTTATTTTTCAAACACAGTTCTTATATGAAGCGACCTAAAATCGCCGTTTGGGGATCTCAATGCAAATAAACAAATACATGAACCTGGAGATTGACGACCTCTACTGAAAGTGACGTCAGACTTCGGAGCTCTATTAGGGGCCATTTGGTTTAATTTGGTTTTAATGCTCTCAAAGAGTTAAATTATTGTTAAACATCCGTTAATTTACAAGAAACTCTACACAATTAGAGAATGTAGAGAATGTATTATTTGTGTGTGTGGTTTTTTTTCTTCCCCCATTGAAAATTGGAACGAGAATGAGTGCGAGAAGCAACCTCGCCCTTTATTGTAAATAGGAAATATGTCTAAAGTAAAGTACAAATACCTGAAAACTGTACTTATGTTCAGTTCCCAAGTAAATGTACTTTAATTTACACAACTGCTAATAACATATGAGGCAAGTGAACCATATTGTTTATTAGTCTCAGCCTCTGTTTTTATTTTATGTAATCTTTTGCTGTGTTTTCCTGTGTAATGTACCTATATGTCATGCACTCTATTGTCTTTCATGTTTTCTTTTGTCGAGACTGCAGACAATGTAAATTAGAATCTTTGCTAAATCTGGTGTGTGTTTACATTGCATTGTGTATTGTCCTGTCTAAATTAGCCAACAAAGTAATGTGCATGTGCGTGCGTGCGTGGCGTTCATGTTTCGCGTGCGTGCGCGCGTGTGTGCGTGGCGTGCGTCTGTGCGTGTGTGTGTGTGTGCGTGTACATGTGTGTGCATGCGTGTGTATCAGGTGCAGTGGGTCAACGGTGAGCGGCTCCAACCGCTATGAGAGCAGAGAGAGGATCAACACAGACGCTCACCGAACCCTGATCAACGATTCATCCTCCGAGACAGAGAGCGGCAACTACAGGACATACACCACGGTGAGGGGAGAGGAGAGGAGAGGAGAGGAGCTCAGCTCTCATTTGGAGGAAAGGCATTCATTATAGACCAGGGGGCTTCAACAGTATAGTTCACCCCCCTCAAAAAGATACAATATTTTAACTTTGAACAGCAACTGTGTCTGCCGCGTTACCATCGGCGGTTTTGACCGCCGGGCTGCAGTGCGGTCACTTTCTGTTTACCGGCCCACTCCCGCCCACTAAAATAACTAAAATGCTGCATTCACATGGGATCAGGCAAACGGCAGTGTGTCCCCGTCATTTCAGTGAACGGGGGCAGGACGGTAAACGGAACAGGACAGCCCGGCAGCAATTCACGACGACGCGCATGTTCCCTCCACGATGACGTACATGTTCCCTTCACGATGACGTACATGTTCCCTCCACGATGACGTACATGTTCCCTTCACGATGACGTACATGTTTCATCCACGATGACGTACATGTTCCCTACACGATGGCGTACATGTCCCCTTCACGATGATGTACATGTCCCCTTCACGATGACATACATGTCCCCTTCACGATGACGTACATGTTCCCTCCACGATGACGTACATGTTCCCTTCACGATGACGTACATGTTTCCTCCACGATGACGTACATGTCTCCTCCACGATGACGTACATGTCCCCTTCACGATGATGTACATGTCCCCTTCACGATGACGTACATGTCCCCTTCACGATGACGTACATGTTCCCTCCACGATGACGTGCATGTTCCCTACACGATGGCGTACATGTTCCCTTCACGATGACGTACATGTTCCCTCCACGATGACGTACATGTCCCCTTCACGATGACGTACATGTTCCATACATGATGACGTACATGTTCCCTCCACGATGACGTACATGTTCCCTCCACGATGACGTGCATGTTCCCTTCACGACGACGTGCATGTTCCCTTCACGATGACGTACATGTTCCCTCCACGATGACGTACATGTCCCCTTCACGATGACGTACATGTTCCATACATGATGACGTACATGTTCCCTCCACGATGACGTACATGTTCCCTCCACGATGACGTGCATGTTCCCTTCACGACGACGTGCATGTTCCCTTCACGATGACGTACATGTTCCCTTCACGATGACGTACATGTTTCCGCCACGATGACGTACATGTTCCCTCCACGATGACGTACATGTTTCCTCCACGATGACGTACATGTCCCCTTCACGATGATGTACATGTTCCCTCCACGATGACGTGCATGTTCCCTCCACGATAAAATCTTTTTACCGTTCCGTGCCGTCCAACAGGTGGTGCCGCTTGCCTGAGCCCATGTGAATGCAGCATTAGACTCTTGCCTGAGCACATGTGAATGCAGCATTACACTCTTGCCTGAGCCCATGTGAATGCAGCATTAGCCAATAATGTGATGACCGGTCGGAACGATGCTGATGACTCCAATCCGCAGGGCTCCTAACGGAGACTCTGCATGTCATCACATTATTGGCTCAGAAATGCGACAGAAAATAACGTGAATTCAAGGCTTCACGGGGTAGGGTGTGTCGTTAGTAGTTTTAAGTAGTAATAAGTCGTTTTTTGGGGGTGAACTATACTCCTTTAACGGGAAGATTAACAGGAAGTTGTTTGACGTTCACAGGAAGGCTCTCACCACTACTACTACCCCACCAGTGACTACCGCGTTGCTCTCTACCCCCACCCAGAGGACACCCGCAGGCATGGTAAGACGTGGCAATGGGATTGGCGGATGGCGTCGTTTTGTGACGTGTTGAAATATGCTGATATACTAGTGCAGTGGTCTTTAACCCTGCAACACCCGGATATATTTCTACTTGCAAAAAAGAGATTTCAACCTACTTTGTATTACTAGGATTTATCAGAGGAAATTATGTGCATACATTTTGCATAAACGTTATTATTTTTTTAAACATTTATAATAATTATTAAAACAATAATAATACATTAATAATTTACATTTGGGGGATATCTTTCACAATAATAAATAAAACATTCTACGTTCTAGACATTCTAATGATCACAACAAATATATATATTACAGGCATTTTAATTACTTTTATCAGGGTTAAATTTCCGTTAAATTCATTAAAAATTGCACAAAAGTTGCAGAGTCCAGAGATTTTGAAGTTGTGTTGATACCAGGGCCCATTACTTATTCTGCATTTGAGCCACGGACCACCATTTGAGGTCTATCAACTGCAAGCTGATATAATATGACTATGAGTCATTTCTTGTTTCCCCTTTTTTCCCCCATTGTTTCCTAGACGTGGCGCAGTACCCAGCAGAGCCTCTAGGGGGCCCCGGTCACGAGTACGAAGACGTGGGTTTGTACCAGGAAGTGGTGAACGCCCCTCCTCTCCCCCTCCTCTCTACCCCACTTCCTGTGTGGTCCGGCAGACTGCAACCGCAGAGCGCCACGTGGGGAGCACTGCCCTATACTGGCCACCATGCACAGGTTCATAACACTATGCCACTGGTTGTCAAAGCGGGGCTCCGTAGACCCCCGGGGGTCCCTGATGGGGGTCCCAGGCAGTGTTGATTTCGGCAGTAAATTTAGATTTAGACATATATAGTCTCTTGAATAGTTTTACTGTCGTAATGACTGATTTTACACTTGCTGAAAATAGCCGATCCATCGGCTAAAAAATAGCCGATCTATCGGCTATTTTCAGCATGCAACCAAGTGTAAAATGACTTACACTGGATCTCTTGTGCCTTCATAACATTTTAGTCTAGTTTTTATTTGTTGACGGAATTGTCAATATATTTAGTCTTATAGATTTAGTCATCATAGCTTATTTGTTGACGAAATTGTCAATATATTTAGCCTTAGTTTTAGTCATAATAGCTTAGTTTTCATTTAGTTTCCATTTAGCTTGTGTCAGTGAAAAAAGGCAGTCGACGAAATCAACACTGGTTTCAGGGGGTCCCACAAAAAAAATAATAATAATACAAAAATAAATCACACTTGTGTGAAGTGAGTGGCGCTAACGTAACATGTCTATTTGCTCAGACACTATGATGTAAAATTCTCTATTCATTGTCCATGGGACGTTAATGTTTGTGTAAGATGAAAATCTACACTAATAGCTGAATATAGGAGGGGCTAGCATACCTCAAAAATAGTTAATATGGCATTCATATTATTTTAACCACAAAGGCTATTTGAAAATAGCTGATCTACAAGCTCACAAATGACGTTTTCTTTTCTAAAATAAGAACATTTTGATATATTCTTCAAACATTTAAAAAATGAACACAGATCTTGTATGGGAGTCTCTGGCACACAATATTTTCAGATGGGGGTCCTCAGAAAAATCCAACACGCACGCAGCACGCACGCACGCACACACACACGCACACACGCATGCACGCAAGCACACCACACACACACGAACACGCACGCGCGCACACACACACACACACACACACACACACACATACCAGGGTTTCCGTTAAGCAATATTTTGTTCGTCCTCTGTGACCGGAAAGATCCTGTGCTTCTATTTATATTTTCTTTCTGTGCGTGTGTGTATGTGTGCGTGCATGTATGGCATGTATTTGTGCGTGTGTGTGCATGCAGGGCGGTGATGGACCAGCCCAGGGAGGAGTTTACGACGTGCCATTTGAACTACGAGGAGAGTTGGTCTAGAACACCCAAACAGACGCGGGCACATTTTTATGGGTCCCCTTATTTCTGGTTTCCTAAATTTGTTTTTGAATCATTATTATTATTTAAATACATTTTCAAAAATACGTGCCCCTTTTGTTTTTCTTTTTTCATGATATAAAAACAAAATTCAATGATTTTTTTCAGTAATTTTATGAAGAAATCAAATAATTTAAAAAAATGTAAGAAGTAGTGAAAATAGCCAACATACAAGCTCACAACGCGTCACTTTGCAGTGTCAGTTGGGGTCCCGGGAGAATGTCTAATTTCTGTTTTGGGTCACTGGCTGAAACAGGGGTTCTCAACCTGGGAGTCAAGACCCCTCAGGGGGTCGCCAAATTATTATTATTACCCTTATTATTATTTTTTTACCCTTCAAGATGGGAAGCCCTTTTGGTATATGCAGTATATAGTGTGTTATAATCTTATATATAATGTTTGACCAGTACGGATGGAACGATAAGAAAATGTCAAAGATTATTGTGTAACTTTATATTCATTCATACTCATTTATAGTTTTCATTTCATTCATGCTCTGTAATGAACCGTATTGCAACATTGCATGATTGACATTGGCATGACTCACATGCTGATGCTGTTTTGGCTATATGCTTTAAAATGAGTAAATAAATCATGTAGTGTCTAGAAAAATAAATACTTGTCTTGCATATTTATTTAATATTTAAATATTTATATCGTTGCTGTCGGGAGGAAACTCCTAACTTTGTTTTGCATAAATCAGTGCTATTGAACACCCTTTACGTCTGTGTGCTGTTTCGAAAATATTGAACGAATGAAAAGTAGTAAAAAGCACTTCGGACAAAACCTCTTAACTCCATTGGACCCTCAAACTGTCTGCTAAAGCAACGAACTCCACCACCTCTAAGTAATTGACAATATATAAAGTCACAACACCAACTTTGCTGAGGCAGTAGGCCTATTGTTTTGTATTAAAAATATAAGGTTTTCTTAATTGAATGAAAAGGTTAGGTGAGTTAGGTGGTTTCTTCCCGACAGCAGAGATATTTAAATGTTACGGTGGTTTTCTTTGCCCCCCCCCTGCAAGGAGGATGATTTTTGGGTGAGTAAAAGCAAGTGTTACAACTTTGAATGCAGTCGCAAAGTCACAATGACGCCCCTCCGTAGGAGAGCTTGGCCATGTGCATTGCCTGATGTAGGTTTGTAAATGAAGCCTATAGAGGGTATGCACGTGACATCATCGTACCTGGAAGTTATGCGGGAACGCCCACTGAGTGGCAAAAAACTACTTTCTGGCCTTGACAGCCCATTCATCCAAACAGAAAAGTCCTGTCTAATTGCATTAAACAATGTTAAACTCACCAACATTGCAGCTGTATGAAAAGCTTGAATTATCCTCTTTCTATCTGCAAAGTTTTTGTTTATATAAAAATCCACCATAGAAACGCTATGAGCTACTTTCTGTCAAGAAATGCACTGCATTTGATTATTTTTCTAAGTGAGAGTCAAGTCAGAGTTTGGAAGTGCTTGTTTTCAATAACACAACATTTTGCTGCCTCCTGCATTATGTGACATTTAGAAACAGGTTATACGCAGGACGGTTGAGTGATTTCCAACGAGCACTTCCAAACTCCAACACTCCATGCTGCTCAATGTTTTGCCACTCAGTCTAGATGAGGGGGGCGTGTCCTGATGGGAAAATCATGCATGTGCATACTCTCTATTGTACTGTCGCTTGGCTATTGTACACATAGTAGGCCTAATACTGTTGCTGCTGCTGAATGTCATCAATGGAAATCAGTGTGACAGAGGATTTGGGAGTGGGTCTCCAGATGACAGTAAAGTGTCAACTTAAGGCGAGACATGGCAGGTGAAATCATGTTTTGCTATTTTGCTTTGTTTTCTTTCAAACTAAAGCAAAATAAACATTCAAAATACAGATTTAGATGTTTATTTTAGTAGTTTATTTTAGCCAATGACAGCTGGGTGAAAATCCACCCTCTCTATTTTCATGATTGGTTGTTGGTACAAAGGAAGTGACCATATTTGGATCAAACCACAGTCAGCTCGAGGTCCAGACCTTTCCAATGATATATGGCATTATATGTTGTTGCCAAGGTTTGGATGAGATTTTTTGCCTCAAAATAGTGGCTTCAACTAAACGTTTTGGAATTTTACAATACAAATATTTAAACGGGATCACCACCTTATCGTGGTGGGGTGGTTTGCGCGTCTCCATGACCCCTAGAGCTATGTCGGCAGGAGTATGGTACTCCTGGCAGGGTCACCCATGCCGAACAGGTTGAAGGGTAGAGACCAGACAAATAGTGATTCCACTGGCCCTCCAGGTTGGGGGTTGGGCTGAGGGCTGATAACCCACTCCTAGAAAAAAAAGATTATTACAGAAACCAGAAGCAGAGCAAATTCACCAAATCGGGGGAACGCTGTAGCCAGTCCTCAAAACCGGAGAGACACCATGACGCGCAGGGGCCAAAGCCAACATGACGCCTTTGGGCTGAATACGCCACTGCTGAACCCCAAAAACATCATGAAGATCGGAAACTGGAATGTACGAACACTTTACACAAGCGGCAACATCACAATAGCAGCAAGAGAAATGACTAACAGAGGAATCGACATCATGGGCATCAGTGAAACACACTGGACAGGACAAGGAAAAGTGGAGCTGGCAGAAGGAGAAACCATCATCTACTCTGGAAGAGACGACGACACCCACAGACAAGGTGTGGGCATACTGATGTCAAAGACAGCAGCAAGAGCCCTAATTGATTGGACTCCAGTCAATGAAAGAATCATTCAAGCCAGGTACCACTCCCAACACATAAAGTTGACAGTAATACACATCTACGCACCCACAGAAGACGCAGAAGAGCAAGTAAAGGACGAATTCTACGTGAGACTTCAAGATGTATTAGACAGTCGGAACAAACAGGAGACATGAATGCTAAAGTAGGAGATAAACACCAAGATTATAAAAGGGTCATAGGTAAGCACGGGCTCGGAAAGCAGAAGAACAATAATGGAGAAAGACTATCCGAAATGTGCGACATGAACGAGCTAGTCATAACAGGAACTCTGTTCCCACATAGAGACATACACAAAGCAACGTGGGTATCTCCGGATGGGAAGACCAAGAATCAGATAGATCATATACTAATTAATAAACGGTTTAGGAATTCAGTGAAAGACACAAGAGTACACCGGTCTGCAGATATCGGAAGCGACCACTACCTTGTATGCACAACAATCAAGCTCAGACTAAAGAAACGACAAAAGGAAAAGAAAAGCTCCAGAGTCAAGTATGAAACATCAAAGCTGAAGAACGAAGACATATTAAAGACCTTTTCAATCAGCCTGAGAAACAGGTCCCAAGCGCTGGAAGATACAGAACAAGGCGTAGGAGATGAAGAGGTAGAGCGTGACTCCCAAGTAATGGAGAAGGCGTACATAGAAGTAGCTGAGGCAGTCTTGGGTAGACCACGGAAAGAGAAGAAGCCATGGATCAGTGAAGAATCATGGAGCCTCGTAGAACAAAGAGAAGCCATGAATAAGAAGATCCTGGGAACACGTTCCGAAAGAATCAAGAAGCAGCTAAAAGAGAAGTACGCAGAGATGAACAAAGAGGTGAAAAGAAGTATAAAAGCAGACAAAAGGAAATGGATAGAGAACATTGCAAGTGAAGCTGAAGATGCTGCAAGAAAACAACACATGAAGACACTATATGGACTTACAAAGAGACTGTGCAACGAGAGACCCAGACAGAGTACAGCAGTACTGGACAAGGATGGTAACCTCATTAGTGGAAGAGACGCAATTAAGTTGAGATGGACAGAACACTTCAAGGAAGTGCTTAATAGAGAAGAACCAGACAACCCAATAACTGAAGATGAGGAATGCGATTTCAACGACAGAATTTAAGAGATCTCGGTAAACGAACCAACACTAGGCGAAGTCAAAGACGCAATTAAAAGACTACAGAGTGGCAAGGCACCAGGAATCGACTCCATCACAGCTGAATTGTTAAAAGCAGATATAGAGTTCTCAACAATGAAGGTACATCATTGTTAGGGAAAATATGGAAACATGAGAAGATCCCAACAAACTGGAAGAAAGGGCTTATAATAAAACTAGCAAAGAAGGGGAACCTCAAAGAATGCAAGAACTCGAGAGGCATAACCCTACTCTCTGTAGTAGGAAAGATACTTGGCAGGATTATTGTAGATCGCATAAGAAATGGAATAGACTGCAGGCTGAGAAAGGAACAAGCTGGTTACAGGACAGGTAGAGGAACAACCGAGCAAGTCTTCATACTGCGAAACATCATAGAACAAGTTAACGAGTGGCAAGCAACACTATACATGAACTTTGTAGACTTCGAAAAGGCTTTCGACTCTGTCCATCATAAAAGCCTGTGGATAATGATGAAGAAGTACGGAATCCCAGAGAAGATTGTTAGGATGGTTAGAACGTTTTATGAAGATTTCCAGTGTGCAGTAGAAGACCAGGGAGAAACATGCGAGTGGTTTAACATAAAAACCGGCGTTAAACAAGGATGCAATATGTCAGGGTTCTTGTTCTTGATTGTGATGGACTGGGTAATGAGAAGAACAGTTAGACAGGGAGAGAATGGAATTCGATGGAAGCTGACATAAAAACTTGACGACCTAGACTTCGCAGACGACATAGCGTTGCTCTCCTCCACAAAACAGCATATTCAAAATAAAACAACACAAATGGACGAGGAAGCCAGGCGAGTAGGACTCAGGATCAACATACAAAAGACAAAAACAATGAGGATTAATCCAAGGAACCAGGAAAGAATTCAGATTAATGGACAAGATCTTGAAGAGGTAGAGCAGTTCACTTACTTGGGAGCCACAGTTTGCAAGGAGGGAGGTGGCATGAAGGACCTGAGGATTAGAGTGTCAAAAGCAAGAGGTGCATTCATCAGACTGAGAAACACCTGGAGTTCAAACAGCATCATGAGAAGAACCAAGCTAAAACTGTACAGGACACTAGTGTTGCCAGTACTGCTATACGGTTGTGAAACATGGAAAATGAACAAAGGAGACAACAAGGCAGTTGACGTGTTTCACAACAGATGCCTACGGAGAATACTCCGTATACACTGGCAAGATCACATCAGCACTAAAGAGCTGCTAGAGAGAGCTGAGATGAAGCCGCTGAGTGAGGAAGTGAAGCTGCGCAGATGGAAGATGATTGGACACATACTACGACAGGACCACAACAATGACTGCAACATAGCATTGACATGGGCACCAGAAGGGAAACGAAGGAGAGGAAGACCAAAGACCACCTGGAGGCGCACTGTTGAGAAAGAAAGACAAGAAGCAGGATGGAGGTCATGGCCTGAAGTGAGGATGGCAGCACCTGACCGTGAAGGGTGGAAGCGCTCTGTGAAGGCCTTATGTGCCACAAGGCACGAAGTGGACAGGTAACAGGTAATATTTAAAGGCTGTTTTCTCAAAATGAGTTTTCCTCATACCTGGGACAAATAATCTCCACTTCAGTTGCACTCACATACACCAAACGTTCCAGTCTTATTCATAACTATATTCTGCAGGAATTCACAGAGGGGTTTGTTAATATATCATTCACGGCCTGATTTACATCACATTTTATACCTAAAAACATGCCGAAAATTGGGTTTTTTATGCCTGTTGACACTATTTTCTGATTTGTGGAGTGATAGAGATATCTAAAATCCTCTGGCGCAAAGGATTGGGTGCAAAGGATTGTGGCCTGAGTTTAAATGAGCAGTCAGTTGTTGTGAAACCCATTTCTCAGCCACTTTGGACACAACAGGTAAAATGCTAATGGGCCTATAATTTGACACATTTGATTGGTCACCAGCCTTAAAAATGGGTGTTACAACAGCTGTTTTCCAATTACTTGGGAAAATGCATTGCTTTATTGATAGATTTATCAATTGAACTATAGGACAGACTAAGGCCTCCTTGTGTGTTTTTAGAAAAGTTGTGTCCATGTTGTAAGCGTCCTTTGCTTTTTAGTCTCGTAAGGAGCTCATAATCTCTACCACTGCAGATTCCGTGATTTCTCCTATCCTAAAAATAGGCTTATCATCATTAATCGGAATACATGTCCAAGTTCTACTGGAGAAACTTTGGGCCAGTTCCTCAACTGAATTAATGAAAAAACTATTAAAGGTGTTTGCAATTACATCATGGTCTAGAGTTAGGATTCCATTCACTTTAAGTTCATATTCCCTTGTTTACTGATCCTTAGTTCTCCCAATTAATTTATTAAGGTTTTCCCAGATCAATTTTCCATTTCCCCTTGCATCTTCTATTACTTTGATAAAGAAATCAGCGTTTGCTTTCCTTAGATTTCTTACTACCTTATTTTGAATGCTTGTGAAAATCTGCCTATCACTGCTGTAACCCGTTTTAAGTGATCTCTTTAGAACAAAATCTCGCTCCCTCATCTGCTGCCAGAGGGCGCCATTGAGCCATGGCAGAGTGTTATTTTTTCTAGGTCTAGACTTCACCTTCTTTATGAATGGAGACACTACTCTGTTTATAGTTGTCACAAAATTCTGACTACTACTCTCTATATCTTGACTACACAAAATATTGGACCAATCAGTTAGCTTTAGAGCCCTGTCAAGATTATCGTTTTCGTTTTTTGGAATTCTCTGGTGAGTGGATTTAATTTTTGTGATGTTGTCGAACCGTTTGCTGGTGAGGTTACAGAGCTGTCAGTGTCCGCTGGCTACAGATCACGCTATACAATATAATATAATATAAATATGGTATATGGGGACTGGAGACAGTGGAGAGTTAGATTCTGACGGCGGGGAAAACCATTGGTGCTGCTGGGGGACCGACGCTCGTGTGCTGCTCGTGTGCCCACAGTGTGCAGTGCATGCTGCATGGGCAGCAGCAGCGACACAGCGCACTGATGATCTTTATCATGCGTAATCGACTGGTTATTTTATTGTTTGGTGTTTTAACTTATTTGAAGCCCTAAGATTGATGAGGGGAAGGGGAGAATGTAACCAAGCCTGTAACCCCCGTTACTATACCTCCGTTACTGTAATCCAGATTACACATTTTAAAATGTACTCTAAGACGTTACAGTTACCGTTTTTTTGTACTCTGATTACGTACCGGCGTTACATGTAATCCGTTACTTCCCAACCCTGGCAATGGGTAATAGCCTAGGCCTACAATGTCATTGGTAAATTCCCCTGTATAAGGATACACTAACAAGCTATTTCTGTGGGCTTTAACTGTCACGCCTTTAAATTAATTTATGGGAATTAAATAAATGAATAATAAATGCAAGCTCACACACTTAGAGCTTGTAATAGATCTTCTATTTTCAGTTCATTCAACAAAATGAATGAGGCTGACTTATAAGTTTCTAAATAATGGCCCGGGTGTTTATGGGGGTGGGGTATAGGTGTTTTTGTTGGTTTATAAAAGTATATCGGAATTGACCGGGTGTGTCCAATTGGCAATACAGATGGGTGACAACCGTCACACGACTCCATTACCTGATCATGATGGACACAGATACCAGAAAAATAAAGAACAGGGACAGAAGATTTTTTGGGGCTGCTGGCGGAGGACGTGTAACGTTTTCATCCAGACTCGTTATTTTGACGTCCATGCACAGAACCCCGCGATACACGTGTCGACGGCGGTGCCTCCACATCACAACCATGGGTCAGAGGGCGACGTAATCGAATGTTCAACCTTTAAGAACACGCTTCTGAATATGATAGTACAAGACCCAACGAAACCCACAAGACGTGTCTACAACGAAGCCGTGAGAGAAGCGAGAAGGGCGAGGCCGGGAGTGGCATTGGGTCCTTTAATCCACATCTTTATTACGTCATCATTGAGAGCTAATTATCCCAGTTATACCCTGACGTCATATGCTGGGACGATACATACGCATCAAAAGGGGCGCAAAGTAACCACAGTATACCGCTAATCAACTTACAAATCACATATACATATACATAGAGGCATTTCCTTGAATCCACCCTACACTGATCGACATATACGTCACCATCGAAAGCCGTCACTCATGCGTATGAGCAATGAATACTTGTGCATGATATGGCAGTGGTGTCATATTACATACATGTATACATGGGGGCATTACCTTTAATCCTCCCGACACTAAAACATATTGGTCCTCATTCACAACGGCGTTTACGCTCATAAAGTGACGTTACGTGAGCGGAGCGTGAGCGGACAGGCATTTACGTGGATTCCCACATTACGTGGGAATTCATGAACTTGAACGTGAACTTGACGGTGACGTTGTTTGGGCGGAAATTCCGCTAAAAGCTGCGCCAGCTCAGAGAGTAGTGTACGGCTTTCGTAGATTTATTCAGAAGGCTTTAGTCTTCATGCTGAATCAATTAAAAGTCCCCAAATCTCAGATAAAATATGTAGGCATGTGTCCAAAACATTGGTCAGCACATAAAAAAATGATAGCTTATATAAAAGCAAAGTATCACTTGTATGTCTAAATGCATGCATTCTAGAGGCAGGTTAGCCTAGAGTCCCATACAGAAACTGCCCCTGCAAGCCCGACACCTTTTTATTTATTTATTAGGATATTTCTAGCATGCGCGATTGCGCTGCTCACTTGACAGCTTTCTACTCGCAGTGCAAAGCGTTGTGAGCTTGTAGATCGGCTCTCGCGGACTCGCGCTGCATGTTAAAAAACAAACTCACAATTATAATAAGAACATACACTTATCTGCATTCTGCACTGTACGAATCCAACGTTGTTTAGTGTAGTAATGCCTGCAGTAGGCAATGGCATATTGAAATTGTTTTGTTACGGAGCTCCTTTGAGTCAGTCTGACTGTCGGTGTGTGTGTGTTGGGGGGGGGGGGGGGGACAGCACAGATGTCCGGGCCCGGACAGCACAGATGATTTCTATGGTTCACAGACATGCCGGTCTGACAGACAGACAGCAGTCACGAGGGCTCATTAGCCCTATAAAAAATAGAAGTCCACATTATTGCATATTAATTATATACATAACTCGCGCTGTTTGCTTGAAGATCTGTCCGTGCAGAGACCCGCCTGTCAAAATTTACTGCTCTACAAGCTCATCGCGGCTGTTGTATATAATTTAAAGCTCTGTGCTGGCTATGATGACGTATTTCGATATTTCCTGTTGCCTTATATGGTGTGGGATGGGCGTGGATGTTCCATTTAACCAGGCGACACCAGGCGAATCGCTTGGGGAAAATGCGGAAAGGCTACACTCTGCGATCCGCACAAATTAAGTGATTACACCAGCTTCCCTGAATAAGACAAATACAAAGACAAATCGCAGCGTGATCGGACAGAGAAATACGATGATATTTAGTATCTGTTTACGCATACGTTACACTCTGGCGTATTTCTCCTTTGTGAATGAGGACCATTGTCATTATGTCACCATCGGAAACCATTTTACACCCTGGCATTGGGTCCTTTAATCCACATCTTTATTACGTCATCATTGAGAGCTAGTTATACCAGTTATACCCTGACGTCATATGCTGGGACGATACATACGCCATCAAATGTGACCACAGTATACCGCTAATCAACTTACAAATTACATATACATATACATAGAGGTATAAGAAAAAAATCTATATATCATTCTTATGTACAGATCACCTAAAACAGACCTTTCTGAATTGAAGACATTTCTCGAAAACTTGATAAAGTATCTACCCTCTTCAACTTCTTCTATTATGATACTAGGATATTTAAATGATGACCTGTATAGTGAGAGAGATGGAAGTATAAAGACCTTCATGTCCAGATTAGGCTTTAAACAATTAATCACAAATATTGTGTAGTAAGTATTTTAGACCATTTCTTTCACAGAGAAGCTGAGATTTGACAGTTTGTAGCGGTCGACAGTAGTACTTGTGTGCAATAAGCAAGTAGGCACTCGACAGAGTGCAGTTCTAGTTATTATTATTGTGTTCATGGTCAAAATCGTTCATGCTAAATATAGCCCTGGTTCTTCGGACTAGTGATAGGTAGTTGTTATTATTGTGTAACTACAGGTGGGGGTGAACAATTCCCATGTTTGTACGCTTTTTAAGGCAATAGAGGGTATGACATCATCATCTTACCCGGAAGTTATGCAGGAACCCCTACTGAGGCAAAAAAGTACTTTCTGGCCTTGACAGTCCATACATCCAAACTGAAAAGTCCTATTTGATTGCATTAAATGACATTAAACAACATTAAACTCACTTTACCACTCACTTTGCCCCTCGATTTTCCACTCTATACCTGCACTATTATTTTATATAAATGTCACTTGTTTTTACAGGTTCATGGAGAGAGTGATCCCTTTGGTCATGTGCCTGGCGACACAGAAAACGGTGGGCCAATACCGGAGTATTCTCAGGCATGTCAAACGGAAAGTACATCAGCTAACGGGCAATGAATGGCAACCACGACGAGTTGTGACTTGTGACTGACTTTGAGTCTTCACTCCTTCTCGCACTAGAGGTAGAGCTGAGAGATAGCAGGCTGAGTGCCTGCTATTTCTATTTTTGCCAATCATTGTGGAGACGCGTCCAAGAGCTGGGGTTGGTTGTGCCCTATCATAATCACAGAAAACTGCAGAAATGTATCCGGAAGGTCATGGCCATCGGGTATGTGAAAATGTGATAGGCCTGTGTCCCATGTTGTAAAAATGACATTTCTGTTTTTGTCTGGGGAGTAAAATGGTGACCCATGGGACGGACCAGAAAGGTCTGTCTGATGTTATCCATAAGGCTCTTTATAGGTCTAATTTCACGTTATTGCTATCCTTTTCCTGGTTAAGAGCTGTTTAATTTATAATAATTACTTTCTGTTAATAATGTATTACAGGTACCTGCCCCAGGATACGGTGCAGGCGAACTTCCGGAGGCTGGTCCAGAAGAGGTCCACAAGACGTCTGGTGGAAAGATTCGAAGACCTAGAGGACTTTTTCATATATGTTGAGAGGAATTACATCCGAGATGGGTGCCGCTTTCCAGTAACACTGTGGAACGTCCACAATGAGAACCATCTCAAACAGGACCAACAACAATGTTGCATGTAAGATTGAATGCACCAAGTCTCTGTCTATATGTATGTCTGTCTGTGTGTAATCCACGTAACTTGACAACCGTTAGCCCCACCGACTTCAAATTCGACACGTGCGTTCCACACCACAGCAGGGGGTGCAGTGCCCGTTGTTGAGTCGGTCGGACCCACAGTCTAGAACCGCCCCAAAAAGGCCTCTGCCCGGGCTCTGGAACGGGTCCCTGCCCATGCGTCCATATATGGAGCTGCCTGTTCTGACCTCACAACACTCCATATTTGGGCATACCTGACACAGAACTCCATATATGGGCATAAAAGGGAGACAGACATAATATCTGGGTGGGGCATGCATTTCCAACTTGCATCGTTCCAATAGGCCAGTGCCCAACGGGCACCGTTGTAGAGGCCCCACAGGCACAGTTCTAGTATAAACCGGTTATAACATGGTTTTAGACGGCCATTTAAAATTGCTCAGCGGGTGGACATCTTTCATTGAAAGATATAGATACAATTTGGAGATGTCTGAACAGTTTTATTTTCTCATTATGAAAACATAAATCTTTTTCTACTTTAGCCTTTCATCACAGGTGGAATCCAGTGAATGTGGAGCCACATCCAGAATGGAATCTGATTTGTCTAAATGAGTCATGTGACCATTTAAACCAATCGGATTTCAATCTTGATGTGGCACAGATCTGATTCAGGCTAGATTTGTCTGCCAGTGTAAATGGGGCCTTAGTGGCCTTGCTCAGTCTGGCTCCCCGTAGCTCAGTCTGGTTCCCCGTAGCTCAGTCTGGCTCCCCGTAGCTCAGTCTGGCTCCCCGTAGCTCAGTCTGGCTCCCCGTAGCCTCACGTACTTCAGTCTGGCTCCCCGTAGCCCCACAACCTTCAGTCTGGCTCCCCGTAGCCTCACATCCTTCAGTCTGGCTCCCCGTAGCCTCACATCCTTCAGTCTGGCTCCCCGTAGCCCCAAGTCCTTGAGCAGGCGTGACGTGGAGCTGCCAACAAAGCCTCTAGCTCCCTCCCAACTCCACCGGGTACGTCCTCACACTCCATCCACTTTCCCTGCACTCCGCAAACCAGGTCTGCATATTTCTGCCATCTTTCTTTCGTAAGCAGCTTCCAGTCCCTCCTCCTATGGCGCTGTCAGTTTAATCAGCAGTACTGACTTCACTGCTGCAGACCACAGCACCACGTCCGGTCTTAAGGTGGTGGTGCAGATTTCCAGGGGGGAACTGGAGCTGTCTACCCAGATCCACTTCCATCTTCCACTCTTCCCCTGGTGTTACAATTTACACATTTAGCAGACGCTCTTAATCCAGATCGATTTACAGTAAGCAAGAACAAAAAAAACAGTGGAATATATATCTAAGGAAACTACATGTGTATACACTATAGAGTGCTATGTCTACATAAAGTGCTATTTAAGTTACACAAGTGGATGGAGCCTATGCATACGCCTGTAGGAGGTCGAGGCTAGGGCAAGTAGTACGGCAAGTGCTACGGGCAACAGCTTAGAGGGTGGTGCTCTCTTGCTGGAGTGTTCTGCAGGTTCCCCCTGCCTGAGGAAGTGGATCCTCTGTTGTCTCCTTAATGGACTTCAGGTTATTGGCCTCCTGGCGACGTTCCTCCAGAACCTCTGCCAGCTTCCTGAGCATTTGGTTGTGCCGCCATGTGAGCTCGGCTCGCGAAACCCTCCCAGTTTGTCCGTCGCCCGTGCTGTTGGGACGGTGGATAACTCTATGGGAGCAGATAATGCTGACGGCGCGCTGAACGCAGTCCGTTCATTCACTTGCAAACGCAAAAAAGTGTCGTTCTTGATTGTGTTACGCACGCGAGAATCACATGCGCGCGCACGAATGGGGCCTTTTGATTTGGTGTAGCGCCAGGGCTCTCAGAGGGGTTGATTTGCAACTTCTTGGCTGTCCTGACTCCTGGCATGTTGTCTTCAAGACTAGAGTGAAGAGAGATGATGCTAAGACACTGTTGAGCCGCACTTTTTAGTTATCGTTGTTTTGGTTTAAAGTAAAACAGTAGGCCTGCTGTAACCACTTTCATTTTCAACATTATTTCTCTGTCATAAGTGGTTTTCAACGAGTGGTCCGCACGCGGGGCGGCCTCTAATAATCACGCATTGAGCGCAAAAAACGAATGGAACCCCTGATTAAGAGAGTGGTTTCACCTGGGCACCCAGCTGAGGTGTGTCTGAGTTAACGAGACTGTCGGATTAAATGTGGCGGCGATAGCTGAGTGGTTAGTGAGTGACCCCCCTGGGCAGTCAGAGACCCTGGTTGTCTCATAGCTGGGAAGTCAGAGACCCTGGATGTCCCATAGCTGGGCCCAGAGACCCTGGTTGTCCCATAGCTGGGCAGTCAGAGACCCTGGATGTCCCATAGCTGGGCAGGCAGAGACCCTGGTTGTCCGATAGCTGGGCAGCCAGAGACCCTGGTTGTCCCATAACTGGGCAGTCAGATACCCTGGTTGTCCCATAGCTGGGCAGCCAGAGACCCTGGTTGTCCCATAGCTGGGCAGTCAGATACCCTGGTTGTCCCATAGCTGGGCAGCCAGAGACCCTGGTTGTCCCATAGCTGGGTGGTTAGTGAGTGACCCCCCTGGGCAGCCAGAGACCCTGCAGGTTGTCCCAAGTTCGCTCGCAACAATTAGCTGCAGTACACTGCTCCTATATTTGTAGGTGTTTTTGTCTTACACAAACATTGACATTCCAATTGACAATGAATGGAGAATTTACGTCATGTGGACGAGCAAAATGAATGGATGATGTACGATGATAAGAGCGCCCATCACTTTACAGTACACAGATGTGATTTTATTACAGTAGGTTTGTACATTGTATAGGAAGTGATGGGCAGCAGGTGGGCCCACCTCACATGAGGGCAGCCTACAATGGAGAAGTAAGGCGCCTCCTTCCCTCTGCTAGCCTGGGACTCCGCCTTGGGCAAGCGGTATTACTCTCTCAGCCCCCCAGCTATGGGTCAAATAGCATCCTGGGCAGATGGGGCTCGGTAACCTTGGCTGGTAACTTATCTAAGTGAAGGAAAGCAATGACCTCAAACCTCCGCTGCCTTGCTGCCACACCCATCCACGGGAAAGGCTTCGGGAGTCAACCCAGAGGAAAAATCAGGAGCTGGAGTTCCTAAGGCAGGCCAAGACCATATATGGAAATGACCTGGCAACTCCTGCGATGGCGCTGGAAACCAAGTGTATTGGCTCTGTCTTTCCCTTGGACCTTTCCAGCGATGTGGAGAGGGGGGACCTGCTGCATGGGTAACAGCTTCTTCCCCATATATACCTAGCCAGGATTTACACCCTGGAGAGGACACTCCAGCTTCGCTATGCAGCGTTGACACAACACGGGAAGCAGCAGTCTACCGGTTATAAGTCTTATGCTCGTTTGGCGTAGAGCTAGACACCAGGGGCTGCTTCCGACGGTGGGAGAGGTCATCCTCAATAGGTCCGCTAACCTCACTGGGTGTGTGGGGTTTAGGAGAAAAGCCGACAAGCGGATCGTAAACTGCACACTAGGCAAAAAGAAAAAGAAGTCCCCAGCCCTAAAGTTGGGCACCTGGCAGGACAATGACACCAGGCTTTTTAGACAATTTGCAAGACGTAAGTGATGTGCGCAAGACAGCTGTCATCGACCTGGAACTAACCAGGCTGCAGATGGACATTGTCGCCCTCCAAGAGACAAGGCTCCCAGATTCGGGTTCCATGAGAGAGAGGAATTTCACCTTTTTCTGGCAGGGGAAACCATCAGGCGAGATCAGGGAACGAGGTGTGGGATTTGCGGGCAGGAACAGCTTGCTGGGATCTATTGTCCCACCCACAGAGGGAACTGACCGAATCCTGTCTCTTCAGCTCCACTCACTTGTAGGACCAGTCAGCCTTATTAGTGCCTATGCACCAACCCTGACTTCCCTAGCAGAAGCAAAGGACACGTTCTACGACGACCTCAGCACAACCATCAACAGAATCCCGGAAAAGGAACCACTGTTCATTCTTGGTGATTTCAACGCCAGAGTGGGTGCCGATTACAACTCCTGGCCTACCTGTAGGGGTCAGTTTGGCACTGGGCGATTGAATTAAAATGGGCAACGCCTACTGGAGCTTTGCTGTCACCATGGTCTCTGTGTCACTAACACCTTCTTCAACACAAAGCCTCAACATAGAGTGTCTTGGAAACACCCTCACTCTAAGCACTGGCACCAGCTCGACCTGATGCTCACAAGGCGGCCCGGTCTATCCAATGTCAGGCTGACACGTAGCTACCAGAGTGCTGACTGTGATACCGATCACTCGCTGGTGTGCTGCAAGGTGAAACTGCGGGCAACGAAACTGCATCGCACTAGACAGCAAGGCAGACCCCGCATCGACACCAGCAAGACACACGACCAAGGGAAAGTGCAGGACTTTGCACGAGTGCTGGATGAATCTCTTCCGGGCCCACCCAGTGACAATGCCCACGAAAGATGGACATACCTCAGGAACGCCATCTATAATGGTCCTCCTTTGGAAAGAAGACCAGCAAGTCGGCAGATTGGTTCGAGGAACACTCTGAGGAAATGATACCCATCATTGAGAAGAAGAGTGCCTTGGCGGCCTTCAAACGCTGTCCTAGTGAAAATAACCTGCTGATCCTTCGGGCTGCCCGCAGTACAGTGCAACAGAGTGCCAGGCGATGCGCCAATGACTACTGGCTCCAGCTATGCTCTCAAATACAGAACGCAGCTGACATGGGAAACATCAAGGGTATGTACGAGGGAATCAAGCAGGCACTGGGACCAACACAGAAGAAAACCGCCCCTCTGAAGTCTGCCACGGGTGAGGTAATCAAGGACCGGGCACAACAGATGAAGCGATGGGTAGAACACTATTCCGCTTTATATGCCAAGGACAACATGATTACGGAGGAGGCCCTAAGTAACATCAAAAGTTTGCCTGTGCTGGAGGAGCTCGATAGTCAACCAACCCTTGAGGAACTCAGCCAGGCCCTGGATTCTCTTGCCATTGGCAAGGCACCAGGAAACGACGGCATTCCTGCAGAGGTCTTGAAGTGCCACAAAGAACCCCTCATCACCGAGCTGCACGACATCCTCTGCCTCTGCTGGAGAGATGGTACAGTGCCACAAGATATGAGGGATGCTAACATCATCACACTGTACAAAAACAAAGGTGACAGGAGTGACTGCAATAACTACCGCGGCATCTCCCTCCTCAGCATCATTGGGAAGCTCTTTGCTCGTGTCGCATTGAAGAGGCTCCAAGTACTGGCAGAGAGTGTTTACCCAGAATCACAGTGCGGTTTCCGAGCCAACAGGTCTACCATAGACATGGTATTTTCCCTCAGGCAGCTACAGGAGAAATGCAGGGAACAAAGACAACCACTCTTTGTAGCCTTCATAGATCTCACCAAGGCCTTTGATCTGGTCAGCAGGGATGGCCTCTTCAAGATCCTCCATAAAATTGGATGTCCGCCCAGGCTCTTGAGCTTCATCAAGTCCTTCCATGAAGACACAAAGGGCACAGTGGTCTTTGACGGCTCAACATCAGATGCCTTTGACATCCGTGGTGGAGTGAAACAAGGCTGCGTCCTCGCCCCGACCCTGTTCGGGATCTTCTTCTCTCTCGTGCTGAAGCATGCATTCGGATCTGCCACAGAGGGCATCTATCTCCGGACCAGGACGGATGGGAAGCTCTTTAATCTCTCAAGATTAAGAGCAAAGACCAAAGTTCAGTTGAAATGCCTGCGAGAGTTCCTCTTCGCAGATGATGCAGCAATCACCACCCACTCAGCTGAAGAGTTACAGCAGCTCATGAGCCGCTTCAGTGAGGCTTGCCACAACTTCGGACTTACAATCAGCCTGAAGAAAACACAAGTCATGGGACAGGACGTGGACTCACCACCTAACATCAAGATCTCCAACTACGTATTGGAGGTCGTCCACGACTTTGTGTACCTGGGCTCAACAATCTCAGACTCCCTCTGTATTGACCAAGAGCTAAACAAGCGCATTGGAAAGGCAGCTACCACCATGTCCAGACTGACCAACAGGGTGTGGACCAACAGCAAGCTGACACAGCAAACTAAGATCCAGGTCTACAGAGCATGTGTCATGAGCACCCTCCTATATGGCAGTGAGTCCTGGACGTTGCACGCTCGTCAGGAGTGTAAACTCAATGCCTTTCACATGCGCTGCCTTAGACGCATTATGGGCATCACCTGACAAGACAAAGTGTCAAACAACACCGTCCTGGAGAGTGCTGGAATCCCCATGTACAGCACTCTGAAACAGAGACGCATGCACTGGCTCGGTCATGTGGTGAGGATGGATGTCGGACGGATTCCTAAGGATCTCCTCTATGGAGAACTAGTTAACGGAAAACGTCCTGTAGGCAGACCAAAACTGCGCTACAAAGACATTTGGAAGCGAGACCTGAAGGCCTTGGACATCGATCTGGATACCTGGGAAGCTGCAGCATCCGATCGCACAGCTTGGAGACAGATCGTCGACGGCGGTCTCTCCAGGTTTGAAGAAACGCTCGCCCAGCAGTCCGTGGCAAAGAGACTGAGGCGAAAGAATAAGGCCCAAAACCAACCAGACAGACCAGCATCAGTCTTTCCCTGTGTGAAGTGCGGAAGGGAGTGCAAATCCCGCATTGGTCTATTCAGCCACACTGAACGCTGCACCAAAAGCAGAAGAACCCCTATCCAGAGCGCGACTCCATCGCCTGCAGGGTGTGAGCGTGACATGTTTTGGGTACTTCATTCCATCGCCTGCAGGGTGTGAGCGTGACTGATCCAGTGATTGTCTGATATCCTGATTGACGTCATTCGAGCACAATGCTCTTCCTCAGACTAAGGAAGGAAGAGCATTGTACTCGAAACGTCCCAGTCATTCATTTGTGCAAATAAAGGCACATATCACTAGCATCGGAGCCCACAGTGTGCTTCATTCCTTATCCTTGTATACTAGGCTACTCATCGCTCGGCACCTGCCCAAGTTTGGGTTGGATTGTGCATGTCTTTGTACTTTTTTCCAAAAATTCCACGAAGCACAATTCCTAATATATGATGTGTTAGAGGGTGTTTGGACCAATAAAAACTATATCACATTATTGCAATGTCTTTTGGGTCCCTTTTTAGCTTAGATTGACGTACTGGCCTAGATGGAAAGGGAGGAAGCGGTTGAAGTTGAGTGCGTTCTCATGGCAACCGACTTGAATGCTAGCTGTGTGTTGTGCTATTTCCCATGATAAAGTGGTCAAAACTGGTCACCCTTGTCTGGGTCATGTATGGGTTAAGTGGGCATGGGCTATATATTGTGGCGACTGAGCCAAACCGTGAGCCCAAAGGGTGTACAGTAATAGGCTATTGATTCACAATTTCACAGGATAAATGGCATTTGGCAGGTGGGGAAAGACCACTTTGATAGAGGTTGGGTTGTGTTGTAACCTTGCCATTATGTAACTCCAAATGTGGACAATAAATCAAAAATAATTGTTCCAGTGAAACTGATGATTCAAAATATTTACTTTTTTTTATTTTTAATAAAATGTTACCTTTCCATTTTTATTAGGAAGAAAACCTGTGGAGATCTGTGGACCCGGATTCAAATCTTCAAATAGCCTAGTAAAACCAACAGGACTTTTAACTTGTCCAAATATGACCTCATCACATTTGTGACGACGGCTAAGGCCGTTTTTAGCCCAACGACTCGTTCTTTGTGCAATAATTCTTGGAATGCACCCAGAATCATGAAAACCCCCTAGTTTGACACATCACATATGCTACTTAAAGCATAATGAATTGTTTTGCATTATAGGTGTATGGTCACATAGACTATAACCCCATATAAAGGGTGGATTCATGGATGTATACAATATACATAGACAATATTTCAGGTCAAAAAAACAAAACAAAACAAAAACAATATACCAAATTTCCCACTCCATGCCGTCAGCTGCCGGACTAATCTTGTCTTATCCATCTAGGTACTGGACCAAGGTCAACATAATGGTGGAGCACGTTTCAGATGTTTGACAGAGAGAAAACAATGTGTTATTATTGGAATACCATCTGCATTTTAATTTGGTTTTCAGAACAATAACATCAGGCCTACAACTTAAGTATGTGTTCATCTCTTTGGCCATAGTGTCATAACCTTGTCATATCCTTGCTGCCCTAAGCCTGCTTTCTCCAAATTCAAACTTGTTGTGTTTTTCATCAAATAATGAATAATAACTTGATAGCATACACTGACACCACGGCGCGTAATCAGCGCGTAATCAGCGCCTCAAACTGTGACTCCGCCCTATTTTGGGGGAAGTTGTGATTTGCGCTTGTTCATTGCAATGCAATTTGCGGCATTTTCAAAACAATATTGAGCAGAGTAGCGATTATCAAACGTATTTATTATTATTATATACCTTTATTGAAAGAATAAACCCCTTGAGATGTCACATCTCATTTTCGAGGGGGTCCTCAACACAAATGAACAGTACATACAATACATATGATACAACAACAATACTTCCATGTATACACACAAAACAAAAACAGAACAAAACAAAAGCTCTCCCAAAGATTGCCACTCCCATCCCACCAATTCAACCCATAAATAGCAGAGTTCTTGTGGAAAAAACTGCATACTCAGAGCACAATAGAACCATGAAAATGAGCAGAGTACATACATGCGGTACCAATAAGCAAATATAATAATAATAAGCAGAGCTAATAATAATAAGCAGAGTATACATGCATGTAAGAGAAAGAGAGGCAGCACATAGTTTGTTGTGAAAAGACAATGCAGCCCATGAGAGATTAACGCAGTGGCGGGCCGTGCCGAAATGAACTACGCCTTCAACACCCCCCACCAACAACCTGTCATATGTTCTTATACAACATTAAACCACGCAAAAATTGGTGGAACTGAACCATACTCATATCAGGCTCTGTAATATCCCAGCTATGCTGCACCGGCGGGGACTAAACACACGCAGCGCGTGCGTGCACACACACACACACACACACACACACACACACACACACAAGTGGCTCCGCAGCGCACAGCCACATGAGACTCGGCCACACACACACTGTGGGCACGGACAACCACAAGTCCTGAAGTCCACAACCATAGCCTATAAAACGATCAATCATCAATAAGCTGCGTCGCATCGCAATCGCATGTATATAAATATTATATATAAAGATCCTTACCATGGCTGCCTGCATCATACCAATGTCTACCCTGCAAGCTTTTCTTGAAGTCCTTCCTTCTCGAAAAATGCTTTGACTGTAAATCCACCACTAAATCTGTTTCTTCTCCTCCTTCAGCCGTTTTCCGCGTTTGTTTGTGAGTTAAATCTATTTAGCTCCTCAATCAACCCACATATAGGAACTCGCGCAGAAAGTTTGAAAGACCCAGTTCTCTTTTCTCATTTGACAATAGTTCCCCCCAGCGATGGGATCCAAGCAAGACGTTAACGTCACCAAAGGCCAGCTAGCTGGCGCTGGAACTTGAAAGAAACGCCCAGCAGGGCAAACTCAAAATCTGATTGGCTAAGGAACCTGTCAATCTCTATATTGCTCCCATTCATTTCAACGGCAAGGGGATTCACTGGAGTTTCTGCAGGCCTTCCGGTAGAGAATTTTACCCGGAGACAACACAAGGAAATAATCTCATTGGTTAAAAAAAACCAAGGGCTGTTGTACCTGCACAGAATGGAAGCAGAGCATCCAGCCTGTCTGAGTGAGAAACAGTGCAGTGGCAGCGAAATAAATATAATCTTATATATAATATTATAGATAATATTTGTTAAAAATAAAAACTTATTATAAAATATAAATTTCTGCATCAGGCAAGTGGGCCAGCAGAGAAGGCCTTGCTGGCCCTGACGGCACACCACTGGATTAACGGGATTTAGAAGCATGAGCACTGAGTTGAAAGATGAGTAAAAATCGATTCTTTAAATACATTGAAAGAGGTGATGGATCTAAGTGAACTTGGTAATTCGTTCCAATCAGATGGTGCTTTAAATTTGAATGCATGGCGACCACTTTCCTTTGTTATCCTGGTGGGAACCATAAAGTAGGGATGATCAGTATGCCTTAGGTTGTATGATGGTGTGTACAGGACAAGATATTGCTTCAGATACTGAGGATAATTAAAGAAAGTGCATTTGAAAATAAATTGTAGCCAGTGTGAATGTCTTCGCGATTTGGGTGATAACCAGTTCAAAGACTCGTACATGGAGCAGTGGTGAGTTCTATAAGGGCATCTCAATATGAATCGACATAGATTGTTATAGGTTACATTAAGGGGGTAGAGATTTGTTTCGGTGGTATTCTGGTATATGATGTCTGCATAATCTATTATTGGTAGTAGTAGCTGTAAGATTAATCTTTTTCTGATCTGGAAGGTGAAACTGTTAATGGATCGATATAAAGTTTTCAGACTGTAGTTTATTTTTTGAACAATTGAGTTGATATGGGTCTTGAATGAAAGAGAGGGATCCAGCCACAGGCCTAGATATTTAAACTCCTCTACTTTCTCCAAAGCTGTACCATCTGTGAAGTTGAGGGATAAGGGAAGGGGGTTTGGTCTTGGGGCGAACAGCATACTGACAGACTTTTTCTTGTTCAGCAACAGTTTATTAAAGTGAAACCATTTCTGAACAGAGTCAAAATCTGCCTGTAGCGTACGCTCTATTTCAGGGATGGATGGTTTTGAAAAATAAATAAGTCATCGGCATATAATTGAATATGGATATTGGAGCAAATTGAAGGTAGATCATTTATAAATATTGAGAAGAGCAGTGTCCCCAAAGATGAGCCTTGGGGTACACCTTTTCCATTAGCATAGAGTCTGATTGGGTACCTCGAAATGAGACACACTGATGCCTGTGATGTAAATATGAGTTGAACCATAATAGAGATTGTCTTGAAAGACCAATGGCATATAGTTTATCCAGGAGAAGATAGTGGTCCACCATATCAAATGCCTTGGTGAGGTCAATAAATATTGACGTTAAATATTACGATTAAGTATGCGTTTTAGATTTCAACCTGTGTTTCTGCCATTGCATGGCAGGCACCCAGAATAATTATAAACAATACATGTTCCGGAACTTCGACGTCTATGGCCGGCCGCACGGTTTACCAAAGCCCCGCAATATATACATCAAAACGTGCGGCTCGGCCGGGAATGGTGTGCTTGTGCTTTTCTTTCCGATTCGTGTTACCGTGCCGACGTAATTCGCAATAAACGACGCGAAAAATGCCCCATTCAAAGTCGATGGGGAGACGCGGGTAAAAACAGAAAAGGACACGTTACTTTGGAGCCACATTGCTCTGGCATACTGGTACGTAGAAACACGATTTAAACGTCAAACAGCACACGAGGCCATCGACTTTGTGGTGGTTCAGACGGAATTCGAATACGTTGCACGGTTTGCCCGCTATCGTAGTTCAAAGTGTGTGTGGTCTGAGCAATAATCTCGACTCAGAGTGTCGCACGCCCAGAGAGAGAGAGCTGGTTAGAGTGAGAAGCCAATGTGAAGACTGTACCGAAATTCTCCGAACAAATCGTCCTCACGGCCAAAATATTCACTTTACACGCATGGGTTTCGGTAATTTTGTAGCCACACTCGTCCTCTTTCACCCAATGTCACAACCAAAGCCCAGATACATACAGTACGTGAACTACAGCCCTGAAAGCGACAGGTGTACCATCATAATGGGTCATAAACTCCATGTTAACTACCTGAATGAGTCAGCAATTTTTTCATCACAAGTACAATTCCTAACTCGCTCTTATAACCACGTTTTTTATCGTACCAATACCACGATCGCACACGGCGTACCTCAATGTCTCGGGTCACTCACGGCGAAAACAAAAATTGCATTCGACTTTTACTTTTTGCGATAGAGCAATTTGTTCGGACATACGTCAGTGGGCTTTTAACTTTCAATACTGTTTGCATTTGCATAGACTAGCCCAGGTGAAAATGATACTTTGTTAATGATTCAAGGTCACCTGACCACCTCTCACACACTCGCGCACACACGCACATGCACGCACATGCACACATGTGCACGCACACACACACATTGAAAGTCAATGGAGAAAATCGGGGAAACACGTAACTCTTTCATTTCTCAACCGTTTCAGACGCGGGGCGGCTCGCCGGAACCGGGCCGCCCACCTGAGCGAAACCAAATGGACCCCTTAGCATGTTAGCATTAGCATGTTAGCATGTTAGCATGTTAGCATTAGCATGTTAGCATGTTAGCATTAGCATGTTAGCATTAGTATATTAGCATGTTAGCATTAGCATGTTAGCATTAGCATGTTAGCATTAGCATGTTAGCATGTTAGCATTAGCATGTTAGCATTAGCATGTTAGCATGTTAGCATTAACATGTTAGCATTAGCATATTAGCATGTTAGCATTAGCATGTTAGCATGTTAGCATTAGCATGTTAGCATTAGCATGTTAGCATGTTAGCATTAGCATGTTAGCATTAGCATGTTAGCATTAGCATATTAGCATGTTAGCATGTTAGCATGTTAGCATGTTAGCATTAGCATTTTAGCATGTTAGCATGTTAGCATTAGCATGTTAGCATTAGCATGTTAGTATTAGCATGTTAGCATTAGAATGTTGGTGGCAACGTAATGTGCAATAAACTTAGACAAAATACCCCATTGAAAGTCAACCAAATGGACCCTTACAGGGTCTGAGAGGCTAAATGTCATCAAATGGTGGTCCGTGGCTCAAATGCTGCACAGACTTGGCGAGCTGCAGGCACCCAGTCAAATTTCTTGAAATTTGTTTCTAGTTTAGTATATTATTCATTTTGTTCCAAAATTGTTTGGGATTATTAAAATTATTTGTCAAACAATCCTTAAAATGATTTGCTTCGGCATTTCTTGTTTTTGTTTTGCATGTATTCCTTAGTTGTTTATAAATATCCCAGTCATCAGGGTCATTTGACGAGCGACACTTTCTCCAAGCCTTATCCCTTTGTTTGAAAAGACGTATGAGCTCACCACTGATCCAGGGCAAATGTCTGCCTTTAACTTTAATTGTAATCCACGGAGCATGCCTGTCCATAACATTGGTCAATTCAGTATGGAAGAAATTCCAGGCATCTTCTACAGATGGTATCAGTTGGAACCTGTTCCAGTTTATATCAATCAAGTCACGCGAAAAAAGATCAATGTCTATATTTGTGTGTTTTCTTACTTTGATATATCTTGGTGGCAGGTTGGGTACTTTAATCTTCCAAACACAGAAGATGATGGAATTCTCATGGAAACGTATTTTAATAAATAAAGATTCAAAATGCATAGGGTTCTCCTTTGGTATAAGAAGCTCAGAGGCCAGATTTTAGGAAACATAATGTAGCCACTCCTCCTCCCGCTCTTGTGCCCCTATCAACTCTATATAGAGTATAGTTATCCAGCTCAATGGCATTGTCAGGAATATTACTAGTTAGCCATGTCTCAGAAATTGTAATTACATTAGGTTTATCATAGGCAACCCATGCCTTTAGCAAATTGATCTTAAGAAATAGGCTTCTAATATTCACATGTATACATAACATGTAGACCTTTCATGGTATTAATTGTACACAGGTAGTGCTACATGGATATGCATCATGATTGGAGTATACATAGAAATAAACATTATGCAGGGTTGAGGTGGGGAGAGCAGCACACAGGAGAGCAGATGAGTGACAAATAAACACACACACAGCACGCACACTCACAGACACCAACAAAACAGACAGAAAACAAAAAAAATAAAAATAAAGACAAGAACTGAGCGGAGCATGACAATGTGATGCTCATGCCAAAGTAGAAACTCAGTCTCTAAATGTGTTGGGAATACTGCCGGGGCAGTATTATCCATTAAGGGTACATTTGGCCAGAAATTATAATTGTCTCTCTGCTTATTGTTACCATTTATCTTTCCATCCTTACGTCCCCATACCATATCTTGCAGGAGTCTCAAATAATATGGCTGAAGAGGAACAGATTGTAATATTATTAGTAATATATATATATATATATAAAAGAAAAGAGAGAGAAAGAAAACAAAAACAAAAAAATAGCCAAAACAATCAAACAGAGATGAGGTATAATAGTCCCGAGTATCCTCTTCACTTCAAACAGGCCTGCAGCCATAGAAAATTCTTACCCCAGGCTAAAACCGGATGTGACGTTTTTGGGCGTTCCTGTCTAGCGTGGTGTCAGTGTATGCTACAAGTCTCACACAAAATCATCAGAAGTAGGTTAGCTTGAAATGTCTCCAAGTGAAGTGTTTTTAGCTTGTAGAGTTTTTGATGCGTTTGAATATTTGAATCCTGAAAAGTAACAGTTTTGGACATATGAGGTGTCCACCCGACATAGATGATAATAATTGTGTAGGCCTAATCATTGTGTAACATTTCACATTCTCTCCGCAGTCATTATTGTCTGATATATCTAATCAATTTAATCTATCAGCGACAGTTACACACCTCCTCCACCAGGGGGCGAAATTCATTACGGTAACAGTGCCCTGGATCTTGTGTTACACACGTTGACCTGGAAGTAGAAGATCGTATAGTTCTTCCTGTTGACACGAGGTTTCTCCTAAACGAAGACGGTCTCACAACAAATGAGGTCAAATGTCTCATAAACGGAGTTAACATGTCTCTTAAAGGAGGTAAAATGTCTCTTAAAGGAGGTAAAACGTCTCATAAAGGAGATAAAACGCGTCAAATGGAGTCTGTACGGCTGGAGATAAACGGACACATGACGTCGGTGGGAGAACAGATATTGTGTGTTTTGGAGAAAAACACAAGCAGTGATGTTTGTCGGGTCAGAGTGTTTGTGTTGGAGCGCCTCAGTGCAGCCACACAGTTCATGTGCAGCCTCTTCCAGAGAGAAATGGAGACACTACACACTGCTGCAGGTGTGTGTGTGTGTGTGTGTTTGTATGTGTGTGTGTGTGTGTGTGTGTGTGTGTGTGCGTGCGTGCGTGTGCATATGCGTGAGTGTGTGTTTAGGTGCATGTGTGCGTGCGCACCCCATTCAATATTTGGGTTTGAGTTTTTGAAAATAGCAGTTCTACAAGCTCACTACGCGTCACATCAGCTATTTTCAGCCGAAGTCAGGGTTGGGAAGTAACGGATTACATGTAACGCCGTTACGTAATCAGAGTACAAAAAACGGTAACTGTAACGTCTTAGAGTACATTTTTAAATGTGTAATCTGGATTACAGTAACGGAGGTATAGTAACGGGGGTTACAGGCTTGGTTACATTCTCCCCTTCCCATCATCAATCTTAGGACTTCAAATAAGTTAAAACACCAAACAATAAAATAATCAGTTGATTACGCATGATAAATGATCATCAGTGCGCTGTGTCGCTGCTGCTGCCCATGCAGCATGCACTGCACACTGTGGGCACACGAGCAGCGCGCTCGCATCGGTCCCGACTCCCCCAGCAGCACCAATGGTTTTCCCCACCGTCAGAATCTAACTCTCCACTGTCTCCAGTCCCCATATACCATATTTATATTATATTATATTTCATAGCGTGATCTGTAGCCAGCGGACACTGACAGCTCTGTAACCGCGGGGACAAGAGGATGCATGTGTGTGGAGCCTCTGTGGACACGGGTGGCCGTGGGTGGCCGTGGGTAGTGAGATTCCGACGGGGAGTGGAATGATACGATACTGTTCAAATGGCACACCAGGCTATGCATTGCTCACTATATGATGCGGACATAACCATAACTCCATGGATGGCTCCATGGCTTAGCGTTGATTTCTAGATGCAAACTGAATCAGTCCGCGATTAATTACAGCTGTGGATCGCATCGCGAAGTCAAACTGGTTCACTCAATCGCGCATATAACAATTGCGCTAGCAAGCTTATTTGTCTCTGTGTGCGTGTGTGTGCGTGTGCGTGTGTGTGTGTGTGTGTGTGTGTGTGTGCGCGCGCGCATGCGTGTGTCTCTGTCTGTGTGTCTGCCTGTCTGTCTGCCAGCTCTGCCTGCCTGCCTGTCTGTCTGCCAGCTCTGCCTGCCTGTCTGTCTGTCTGTCTGTCTGTGTCTGCACTCTGTCATGGGAGAACATAGTTGTTAAAGTTCAATTTTTTATTTTATTTTTTTCTCAATAGGCCTACCAATTTGTACAGCATGCCTTAATTTGGCTGTATACATATATTATTTATATTTGTATATTTATTATAATGATTAGGAATTATTATTATAATGATTAGGAATTAATTTGCCTTTTGTGCAAACCTGTGCCTAGCCGAATAGGACTACATTTTAACATGAATCATAATGGTGGTACTTGAGAGCCAAATATTTTCTGAGGTGGTAGGCCTACTTGTTGTAAAAAGGTTGAGAACCACTGATTTAACAATATTTCTGTAGTTTTTTCTTAATTTCATATAGGCTCAACATTCTGCTCTGGTTATCAATGGTAAAACTTGTTTTATCTAATTAAATAGAGGTTTGCTTAAAAGTAACCCGTTACTTTTTAAATTGTGGTACTCGGATTACGTTACTGACTACAATTTATAGCAAGTAACTTGTAACTGTAGGGGATTACTTTTTAAAAGTAACCTTCCCAACTCTGGCCGAAGTATATACGTTTAAAGTGGTTATACTGATTTTGATGCTATTTTGATTTTTATGGGGACCCCCCCTCAAGGACCCCACTTTGAAAACGTGCTAGTTTGCATACCCCTTATCTATATAATTTAAAACAGTGGTTTTCAATCCTTTCCATATCAAGGTCCATTATTTATTCTGCATTTGAGCCACGGACCATCATTTGATGACAATTGCCTCTCGGACCCAAAATGTATGTATGTATGTATGTATGTATGTATGTATGTATGTATGTATGTATGTATGTATGTATGTATGTATTTGGTTAAAATGGGTAATGTTTAAAAAAGGCTAAAGCATGCTCTATTGCACTGGCCTAAAAGTGGGTCCTTAAAAACTGCTTCAACTTCTGAGATTTGTATTTGGTTCATTAGCCACCAGATGGCATACCTGGTAAAGTCCAAGCGTATGTATGTATGTATGTATGTATGTATGTATGTATGTATGTATGTATGTATGTATGTATGTATGTATGTATGTATGTATGTGTAGGAGCCAATTCCTTATATTCAATTATATTATTTATTGGCCCTCTGGTGGTGGTGATGTGTCAACTAATGAAGTCTGCTCTCTGCCCACTGCAGGATACCTTATAAGGAACTCTATGTCACAATAGGGGCGTGACAGACTGGCTTTTGACCTTGCCTGTTTGGTGTGAAGGATTTTGTGTTACTTTATTTGTTTTATCCTACAAGTTTAAGTTTTCCCGTTTTTGCATCCCTGTAAAGGAAGAAATAAACAACTTTAATTTAACACCTGAACCAACCTGGAATCATTCTATTATTTTATACAAACAAAGCAAGCGTCTTTAGCATGTTCAGTCTGCCCATGAAGTGGCTCACACTAAAGGAGAAAAGAGTTTCAACAAACGGATAAGTGGTCACTACAGTATGTATGTATGTATGTATGCACTTTAAAAGGGGGGCTTTTTAGTAAAATCCAAGCCTACAACACCTTCTGATATTTAAAAACCAAAGTTAGGTTACCAGTGAAGAGCCTGCCTATTCACTGGGGACTATGCATGGCAGAGGCGTCCACCCCCCTGAGTCCAAGTTAGACTAGACCGCATACCTAAATATGTATGTATGTATGTATGTATGTATGTATGTATGTATGTATGTATGTATGTATGTATTTATTTTCCGTACGTTTTATACATTATTGCAAATGTTTAACAATGATTTAACTCTTGAGAGTGTAAAATGGAACCAAATTGACCTGTAAGGGTCCATTTGATTTCATTTTACACTCTCATGTGGACTAGTCCTTATTTTTGCTGGGATCAATACCTTTACATCGCATCACGTTTTTTCTTTTGTTTTTGTTTTGGTGAACACAGGTGGAGGAATTGGTGAAACAAAGAAGGAGGAGAAAGAAATAAAGAAAAGGTCCAATGGAAAGAAGAAGACAGGTGATTAAGAAAAACAAATAGTACTTGTATTATAAATGTATGTAAATATTGATGCTTAAAAACAATACTTAATAATTGTTTCACCTGAAGATAGTGCCTCAATGATTGTTTGATCTGGGTTAGATAATTCCTTCCCACACACACATTTGTGTGATTGATTGATTGATTGATTGATTGACTGGTAGCATTGCCAAATTATAAATTATATAATAATAATCATACTATAATTAACTCAATGTCTGAATGTCTGTCAGAAACACCGCCGTATCTCCTCACCGCCTGCACCAATCGCTCCCACTTTTCACACAGGCATTGACCATAATAATATTAGTGAATTAAAAATGCGAAAACCCTGCAAGTATTTTTCTTGGGGGGGGGCTAGTAATAATAATAATTATTATTATTGTAACTACCCTGTGAAAGACCCGGCCGTAACTTGTTCCTCCAAGGGAGCTAGCTCTCTTGGCACGGTTGGTTGCTTGCCTTGTCTACTGAGTTGGGGATCGGGGTTCGATTCCAGCTCAGGGTGCTAAACGTTACATCATTATTATTATTATTATTATTATTACTATTATTATTATTATAAATATGACAATATCAATCAATGTGGAAAAAATCACCATGATGTTATTTTTGCCATTTCGCCTAGCCTTACTAAAACATTGAGTAAAACATCTGGAGAACATTGAGTAAAATGAATTCAATCACCCCGGGAGTGGGACGGGACAGTCCTTTGTTCGAGATGCTGTGTTTTAAATGACTCGACCACTAAGTCAACCGAGTGGAAGAAAGAGAGACAGAAAATTACAAAATAAATCAGCTGTTTTTCTCATTTCATTTTTCTTCCTCATCTTTCTTCCTCGCCTCCACAGAGGAAGTTCCTGATGAACAGCAGGAGAGGAGCTCCAGTCTGGTCCAGGAGGAACCACAGTCTTCACAGTTTAAAGAGGGACCAGAGGAGGCTGATGGTTCAACATTGACATTACTAGAAGTAAAGAGTGTACATGCTGATGAGAACAGAGAGACAGAGCCTGTAGCCGGTACCTCAACTGAACACATGAAAACACAAGCTGATGTAGAGGACTGTGGAACAACAGACCAGCTCCTCTCTTCAGACTCTTCTGCATCTGATGCTGAAGTCACTGATGACTGGGCGGAGACCAGGGAAGGTCAGTCAGCTTTAAACTCACTGAAATCAAACAAGACACAAAATGTGGAAGGACATTACAAGATGTCTCGAGACCTGAAAACTACATCCACGAGGAGTCACACAGGGAAGAAAAGCTTTATTTGTTCATATTGTGGCAAACAGTTTTCTGGAAAGAGTGATCTGAAGAGACACACAATGATTCATACAGGGGAGAAACCCTTTACCTGTACAGTGTGTGGCATAAGCTTTATTCGAATGCATCATCTAAAAAGACACACAATGACTCATAGAGAGGAAAAAACCTGTCAAGACCTGAAAGCTACCTCCATGAGGAGTCACACAGGGAACCAAACCTTTCCTTGTTCATATTGTGGCAAAATGTTTAATCACAAGAAACGTCTGAAGAGACACACAATGATTCATACAGGGGAAAAACCCTGTCAAGACCTGAAAACTACCTCCATGAGGAGTCACACAGGGAAGACAAGTTTTCTTTGTTCATATTGTGGCAAAATGTTTAGTCAAAAGTCTGATCTGGAGAGACATACAATGGTTCATACAGGGGAAAAACCCTGTAAATGTACAGTGTGTGGCAAAGGCTTTATTCGAATGCTACACCTAAAAATACATGAAATGGTTCATACAGGGGAAAAGCCCATTACCTGTACAGTGTGTGGCAAAGGCTTTATTCGAATGCATCATCTAAAAAGACACAAAATGATTCATACAGGAGAAAGGTCCTTTAATTGTAGAATTTGTGGCAAGGACTTTAGTCGAAAGGACTATATAAAAACACACATGAAAACTCATACAGTAGGAGAAAACTTTGTGGAAAATGTGTTGGTCTAGAATACACTACATCTGAAGATATACTGCAAGGATTTATATAGGTTAGAAGTTGTTACTTCCCCCTGGTGAGCCGTGGCGCCTGATGGAGGGGAAAGGAACTGGTCGGAATATCGTGTTCCTTCCACGCCCTACGTCCGGCAGGGGAAACTCCGCCCTGTCAGGTGAAAAGAAGCAGCTTGGACTCCTTATGCATAGAAAGAAGCATAGCGCCCAGGATTACATTTGATAATTGACACTGGGTGAAAACATGGGTTGCAAAAATTGTGGGATAAAAATGTAATAAAAAAGGTTAGACGACGTCAATTCAACAGTAATGTATGATCATTCATTCTAATCCAGGATGACAATGACAAGTCAGATACTAAAGCAGAATAATCACTGATAGAAACGTGTTCTCATGTCAGTGGATTTGAATCCATACATTCAACTTGATGTTTTGACTCTGACTTTGTACAAATTTCACCCACTTTGACAATAAAGTTGAATCAGAATCTGATGATGGAATTTCACCCACTTTGACAATAAAGTTGAATCAGAATCTGATGATGGAATGATTGTGTTTTTATATACTTTAGAATTGTATCCGCAACTCATAGGTTACTGGTAGAATAATATGAGCATGCCCATATTTGTCAAGATTTTAAAGGACAATCATTATTATATCTGTGAATCAGGGCTATTTTGGGTGTCTGCATATGATTGATATTCTCTTCATATACCATATAAAAATGTTCATCTACTGAAATTTGGTATAATATATTTCAGTACAACTTGAAATGACCTAAACACATTTAATTCACTTTCACTTACTGTTTCAAATTATTATACCCCAAAACACACATGAAATTTTCAATTTCTGTTGAAGGTTGGAAAAATAAATATTAATTGCCCAAGTGCAGTAGAGTAACTGCCTTCCATTTACATTTCACAAAAGTTTTGCTCGTGAGTCGTGTCGTACGTTCCAGTCCAAAAAAGCGCTTGAGAAACCTGTGCAAAGCCCCGCTGTTAATTTTGCATCGCATTGTAAACAGCTGTGCCTCGTTATAGCCACACAAGTTTCTAACTTGCGGTCACAGTCGCGATACTTTTCAGTTGTGTGGTACTTTTATATGGATTTAACTGTAACAGAAAGTTCTATCCACAGGCCCATCTCCCAGTCACGGAGCTGGGAGATGCGATCATGCGAGACGCGACGACGAGCAGCACGTTCATATCCAGCTAGAAGCCAGAAGTGTTGCCAGTATAACTCTATGGCAGAAACAAGCAACCTAGGTCTATACAAAATCACTGCAAGTCGTTTCTGGCCAGTGTTGCCAAATCTGTTTATAAGCGATTTGGGGATTATTTTTGTAGATTGAAAAAATATTGGGGGTCCTTCGCTCCTGTGACGAGGAATTTCCATCATGCATTCACTCAAATACGTTCGCACCCATGGTGTGATAACACCAAGGCCTGTCCAAACACAATGCCTTCTTGCCACCTGTGACCATCTCTACTGCTCCCCCATCACGCATTCACTCGGTCACCAAAAGGACATTAAATGTATTGACATGAGTCTATACAAATGCTTTGAAGCTCTGAACCACACTGTGATAACAACAGTGCCTGACACATGGCTCCTGTGACCTGGGATCATTTCCTGCCCTCCTTTCATCCGGTTCCCACACCCCCCTCTCTTCCTTCCTTCCTTTTGTCTATAACTGGAGGTTATGCAATAACCATGGTTATATAAAGGATATGAGTGAATCAATTCACTATGGGTTATGTCCATTCTTGGACGTAAGACAGAAGAAATCTATACACTCACGTTCTAATGATATTAGAACGGGCTTTTACGTCATGACGCAGCGCCAGTCCCTCCCCCGAGGGCATAAATACCTACGCTGTCGTCTAGGCGTCATTCGGTAATACTTTCTCCTTCTGCCGTTAACAAGCTAGAAGGGTATTTTGGTGAATTGATTCACTCATATCCTTTATATAACCATGGTTATTGCATAACCTCCAGTTATATTAAAGTCTACTCGTGAATCAATTCACTATGGGAGACCTAAAAAAAACTCCCTTCAAATCACTGAAGAACGCACCCGTCCTCACGTTCCCCCCAAGTTGTGACGTCACAGGCGTGACGGGCACAACCCTTACGAGACATCAATTATTGAGGTCAAAAGGTCACCGACATAATGACTTATAAGAGGTGGGACCAAAAAGACCTCCGGTCAAAATGGTCCCTGTTCCTATATAAGGAGCTGATGAACCATGTCACCTTATGTGCCCCGAGGCCTAGCCACTAACAGTCCCTATCGTCCTGTGAGTGTCGGCCTAAGTCCCATCCTAGCCATCAATATACGTACAGCCTTCCCGGTATATAGAGTTAGGTTGACTGTTTATTCATTCACGCATCCAAAATGCACATATCTATATGTCCACATATACTATATGCTCACCACCTTTATTTATATATAAACATCCTTAAGGGGCATACCTCAGCGGGAGGCAACCTGCAGAACCGCATGTGCCACAGTTGGTTCAGTAACGTCCAGGTTATAGAACCTGGCAAAGGTCGACGGCGAGGACCAACTCGCTGCCGTGCAGACATCCTGTATCGAGATACCCTTGTAGAGCGCCCAGGATGCCGAGATACCTCTAGTGGAGTGTGCCCTCAACCCCACTGGAGGCACCACCCCAGCCGTGGAATAGGCCAACTGTATGGCCTCCACAATCCATTGGGACAACCGCACCTTGGTGACCGGTTTTCCCTTTGCGCTAGCGCCCCAGGCCACAAACAGCTGGTTGCCCTTCCTGAAGAGAGCCACCCTGTCCATGTACACACGCAGGGCTCGTACCGGGCATAGACAATGTAACCTCCTGTCTTCCTCCTAAATGGGGGCGGATGGAATGACTGTAGGTCCACTGGAACACTGGCCAGGTTAGAATTCTTGGGTATGAAGGCCGGGTTTGGTTTCACCGTGACCCGCATTCTATCCTCACTAAAGACAGTGCAATCAGGACTCACTGAGAGCGCCTGTAGATCGCTAACTCTTTTAGCCATAGTGAGAGCTAATAGGAGGACGGTTTTTAACGTTAAGAATTTCCATTCTACTGATTCCAGTGGCTCAAATGGTGCCTTTGTCAGTGCGTCCAGTACTAAAGATAGGTCCCAAGGGGGAACCAGGGATCGAGTAACTGGGCGGGCCTTCCGAACCCCCCTCATGTATTGTCGTATGAGTGGGTGTTCACTCAGAGCCTTATCCCCCATGCCAATATGACACGCTGATACAGCAGCCAGATTGACTTTGATAGATGACTGTGACTTCCCATCATCCAGCATGCTCTGCAGGAACGTCAGAACCGTTCTCACTGAGGCCTGGAATGGTAATTCCTGGCCCGGCCTATCCGCACACCATCGCTCAAAAACTTTCCATGCAACATCGTACTGCCTCCTAGTGGACTGAGCCCTAGCCCCCTGAATAGTGGCTATCACGTTCGGGGGTAAGCCCTCAGCACTCAAATTGATCCTTTGACGGGCCAGGCCCATAGATCCAGGGTCTGAGGGCAAGGGTGGAAAATCTCGTAACCTGCTTGCGTGAGCAGGTCCTTCCGCAACGGGAGCTGCCACGCCTGGTTGTACAGGAGGGAGGCTATCTCTGACCTCCATGACCCCCAGGCCGGAGCTATGAGGACCACCTCTAGGCCTTGAGTCCTCACTCTGTCCAAGGTGGGTCGTATTAATGACAGCGGAGGGAAGGCATAAAGCAGACCCCGCGGCCATTCGTGAGCCAGAGCATCCAGTCCCAGTGACGAGCTCCCCTTGATGGAGAAGAACAGGTGGCACTTCGTGTTCTCCTCTGATGCAAACAGGTCCACTTTGGCCATGCCAAACCTGTCCCATAACTGCGTGGCCACCTCTGGGTGGAGAGACCAATCCGCATAGCGGAGCTGGCCCCTGGATAGCAGGTCTGCTCCTGCATTCAGGAGCCCCGAGACGTGACAGGCTCTGATCGAAAGGAGGTGCATGTCGCACCACGTGATCAGCCTGTGGGCTAGTAGATGTAGAGTCCTGGACTTGAGTCCGCCCTGTTTGTTGATGTAACACATCGTAGTGGTGTTGTCCGTCCTCACTAGGACGTGGCGGCCACGAATAAACGGTTCGAACTGGTGCAGTGCTAAAAATACTGCCATCAGTTCTAGATAGTTGATGTGGGCGTGCCTCAGAGCATCGCCCCACACCCCCCTGGTCGCCATGCCGTCGAGAGTGGTCCCCCACCCCGACATACTGGCATCCGTGGTAACCACCTTCCTGGAGGTGACAATCCCCATAGGGACGCCCTCCGTAAGTGTGGCTCTGTTTTCCCACCATTTGAGCCTGCACACACCTCAACGTCACTCTGACTTTCTGATGTCGGCGGCTGGTAGGAATACGTAGAGACCGCATCCATTCCTGAAACGGTCTCATATGTAGCCTGCCTAGACGTACCAGCGAAATGGCAGACGCCATGAGCCCTGCCATTCGTAGACACACGCTGAACGGCACCTTGTGCCCCATTTTGAAAAGTGTCACACATTTGAGAAACGATTCTACTCTCTCCTGGCTCAGTCTGGCCGAGAATGCCTATGTAGTCTATCGACTGGGTAGGCGTCATCGTGCTCTTTGCACGATTTATAGTAAAACCCAGGGCGTTTAACTGATCCACTACAAGTTTTGTGTGAAACTGCGCCTCTGCTGGCGAGCTCGCGCACAGCAGGAGATCGTCTATGTAGGACATAATGCGGGTCCCTTGGTGACACAAGGGAGCTAGCGCCGCCTGAGTGCATTTCACGAATACCCTGGGGGATAATGACATCCCGAAGGGGAGAACCATATATTCGTATATCTTCCCTTCGAATCCAAAGCGCAGGAATTTCCTGTGCGGTGGATAGATCGGGACATGGAAATAGGCGTCTTTGAGATCGATACTGGTGTACCAGTCGCCCTGGCGCAGAGAACGCAGTAGAGTCGTTGCTGTCAGCATTTTGAATTTGAAAAATTTGAGGTATTTGTTGAGAGCCCTCAGATCTAGGATCGGGGAAGCCCGCTAGCCCCGCAGCCTCAGGTGTCTCGGTCTCTACCGGGAAAACGCTTCTGTCGCGGGGGGGGGGGGGGGGGGGGGGGGGTCGGCGGCATTTGGATGGTCCCACGTCAAAGTGAGGAATTCTTTGACGCCCTCCGCCAAAGGCAGGAGGTGTCTGTCCGGCAGTCTGGCAGCGGCCGGAGCGACGCCTTGCCACCGCAGGGTTTGTGCCGGGTTAGCCGGTGCTGGCCGTGGCCACTCTCGTCCGCACCTGAGCGCCGCCATCATGTAAATAGCTAGCAGCTCCGTTTCGTCTCGGGGAAGCAGAGCGGGCGGAGCGGCGGCAAAGGGGGGTACTCCGACGGGCGCTATCGCTGGCGGAGCACCAGCGACCGCCATTGGAGCCGCCTGAGCGAGTGGGAGTCCTTGTGCGATCTCCATTAGCACAGCCACGGCTTCATCGTCCAGATGGGGGGCTTCTGGAGCCTGCTCCTCCTCTCTGTAATGCTGGTCGTTGAGGCCAAAATCGAAGAGATCCTCTTCCTCCTCGTAATCTGAATCTCTCACTCCTCCGTCCTCGTAGCGAGGTTGCTGGGGGTAGGGGGGTTCTCCCTCCTCATCCATCAGCCCTCCCCAGGCACGCTCCTCCGTGGCGGAGGGGGCTGGAGGCCAGGGCAGTTCCTCCAGCGCCGCCGCCGGTCCCGAGAAGGTGACTGCTGGCACCGAGGAGGCAGCCGTCGCGCTCGCCGAGGCCCCCCGGCTTGGGGGCTGGTTAGCACGAGGCCTAGCACCCAGGCGTGCATAAACGTCCCGGCTGTCCGAAGCATTCGGGCGGACGGCGTCTTCATCCACCATGTGGCTCGGCCATTCCTGTTGTGGCGGGAGACCTTCGCTAGGTTCGCGCACCTCGTATTCTTCCTCCTCATCTTCGTCACCTTCGTCGAAAGGTTCGTTGACTGGGGAAAGGAAGAATTTACGAGCCCGCCTCTGGCGTCTGAACAGCATGAACCGTTGTATGGCGGCACACTTCAGGCACTGGTTTGGCGCGGTCAGGGCCTCTTCGGCGTGCTTTAACCCCAGGCAGTAAACACATGTGAGATGCGGGTCCATCCCCGACATTTTATTGCCACAGTCCGCCACGCGGCAGTACTTTTGCGGCAGGGAAACGGCTCCACTCCGGTCTCGACGGGCCATCGCTTTGGACTTCGCCGTCTTCCCTTCCATTCTCTGCTTGCGGAACTCTTAGTTCACGGCAAGGTGTTTTTCTGTGGGCCTCTGACGCCTCGACAGGGGAGCTAACCGTTAGCTTGTTACAAACACGCTAGCGTTTAGCTATCAGGTAAGCTGCTCTTAGCTCCGCCACCTGTATCTCTAGAGCTGAGTTGTTCTTTCAAACCGGAGCGTCTGAGGCCAACACGGTAACAAAAACAGCAAAAGTTTATTTTTCTTTTGTGAGTGTAGCTTTGCACTTACTAAGGATTCCAATTTCCACCTCGTGGTACCGAGCAACTGTGTCACTCGTCCTGATGAGATATGTAAAGAAAGTTGGCTTCAGTAGCAGTGGTTTAGCTTGTTGTCTTACGCAGAAGAAGAAACGAATGACGCCTAGACGACAGCGTAGGTATTTATGCCCTCGGGGGAGGGACTGGCGCTGCGTCATGACGTAAAAGCCCGTTCTAAAATCATTAGAACGTGAGTGTATAGATTTCTTCTGTCTTACGTCCAAGAATGGACATAACCCATAGTGAATTGATTCACGAGTAGACTTTAATATAACCAAATGGTCCTTTCATCTATTCACTTCCGCATCCTCTCTCTCGGGGTCCACCTTGTGGGTGGGGCTAACTGTGTATATAAACTGTGTGACATTGTACTGACATTATGCCTGCCTTGAGACCCGCCGGTGCTGCAGCATCCGTGTAATGCTGTGCACGTTAAATAAAGGATCATCAAGACAGACCTTGCTCGCCTCATGATTCCTCACGCGTTTAGTGTGTACACAACTGCCACATCACCTGGCATGCAAATGTTTGAGAACCACTGCTCTAAAACAATATTAGACAACGTTTGAGCCACAAACACATTGCTCTCTCTCTTCTCCTTTTGCATAAATTAAATAGGCCTATTCATGATTCTGCTTATAGAGAAGTAAGTAGCCTATGTTAGTTTGTTTTATGGAAACAGTTGTTTGTGTTGAATGTGCTAATTGCACAGAATTATTCAAAAGAGAGAAAATGGGCAAGCCATAAAATAATGCACATTGCACTTGTCTTTTCATACGTCATGTGGAAATAAGGTAAATAAAAAAAGTAACTAATGTTGTCATTTTATCAACTGGCCCCTTGCCATTTTCATAATATTGCAGTTTGCAAGGTGTGTGATTTCACGACGCTGTGATCGGTATCGGCAATATCGGTATCCGCAGATACTGCTTCCAGTGATCGGTGATCGGCCCCAAAAAACCTGATCAGAGCATCACTACTTATAATAGGTTGTCAATAGTGGCATCTTGGATTAAGGCAAATTTAGGGTATTTGCAGTGACCAGATTATAGGTAGATTTTTTATTCTGGCTAGTAGACCTAATGTCCTGTCAGAATCAGGTGAGAAACAAATTAATCAATTTTTGTCCAACCTCTGCCATTTAATTATTGGACAGCCAGGGACACACATAGTTGTCTATATAGGAGTGCACCACTCAAAAAGAAAAACGGGCTCCCACTTCCAGGCCATTCATTCATGCCTTCATTTCAGTACAGTTAGTGATAATAATACCAATACCAGGGGGGGACTGGTGGTGATTTTGATGATGCTATGTAGGCCTATCAATACATATTTATAGCAAACAACAACACAAGTAACATGGGGGTTCCAGTTCCACTGCTCCAGTGAATGTTGTATGTGCATATAGGCTGAGAGCTCATAGCTGCTCTTATTGGTGGTGGTGGCAATACTAATTTGAGTCTGGATTTATAAACAAAGTAAGACCAATACCAGAATTAATATTTGATTATCAAACACACACGTGCACGCAGTCTCTTTCAGTATCTCTCTCTCTCTCGCTCAAAAGTAGGCTACGCACACTGTCACAGCTGTCTCACTCACACACACACACGCGCGCGCGAACGCACGCGCGCGCAGCCTCTTTCAGTGTATGTCTGTGTATCTTTCTCTCTCTCTCGCGCTCGCTCACTCACATGTTGTGCATGCACAGAGCGCACACACACACACACACACGCGCGCGCGAACGCACGTGTGCGCAGCCTCTTTCACTGTCTGTCTGTCTATCTTTCTCTCTCTCTCTCGCTCGCTCGCTCACATGTTGTGCATGCGCACGGCGCACACGTCTCACGCACACACACACACGACCGACACAAACAAATGCACGCACGCAAAAGTTGAATCCCGTCGCAGTGCCAGCAGGCAGCAGGGGAGGAGGAGGTATAGCCGGTGGCGGCGGTGGGAATGGGATCATAATCTGCATGGGACTCAACAACTTACTTTGACTGTTCTTTGTGCTGGATTGGAGCAATGAAGGGAATAAGGAATAATCCATTTGAAACGCGATATGGGCTCCGCCATGACACTAGTCGGACAGTAAACAAACTCTGCACGTCACCACGTGTAGTACACACACACACACAAACGCACACACACTCCTCCTCCTCCCCCTTCTCTCCCGCAAGGCAAGCAGACTGACAGTTCTTCTCATTCTCCCCCGAGACTACATGAAAAGTAACGGAAGAATAACGGAATGACGCACCATGTAGTAACGGTAACGACGTTACTGCATTTAAAAAAAGAACGCGTTACAGCAACCGTTACTGCCGAAAGTAACGGCGTTACTGTAACGCGTTATTTACGTTACGTTACGTCCCAACACTGGTCATTATATTATACATTATATTTATTTGTATATCCTGGACTCATATTGTGATTACTTACTTGACCAAAATCTAATCAAATCAACTCAAAATGCTGTGGTCAAACGTTCCTTCTATGGATTGCTGGGAGCGGAGAATACATGAGCTTCTTAATGTATTTAATCCAACAACTTAGAATTGATTTATTGGTTATTTGTTTTTACCAATAGCAGCTGAAGTTCTTGCCATGTCTGTCTGTCTGTCTGTCTGTCTGTCTGTCTGTCTGTCTGTTTGTCTGTCTGTCTGTCTGTTCGTTCTTCCTGGTACACACACTGACCACTTTCTTAACACACTGAGGAAGGCTTGACACCGAAATTGGATAGATACTGCCGACGCGCCACCACCACCAGAGTCTCACGCACCAGCTACCTCCTGCCATGCCTCAGCAGAAGTTCTTAGCTACCGAGCAGAATCTGCAACTTCAAGAGTGTGACTGCTGCCACCGCCGATGTCTCGGTCTCAAGCTTGCAGCATCTGCGACGTCTGTAACCGGGACAAGCACGAGCCCAAGAAGTGGAGCGCTGCGGCCACCAACAGGATGCAGCCGGACGCCGAGGTACCCGCTGAGCTCTCAGGCCTCAGCTTTTTGGAGGAGGAGGATGCTCATCGCCCGGTAATTGCCCTGCAAGTGCTCATTTTCAGCAACACCCTGCACATAGAAACACACAGACAGACACACACATTAAAACCTGGGAACTGATACTGTTGGCCACTAAGCAGTTGGGGGTTCAGTGCCTTGCTCAAGGGCTCTTCAGCGGTGTTGGGTGAGCAATCACTTCCCGACCCAGATTTGTCCTGCCCGTCCGGGGAATCGAACCGGCAACCTTTCAGCAACAAGGGCGCTCCTCTAACCCTTAGGCCACCGCTGCCCTACACATGTACGTGTGTCACCTGCGTGGCCGGGGTCAGTACGGACCTAGGGTTCATGGCCCATTTTAGTTATGATCCATGACACGTCTCCAGCATTCCTGCACACTCAATAATGGCCTATTGATGTGATCATCAACTGGATCTCCATATACGAAGATCACGACACTGAACTCATCAAACCCCGGATAGCCATGCATGGTTTGATGTACTACTACTAGATCTGCATAATGAGCCGACCAGCAACTCTACATCTGACCTATAGCTCACCAGATTAATAGTTTAACACCTACTTCTCAACGGTGCCATATTAAGAAGCTATGTTGTTTCTCGCCCTCAGTTGTCTTACTGGTAATAAAATACTACAGGGGAAACAAGGGTACGGGTGTCTATATACTGTCAAACATGTACAACAGGTCGTTTCGAGGAAGCAATCTAATTGGTTGAAACAGCCTTCTAGCCGTGATTTAACAACGATATTTGAACGGCGTGCAGCAGACTCAGTGGCTAGGCTAGCTAGTTTATTTGGACATTTGTGGTCGTAGTGGCTACATCTGTCATTAACACATAATTAGCTAACCACGTATCCGTACGTCTTTAATTAGCCATGCGTCCGGTGCGGATCACGTATCCATACGTTTTAATCACTTTTTTATTGAATACTTTCATTCATCTTTTTACCCACCCGGACAATGAAGAACCATCCCCCTATCATTGCTACTTAGTCCCGCTCACGTGATCAAAAAAAAAAAAAAAAAAAAAGAGCCTCCCTCCTCCTGAAAACAGGATGGCGGGCCGCTTTACGTGTAGAAGCCTGCAGGGTATCTAAAATGGACGCGCCCAATCTAGTCAGTGTGTGAATAGAAGTATCACATTTCACCCAACACCGTAACACTGGATTCCCCCCTCCCCTCCTGTTTCTCCCGAGGAGGAGGACCTTGCGAGATGGGGGGGTCTGCCTCTCGGAAAAAAACATGATGAACGAACGCAGCCTAAACAACACCAATCTGCACCGTATGAATGCATTGCCAACTGCCATAAAACCCCACGAAGAATAAGAATAATCTGCACCGGATCGGCATTGCATAACGTCTGCAACACACATGGACAGATGCATGTTTCCTTCTTCATACTACGAACTAACAAACGAAGACCTACAGGTCTTCCGCTGGGGAATCACGGATCCATCATAATCGGCGATCGCTCGGACGTGTGATTGTAACGCTTTTGTATTCATTATAATTGCAGTGATAAGACCGCAATGAACGCGTCGGGGACGTCATCGACCCGGTTGTAACTTAGCCTATAAACGAACGAAACTTTTCCCCATCCTAAACGGTTTATATACACCTTGGTGTTGTGTGGAAGCGACTGACTTTTTTCTTCCTCGCCCCAACATCACCGCCGGTTATAACATGCCCAGACATGTACAGATGGCATCATGTGCGATCATCGTAACACTTTTGTATTCATTATAATTGCAATGATAAGATCGCAATGAACGCGTCAGGGACGTAATCGACCCGGTTGTAACTTAGCCTATAACGAACGAAACTTTTCCCCATCCTAAACGGTTTATATACACCGTGGTGGTGTCTGGTGTGCTGTGGAAGCGACTGACTTTTTTTCTTCCTCGCCGTACGGTTATCTACATGCCCAGACATGCACAGATGGATGCTGTGCTAGGCCTAATGACAACGCTGGATAGTGGGACTTTGATCAAGACTCTGATGTCCCCTGTGCGATCGACGGAATGAAAGCAATCTGTGCGATAGATTCGGCGATCCTCCTCCTCCTCCTCCTCCCCCTCTCCTCCAGTAACAAAGCAGACTTATGGAAAGTTTAAAGTCACAGACATTGACAGGCAGATGTAAAAATTAACACAATAAATATCCTATACATCGAATGAAAGCCCTGAATGTATACTTTTACGAGGAAAACAGTACACATTGATACCATGGCATGTACAGTTTGTCAGAAATTGGTTATTGAATGCACCTTGAGCCCACCAGATATAACTTCAGAGAAGACATGGACCTGAACTCCTCAATATTCACAAAATAAGGCCTATAGTGACATATAAATACTATATACCGTATGAAACAGAAGACTCTCTGCTTTCATAAGGAAAACAATTCTACTGTAATAATAAAAATCACTCCCCTGTGAAGTGAGCGGTGCAACTCTACTTCTCTACTTATTCACTACAGCTCGCTATATACGGACTGAGACATGTAAACCTTTTATTTACAGTTTGGTCTGTAAACTTCTACTGTAATAATACAAATCACACCCCTGTGAAGTGAGTGGTGCAACTCTGTGGGACAGAGTTGCACCACTCACTTGACAGGGGTGTGAAGTGAGTGGTGCAACTCTGTTCACAGGGGTGTGATTTTTATTATTACAGTATAAGTTTACAGACCAAACTGTAAATAAAAGGTTTACATGACTTTCTGCCTCAGTCCGTATATAGCGAGCTGTAGTGAATAAGTAGAGAACAGAGTTGCACCGCTCACTTCACAGGGGTGTGATTTTTATTATTACAGTAGAAGTTTACAGACCAAACTGTAAGTAAAAGGTTTACATGACTTTCTGTCTCAGTCCGTATATAGCAAGCTGTAGTGAATAAGTAGAGAAGTAGAGTTGCACCGCTCACTTCACAGGGGTGTGATTTGTATTATTACAGTAGAATTTGTTTCCTTATGAAAGCAGAGAGTCTTCTGTTTCATACGGTATATAGTATTTATATGTCGCTATAGGCCTTATTTTGTGAATATTGAGGAGTTCAGGTCCATGTCTTCTCTGAAGTTATCTGGTGGGCACAAGCTGCATTCAATAACCAATTACTGTCAAACTGTAGATGGGATCAATGTGTACTGTTTTCCTCGTAAAAGTACACATTCAGGGCTTTCATTCGGTGTATAGGATGTATAGGATATTTATTGTGTTCATTTTTATATTTGCCTGTCAATGTCTCTGACTTTAAACCATCCATAACTCTGCTCGCTGTTCAAGATAGCAAAAGCAGGTGTTGCAAAAAGGTCAATATCTCCAGAATGGAAGATGGTAAGTTCAGCTTTCTTTTGATGTATGCGTCTGATTCTCGCTATAAGAGAACTTGCTGTGGCCCCCCGAACAGTGTCCTTCGTTCAATCTTAAGCCTATAGCACCAGAAGAACAGGCCTGGCTAGATTCTGTAGCAATCAATGTGTTAAAAGTAGTAGAGGTGGGCCCTCTACTATACTGTACTGTCACTGTACTGTACTATAACACCCCAAATCATATACTGTGTGTGTGTGTGTGTGTGTCTGTGTGTGTGTGTGTGTGTGTGTGTGTGTGTGTGTGTGTGTGTGTGTGTGTGTGTGTGTGTGTGTTTTAGGCAGTGACACTTGGTTGTGCAAAAAAAAAAAAACGCAATTTTCGTGCTCAGACACAGCCAAGCCAGGCAGGGACGGACACAGCCAGACAGCCAGAGACACACACATAGCTGTCTATAGGAGTGGTTGCACCACTCAAAAATATATATTTTCAGCAATAATCTTAACTGTAACCAGGGGTGAAAGTGGGACGGTCCGGAGCTCTGACCCGGTAAGACCTGACGCCCAGGAGCGCACCGGAGCTTTCAAAATACTATATTTAATAACCTGCCACTGACTGTGCCCACAAACGCATGTCCAAGAGGAAAACAATCAAAACATTATATACTAACGTCAGAATCGGGCAGATTAACACACACAAGTGTTATTAGTTGAGTTTTCTTAATGAAGTGCTTCTGAATTGTAACGGTGTGTTTATGTCAGTCAGTGATGCGATCCGTTGTTATTAATCTACCACCGCACGGACTGGAGAGACGAGAAGTGTTTCTCACTTGCGTCGATGTGCCAGTTCACTTTGCATGTTGAAAATCCGGTATAGAGCGGATACGGAAACGGACGTTCATCTCCCTAACATAATAGTCTTGCGTTACCAGACTGTTGCCTCCGCAATTTCCAAACGCTCATACAGTCTGGGCCAACAGAAGAGGTCTCATGAGTATGCGATAAAGCGAAAGTGGAGCCTCCTCGCCACTTCCGTTTCGTCTTTACAGTCGCACACATTTATCCAAATATAAATAGAAAACATCTAAGCATATATAGCTTGTTGCTTAGCAGAAAAGGAAATTAAAAAATATATTTTCGTGAACGGAAATGGCAGCTTCCGTTACTCAGCTCATGGGGGCTATAGTCCCAGACTCTATATAGCATTCGGAGATTGTGGAATATTTGTCTGGCTACGCGAGACTATAACATATGCATGCATATGACCGGATATAGTAGGCGGGCTCTACGACGAATTAAATTCCCCCAACGTTCAAAAATGTTTCTGGTTGGCTGACAGACTGACACAGCAAAATACTTAGTTCTGATTGGTTCAGAACGAAAAAAATAACAAACACAGGAAACTAAACCGAATGAGAAGCCACTCAGAAGAATGCGATTAAACAAATAATGTAAGCAAAATGGCAATGCAACAAACAATAGCTCAACTGTTTAAGAGAAAAAATTGCTGATAATGTAGTTAAAGAAAAAGTTAGAAAAACTACGCCAGTTGATGAAGATGCAGAGCAAATTGAGACCATAGAGTTGCTTGAGACTGATGGGGAGGAGGCAGAAACCTAGCCTGGATAATAAGCCAGCAGAGGCCCTGCAATGTACTGACAGCAGGAGCAGATCCAGTAGCAAGCACAGGTAATAATAATAATAATAATGTATTATTATTAGAGCTGGGACTCGATTAAAAAAATTAATCTAATTAATCAGAGGCTTTGTAGTTAATTAATCTCGATTAATCGCATTTTAATCGCATATCAATATTCAACCCGAGAACAGTGAGAAACCTTTTTTTTTAAATGTTTTTTGGTATTCCAGTGAATAGTGACTACGGGATTCCACTCATTTTCAACATTTTACTGTCATTAATATACCTTAGAGTTGTTGTGGATATAATAAAGTCCCCCCCATTCTGTGTTGCCTAGAACTGGAGGTCTGAAAAAAATCAGTAACATTATGAAGTACATCTCAGTGACATCACAAAAATGTACTTCATAATGTTACTGTTTTTTTCAGACCTCCAGTTCTATAGGCAACACATAATGGGGGGACTTTATTATTTCCAGTGCACACAACTCCATAGAAAAATGTTGAAAATGAGTGGTATTCCCCTTTAAGCAATACAACTTTTTTATCCCAACAGATAAACAAGAGCAGCAAGTGCCTATATAGTGTCTTCAGTGTGTATATGAATACTCAAATGTGCTTTACATGGCGGGGCATGAGAACAACTTTATTATGGGGGTAACATTTCACATGAGGTTGGGGCTGACCCACGCTTGCTACTTCAGTATGTTTCGCACCGAGGACAGCTTGACAGCTTCGTGCTGTGGTGAAATCACCGCGTCTCCGGTGGTCTGTGAGACATGTTAAACTGAAGCAGCTAGCAAGCCTAGCATAGAAGCTAACGTTGCTCATAAATGGATCCTTTCCTTCTGACATTGCACACAGCCATGCCGCTATCCACGCGTCCATCCGATAGCTTTTACATCTAAATGTCCATCCATGGAGCAAAAGCGATATAAGCGGCTTCTTCATTCGATTCATTTGGGTTTGGGCTTTCTGACGGAGCTGTAGCCTAGTGAACAACTGCTGCTGCTGCTGCTCGCGTGCTGCAGCCTATTCAGTACTACTAGAAACGCACCCAGTGAGAAACGTTCCGCGGTGGAAAAAAAAGGTGCGATTAAATGCGTTAATTTTTTTAACGCGTTAATTTTTCTGTAGTTAATTAATCTCAATTAACGCGTTAAAGTCCCGGCCCTAATTATTATTATTAATAACTAGAAATATTGTTCCTGAAGAAACAATGTGGGGTCACTGCAATCCAAACGATTGTAGGTCTACTATAAATCAGTCAAGGTCCCCAAAAAAATGTACTACAGTATGTTCTGCTCCATTCTCAACATCTTTTGGTTTTCAAAAACAGTAATTTATTGTAAGTAAACACAAAGTAAAAAGCTGTTTAATGTGTGGTTATTTTAATTTAATTTAATTTGCTTTGATGGGGGAAATAGTTATCAGATATCTGATATCTTCAGAAGAAGACATTGCAAGAGACATTTGGACTAATGATTTGTAAGACCTGTTGTTTTTGTATCGTGTTATAGGTTAGGTATACTGTGCCAAAATGCAGTTTTCTATGCATTTAAGGGGTATTGGGGGGGTTCGACCCCCCAAAAAACTTTTGACCGCGCCGCAGACGCTAATTTCTGGGAGCTCCTGCAAGAACTGAAAGCCACTTTCACCCCTGACTGTAATAATTGCAATATTACACTCAAGGGTGTTCTTTATCGTCATGAATGCACACCTGTGGTGCCACAGGCGAGTTCCGAAAGGCATCACAGAAGATAAAGAACACCCTCTCGTGTAATATTGTTTAAGTGTATCACTGTGTCTCGTCATAAGAAAGACAAGATAAATAAAATAATGTAGGGGAGAGCCGCCACGGTTGTAACACTTTGCACCTTTCATTTTTTTACTCAGATATCCTTTTACCTACATATGTAATATTTTCAGGCAAAGGACTGCTATCATGAACCACTTCACGTTTTTCAATTGATCAAACAGGTCGGGAGTTATTAAACCGAAAGTGGACGCTGTTCCAGTGTTACATTTGTTGCGTCTGTCGGACTAATTGTAACAGCATGCGGCATAAATGTAACAACGCTAAAAAACGCCATTAAACATGTTGTTTTCAGCTTAAAGCAATTATATTTTAAATGTTTAACATTGTTTTCATAACATGGATGCGATAATAAAATGTATCAAACGTGTGTATTATTAAAACTTACCGTATATAACAGTTGGTGTGTCAATTCCTTGATGGTAAAACACATCGATTACACTTACAAATTTGATTGATGGAGTCGTACACTATGTTTTATAATCCCAATCTGATTTAGAATAGTTGGATAGACAGCTGACTGAACACAAACATTAAAAAATGTGGCGGATGAGATTTGTAAAGACCAATGCATATCTGCACTGACTCCTACAGTGACACCTATAGGGTTAAATATGTAACAACACCCCAATTCAATCACCACTCTCATTTTTTCCATGAAAAAATATATTTTCTGTAGTCTGTAGCCTACAACTAGCCTACATTCAAAATGTGGCACCTGGAACCAGACAACAAAAGTGTCATGTAAACAGTGCATTTAAACTTTCAGTGCATTTAAACTTTCAGTGCATTCAAACTTTCAGTGCATTTAAACTTTCTCAAAAACAGAACAGAACAAATTAGCCTATTTATATAGGCTATATCAAAAAATAAAACAGTTAGGCTATGGAACAATTTAATTTCCTTTTCCTTTTTCTTTTTAGAGTAGCCAATTATAATTATAATAGGCCTACAGGCCTCCCTCCCCTGAACACCACAGTAGATTAAAACACCTGGACTATAGGCAGAGAGTAGGCTATGAGAAATCAGAATATAACCTTTGCTTTCTCAAAAACAAAGAACAAATTAGCCTATAGGCTATAGACTATAACAAATAAAACAGTTAGGCTACCGGACAATTTAATTTCCTGTTTGTTTTGTTTTTTTAGAGTAGCCAATTATAATTATGAGAAATCAGAATATAATCTAGCAATCGTGACACCTGTAGACCTTGAGACCATCTGTGCACTCTTCGTGGTCCCACTCTTCACATTTACAACATTGCACCCACTCTTCCCCAGGCCTTGAGGACTTGAAGTCCTCTCCACAGACCTGGCCTTCACAGTCATTCGCATTTGAGGTAGAGGTGGACGCCTTTGAGGTAGCAGCAGATGCCTTTGAGGTAGCAGCGGATGCCGTTGAGGTAGCAGCGGATGCCTTTGAGGTAGCAGCAGATGCCCTCGCCCTGGCGGTGGACACCTTTGAGGTAGCAGCGGATGAGGTAGCAGCGGATGCCCTCGCCCTGGCGGTGGACACCTTTGAGGTAGCAGCGGATGAGGTAGCAGCGGATGCCCTCGCCCTGGCGGTGGACACCTTTGAGGTAGCAGCGGATGCCCTCACTCTGGTGGTGGATGCCGTGGAGGTAGTGGCGACATCCGTGGAGGTGGTGGCGACATCTGTGGAGGTGGTGGTGACATCTGTGGAGGTGGTGGTGACATCTGTGGAGGTGGTGGCGACATCTGTGGAGGTGGTGGCGACATCCGTGGAGGTGGTGGTGACATCCGTGGAGGTGGTGGCGACATCCGTGGAGGTGGTGGCGACATCCGTGGAGGTGGTGGCGACATCTGTGGAGGTGGTGGAGACATCTGTGGAGGTGGTGGTGACATCTGTGGAGGTGGTGGCGACATCCGTGGAGGTGGTGGCGACATCCGTGGAGGTGGTGGCGACATCCGTGGAGGTGGTGGCGACATCCGTGGAGGTGGTGGCGACATCTGTGGAGGTGGTGGCGACATCCGTGGAGGTGGTGGCGACATCCGTGGAGGTGGTGGTGACATCCGTGGAGGTGGTGGCGACATCCGTGGAGGTGGTGGCGACATCCGTGGAGGTGGTGGCGACAGCTGTGGAGGTGGTGGCGACATCCGTGGAGGTGGTGGCGACATCTGTGGAGGTGGTGGCGACATCCGTGGAGGTGGTGGCGACATCTGTGGAGGTGGTGGCGACAGCTGTGGAGGTGGTGGCGACATCCGTGGAGGTGGTGGAGACATCCGTGGAGGTGGTGGTGACATCTGTGGAGGTGGTGGTGACATCTGTGGAGGTGGTGGCGACATCTGTGGAGGTGGTGGCGACATCCGTGGAGGTGGTGGCGACATCCGTGGAGGTGGTGGCGACATCCGTGGAGGTGGTGGCGACATCCGTGGAGGTGGTGGCGACATCCGTGGAGGTGGTGGTGACATCCGTGGAGGTGGTGGCGACATCCGTGGAGGTGGTGGCGACATCCGTGGAGGTGGTGGCGACAGCTGTGGAGGTGGTGGCGACATCCGTGGAGGTGGTGGCGACATCTGTGGAGGTGGTGGCGACATCCGTGGAGGTGGTGGCGACATCTGTGGAGGTGGTGGCGACAGCTGTGGAGGTGGTGGCGACAGCTGTGGAGGTGGTGGAGACAGCTGTGGAGGCGGACACCCTCATGGCGGTAGCGGTCACCTTCTTCTTCTTCTGAGCCTTGGTAGGCCTACTGAGCCTTCGTGGGGCCAAGCGCTTGTCTCACTCCTCTTCTAAAGCCCGTTTGACGGGTGTGTCCGTCAAAATAGCTGTTGAACCTTTCTTACGGCCCCTGGTGGTGGCCTCTCTGGCTCCAGCCTTTGGGAAGGGGCGCACAGATACTAGACTGAAGGGCGCATCTTCCTCCTCCTGAATCAAAAGAGAAAGGGAAGCAGAAGGGGGTGGGGAGCAAGGGGAAAGATCAATAAAACAAATAACAAAACTACAAAGGTCTATCTAAATATTTACACATAGGCCTAGTAGGCTAGATCTATCCAGTGCGGTATGTAGACCTACCTCAACTGGCAGGTTGAGTGTGGCAGGAGAACCTGCAGGACTTGGGCCAGGGGTGACAGGACTCACAGGGATTGAACTGGTGGATGGAGCCTCCGGTTCCTGAGTGGCAGGAGAGCCAGGAAGTGGGGCATCAGCAGCACTGGAGGGATCCGGCCTGTCGGTAGGGGTGAGCAATATGGAAAAATGCAATATCGCATATTTTTTCAAGCAGTAGGCCTATCACGATACAGGATATTATCACAATATTTTCTCAAGTTGCTTAACAGTAGACTACAACCACCTACAATGTAACAAAAACTAAAAGAAAAAAGGAGTAAGAGACAATTTAGACCATATTATTTTATAGGTAGCTATAAATGAAAAGACCTATAGAACTGCAAATCATATAATGTGCATTCACTGTATCATGGTATATAGGCCTATACTATGTCTGAAAAGGCATATCATGAAGACATTGTTATCGCCTGGACAGTATTTATCACCATATCGCCCACTTGACCGTGAAGATCTGTGGATTGAAGGGATGAATCCCAGAACAAGCAAACCCAGAAATGATATTGGACGGGGTCGCAGCAAATGGCAGGGCAGTTGTCACAGCACTTGGGACATCGTAGAGGCCGAATGTCTTGCCTGTAAAACAAAACATTTAAATCAAGTTTTTCAGTTGCATTTTAACATAGGCTACATAGGACACACGGCCTACACATTAGCCTATTACCTGGGTTGTTTGTCATCCAGTGGTCGATGGCACTGTTGACATACCTCTTCAAAGGCCCATACACGGTTCTGTCTAACGGCTGCAGCTTGTGGGAACAATGGGGTGGGAAAGATACTACTGTAGGGACACCATTGTCCCTACAGTAGTCGATCCCCTCAAGCGACAGGTGGGAGCCGTGGTTGTCCAGGAGGAGGATAACCTTGGCCTCTGGTGTTGGATGGGCGTGTTTAACAAAGTGGCGGAGAAACACCAGGAAATCCACCTCCTGCATCCACCCTGACCCTGGCTGTGCCTGTGCACCCGGGAGGTCCTCCACTTATCATGAACGGCTTAAAATTCTTCCGGGGAAAGATGAACATGGGCAGCATACTGTTTCCCTGGGCCCCCAGCTGTTTCACACCCCTCCTAGAAACCACCCTGTCTGGGGCCTGGACGGTGGTGACGCCGGTCTCGTCCATGTTCCACACATGGGTTGCTTCATAGGGCAGCGCGGGGCGTTCCAGAACCGTAGCCAGATTCTTGAAGAATGCACCCACGCTGACCCCTGAACCAATCTTTCCCCACCATGCTTTACCTTTTCCATGATTGTGGATGCTTGCGTTCATATTTATTATCTAGCTGGAAAGCCAATTTGCGGACCTGAAAAAAAAACAATATATATATATATATAGGCTACATACACACACATATTTTATTTTTATATATTTATATATATATATATATATATATATATATATATATATATATATATATATATATATATATAAACACACACACACACACACACACTTTGTGTTTCAATAATCTATTCTCACCTCCCTTGGGCATAACCCATAATACAGGTCTGCAGACCTGGAAAGATAATTGACCAGCATCTCCTCCTGCTCGCCTGTGAAGACGCAGAAATGCGACCTGTAGCCTGTCCTGGGCATCAACAGGTTACCCTCCCTCTGCATTGCCTTCCTGGCTTTACAATATCGGTGTAATGTGAAATGGCATATTTTGAATGCTTTTGCCACACTCCTGACAGAGAGACCCTGTCTCAAAACCTCATCTGAGGCTTGTTTAAGAGCCTCTTGGGTAACTAAGCCCCTCTTCTTCTTCTTGTTCTTGTGCGTCGGCATTCTGTTAAAAACAAACACAAACAAACAAAAGAGCTAAATTATTCACGCTGCACTAGCCATTGTCTTAATTGCGAACGCAGTGAGCATTTACTATGAGACCCAGCAGATCACGTCTGTGTGTGTGTCTGTGTGTGTGTGTCTGTGTGTCACGCTGTAACACCACCCGCCCACCACCAGAGGGCGCAGCTGTATCACACACAAAAACACACACACACATGCACGCACACACACACACATGCACGCACGCACGCACACACACACACACAAAAAACTTAACTTAAAAAAAAACTTATCTTAAAAAAAAAAACTTAACTTAAAAAGGAAAAACGCACACACACAAAAAACTTAACTTAAAAAAAAACTTAACTTAAAAAAAAACTTAACTTAAAAAAAAACGTAAAAAGGAAAAACGCACACACACAAAAAACTTAACTTAAAAAAAACTTAACTTAAAAAAAAAACTTAAAGGAAAAACGCACACCCACAAAAACCTTAACTTAAAAAAAAACTTAACTTAAAGAAAAAACTTTTAAAAAAAAAACCTAAAAAAGAAACACGCACGCACACATACACACACTAAAAAAATAACTTGAAAAAACATTTAATTTAAAAAAACTTAACTTAAAAAAACCCTTAAAAAGTACGTAATTTATTCTAATTGTTGTTATTGCAATTTACGAGCTGCGTTCGCTTCCCGCGTTTGCGTGTCTTACTTGTTGTAACACTTGTTACAATTGGTGCGCGGTCGTACGGTTTGTTTGGAGTTGTTTACAGAACAGAATGAACGTGCATATCGTGTTAAAACGATGCAATCTATTGTAGAACATATACATGCAGACACCCATGTGGATTTTAGCTCGACAACACTAAATCATTTTTTTTAGAACAAAGATAGTCAAGGTGTAAACGTTTACTCACTTTCTGCAAAACAGCTCTTTCCCCGCTGTCTCTCTGTAGCATGGACGAAATCCCTTTTCACTTCCTGTGTACGTAGACCATATCCCTGGTCACATGTTGACGTCATGACATGATGAAAATGAACCAATCAGGAGATAACTTGCGTGTTACAACCTTGACACGTTACAACCGTGGCGGCTCTCCCCTACCAGAAGGTTTTTTTCTTTTTTGAATTGGCGGTCTTGACTGAGGGAGCTAAATGATCCATTTTGCAATAGCGTATCGTATTTTGGTGGCCTGGAAGTCTCTTGCTCAAGACGAAGGATACAGCCAAAATACCCGTGCCTGTGAATCCTTTTCACATTTTTGATCTTCTTTATAGGCCACCACTGAAACTCTGTCAAATACTACTACTATGTATACCTTCCCAACACTGATTTGTACACGTAAATGTGGTCACTGGTTGTATTTCTATGTCAGTTGCTCAAATGCATACAATTTCCTGCTACCAGTGCCAGCTGTGTTAATAGGTTAATAGGTCAGAAGGAACCAGACATTCCTTGGGGAAGTGTCACCTAGCTTCCATGTTTGGCCCAAAATGTACAATAAGTATATTCCTTTGTTATTGGTGTACCCTGTTAGACTATTATGTCTGATTGAGCATTGACAAAGATTGATTAAAATGTACCATCAATCTAGCTGCCATTGCCAATCAATGCCATTATGAAGAGGGAAGGGAACAGAAACATTCTACACCTGTCTGGCCATTGACGCACCTGAGAGCCAAACTGGAGCCGAAAGTCTGATGGAATGCACTAAAGTCAAGTGCATGAATAAACAATGTTTTTGAATGACTGGAACCTTTGTTAGATAGTCGGTTCAGGGAAATAAAATACATGTCACTCTCACACATAACAACGCTCTGCCCACTTGACAGAATTAAACACAGATGAAGATGAAGAGAGGAACAACCCAAGGGAAATTCACTATTCTCCAGGATAGATCGCTGACCTTAACACGCAGGTAAGTTGACCGAAGATTTGTCTAATACGTTCACAATGTAGTTACTTGATTTAGTTTGCATGAATTATATTTGATAGCTCCTTGTGTTTTTATTTATTTATTCAATATTCACTTTGTTGTTGTTGCCTCGGAGACCATATGCATTTTCCTTTCAAAAGAAAAGGAAAACGTACTCACGTTACTCTAAAAGTAACAAGCAATTAAACAAAAAAGTACTTAACCAAATGTTTGTTTATTTATTATTATTATTATTAATATTATTATTTACAGTAAACCTGTTGGTTTAGTAAGGTTTTTATGAAACGTTGAAATTAATATCATATGAAATATAATACTTCTAACATTTGTTAGTTGAGTCTGTCTTGGGTGCCAAACTATTTCCATCAATTCATTCACATAATCTCTGTGTGTCTGGCATAATAGCTCTGGCACTCGGAGGAGCGGCCTCTTCCAGTTTATATTGTTGCTTTCGTGTGTGCCCCGCAGGAAGACTAGCAAACACGTTGTGAAAGCTAATGTGGATCCAATAATAAATAATGTCCTGATACGGTGTTGTTTTTGGCAGCAAATTTAGATTTTAGCTTTAGTCGTAGTCTCTTGAATGGTTTTCATTTAGTTTTAGTCACATTTTAGTCACCCGGAATTGTTGGGTGTTAGTCTAGTTTTAGTCGACTAAATATCATAAGATTTTAGTTGACTAAATCTACAGTTGATTTAGTCGACTAAAATGTGTTTTGGCGGGCCATGATGCCGTCGTAATGACTGATTTTACGCATTCTGAAAATAGCCGATCTACAAGCTCACAACGCATTGTGAGCTTGTAGATCGGCTATTTTCAGCATGCAACCAAGTGTAAAATGACTTATACTGGATCTCTTGTCCACTAGTCCCTTCTTAACATGTTAGTCTAGTTCTTGCCGAAATTGTCAATATATTTAGTCTTAGTTTTAGTCATCATAGCATAGTTTTCATTTAGTTTTCATCAGTGAAAAAAGGTAGTCGACGAACATTTTTTCTCTTAGTTTTAGTCGACAAAATCAATGTCCTATTTACACATTTGCTTTTTCTTTGTTTACCTGTTAACCCTCTACTGCTTAAGAATGGCCAGAGACTTGATGTTGTTGGTGGTTGCTACGGCGATCGTCTGCCTATGGGTCCGGGCATACATGGACAATCCGTTGACTCACAGGTATTAGAATGAATCCATTCGAACTGACATCCTACCTCAACACTAGAAAGACCAAAGACAACATTGCTGAGATTTGCTATTTGTTATACGTAGCTCATACATGGGCAACTGGCGGCCCGGGGGCCACATGCCACCTTCACTTAATGTGGCCCTCGGATTAATATCAGAATACTGATATATTATTGATTTGCAAACATGACCCACTTTAATTACTTCAGTCTAAATTAGTAGCTGACTGAGCAGTATTAAAATGTTATTGTCTTTTTAAATTAAGTTTATAAAGTTAACACAACTATAATTAAAGGCATTTGAAAGGCATTCAGATTGGCTATTTTCTGCTACGACAGTAATATACAATGTAAATATATAGAATTATAATGGCCCTCTCCAGCTTAAAAGTTGTCCAACCGTGACGTAGATGGCTACACATTAAATTCCTGAAGGAACGCTCTAAAGCCGTGGTTTTCAACCTGTGGGATTATCATGCATTTGCATACGTGTGTGTGTGTGTGTGTGTGTGTGTGTGTGTGTGTGTGTGTGTGTGTGTGTGTGTGAGTGTACACCAGGTAAACAAAGTAAAGCCTCAAGGCTGTGGGAAGACTAGACTGTGCATTGAAACACGGACTCTGTTCACCTCCATCCTCCACGACACCCGCATGAGCCCTTCTAGCCTTGATGTAACGTTAAGTGGGCATTCCACTGGATACATAGCCCTGGGATTGACTAGGATGACAAGTGAGGTAACTCACACGCACGCACAACACACTGTATACATGCCTGCCCACACGGACACACTAATACCAAGAGTTTACTTTCATCAAAGGGAATATTCACAACCAACCTGTGATGGCAAAATCAAAATGTCCAGTTATTCATCGCTTCCGTCTCTCTCTCTCTCTCTCTCTCTTTGATTGATTGATTGATTGATTGATTGATTGATATTGAATCAATATCAATCAATCAGAGAGAGAGAGAGAGAGAGAGAGAGAGAGAGAGAGAGAGAGAGAGAGAGAGAGAGAGAGAGAGATGCTTTATCAGTGTGTCATCCGCAGTAACAGCTTGTATTGTTGTTGTTTATTGAACATTGAATGGATCCCCATTAGCTGACGCCGGGGCGACAGCTAATCTTCCTGGGGTCCATATAAAATACATACAAAAAGTACATAATTACAAATACATTCAACAAGATTAAATACATGAAAATACATAATTACAATTTATTCTATAAAATTAAATGGAACATAAGAATAACATTATGATCATGTGGTCAGCTGTAACAAGTGTTCCTTTAAAGCATATTTGAAAGATAATTTATTTTGTGTTATATTAATGTGAGGTGGTAACATGTTCCAAAATGATATTGATCGATACATAACTGTTTGTTTAAGGAGGTTCGTTTTTGGAGCAGGGAGTGTTAAATGACCGAGGCTGGCAATGCTGGTGTTATGATTATGTCTGTCACTTGATTTTAATAACAGTTTGAAGAAGTAATCTGGTGTTTGTTTAGAAATTATGTTTCTAACAAACATGAGGACACTACAATGGAGTTTGTTTTTAACAGATAACCAGGACAGGCGCATATATTCAATATTTGTGCGAGTAGAACAATGAAGTGCCAGTCTAGCAGCTCGGTTCTGAACAAGTTGTAGTTTGTTCAGATCTGCTTGAGTTGTGCTTTCATGTGAAACGTACCCATTCTGCAATTACATACTTCAATCAATCAATCATTGAAGTATTTAATAACAGTTTGCAGAAGGGGTACGTTTCACATGAAAGCACAACTCAATACAAGCTGTTACTGCGGATGACACACTCTCTCTCTCTCTAGTTCCCAGCGGTGGTGTTTGTATGTGCTCAGAACAACAAAAACAATGGCGAGTTCTTCTTCAATTCAATGCTGAGCGACAGGGAGGGCATTCTCACTCCAGTAAAGCAGGTAAGCTCCTGTTAAAGCAGGGCTTCTCAGGGAGTCCTTGAAGGGGCCCAACCGGGTTCCCCAATAAAATTAGCTAATGCAACATGATGACAATCAGTTTTACCACGTGAACCCTATATTATATTATATTATATTATATTATATTATATTATATTATATTATATTATATTATATTATATTATATTATATTATATATTATATTATATTATATTATATTATATTATATGTGACCGGGTCTGCTCGACCAGAGTAATTTTTCAGTCTTTTACAGATTATTAAAGTACAGAATGTAAGCTTTCATATGATGTATCATTCAATGAAATTGAAGGAGATATGACCATTTTAAAATGATTGTGCAGTTTTACCCAAAGCTGAGAAAATCCCCTTTGAATGTTCACAACATTTCAACACCTAGACCTGGTGTGTCAATGGGAGGGACAATAGGTACTTAACTCCACCCACAATGACCACCTTAACCACCCCCACGTTTTAGCTGTCAACAGTGCAACACTAGAAACCGTAGATCAGACCGACCTGCTTTTAATTGCAAAATGTACAGTATAGTAAAACAGTAGAATTTTATGTAACAATTAACCCAGTATTTTTTTTATTGAAGTGACGCAATCACTGAATCAAAAATAATGACCTCGAAGCTTAATTTTAGGGAAAATAAATTGCAAATCATGCTAGAATTTCTACATGTTAATGGCCATACAATATTTTATTTTATTTTATGGTATTTTATTTTATGTTATATATTATGTAATCTGCCTCGTAAGGATCTGGAGTGTCTGTTTGGTATTCAATTGATCATTGTTTGCAAACCGTCATGTCGGTTTATAGACTTATAGACTTTGCGGTAAGCCCCGCCTGCTCGCGCACCTGCATCGATACCGTTGTTAAGCAGGACAAACAATCCCTACTATCAGCGAGCCTCCATTGAGGACCGTGTTATGTCGGCATTTTTCCAAGGAGGAATAGAAGCATTCCTATCACCAACATTCATACTATAATAACGCCATAGTGAAACGTTGCTGTTGGGCGTCCTGCAGCAGTGCTTCATAAGTACCCAGAACGTTTGGGGCATTTTATTTTTATTCCTTTTCCCGTGGGTGCGCGCACACACATGTCAATGTTTACTTTCTGGAGGAGGAGGACGCGGCGGTCACTCATTCACCCTCCCTGCTACTAAATCATACTATTAACGTCAACTTTTACTAAACAATGGTTAAATCAATCGTCTAATAAACCAGGGGTTCTCAACGTTTTTGGTCGGGGACCCCCGGAAATGCTTTGGCAATGTCTCGGGACCCCCGCCCCGCCCCCTCCCGACCCCCAATATAAATGGACTGCTACAATAACCTTAATAATAGAGACAATACACCATAAATAATTAGGGAAGGTGTATGCATGTACTATGTGTACTATATGTAAACTCTTCATTTCCACTTTCCAGCCATTCAGTTGCAAAAAAATAATAATAATAATAATTTGGGGACCCCCCAAAATAATTTGGCGACCCCCCCGAGGGGTCGCGACCCACGGGTTGAGAACCCCTGTAATAAACAACAAACAACTTACCTTGGAGCAAATGGTGTGCCTTGTAACTTTCTCCACGCTGCATGTTGCTTGTGTTGGTCGGACGGCAGCCACATAACTTCACCCACAGACTCCAGCCTCCAGTCACGTCCCCTCCCACTGCGGTTCAGAAAAATAACGCTGCTTACCCTTTTCTGCACATTGTATCCAAAAAGTGAAGGTCCGTTAATGGTCTAAACTAATTTGAACTGAGAAACGGCAAAGAAAATCCAAGTTTAAACGGTTAAACGAGCGTTTACATCATGGGGTTTACATAGCTTGCCGCTTCCATTTTTTTCCCCAAGTTAGTTGTGTTGTGCTTGTGGTGTGCATGTCGACTGACCTGGAGTCAGTTGGAGAATTCGACCAGGGGAGGCGCTAAAGCATTTTCCTTGGAAAAAAATGGAAGCGGCTTCCAAACGTTTAAACTTGGATTTGTTCCCCATCTGTTCCCCATCTTCTCTCTAACATTCATTATTTTTGTCATGAAGAAGAAGTTAATCTGTCTGGTAGGCCTACATGACTTCATTAAAATGGCACACAATGCATTTTATCGAGAAACTGGGTACCTGAGACATTTCCCAGCCCGGAGAATATACTTTTTCCTAGGTCTAGCAGGCTTTATTTCGGTGAGTAGCTACGTGGTTTTGTTTAATTTCTGTAAAGTATAACCCCTCGCACGGCAGGGGGATATTTTGCCTGTGAGCAGCAGAGGCGTTACACAGTATCTGCTCTCCCACCGACTAGACATCGGGTGTCCATTTATCTCCAGCCGAGAGACACTAATAGTTACTTCCACGGTCCACCGTAGCTATAAAATCCCAAATGCTCCTCCATACTATAGCCATGTTGAAGAATTCTGTGTTTACAAACACACAATCACGCTAATGGGCGGTGATCAGAGCATGAAACCTGAGGACAAAGACATTCCAAAGACCAATCGAAAGCGACATGCAAATCTCAGAACTGAAATTATCCGCCCCCAAAACAGTGTTAAAGTTACCGAAAAAACAAGCCTACTTTGACTTATGAATGTTGTTATGTAAATCTAAAGGATACATATTTAGTAATTATGAATATTAATAACCCAACACTTTTAATGTCTAACTCCGTTGTAAGGGGAGGATTGGAAGAATGTAATAGAGTAAAAGTACTCAAGTCAGAAGGACTGTAAAACCTTTTAAACCAAGTGAATATTAACTTTATCTTTAATGTTATAATGTTAAACTTATAAAACTGTAATCCTATTTTAATACCTTTTAAGGATAAATACTTTAGAGGAAAACTACAATACTTAGAGATTGAAAGAGTAAAAGTACCAGAGTATACCAGAATACCTTAGAATGATTTTGACACAGACACGAAATAAGATAAGTCCACACGCCAACGCTTAGGATTTTCCATTTGATATATTACCAATTACATCGGGAGAGAAAATGATATGTCCGTACAGCGTAAAAAAAATCTCTCACTGACACATCATCAGTGACAATAATTTATAGGGCATAACTCAAAACAAACCTTTGACATGGGGAAGTGTTCAATTTGAGTTCAAAGGTTAACAAAAAGTGAATAGTAGCTACATCTATAGCTGGGAGGTGTACTTGGCACACTACAACTGACGGCCGAGCCGACTAATATAACGTCTTTAAGACGTAAATAGGAGAGCGAGGGAGACGGAATGTCTGCTACGGGAGCATACAAATTCAAGGGCAAAAAACATGTTACAAAGGGGCCGATAGTGTTATGGCAAACAGGAGAAAACAATCCTTTATCTATATGTCAAGCTTTGGTGATGGAGAATAAGCAAGTCATTTTACTATCATTAGCCTACCGGCATATTTATTTGTATCATGCACTACAGAGGATACAGTCTGGCTGTTGTTTATCATTCCAGCGTCTAGCACATTCTTGTTATTCTGGCGTTCTGCAGCAGAGAACGTAATGACATCACGTCCTGTGCGTAAACCTTGTACACAACATTCAATACAACACAGTACATAACAGATAGAGTAAGGGCGCCACCTATCAGTAAACTTAACACTACACGCTGGCTAGGGGACAGTGTGACCTGAGGCACATGAAAAATACATGGGCATGGGGCATAAGTAACGATTCATAATTATGCAGGGCACAGGGCATATAAATAATAAGTCATTGGGAATGTGTAAACTTCCATCCACAAACAATTAATGTCTTAATAATTCAAAATTATCCATCAAATGTATACATTTAATTTGCCCAAATCAATAATCTGTTGGAATGAAAACCTTCTTCAACATTCAAACTGTGTTAATATGAAAAAAATCGGCAGATTTTCTGCCTTTTCATTATAGGCGAGATGAGGACCATTTTGCTAGACCTGGTCACATATTATATTATATTATATTATATTATATTATATTATATTATATTATATTATATTATATTATATTATATATTTTCCAGAATGCTCAAAAATCTGGAAAATATTGAATCTTTTTAGTTATTTTTGAGGGGCTATTTTGTTTTAGTTATTCTATTTATAGTGACTCATAGGAATAGACTACGTGACAACCAGGAATAGTCTGGTGACCACCGGAGAGACGGGTGGCAGCCGGAAAGTAGACGGCACCCGGGAGCAGTATGGGTTGGCGCCCCAGCATGTGTCTTCCGTGAGGAAGAAGCCCAACAAACCCACGGTGAAGCCTTTAGGAGGGCCATTCAAGCCTCAAGCGGAGCGGCACCACCAAGGGCAAGGTGGAGCCTGTGGAACCGTTGCGGCTCGAGAATCCACCATTCCTGAATAAAGTGCCTGGTGCTGGGAGTCTGGTGCAACGCACAGGGCCTGACCTGGTGAGAGCAGGAGTGGACCTGGTGAGACGTAGGAGGGGCCCGGACAGGAGTCAACCCACAAAGCCTAGAATGGTACCTCCCAGTCCTGGCAGAGTAGTTCAGGAGGAACGGATTGTGTGGCCCTGGTTTTTCCCTAAGGGGACTGATCGAGGGTAGCTACTGGGACGTAAGTCGGGACTTGATCACCCCGGCTGGGTCACCTGAGTGAGGGGTATGATGTTGGGAGACCCGAAACCCTGATGACCTTGGGATACATCACTGAGGATACGTCCCAGGTGCATCCATGTATGTATGTATTTTGTTTTAGTTCAGCTATAGGGTAGATTTTCATCTTACACAAACATTAAATTCTCATTGACAATGAATGGATGATGTACAATGATTAGATCACATAAATTCAGTTGTCATCTTACATGATCATGGTGAAAAGATGTTTTTTTTTTTTTAATTGTGTATGTTGACTAATTCATGAATAAGTATATTATTTTTTTATTGGATGATGTACGATGTCACTTCACACGGGTGTGATTTTTTTTGTTACACACAAATCTCCTTTCTTTTCCCCTGCCACAACATATTTCCAATGCAGGGATCCTTGACATGAAAAGTCGAGTGCTTGAGAACTGCTTTCTGACTTTCTAACTAACCTCCATTTAGTGACACCAATATTAATGATAACAGTTGACCATCATTCTTTATCACAGGATGTGAACAAGATCCGTGGCGCCGTGGACGGGAACATGATCACATGCGAGTTCAGCATTCCCATTGATGACATGGATAATATGATGATGGACACCATGCTCCACGTCCTCCTGGGCTCAGGGACGGTCAACGGCAGTAAGTACAGATCTCACATAGACCTAATATCAGCCCCAGAATGGCTGATATTCAATGCATTTCAAGTATTACATAACAGCCGGCCGTTATTTGGCTTTTTGGACGACATCGGTGTCGGTGGTTTTGCAGCCAATGTGTCCTGATATTTACTCACTTTCAACCTGGCATACCTAATTTGGCCGTAGATGAAAATGGTACAGTACTAGGAGGAGAGGCTTTGGGGAGGATGGTGATTGTTGGGAGTAATATACAGTGGAAAGCAACCCAAGAGGAACACATTCTTCTACACAGTATTCTTTAAGGTCATAGGGTCAGGGTGCCAATTTCAAACCACCACTTCCTAAAGTGACTGCAGCTTCTTCCCGCGGTGAAAATGTACATTTAAAAGGTTGTGTAAGTAATAATTTAAAACAATAACGCTTTTTGTTAAAAGCTTAGCTATGCTATGGAGTGTTTGATCAGTAACAGCCTGGGGTCTCCCTGTCTCTCCAGATCTTTGAGGGGCACTAGCCCCTCCTATATTTAGCTATAGTGTAATGTTTGTCGTAACACAAACGTTAAATGCCATTGACAATGAAAGGAGAATTTGGGTCATGTGTGTCTGAGCAAATCGGCTATTTCTCCCAACACAAACATTAAATGCCATTCGACAATGAATGGAGAATTTACGTCATACGTGTCTGAGCAAATCGGACACGGAGGTGATTTTTAATGAACAGAAAATACAAAGACGGTAGCGCTGGACATAAATAGAACACCCAGTTGTTTTGGAATGGATTCAATGTATGGGATATCCGCTATTCTGCTCTCCTTGGGACAAAACCATTTTAAGGTCAACCACACCAATGCCACTCCTTGAGTTGCAAGACACACATACACACTCTAACAATATTTTGTTTTACCTTCAGAACGCCTTGGCATCATGAAAACACACCTGGACAGCGGTGCGATCGACGTGACCGACCCTGCCAGCGCCTAGACGTCCTCCAGCCCCATGGACAGCGTCTCACTCAACACACGAACACCATGTTTAAAACCCTGATGAATAGAGCCAAACAGTGTGCTGTCAGAAGCCAAAATCCCATTCATTTTCTCCATAGAGTATTTGTATTATCCATGTAGACTTACGAGAGTCGTGGATGTCGTAAAATATTACATCCTCAGCAGAAGCCACATTTAGCGGTTTGAAAAACATATAAAGTGCGTTATAAATAAAGTGTATTATTATTAAATAAAGTGTATTATTACTTGCGCAAGCAGAGCGTGCAAGTAATGTTATCAGTCAGGTGCTACGATGCGCATGTCAGCATAATTATGTTATGACGTCATATGCTGGCACGAAGCTGACCGTGCAGGTATGTTTTCCGTCATGCTACGAAGCATATGTCCCATGACGTGATGAAGATATGTACCAATTCAATGTCCCTTAGAATGCATATGATATACAGTATGTCATATGCTGGCCCCGGACATACGGAAGCAGACCGTGCAGGTATGTTTTCCGTGGATGTCCCATGGCGTGATGAAGATTATGTTCCAATGCCAGGGTATAATTGGTTTACGATGGTGACGTAATGATATGTTTCATTGTCAGGGACATACACATCAAACCACCCGAGTAACCACATTATACCACTAATCACTCAGAAATTACATATACATACATGGACACAAATGAGCATATGATGTGATGAATATATGTACCAATGCTAGGGTATAATTGGTTATCGATGGTGACGTAACGATGACATGTTTCAGTGTCGGGTGGACTAAAGGTAATGCCCCTATGTATACATGTATGTATACATGTATACATGTATGTATACATGTATACATATCTGACACCACTGCCATAACAGGCATAAGTAATCATTACCATACTTCAAAATACTACCTTTTCCCCCCCAAAAGCAAGGTACGTAGCAAATAGCTAAACCTAATAATTCAATATTGCAAACGTTCTTTCACAGAGAGGCTGAGATTTGAAAGTTTGTAGCGTTCTACAGTACTTGCCCGCTCTGCTTGCGCACTAGTAGGCCTACTTGTGTGCAACAAGCAAGTAGGCACTCAACAGAGTGCAGTTCTGGTTATTAAGGGACCAAGAAGTCACAAAGTGACTTTGGTCACTTATTGTTTTTGTGTTGTTTTTTTTTTCTTCTTCTCTTTCCGCCAAAAATTTCAGTTCTGACTGAACGGTGCAGTCGGTTTTCGCGAAACGCGGTAATCTGGTAGAGGGCCATGCCAAACGGTGACTATGCGAAGCCCATGACGATTGGCCAAATGGTGGCGCTATAGCACTCAATTGAAAATGCAAACTTTGAACGTGAATATCTCATGAACCGTTTGACCGTTAGAAATGACACTTTGATACACATAACTGTCTCCTCATGCCGAACACGTTCCGTGTTCTGACTTTTGACCTCTGACCTTTAGATCACCCGCCATTTTGAATTATATGAAAAACAGTTAAAATGTATCTCCTCCCAGAATCTTTGATCAAAATGCACAAAAACGTGTACACGTGAACCTTGGACCTATACGGACAAAACATTTTAGTACATTTTTTTAAGTGAAAAAATTTAGTTTTTATGAGCCAATGAAAATTGCTGTTTTGTGAAACTTATTCTTCTTCCCCTAATACCTACATGCAGTGTCATATGATTTTGCAACTGTACAGTATGGTAGAGGGTCATGCCAAATAGCACTGAAAGCAATCTTACTCCAATAGGTCAAAGGGAGGCGCTATGGCAATTTTTTGAAAATGAAACATTTGAACAGGCTTAACTCATGCCTCGTTTGTCCAAAAGTCATGGCACTTGTTTCCACTTGTTCCTTGACTCATGGGGAACATATGTGTCACTTTGATCAGTAAGCTCTGCCCTTAGATCTTCTGCCACTTTGCACAGCTTAAAAAACGCTTATACCTGATTTTCTATTTGTTTTTTTTAGCAATTTGCATGAAATGTTCATTGTCTCTGTGTAGCTCAGTCAGTAGAGCTCTTGCCTTTGGACCACAAGGTTGTGTGTTCAAATCCGGGTACCGACAACTCAGCTCGTCAGTCATATTGTTCTTATTGCGTATTGTCTTCTTTCTTGGTCCCGCCTTATCGCTGCTTGCAGCTATATTTATTATTATTATTAAAGGACCAAGCAGTCCTGAAAGAAAAATAAATAGCAATAACAATAAAGGATTGATCCTTTATTGTTATTGCTATTTATTTTTCTTCTCCTTCTCCTCCTTCCGCCAAAAATAGCAGTTCTGGCTGAACCGTGCAGTCGGTTTTCGCGAAATTTGGAGATATGGTAGAGGGCCATGCCAAACGGTGAGGATGTGAAGCCCACAACCATTGGCCAAAGGGTGGCGCTATAGCACTCAATAAAAATGCAAACTTTGACCACGCATAGCTCATGAACCGAAGTCACATGTTTGTGTTATGTGACTTCTGTCTACTCCCTGTACTACTAAACAATCAATGACACCACATTAGATGAATAGTGGACAGATAGACTATTAATTAAAAAACAAATTAATTAAGAGTTAGAGATAGAAAAACGTATGCCCTGTACAGACTGCCCGGGAGCTCCGCGGCTGGTGTGGTATCATCCACCTCTCCTCTCACTGTCCCCGCGGCTACAGTTATTATATATAATATAATGTATATTTGTACGCTAAATAGCCAATCGTCTGTCTTCAATGTGAGCACCGCCGGTGGGGAGTTAGATTCTGAATTAGAATAATTTTGAGCAGAGATGTAAACATAACGGTGTAGGTGTAGGCTACTTGATAAATACAAGTTAGCCATGCTTCATTCACATGACATGACGCTTATGAGAGTCATGTTTCAGGGCTAAATCAAATAAAATAAATAAAATGCCCAAAGCATGCATGCACAAAGTGGTAACTTCTGCCTAAGAACAATTATTCTGTAACTTTTCCAACCAGAGAACCTGAACGAACCATATATTATAAGTGTTATGTTAATTTTCCTGTTGATTACAGCCTCACAACCTTGCAACCAGAATTGCCTATGACTGAGCGTCATTCTGAATATTGGAACAATATTAGGGTCCATATAGAAAATTAGGCCTATCGTCGCAACTCGCTACATCACTCCAGAGGAAGAAAAAATAAATAGCTGTCCCGGTGGACACAAATAGAAGCAACAAACTCACCTAACAAGGTAGCCTAATGAAATGTTTTCCACTGAAATTAAATCTCAAAAGATACAAGGTTGATTACAAACGCTATAATGACACGTCTTACGCTGTATGCATCAACGCACATTTGACCTGCTGATGACATCTAAGCAGCTGATTGTTGTGAACCATAATTAACCGCTTTTCTAAACATTTTAATTATAATATATTGATTTATGTATGCATACCAGCGGGCTATATCCTACAGCTACAACCATCCACATTTTGTAGCCTATATAGTTCTATATGATTATGAAATATGATTGCTACTATGCAGACCTATCTCATTCCAGACTTGGAGTAATACACACGTTGGCTAAATCACCAATGGACTAAACGATGTAAAATCTAAACCCTTCAAAAAATTTCACATCGACATTTTACAAAAATGTCATGGAAAATGTCATTGAATGGGCTATCAGGATGCACTGATACTTTCTGATCAAAAAGCTCACTTTACTTATGAGCTTGTAGATCATCTGAGATTTTAGGTGTGACTGACTGCGTCACAACTGCGCGACTTGTACCTGTATCACGCGTGTCCCACGCACCGGCATAATAATTGAAAATGTCTGACAGTGAGTCGAGAAACCTCAGTTCCCAGGCCTCCCTCCATGATGATGATGATGTTGAAGAAGAGGAAATAGTGGAGAATGAAGATGAAGTAGAGGGTGAAGATGTTGAAGAGGAAGAGAATGAAGATGAAGATGATGCAGATGTGGGGTTTGAAGATGAAGATTTTGAAGATGAAGATGTGTTGGATTTTGAAGATGAAGATGAAGCGGACGAAGATGAAGAAGTTGAACTTGCTGGATTACTGCAACCTTTCAGGTTTGAACCTGAATCACAGCAGGCACCTGGAGCAGCAGCAGCCCCCCTCCCTTCGCAGGATGTGCGAGTAGGCAACACTGATTGGTAAAAAAAAAAAAATAATCCACAATTTCGAGATCATAAACATATATTTTTAGCATTATTAATGAGTTTCATTTTAAGAAATAAGGTAGATATATCCATGTTGTAGGTGCACCTGTGGAAATTGTGAGGTGAAGACCACACATGCCGAATGTCAGTGGCGTGCACAGATAGACACTAGGGGGTGCTAGAGCACCCCCTGCCCTTTTGGCAATGTGCCCTTTTGAAAAAAAAACAAAAAAACAAAACACTTTTTTTCCCCCTTTTTTTTTGATTTTTCAAAAATAGCAGACCTACAAGCTCGTAGCGCGCCACTCGGTGGCGCGCTATGAGCTTGTAGATCTGCTATTTTTCAATAGCTAAAGCATAACATAATGCTAACACCAAAAGGGGTTCCCGCCCAAAATGGATTAAGGCAACCGGCCGGTTCCACGCGCTGCACAAGGTGCCCTTTTTTAACTTGAGCACCTGCCCCTCTAAATGTCTGTGCACGCCACTGCCGAATGTGTCTGCTGCCGTGGCTATGGGGAGACACTCGGCACCATATTGGAGAACGCAGAACCCATTCAGTGCATCACTGCACATCCAGGCTTCTCAACAGTCTGCTTGGATGTGCATGTGCTCCGAACAGCCTACCACCAGTACCACCAAGAACATGCACAAGATGCAGATCAAATACCCACAGAGCATGAGTAAGTTTCAATCAATGTTTTTACTGGGAGGCATACTATGGTCCGACGGAGCATTGGTTCGAAGGAGCATTGGTCCGAGGTGCGTTGGGGGTCGGGAGAGGGTTGGGGTTGGGGTTAGGGTTAGGTGTGCTGCCCCGTGGGAGGTTAGGGTGAGGGTTTGAGGTAGGTTGTCGTTCGGACCAAACGCATGAACCCGTTTTTACTAAACCACTTACAGTAGCTTACTGTATGTTATGAACGTTGCATGTATTATATGATTAACTTTGCAACAAATTATTTTCTCAAGTTGGTGGCATGTCAAAACTACAGGCAGAACACATTGATGTGTGATTCATCAATATCACTTCAATTTCACTGTTTACAACCTCTATGTCAAACTGATTTGAGTTGCACTTTGCTGCACCTTATTTTTCCATCTATATCAAATTGCTAATATTCAACCTCACAATGTGTAGCAAAGCAACTTGTTTGCAGATCTGCTATTTTTGGCCAAAGTTCCCCCCAGAATAGGGATGCTTGTAAAGTGGTTATTACATCAAGTTAAAAGATATTTTAAATTTTCCTTATTGAAAAAGCATACATGAAATGGACTATGGGCAATGTAATTCATTGCCAGTGCAGAGTATTTACAGAGGTGACCTGATCTATGAAATTATGAGAACCAACATCACTGTATGTCAAAAAGGATCACAAAAATGTATGTATTTAACCAGTTTTACTTTTTCTTCCACAAAAAGTTCCGGTACACAAAATACAGACAATATGTTTTTTGGAACTGGAGAAAACAGAATCCCGATTCCTTCTTGTTCGGTCAAAGCAGTCCGAGCCAGATTCCCAAATGATGCGGGGATGTTGTAACTTTTAAAATGGAAAGAAAATAAATAACTCTTCTCCATGTTTGGCTTCAGGTTCTTTTTATTTGTACATGACTGCTTTGTGCCCCTTCATAATTTGCTTATTTAAACAATTTCATATGAACATCTATCCAGACACAAAACTATTTATCGTACAAGAGTAAATCATTCTATTTGCATCATGCATTTACAATTATTGCCTTATTGCAAAAGGCAACAACTTACTCAGTGTTGCTCAACGACACTTCCACTACCGTTGGACATTCTAAACATACAACATGCTTAGGAAATATTTGGTGGAGGGTTTCATTGTGTAATAACTGAATGAGCCAACATGTAAAAATAAACTTACCATAGGTGTATCCTGCCGATTACTACTTCTTGAAGTGGCTGACATACGAGGCAACTGCAACGCTCAACCTTGGACGGTTTGCATTGTGGCACAACGGAGGTGGGGCAATCGGCATCGGCAGGCAGTCACTGTCTTCACAGTTCACACACTTTTGAAGATACCATCTCCATGACCTTCGTTGTGTATTCTGTAACCAAAAAAATAAATAATTAGAAAAGTAATGATGCAGTAACGGACAGACACACTGTCTGTTGTCAAGTATATATTGGAGCTGCACACTCCTCAGATAACAATAAATCAATAAAGCAAGTCATCCTGCATTTCAGGAGTGTGCGTGCGGTCTCTTCCTTTGAAGGTTATTTTTTGTATTTCTTCTTGCATTGACACACACCTCCTGCTGGGGTCTAGAGACACGCACAAGTGTTATTTTGTATATAGTATACACTGTATATACGGTATATTAGGCAGTGTTTTGCCCTATGAGCAATGGAGAGTGGAAGAAAGAAAATTGTCCGATGTGATGTGTGATATGAAAATATCAGCGAGAATGAAAGGGAAAGTGCACAACACTGTGGTGAGACCAGCTATATTGTATGGTTTAGAGACAGTCGCACTGAGGAAAAGACGAAGCAGAGCTGGAGGTAGCAGAGACTAAAATGTTGACGTTCTCTCTGGGAGTAACAAAGATCCATAGGACCAGGAACGGACAGACTTTGATGGTTTGGTGCAGAGAACGGATAGTGTGTATACTGTACATGAGAGACATGACGTTAGTTGGTGTGTGGACTGTACCATGGCTGCACAATACTAGTGTAGACACTCACCGTAAGTGGCTACGGTCTTCACCGGGCGAAACGTATAATCTCCCTTCTTCGCCTTTGGGTAGACTACCGACCACCGTACCATACCATCATTCTTCCGCACTGCCTGCAAGCGCACACTGTTTTCGTTGTAGTGCATCACTGCAAGGTATGTTCTAAAAAACATACAGAGTAGAAACAGAGCATGTCCCTGAATAGTAATGCAACACATAATCAAGAGATACAATAACATTTTTGAAATGTAATGCTTACCTGGCATGCATTCCTGTGTAGGAGTAGCATGTATGCTTTGGAAGGAAGTGCAGGATCAGTGCGTGGTAGGCCTCAAGACTGGATGTTTGGTGGTGAGTGGAGAGCTGACAGAGCCTGGGGAAGCAGTGTTCAAACACAAAAAGCATGAATCCCATTATATTGAATTCAAGGCATTTTTATACCTGCAGCCGATTTCAGACACATTAAAAATGTTATTTGATTTATTTTTTAATCAATAAATAAATAACCATGTTGCTATATACATAGAACCATCTAAAATGACCCAGAGTTGGTTGTCTGGTTTTAACCCATTAAGACGTGACACCAGGTTCTACAAAATGTCTTCTAAATCATGACAGTTTTCAGAAAAACCTCTGTTTCTATGTCAGTGGTTCTCAAACTATTGTTACTATACTATAATGTCAAGGTTCCCAAAAATGCTGTATTTGGCCGCGGACCCCCATATGAAAATATGTTGTTCCAGGGACAGAACAAGGATTTGAATTAAAGATGTTAGCTCTGAAAGAATATATATTCAAAGATAACATAATCTTTAAAACTGTTACACACACTGTGTGTGTGTGTGTGTGTGTGTGTGTGTGTGTGTGTGTGTGTGTGTAGTTTGTTACTGACTGCAGCTTTCAGCCTAGGTTCTGCTGTGCATACGTGGGAGGAGACCTACTTGCTGCTACGCCACGCCTCCAATCAAGCTGGACCAATCATCTGCCTGCTATTTAAAGAAGTGTTCTCACCTGTGCCCTTTGGCAGTGTGTCACAGTTGGCCAGTACTGTGCACATGCTGTCTCCAGAGCATGGGTTGTTTAATGTCCATACTGTTGGGCCACTGAAAGTTTGGTGCGCCCTTAGTAGGCTACATTTGCATTCGACTTCATTGTCATGTATCTTATGTAAAAGCAGGGTGTAAAAGCAGTGATTCTTAAAGCTAATGGAATATGGGTGCTAGTTTATTGTAACCGCCACCTTTTCTGTAGGTGAGTTAGAGCAGCCAGTTTGGATTAGCATTACTTTTGTAACCCTTTATTTTCTGTGTTTGCTAGGTAAGTCAGTGTTTTACCTATTTAAAGGTTAGGACAAGTTTGCTCTGATTATTTCTTTGAGTTGCCCCATATTATTTGTATTGTTAAAAGACACCTCTTTTGATTTGGACGCGTTTGTGGCAGCCCTCTATAGGCTCACTTGATATTTGCAGAAAGGAAGATTTGATACTAATTGCAAACCATTATGAAATCACGGTAAAGATGAGTGACGTCAAAAGGGTGATTAAGGATATTGTGTTTACGCGACTGGTGAGTATGGGTGTTCTGGTAGTGCCTGCAGATATAGTTCCAGCAGTGTCAGACGTGTCAGCTGTACATAGATGGGCTTACAGCAGGGTTTGGAGGAGGGACTGCCGGGGCCTTAGATGGTGGTGAGATGGATGGGTCCGGAAAGGGAGCTGTCGAGGCTAAACTTCCGGGTGCGGAGCCTCCGGTGGTGAGAGCCAAAACTTCTCCCGACCCCTCACTGCCGCGCCTGGGTGTGGGATCTTCCTCAGATTCAGCTGGGTCCGCCAAATCCGCATTGTCTCAGTCCAAAGTCAAAGTGCGTGTAGCATGCATAAAAAGGGAGGAGAGAGAGAAGGAACGAGAAAGAACGTTCCAACATGAGATGGAACTAAAGAAAATGGAGGCAGACACATGTACATACACACATAGACATATACATGGATTAAATGGCGGCGCTTGTACACAGCGACGCCCTGCGTCTCCCCACTTCGTGTAAACTAGCAGTGATTTACCACAACTGCACCCCTATGCACGGCACCAATACCATCATCAAGTTCGCTGATGACACAACGGTGGTGGGTCTCATAAAAAATAACGATGAGACGGCCTACAGGGAGGAGATCCAGCATCTGGCGTCGTGGTGTGCCGATAACAACCTGGCATTGAACAGCTTCTTCCCCTCCACTGTCATCTACCTAAACTCCTCATCCACTCCTCTCCCCCCTCCAGTGTCAGCCCCCAACCCATCCACCATCCCTGTCGAGACTCTAGACTCATCCTAGTCTTGCACTATGTGGACTTGTGTGATATGGCCACTGGACTTGTGGAATATGGTCTCTGGACCTTAGTTTAGCACTTTGTGCATTGGGCCACGTGCAATAAGGGCTACGTGCAATATGGACAGATCATGTTTTTTCTCTTCCTTCTCATATCCTTATTTATTTATTTATTTAAATGACTACTGCTCAGCCCATATCTACTGTTACTACTGTACTGCTGTATTAATGTATCCTCCTCCTTACTGACATGTTTGCACTATTGGTGAGATGCGAAAATACTTTTCGCTGTGCTGTACTTGTACTGTACATTGGCAATAAATTGAATCTCATCTCATCTCATCTCAAGAGCGCAGAAAATGGGCTGCAGACAGGGATCTGAGACAAATTGATGCTGACATACGCAAAATGGAGCTGGAGATGGAGAGAGAGAGGCCTTCTGTGGTCTCCAGTCAGCAGGCACCCTTTCGCAACCCCAGTCCCGCGAACACAGGTACGTCCACCTTTATCGCAAAACACATTTAGTTAGGTAAAGTTACCTTAAGTTGAGGCAAATCTGGGGGAAAATATGCTTACCACTAGCTTTCTTCACAGATGTGTTCATAAAGGTGTCTACTATCACAGAGAAATTTGTTCCAACCCAACTCCCTTGGGAAACTTTGTGACAGCTGCTGAAAGTTGGGGTACCATACAATACATTATAAGGCAAAATGTTATAAATTTCATTATGCTTTAAGTAGCATGTGACGTGTCAAACTAGAGTGTTTACATGATTCTGAATCCATTCCAAGCATTAGTTTTGCACGAAAACACTGTGATGACGGCCATAGCCGTCATCACAAATGTTATGAAGTCAGCACATTTGGGCAAGTGGCTATGGCCAAACTAGGGAGTCTATGGCCAAACTAGGGGTCAAACTAGGGGGTTTTCATGATTCTGAATCCATTCCAAGCATTAGTTTTGCACGAAAAACACTCCTTGGACTTAAAAAGGCCATAGCCGTCATCACAAAGGTGATGAGGTCAGCACATTTGGGGAAATTAGGGCACATTTGGGCAAGTTCTATGGAATTTAGCCTAAACGAGTGTTTTTCGTGCAAAACGAATGCTTGGAACGGGTTCAGAATTATGAAAACCCCCTAGTTTGTCCCCTAGTTTGGCCATAGACCCCCTAGTTTGGCCATAGCCACTTGCCCAAATATGCCCAAATGTGCTGATTTCATCACATTTGTGATGACGGCTATGGCCATTTGTAGCCCAAGGAGTGTTTTTCGTGCAAAACTAATGCTTGGAATGGATTCAGAATGATAACCCCTAGTTTGACATGTCACATGCTACTTAAAGCATAATGAAATTTAAAACATTTAGCCTTATAATGGTTGTATGGTACCCCAACTTTCAGCAGCTGTCACAAAGTTTCCCAAGGGAGTTGGGTTGGAACCATTTTTTCTGTGATAGTAGACACCTTTATGAACACATCTGTGAAGAAAGCTAGTGGTAAGCATTTTTTTCCCGGATTTGCCACAACTTAAGGTAACTTTACCTAACTAATTGGCTTGGTCCCCACTTTCCGTGAGGCTGAAGTAGATTCCTACTTTGGGGCATTTGAGCGAGTGGCTACTGCCCTCGCTTGGCCTAAGGACGTTTGGTCCATTTTGCTTCAATGTAAACTGCTTGGCAAAGCACAAGAGGTGATTGCCACACTCTCTGTTCAAGAAAGCATGAATTATGATGTTGTCAAGGCTGCCATCTTAAGAGGGTACGAATTGGTCCCCGAGGCCTACCGACAGAAATTTCGGCACCATTCTAGAACATCAAGCCAAGCTTTTAGTTTGCCCACGAAAAAGAGGTTCTGTTTGACCGGTGGTGCGCTTCCAGTAAGGTTGATGATTTTAAAAAGCTGCTTGCACTGCTGCTCACTGAAGAGTTTAAAAGGGGTCTCCCAGAGACGATCACTATACACTTAAACGAACAGAGAGTGACGTCAAGCTGCTATTTTCGCTGATGAATATGTGTTGACCCACAAAAATGTGTTTCCTGAGCAGGCTGAGGTCAAACAAAGAGATGAGAGGGTATGCCATTACTGCAAGAAAGTTGGGCATGTCGTTGCTGATTGTCGTAAAAGACAATGGCACAATCAAAATGTTCCTATGGGGGAGGGCCAGGGGTGAACCTCAATGGCAACTTTGGTAAAGGGTTTTGGTTGTGAAGTCCTTAAATCCTCGTAAAGCAACGTAAATCTGGAAAGTCCTTAAATCATCGTAAATCAATGTAACCTGGCAAGTTCTTAAATCATGGTGAATCTCACAAGTCCTTAAAGCATCGTAAAGCCACGTAAATCATCGTAAGTCATGTAAAGTCCTTAATTCTTGTTTAACTCCAGTACTTTGTTTGGGATGTGTGAGTCCAGGACATAGCGGCTCAAACTTTGTTTGATCTTAAGGGAGGGGGTGTTACACACACGTGTGTGTGTGTGTGTGTGTGTGTGTGTGTGTGTGTGTGTGTGTGTGTGTGTGTGTGTGTGTGTGTGTGTGTGTGTGTGTGTGTGTGTGTGTGTGTGTGTGTGCGTGCAAGTATATGTCGTTTGTTACTGACTGCAGCTTTCAGCATACGTGGGAGGATACCTACTTGCTGCTATGCTACGCCTCCAATCAAGCTGGACCAATAATCTGCCTGCCACTCCACTATTTAAAGAAGTGTTCTCACCTGTGCCTTTTGGCAGTGTGTCATAGTTGGCCAGTACTGTGCACATGCTGTCCAGAGCATGGGTTTTTTTAATGGATACTGTTGGGCCACTGAAAGTTTGGTGCGTCCTTAGTAGGCTACATTTGCATTCGATTCATTGTCATGTATCTTATGTCAAATCAGGGTGTACAAGCAGTGATTCTTAAAGCTAATGGAATATGGGTGCTAGCTTATTGTAACCGCCACCTTTTGTGTAGGTGAGTTAGAGCAGCCAGTTTGGATTAGCATTACTTTTGTAACCCTTTATTTTCTGTGTTTGCTAGGTAAGTCAGTGTTTTCCCTATTTAAAGGTTAGGACCAGTTTGTTCTGATTATTTCTTTGAGTTGCCCCATATTATTTGTATTGATAAGACACCTTGCTTAAAGGTTTGAAATCCTCAAAATTCATGTAACCCTGTACTTTGAGTTAACCTTTAAAAAAAGAGCCAATAAAAGGCCTCTAATAAAACTACTCCTCACTCACCAACCGTATTGCATCCTTGTCCACCCCTAGACCACCTTGGATTGTAATAAAACACCAAAAGGGGTTAAAGATATACAACATTCTAAAATATAATTTACTATAGCTTCATACTATAGACAAAATGAAATGGTCACTTACTAGAGTTCTCAATCTCTGCACGAACCCGACCCGACATTTTCGGGTAGGGTAGGGCCCACAATGCACGATAATTAGTCGGGCCGGGCCGAGCCTCTGGCTCTGTGATTTTCCGTGATTTTATTATAACCAAAATAACAATTCTGTTTGTGTAATGTATTTATTTAATATGAAGAGGGCTGAGCTGGTGAATGTTGGCGATTAACTTTTACAGTTTAGGCTATTCTACTATTATGTGACTGAACCGGTGGAGGAGGAGGCGATGATTAGCAGCAGCAGCACACCAGAGAAGTGACAGAATATGTGGTTGTTGAACTTGCTACTGCTGGCTGGCCTCTGGTTTGCGAGCCAAATGAGCTGCTTAGTGCTCAGCACCAAGTATATAACTTAAGTTAACTTGCCATGTGCTTAAATGTCCAAGACCATCGATTCATCCGCAATAGCTCGTTTTGGAAATGTCGGGGCTTAATAAGACACTGCTGTCTCGTTGAACCCAGCTGGGTGAATAAGCTAAATTAGGCTACTCACCACGGTAAATGCTCCATATAACTATGAAAGCGCTAATGTTAATGTTCACTGCATACACGTAATATAGTTACATGATGACCAAGCAATGTTACAGTCCACTGTAGGCTACAGCTATTTGTTTTCGAAATCGTATCGCAGCACCCTGTACAGCTATTTAATTTCCCCATCGTAGCGCAGCGCGCCTCGTGTGCCCGCTGCCCAAAATAAAAGATCTGCAAGCTGTCGACAGACTCGACACGCCATCGAGCGGCATGTTGATGGTTTGTATGTCTGTTCTTTTGGTTAGGCAACGCACATTATGCGTGGTATGTGGGTTTGAGAGGCAATGATTAATGTAAACTATACAGTAACCTACAGTAGTAGATTATAGCCAAGTTGACAATTGTCATAATATTGTATAGCTCTGTTCGGGACTGTTGCACAACGGTGAATGATGAAAAAGTTGCACTTTGTTAACGGGACAGTAGCCTATTGGACATAATTAACTGCGTCACTTCAGAGGATCGCTGCTACTTTGATTCAGAAGATGTTTACTCACCCCTGGAAATTGCTGGAAACCATTAGAATGTTGGAAATGGAACATTATCAGCCAATTAACGTGAGTTACATAAATCCTTTATTTCGGCGACTAGACTATTAGTGCGTTCTCTGACACGGTCGTCTCAATAATCCACGGTGCCGCGGCCATATAGTGGCATTTTTCTTTTTCCTTTTTTTCTCTTTTTTTTCACTCAGGCTTTTTCGGGTTTTCGGGCCTGACATTATGGTAATTGTTAGGGTCGGGCCGGGCCTCGGGCCGACCCAGTTAGGGTAGGGCCGGGCATTCATTTTCAGGCCCGATGAGAACTCTAATTCAGAGTCCTGCAGTCCCGCAATGAAGGAGAGACAATCTCGTCTCTCACTATAGTCCACTTCTCTACAATGCCATTCTAGCCTTAAAACCTACATTTATATGTTATTCAATATATTACTTTAGCGCAAAATATAGGCTTTTCTAAACCATGCCGTGTTTAAAAAATGCTTATGTGCCATGTTATTGTATTTAGTGAATTAACTATAGTCTACAGTTTAACCCATTGATTCTCAGCTATTTTAATTTCAAGGACGCCCAAATTAAATGTATAGAAAGTAGCCTAGGCCATTTCATTATGATTTTCATCTCTGGAATGGGACCAGCAAGGGCGAAATCCATATGCTTCGATAGGCCGGCCGGTCGTTTGATAGGCCGGCCGGTCCGTGGAGGGCCGGCCGGTCCGTGAGAACGTGTCGAGAACGTGAAGAAGACGGTTGGAAAAAGAAAAGTCAGCGAATACGTTTTTAAGTTTTTGATAGTTTTCATTAACATCAAAATTAACATAATCGACAACAGATTCTTATATACTTGTTTTTTTACACAACAGAAACTAGTTGGCAGTTTGCTGAACGAGAAATTTCTGTCAAACAGAAATTATGTATTTCGAGAAAGGACAAAAAAAAAAAAAAACTGTAGAAATGAGAAATGGTTATACAGTGGACACGAGACTCTGGAAGGACTTTCTGACACAAACGTAAGTAACCGTTTGATATATCAATAATTATGTTTGTCACATGCAAAGACTCATAACTGAAGATATTTTTTTTCCCTAATGACATGTCATTGCAGGAATGTAATAAAGTCTTTGTATTTACAGAGGGAACAATTTCTAAAATTTCTGAGTAAAAGAAGAAGGAAGGAGGTAGAAAACATATTGGAGGACGAAAGTGTACATTTCTACACAAAAGTGGTGATGCCGGAGGTAAGTAAATTTAGAAAATATGACATTGGAAAAAAGTGATTATGTAAAAGGTAATGTGCTCCAATATATAATCTATTATAATACTGTGATAATAACTGTAATTAATACAATATAGGTAACTTAACTATAGCTCGAATGAGTTAACATTATAACAAGAGTAGCATGGATAGTTTGTTTAATATGAAAATGTCCAAACATGTAACATCACGACGACTCTACATGATCTTTTACTTTGTTTTAACAAAGGTTACCTTGGAGTGGCTGCAAAAAAAGATGAAGACTAACAGATGTCGGGCAGAATCATTTCTCATGAAAAGATCACTGTAAGTATTACCCTACATTAGACAAAACTGGGGTTAAACCCACATAGAAATTGATAAAAAAGTGCATTGTATGAGATTCCAGACACTGGCAATACACACAGTACGCATGGACTGGAAATATAAAAATTTAAATTATTTGTTTTGATTAGCTCTAAAAGTTAATGCAATAATTGCACGTGCTACATTTGGTTTCAAATAATTGAAATTTAAAAATATTTTGTATTTATTGTTCGTTCATGTGACTACGCCGGATGGAGCAGATTCAAGCTTGTGAAAGGTAAATAAGACATAGATGAAATAGATGTAAGTTAATGTCCAGATCATGCGTGTCTAAGGTGATTGATGAATATGGCACTGAAAAAGAATGTGTTTTTACAATGTGCTGTTATACTTGTGTTGTTTTTTTGGAGCAATGTACTGTAATGCTTTAACCCTTAGAAGATGAAAGACGCCAATTGGCGTCTTCATCAGAATTCCGTAAATGATCAATGACGCCAATTGGCGTCTTCACAGTTTTTGATGAATCTAAACATATTAATATGCTCCGAAGCGCTGTTTAAATTCCTGAGCTTATATTCCAACTACATTACCCAGAAAACCCGTGTCACGTGACACACGTGTACGTGTTGCCATTGGAAGCTGGTCCCACCCCCTGTAAACAGTGGGGGCAGAGGGAGTCTTCATAGTTTTCATTGTTTTGCCTGTTTGCCGTCTCGCCCGAGCGATTTTCTAGCAGAAAAAGTTGAAAGCAGTACTATTTATTTGAGCGAGTTTTGTGGTAGTAGTATTGATCCATACGCGTCCCAGTCGCCTTCTCCAGGCGGAGTAGCCCTGGTCCAGTGCTTACAGCGAGACTCGCTGCTCCCTCCCTCCTTTTTTCATTGTCTCCCCATCGTCGTCCGATGAGCTATACCGGGAAACCATTGAAGAAGACGATCAACCCGGAATGTTTTGAGGTAATCTTATTGTAGAAAATGCCCTTCTATAGTGATCAGAAATCATAAGATGATCGCTACAAATAGATGCTTGGATAATTACTACTACTAGTCAGATCATGACGCCAGAATGACTCACCACGATGGCCCCCAGCCATTAGCCAGCACCGAAGGTGCTGGCTAATGGTGTTGGTCGGTGCATTGGTGCTGGCTAAGGGCTGGAGGGGGGGGGTTGGTGTCGATCGGTTGGTTGGTGCAGTACAAATGTATCGTAGCAGGCATGCACGCATGGCAGTACAAGTATTTTATATTGTAGCGTGCCTTATAGGCGATCTGATCTTTAGAGTAATGTTCGCTCCTTTTATTTACTGTCTACAAAGACGGAGAACAAACATGCATCGTTTACTGAAGCAACGCGTGGTTATGATGACGTTGCTACAAGGATCGGAGGGGGGACGGGGAGTGAAGCTAACAGTAGCGTATTATATAAGATCTGTATGACGTTTCATTGACGTCTGAGCTTGCATGATAATTGCATTCATTGTATATTGTATACAATCATGATTGTACATTGTTTAGTGTGTCTCCGTGTGATGATGATGATGACGATGATGTCAGATAGCCTACGTCCCCCCCCCCCCCCAACTGGCTATTGGCCGGGCTGACTACAGCTAAATGTTTATTTTTATATATTTAGAACTGGCATCGGAGGAGGAGGAGGATGATGATGATGATGATGATGATGATGATGAAGACGAAGAGTCAAGACTGCGATGGAGTTCTCCGACACTGAACCGGATGCATTCATTCATTTCAGTTGTTGTTTTTTTTTAATTTAGCCTACACACACACACACCGTCAAGAACAACTGGAATGCAGTGGTTTGGGGACACTGGGGAGTTTGGGGACAACTGTTTTGTATGTAGGCCTATTTATTTTCTGTAATATTTATTATAATTGTATTATGTTAGTAGTCATAAAAAATAAAAGACAAGCTTTTACAATGAGTTAGACCTGTCATGGCTATTTTGTTCACTAGTCTGAGGTTTATGGTTTGACTAAGCGAGTTTCAACTGTGATTTACTCTGTAACGGTAGATGGTAAGAACCCAATTTTTTTGTTATAATACAGTATACATTCAAGTCTATATTTTGATACATATCATGGGCACAAAGTCATATCAAAACAATGTCCTTGGATGAGTTTTTTATCAAAACTGTTTCTTCACAACAGGTTTTTGAGATACATGCATGAATAGACACGGTACTGGTAAGACTATGTAAACATGGTATATATCAAAATGTGCGTTAGAATGTCTAATTTTACCCCAAAAAAAGAATTGAGTTTATATGATGTTCCATTTCAGAGCTAGGGGGACTTTTAGCTGGATAGGTCAGATTGATCATGACTGACCATGCTATTTATAGATGGCAAAATATCTACAGTGGTACATGTGAGAAACTTTTTATTTTATTTTAATTGAACTAGACAACTCACCCTTTAAAATGAGATATTGCATGGCTATGTACGCCCAGCAGAAAAAAAGTTATTTAGAAAATAAAACTTCAACCGGTCATAACTTTTTTTGTTGTCCTAGAAACACTACCCAGTGTAAATGCAGGCTATTTTAAATGGCTTCCAACACCACAACTAAACATTTTATCAACTCAGTTCATTTTTTTCCTGGAAGCAGACAAGCCAAGCTTTCTCTGAAGGTCTTTCGTTGTCACACATTCACAGCAGAGAATTTTCAATAAATCATTCAAAAACGCCATTCTGCCATAGAGAAGTCTAAAAACTATATAGAAATCCTTGAAACTCTCAAAGAGTTAATATGACTTTCCGAAAACGAAAATCTTAAAAATTCATGAACAATTCTTAAGAAAGATTATTAAAAATCACACCCGTGTGAACTGAGTGGTGCAAATCCCCCCCTATCCAGGCCCGCGGGAAGTACTTTACACTCGCAGGGGCTGAGCGTCTAGTAGGGGGTGCGCGCGCGTAGCGCGCGCCGCGAAAATGCGCGTGCACGCGCATCATGCACGCGCATTTTTGCGCATTTTCACGCGCAAACGTGGCCTTTACTTTCCCTCTCCACACGCAAGTTATATGAACGAACTGACACAGGCAATTAACCAGGATAAGGTGCCAATACTTTGATACAGCATATTGTTTCAAGGATGTCCCCTCCTGTTCGAGGGGGGGCTGTGCCTGGGGGGAGGGGGTGCTACAGCCCCCCCAGCACCCCTACTTCCCTCAGCCATGCCCCTATCTCTCTCTCTCTCTCTATCTCTCTCCCTCTCTCATTAGCAGGCAACAGTGCAGCACTATCTCTCTCTCTCCGTTTCTGGCACAACAGCGCCACTTTTGGTACTCATTGGTACTGGTGCTCATTAACGTCACACACAAACATACATAGTCACACACAAACATAGTTGAACACGGACATTGCTGTTCCTTGGAGTGGTTGCACCACTCAAAAAGTTTAGGGGTTTCACACACTCTGAACCTCATTGTAGTGGGTTGCAAACACAAAAATATTTCGGTATTAACAGAAAATGTATTAATGTGTGTTATCCTATATGTCCTTACAGCCTGGTGAGACTAGCCGTAGAGTCAGAAAAGTCCGTATCTTCTGACTCTACGGATTCTTCTAACTGACTAAAAGCAAATGTAATCCTGATAAGTACAGAACATGTTTGGAGATAGTACATACATGGAACTGCAATAAAAAACATTCATGGTAAAGCAAAAGAAAGACCATGGATATCAGGGGAAATTTTCAATGACAACTTGCAGAGACAGGACTATTGTTAATTTTATGAATTTGTACATTTTGTAAGAGATTAAGGAGTAGACTACTTCAATGTCCCAGGTTTGAATGTGTATTTAATCTGCTATTGTGCGACTGATTACGCAAAAATAAATATACATTGTTAACAGTCAACTCGTCCTGATTTTAAACCTTTCATTTGTCATGTTTGAACATTCGTGTATTTTACATTAATTGATTCTCACCTAAACTCTAAAACTGTATAATTCATGATAGCAAATTAAAAGATGTATTAAAACTATTTTTAAATATATAAATAAATATTAACACAATTTTGTCTTAACATTTAGTCTAAATTATCTTTGAGAGGATTAGATTTTTAGAAAATGCATCATGATTAAATAACTGACATTCTATGAACTTTAAAATTTTGAATGTCCGTCCTCAAAATAAATCCATTACAATGAAAATGATGAGTAAGTGCAACAAGCTCACCCCCACGTCCAAAAAGGTAGAGAAATTACAGATTTACCATGCGGGGGTCCCCAGGGGTCACTGAACCTACAGACCCGAAAACGCACCCACAGAGGCGACACGATTCCAACGAACCCACCCCGTCCAAAACGGTTGAGAAATGACAGTTACCATGTGAGGGTCCCTGGGGGTCCCCAGGGGTCCCCGAACCGCCAAAACCCCAAAAACGCACCCAGAGAGGAGACACGATTCCAACGAACCCACCCTGTCCAAAACGGTTGAGAAATGACAGAGTTACCATGGGGGGGTCCCTGGGGGTCCCTAGGGGTCCCCGAACCTTGAGACCCCCAAAAACGCCCCCAGGGGGGTGACACGATTCCAACGAACCCACCCCAATCCAAAACGGTTGATAAATGAAAGTTACCATGTGGGGGTCCCTGGGGGTCCCTAGGGGTCCCCGAACCTTTAGACTCCCAAAAACGCCCCCAGGGGGGCGAGACGATTCCAACGAGCCCACCTCCGTCCAAAACGGTTGAGAAATGGCCGACTGACCGACCGGCCGACCCATCCACGGACCGGCCGGCCCATCCACGGACCGGCCGGCCCTTCCACGGACCGTGGAAGGCCGTGGAAATCCATATGAACCTTTCACCCACCCTCTCCATCCATCTTCAACCGCTTATCCGTAGTCGGGTCGCGGGGGCAACAGCACCAGAGTGTTCCAGACTTCCCTCTCCAGAGCAACATTAGTGAATCCTCCTGGGGGACTGGTGTTCATTTAACTCAGAGTGTAGGCTAGGCCTACAAATGCTCACATCACATCATAGGCTATACTACATGCATTAGAAAACAAAAAACATTAAAAAACAAATGTATATCCGCTTTCTGTCATTTATATTCCCATTTCCACAACAATAAACAGGAAAACATGGCATATTTTGGACATAGTTTGAATGGTGATTAATCATGATTAATTAATTTTGAAGCTGTGATTAATCTGATTAAAACTTTTAATCATTTGACAGCCCTACTTTAAATAGTCAAAATCACATCAATCCAGTAAGCAAAAACTAAAATAAATATGATTGGAGCATATGCCTCTCATAAGATGCAATGGAAAAGTTCTAGCTGCACTCACGTAAAAAATGCCCCATCAAACTTTCAGATGCTGTTTTTCTCCCAGTGTGGAGGAAGAATGATTAGGATTTTGATTGTATTCTCTCACTCTTGAAATATATAATCCATTGGTTTCCGTATGTGTGTGAACAATAATAGCAATTCAAAGCAGTTGTCCTCAAAACCACACCTCCAGTCGCTGTAATAGAGGGTATGCGCGTGACATCATCATTAAACCAGGAAGTTATGCAGGAACGCCTACTGAGTGGCAAAAAACTACTTTCCTGGCCTTGACAGCCCATACATCCACACAAAAAAGTCCTATCTGATTGATTAAACAACATTAAACAATGTTAAACTCACTTTGCCTGTTGCTTTGCCACTCGATGTGCCATTCACTTTAAGCATGCACATACCCTCTATAAGAACGGGAGGTGCGCTCATGATAACGGCAGCAGAGCCTGGTTGTCCATGGCTGCACGCGCACCTGCAGCCCATCAAGTATAATTTATGCCTCGTCCCGCGATGGTGTCGCACACGCAGACCTCTACGCTCACAACAGTCGCAGCCGCGATGCGATGTGAGCTTGTATATCAGCTGTTCTATGTGCGCAATACTGTTGCGCTTTGAAGTATAAATGTCTCCTAGAGTGCATCTCACTAGCCAACACACAAGAGGAATGCACTGAAACCAGCACTGAAACAGATCTGTTGGGAATTGATTACATGAAACAGTCACCCGTGCACACAGTCCCAATGTTTGTAAACAAATAATTGGTCTATTCTACGATGATATGGTTTTACGTTCCCACATGCCCATGGTACCATTTAAAACCATGGTAATATTACCAATTTATTAGCTTTTTACATGTTACCCCACTTGCATGTGTACTACCGAAAATTCTCATTGTCATAACATATCATGTTTAACATAACATATGTTAAACCGTGCCTGGAATTGACTTATGACACTTTATAAAGCAAAATAAATAAATAAATAAATGAATGATACCTGGAATTATAAAAGTATGGCATGCAAGAGGAATTATTGAAAAAATAGCAATATTGTCATTTTCTTATTTTATGGTCACAAAATTGGCTATATTTTCCAAAATATTACACTTAGAGACTAGCAACATAATGTACCCATAAGACTCCCTGATGTTGATTAAACAGTTTTTATCTTCCCGATATCATTATTGTAGATGTCGCCATCATCACTTGCATGTGCATCTATGTTGTCTCCTAGATCAAGCTGTAACTGACACATTTGAGGGTTGTGGCAGTCACATCTGAGCAGATTTAGCACCAGAGCTGGTAATCCTGTCATCCATTTGTTTATGAGGATGCCCACTGTCAACAGACATGTATGTAGATATAGGCCTTCACTACACATATATTTTCGGCTTTCGGCTAATTTTCCAAGAGTCCAGAAATAAATAAAACATTACAGAATACATTATATTACATTACAAAATAGTACATTGCATTTCAAAAATACATTTCAGATACCTAATCCTCAACAAATACAACCGCACACATTCACGCACACACAGGCACAGAATATGCCTGCCCACAGACAGATACAGTTCATTCACCTATCTATAGTGGACTATGCATGGCAGGGTAGTCCTCTTCCCTGAGCCAGCTGAAAACTTGACCGCATACCAACACAGAAACTAGAACTAAAAGAAAAAAAAACCCAAAGCTAAACAGAAATCACAACATAATAGTGAATCAATAAAAGCAATCCCAGCTATAATGATGAGTTCCATAATTTAACTGCCCTGAAAATAAAAGATCGGCTTCCCATACTAGTTTTTATTTTTGGTAGAACATAAATATCTTTGTGTCTTGATCTTGTGTTGACCTGATGTTTCTCGCAAACTAATGTTAATTTATTCTTTATGTTTACTGGTTTATTATATGTTTTTATTTTAGAAATCAATGCAAGAGACTGTTTTCTTATGCATTCAAGTGCTGTGGGCCATCCCATTCTGTTATGCAGTTCACCCGTGTCTGTTTCATACCCACATCTTAAGACCATTCTAGCTGCTTTGTTTAGTGTGATCTGCAGTCTTCTCATATCGGTCTGAGCTGCGTTGCCCCATACTAATTCAGCGGTGAGTTATCTCATGATAATGACCGCTCCGCTCTATATCACACCGTTGGCTAATCAATGCCAGCTTTGATCAAAGCTTGCCTCGGCTCATATCAATCCGCACTTCCGCATAAAGTGGTGCCGGCCGCTACAACTTTCAAACAGTGTGTTGTTGTTTACTATCGATTGCGCATTGCTTCTCCACAGAACACAAAATGGATTTATTTAAAGTTAATTTTAACATATTTGGAGAAGATGAAACATTAGATTCCTGGTTAATGGCTGACCTGTCACCTGTAAAGAGAAAAAGAGAAGGAAACAGTGCGGACAAAGCCAGACAACACCAGAGACATTAAAAGACACAGAGAGCTCAATGACAATGAAATCGATAAAATTGAAGAAGACAGACATGAAATAAACACAAAGCGAAGCACTGAATGGGCTATGAAGGTTTTAAGAGACTGGTTAGTTGAAAAGAAGAAGTCAACAGACTTTGACACATACGGAGCTGAAACCCTGAATCAGGTGCTGCGTTCGTTTTATGCATCTGTACAAAATAGCAATGGAAATTCCTACTCAATTGCCAGTTGCATCGCACTTAGGGCTGGAATATGTCGCCACTTCTCAAAGCTTGACATAATGAATTGTGTTGCCTTCAAATCCAGCAACGGAGTGTTTTTATCTGTCATTAAAACAATTCGCAAAATGGGTCAAGACGTCAGCCAACACCACCCCCCTATCTCAGCCAGATTTGCAGCTTATCAGGCGCTCGGAGGTGCTGTCTCCCAACACAGCAAGAGGACTGGTCCGGAAAGTATGGTTTGATGTCCAACTACATCTGGCAAGGCGAGGAAGAGAGGGAAATAGACACTTGACAAGACTCCTTTATTCTGAACCACGATGAGAATGGCAATGAGTATATTTCTCTCGCTCACAAGTTGTGTTGTATGCTAAATAGCCTAAATAAAACCCTTGTTACTTATAGCCCTTTTTGTGTCAACTGTATATTTATTATTTTAGTTATTAGCCATGGCCATTAGCCATCTAATAAGCGGGATAATATCTGGCTAGGTGGTCATTGTCGGGAGATAATTCACCGACAGGGAGTTTAACCACCTCGCCTCGGTGGTTAAACTCCCTGTCGGTGAATTATCTCCCGACAATGACCACCTAGCCAGATATTATCCCTTACATAAATCAGACTACGGGATATTAGCCTCAACGGCTCTTCAGATAGAAGCCCTGCAATTCGCCCAACCATTCCTGCCATTTGCATTACATTTTTAGAGATATCTGTGGTATGAGCTGTCCATGATAAATTATTTTGTTTTTTAATTCCTAGTAATTTGACTTCTGTGACCTCATTTATCTGTACCCCTCCATAAGATAAGTTCCATGGCCCTAACATATTTATTTTTCTGTTGGTGCATATGACCATATTATTCTTAGTTTTATCAGTGTTCAGTACTAATTTGTTATTCTCAACCCATTTAACAACGTGTTTAAAATCATTTGCCAGGTGCTCGTGCAACTGAGTTTGTGATTCAGCTACTGCAGTGATGGTTGTGTCATCAGCGAACATGTGTGCATTTGAGTTGGTTAGTACTAATGGAAGATCATTTGTGTATATAATATATAATAGAGGACCAAGACAACTCCCCTGTGGAATTCCACAGGAAGTAGAACGAGGTGAGGAAAATGAGCCGTTGACATATACAGACTGCTTTCTGCCATACAGATAGGATTTCATCCAATTGATAGAATTCTGACTGAAGCCATAATGATTTAATTTTTTTAGAAGAATTGTGTGATGAATCAGATCGAAAGCGGCAGTGAAATCTAAGAGTAAAATGGATGCAAGTTTACCTTGGTCGAGAGCATTCAGCCAGGTATCCGTCATGTCAATGAGAGCTGTTTCAGTGGAATGGTTTTTACGGTATGCATGTTGGGCATGAGTTAATAGTTTATTTGTGTCCATGTATTTCCATATATAATCACTAACTACTTTCCCCAAGATTTTACTTAGGGAGGAAAGTAGGCTGATTGGTCGACTATTTGGGGCAGTAAAAGCGGATTTACTATTCTTAGGAATAGAGAGTACTATGCGCATGCTTAAAGTGAATGGCACATCGAGTGGCAAATCGAGTGGCAAAGCAACAGGCAAAGTGAGTTTAACATTGTTTAATGCAATCAGATAAGACTCTTCTGTGTGGATGTATGGGCTGTCAAGGCCAGAAAGTAGTTTTTTGCCACTCAGTAGGCGTTCCTGCATAACTTCCTGGTTTGATGATGATACCCTCACGCATACCCTCTATAGGGCAGATTTTTGCATGCTTCCATATTGTCAGAAACTTGCCTTGTTGCAGAGAAATATCAAATAGGTATTTCACAGGTCTAGCGATGAATGGGGCAGCATATTTTAGTAATTTATTGTCAATGAGGTCATGCCCTGGAGATTTGTTTTCAGGGAGCAACCACAACATTTCTCAATTTCACCAAAAGATATGTCTGGTGGTAAAACAAAACTGCATTATTTCCCCTGCATAATCTGTGCATCTATATTTCCCACCAGTTCTTCGTTTGAGGCATTAACATGCATATTGGACCTGAGATTATTTACCTTGATTTCATAATGGTCAGCAAAATGATTGGCAATGTCTATTGGTTTTGTCTTGATCTTTCCATCAACCTCCACACTAACAGGATTTGTATTATTTGATCTACCCAGCAAACCATTTACTGTGTTCCATGTCTGTTTTGGGTCGTTTTTACATTTCTCAAATGCTACTTTATAATAAAGTGATTTTTTTTCAAAGTTTCTGCATTTCCTGTATAGCATAAGGTCGGAAACCAGACATGCAGTAGCTTTTGCCTCATCCCTCTGAGACATTGCTTCTCTTAATTGTTGATCAATCCAGGGGGATGGTTTAGCTTTGATTGTACTTTTCCTTATAGGGGCATGATGGTCAACGACCTCAGTTAGCAGCTTATTAAAACAGTCGACAGCATCATCTAGGTCATTCTCAAGATACACCAGATCCCATGGAACAATGTCCAGATCTCTTCTGTAATCCTCCAGTTTAAAATGCTTAAGACTACGCCTTATAGTCACTCTAGGTGGCCTTTTTGGCACCTTAGTATGTTTTGTGATGCTCACAATATTATGGTCTGTCCAGGATACAGGAGTAGATTTTGCCTTTGAACATTTTTTCGGCACATTACACAGTATCAGGTCAATAGTACTTTCCGTTCTATGCCCATGCTTATTTATTGAGGATTGTGTGATATCTTGTACCATTTGTGATAAGTTGCAACTTTCAATAAATTGTTCAAACCTAATCTTATTTACATCAGAGTTAGTATGTTTCCAGTCCAAGTTAAAATCACAGAGACAGTATAAATCAAACCTTTCTTCCAGAGCCAAATCAATGCTTTCCAAGATGTTGTCCATATACAGGATGTTTGATTGTGGGGGCCTATAAACACATCCAATTAATGTTGGTTGTTGAAAGGGTAGGTGAACTTGGATCCATAGGATCTCTAGTCCATTCACACACAGATCCTCCCTCACCTTAAACAGCAAGTGCTCTTGTAAATATAGGGCAACTCCTCCCCCATTCCTATTTCTGTCCCTAATAACATTATATCCTTTAAGATCAATTTGTCCATCTGTTATAGTTTCATCAAGATGAGTCTCAGTTATGGCCAGCACATGCAAATAATTTCCCTGTACAACATTCAATATATCATTCATCTTGTTCACCAAACTATTGATATTAACATGGGCTATATGCAATCCCTTCCTTGACAGGTGTAAATTCATAATCTGTATGACTGTTTCATTTCATAGATCATCATACACAACAGATTAGAACAGCCATGGAGTGATCTCTGAATCCCTGAACAGCTGGCCATCAATATATAGCCTGTCCACCGCTATGACAGCTTTGTGATCTTTGGCTCTATATTCTTTGAGGATGGGAGTTAGCTAGCCCAAACATTTAGACTCTCGTAGAGGTTTTTTTCCAATTCTGACGAATCTCTCTACGAGAGTCTAAAAGGGATAGTCCCTTTAAAAAAGTTGCGTGTTTACGTTTGTGCCTCAAAATCACTCTTACCTTGTACAAATGCAAAATCTAAAATCGAAATAGTTTTGCCCCACATGTCCGGCGGGTGTTTGGAAAACAATTACACCCGTAGGGACCGTAGTTTTCAATAAAAACAATATTTTAATCCACTCATTATTGAAAACTACGGTCCCTACGGGTGTAATTGTTTTCCGAACACCCGCCGGACATGTCTCTCCAGCAATGTATATAATTGCCAATTGGAGAAGAAATTGTACAGCTGCAGTTGATGAGATGGTGTGGACTGGTGTGAACTGAGTCACATGTATGCAACCGGAGAGCCACCTGGTTTATGTGGAGTTAGCAGCTGAGGTTTAACTGCTGTTCCTTTTTCCTTGTAGTTTTTGCAATAGATGTACAGGTTACAATTCAGCTGGCCGGCTGCTATGAGTGAGCAGGTTTATGCTCCTAGATCATAGACTTATAGTGATAAGTAGAATGCAGAGCTGGTCAGATGGCTTGAACATTTTCTTTATGTTTTGTTATTTATGTTTGTCAAACCATCTCCCCAGTAGAGTTCAGTAGAGATGGGATTTATGGCTCTTTGAAGGGAGCCGGATCTCTGGGATCCGTTCCTTTCAGAGAGTCGTTCAAAAGACTGGCTCTTTTGAACGACGTTCCCGATGGGGGGGGGGGGGGGGGCAATATCTGCCCAGGGCCTCCCTAGTGACTCCCCACTCCCCAGTGCCTCCCCAGTGCCCAGGGTCCCCCCCAGTGCCTCCCCAGTGTCCCCCCCAGTGTATCCTGCTTAGGGCGCCAGCTTGCTTATGACCGGCCCTGGTTGAAACCCCCCTGCCCCCCTCCTCCTCTAAAAAGGAACGGCTCCCTACTGTGAACCGGATCCCATCGTTCCTTTCAAAGAGCCGTTCAAATGATCCGACTCGTTCACGAACGTCACATCTCTAGAGTTCAGTCAGGTAACCAGCTGTACCTACACTCCCCTTCGTGTTGGGCTGCCATAGAGGTGAGGGGCTTGTTGGTACACTGGTTGACCTTAGTGGTTTGTAGTGGTTACGTTGCTCTGTTGAGTTGCAGTGTTGGCTTGGATGCCATTTGTAGGGTGTGGTGTTAAAATGTGTGAGTTCACCTCACCCATCTATTCCCCTCTCTAAGCCTGCAGCCCATAGAAGTGGAGCACAAGCCAGCTGGTCTGTCTGTACTGTAGCAACAATCAGGGGATGTTTTTAAATGTTATATGTCATTGCTGCTCATCAAAGTATTTAATTGAATTTGTATTTAACTGTTTTATGAAAATTCCTTATTTGTACCAAATAATAAAGATTCATATTTGTATTCTACCTGTCCTGCCTGTTAATCATGATAGCAGGGTTACATAGGCTAGAGAAATATCTTTTGGGTGCTTCCTACCAAACAAATGTATTTAATTTCACCACAATTGATTTCATAACATTATTTTTGAAAATAAACTGGATTCTCAAATATGACTAGAGTAACTGCTCGCTCACAATACGACATGTGAGCTTTTACATCTGCTATTTTCAACAACAAAAAAATCTTGTTGAAGAAATTTAACTTTGAAAAATATTTTAGACATTTTAACAGAACAAATCTTGTATGGGGTCCCTGGGCATAAATGTTTTCATATGGCGGTCCTGTCCACAGACAAATTAGCCTACTTGACAATACAGCACTGATTTAAACAACATTAGGAAACAAGCGCAAAACTTGAAAAAGTGCCCTTCTGGGCACATGTCTCCACCAGGAGGATGGGACTGTGAGATGTTTGGCAAAATGTTTAGGAGTAATATAAACATGTTTGCCTTTGATGGCAATTGGATGATTTGAGGCATTTTGTTCCAAAAATGTGTTTTGCAAAAATCAACCGCTATAACAGGCCAATGTGAAAAGGGTGGGATATATTTCTCGGCCTAGTAAGAAAATGTGTGAAAGATTTCACGTAAATTGCATGCTGCGTTCATGATTTGAGGCTTTTGTTCAAAACGGGGCAATCTTGCAAACTGTGAAAGCCAAGTATAGCCAATTAGGATGGAATATGAAATATCGGACAGATCCGACTTGAGCACATGACCATAGAGATACTGTGTAACGATTTGTGAGATTTTTGGACAGAATCTGGAGGAGTAATATCAAAACATGTGTTTTACAAAAGTCGGCCTCCTGGTGGCGCTATAAAAGGCAGATGCGGAAAATGCAGGTCAAAGGTTTGTCCTTGGCCTCTAGGGAGTGTGTATGCAACGTTACACGCAGATCGGTGCAGTTGTAGGTAAAAAATGTGAAAAGCTGCCTCATGGTGGCGCTATAACAGGCCGTTCTGGAAAATGTGGGGCAGAGGTTCATCGTTGGCATCCAGGGAGTGTGTGTGCAAAGTTTGGCATCGACCGGGTTAACGGTGCCGGAGATTAGCTGTACACAGACGGACGGAGGGCCGGGGACACACACACACGGACGGAGTGCAAAACATACTCTCTCCCCATGCCTTCGGCCTGGTGGAGACAATAACGCAAGGTTTACATGAGTCTTGTGTGCACTGCACTTAGCACGTTCTTTGAACGGTATACCCACTCTACAAACTGTTAATAGCCTACTCAATCAATCCTCAGTGGCCATGGTAGTCTACCATACATTTGATTGTGGCGCCATCTGGTGATAGAAAGTCGCTATCGCAGCTAATACGCAAACCACTCTTTTGATCCTCTATACTTTCCGTAGTTACATGAAAGACAAAAACTTACTGGTGTTTTTTTTTCTCCATCCACCTCTCGTTGTGGTTTCTGGTTTGTATTCTTATTAAATGCTGCCTTACATCACATTATGGCCAGTCTGCAGTTTCCAGGCAGAGATTGCCTTATCCACATTTTTACTTTCTTAAATGTGGACGACCTGTTCAACGTGTCCAGCGTTTGTAAGGTAAGGTGGAACGTACATGCTGCCTGGAGGCTAACCAAAATAGCTCTATGAAATTCACATAAAGAACGATATTATACGCCACGGTTATACCACAAACTTACAAAGATACAGATGACGAGTGACACATTATAGGGCGGGATAGCTCTGGTCAATAGCCTCGATCAAAAACATCTTGGAGAGGTGCGAGAGCAGCAGAAGTAACATAAAGAACAAGAATTGATGACAGTCATAATTACCAGCTGCGTTATTGTGTGCGTGTGTGTGTGTGTGTGTGCGCGCGTGTTGAAACAACATGTCCAGGTGACTCTGTAAAGGTGACTTCAGACCAAACAAACTTCTTCAGACTAGTCAAATAAGACTACTTAAAGGCAGAGTATCACGCTGCCATCTACTTTGTCTCAGTTTAATTATGACAAAGTTGTGATAACAATCGAAAATACAACTAGGCTCTATTCACCTTTTTCATATGGCCCATAAGTCTTTGCATTTGTGTGGGCATAAGTTACTCTTTCTCTTGCTGTGTTGCCAGTTTGGCAAGAGAAACAAGTGACCAGGTCTATGAAAACAACCACAAATGAAAATAGTTGATCTACAAGCTCACAGCGACACATTGTGAGGTTGTACATCTGTTATTTAAAAACAAATATTTTGAATATTTTTAAACATTTTAATAAAAAAGGCACAAAATATGTTCAGATGGATGTCCGTGGACAATTACATATTAATCTGGGGTTCCTTGATGTGAAGAAATGTGGAAGCAAGCCCAAATAAGCAACTACTGTAGGCCACTTTAAAATCAAGCCCAAACAAAACATCAACCAGCAACTAACAATAATTTATTTGCAAGTGACTTTACAGAAAAAAATCAAGTCAACGGTTGCTTATAATAAGCAGACATGGCAACGCGGACTGAAGGAAGCAATGCACACACACAAGGAGCCCCAGTACCTTGGCGGGGGAAAACGTGGATACAGCCTGTTCAATGCTGTGTGAAGTCGTAGCGGACTAGTGGCCACTACTCTGAAAAATCCCTCCCACCACGTCGGGACTTTGGACTTATTACTGCAACTGTGCCTAAATATTTTATATTTTCTAAATCGTTTTTTTTTAACTGGACATCCGTAGGGGGTCTTTGATAGATATGCATCATTATTTTTAAAAGGAAATGCCCCTTGCTTCCCACCCTTTAAAACTGTCAGATTGCAACATTTTTTGTATCAGGGCAAACCACCAGTCTGCCAACGAAACAAAGAAACAAATTGAAAAAAGCAGCCTGCAGTGCTGGTTTGCAGTGTGTTTCCAGTTCTGTTTAATATAAGCGACTTTGGGCTAGTTTTCCTGTAACATAGCTTAATATTCATAGTTGTGCGTTGCTTTAGTTTGGGCTTGTTTCTGAAGTGTACTTGCTTATTTGGACTTGCTTCCATGATGCTTTTTGAAAATAGCTGATGTAATAGGGCTCAAGTGGTGAAATTGCTTCTTTGAGTTTGTTTTCATAGACCTGGTCGCTTGTTTCACTCACATAATCTGGCATTCTAGCTTGTCAGCAAAACAAAACACAGATAGCATTTGTAGCCTGCGTGGGAGTCCACGGGAGGTCGGGGCAGGGGTCCACGGGTACAGTGGGGGTCCCTGCAGAGGTTGGGGGGTGAAATAACATTGGCGCGCGACGTGCCACTGGTGGGTTGTTGTTGCAACTTGCTGGCTTGGCTGAGCTATCCCATTGGCTGAGAGGTCGGCTGCGACCGTTTAGACGATGGGTTGTTGCTGGCATTAAAAGTGTCTGGTTGCCAAGAGACGAGGCAGCCAATCAGGACGCCAGGTCCTCGTGACTAATGCTATAGCTCTGCTTCGCAGGTGGTAAAAACACCACTGGTGAAATGCATTCAACGTGCAATATAGGTCCAGTAAAGGTGGCTATTTTCTGGTTATTTCGCTCCGTTGTGCAGTTTAATAGTATTAGAACTAAAAATAGGCTCTCATTGACTTCCATTGTAACGGGGAAACAGCTCTCAAAGTCACTCTGTTAGCACATAAGCGAACACAACAAAAGCTGTTTCTGACAGTTTCTGACATTAGGAAAACTCATGCCATTTTATTTTCGTCTTTTGATAGATTTATAAAGTAACTATTTTGGTTGGAGATACTGAAGTGGTTCTGCGGTGTTCCCAACTCTCGCGGGGACATTGTGCGAGGTTCCGTTTGTAAACAAGTCACCACGCTGTTTGAGATGCACCCAGTTGCAGCCTCGCAGACGAGCAGTCCCAGACATTTCTCCTAAAGTGTCTTCTAAAGTGTCTCCCTCAAACACGTCCATTGTGTATGGTTTTTAGCGACAGGCGGACGAGATCAAATACGTTTGTTTACATCCATGGCATTCCAATAATACGCTTCAGGAGTGGGTGTACATATTTGGACCAATCAGATCATTGTTTACTCAACACGAACATAAGTTCGCGTAGGCAGGATCTTCTTTCTACACAAATTAGTCAAAACAAGACAACATTGACATTTTTTATAAAAAATAAAACAGCATGAGTTTTCCTGATTCCTGTCAGAATCAGCTTTTGCGGGTGCAAGCTTTCAGCTTCTGATGGTTTGGGGGAAGAAACTGTTGGATAATCTTAAACCGCCTCCTACCAGATGGCAGGAGTTTAAGGAGATGGTGGGATATAATGTTACCATTTTCTATAATAGCATGCTATTATAGAAGCCATTGTTCTCGCATTAATACAAAACAATATTAAAACATTTCAATATTGTTCGAAATGACCAAACATGCCTACTGATGATGTCACTGTTAGGCAAGTTTCTGAACTGACCAATGACCACAGCCCTACTCTGAGACACAGACAAGTAAACAAGTATGGTACCATAATGAGCATTAGTGAATGCACTTACTGTAGAACCACAACCTTACACTCAATGGTTTCACTCTATCTTCATCATCTCTCTCCATATTCCCTTCTGCCCCTTCATCTTCTTTGTCTTATCTTAGACCTAGACTTTTTTTTCCACATCCCTGTAGACCTTCCTATGTATTAATTTTACTTGAGTCATCTCCAGTATTGTTGTCTCCACCAGGCCGAAGGCATGGGGAGAGAGTATGTTTTGCACTCCGTCCATGTGTGTGTCCGTGTGTGTGTGTGTGTGTGTGTCCGTCCTTCCGTCCGTCTGTTACCAGCTAATCTCCGGCACCGTTAACCTGGTCGATGCCAAACTTTGCACACACACTCCCTGGATGCCAACGATGAACCTCTGCCCCACATTTTCCAGAACGGCCTGTTATAGCGCCACCATGAGGCAGCTTTTCACATTTTTTACCTAAAACTGCACCGATCTGCGTGAAACGTTGCATGCACACTCCCTAGAGGCCAAGGACAAATCTTTGACCTGCATTTTCCGCATCTGCCTTTTATAGCGCCACCAGGAGGCCGACTTTTGTAAAACACAAATCGTTACACAGTATCTCTATGGTCATGTGCTCAAGTCGGATCTGTCCGATATTTCATATTCCTTCCTAATTGGCTATAATTGCCTTTCACAGTTTGCAAGATTGCCCCGTTTTGAACAAAATGCCTCAAATCATCCAATTGCCATTAAAGGCGTATGAAGAAATGGCACCCTTTTCACATTGGCCTATTATACTGCCACCAGGCACTCTCCATTTCCTCAACAAAATGAAGAAAATTGTTGCAAAAAACTAACAAACAAAAAAACATGTTTATATTACTCCTAAACATTTTGCCAAACATCTCACACAGTCCTATCCTCCTGGTGGAGACCTGTGCCCAGAAGGGCACTTTTTCTAGTTTATCTCTGAGAATGGCTGTTTCAATAGCTCTTTTATGGAACTTTATATGACTGCATTTCATGTGTGTGATTTCAGGATTGGCTCGAAGCTGCACAGACCCCTTTGTTATGGAGGTGAGTTTTATCTTTAGGGCACCTCTAGGCTGGTCACAGGTTCAATTCCCGATCCCGACTATCCCAATTTCTCTATCTCCCCATTTCCTGTCAGTATATTAGTCTCACGCCAGAGACTGATTGTTGCCAGACTGTTGCCTCTCACAATTTCCAAACGTTTTCGCCACCATTCTGGCAAGGCCAGAAAGTCGTTTATTTGACACTCATAGGCGTTACCGCATAACTTCCGGGTATGATGATGAAGAAAATATATCCCTGAAAAATAAAAAAAATAGTTTCAAAATGATAAATGTATGAACTTGAATACTAACTGTACATTTTATGTGATTTCTTCAGGGGGAGGGCGTGTCTAACAAGTGTTGTTTTTGGCAGCAATTTAGATTGTAGTTTTAGTTATAGTCTCTTGAATAGTTTTCATTTAGTTTTAGTTAGAGATGGGATTTATGGCTCTTTGAAGGGAGCCACTCCACAGTGCCTCCCCAGTGTCCCCCCCCAGTGCCTCCCCAGTGTATCCTGCTTAGGGTGCCAGCTTGCTCATGACCGGCCCTGGTTGAAACCCCCCTGCCCCCCTCCTCCTCTAAAAAGGAACGGCTCCCTACTGTGAACCGGATCCCATCGTTCCTTTCAAAGAGCCGTTCAAAAGATCCGACTCGTTCACGAACGTCACATCTCTAGTTTTAGTCACATTTTAGTCACCTTTAGTGTTAGTCTAGTTTTAGTCGACTAAATATCATAGGATTTTAGTCTACTAAATCTAGTTGATTTAGTCGACTAAAATGTATTTTGGTGGGCCTTGATGCCGTCATAATGACTGTTTTTACACTTGCTGAAAATAACCGATCTACAAGCTCACAACGCGTTGCAGCGACGCGTTGTGAGCTTGTAGATCGGCTATTTTCAGCATGCAACCATTTGTAAAATGACTAATACTGGATCTCTTGTCCACTAGTCCCTTCCTAACATTTTAGTCTAGTTTTTATTTGCTGACAAAATTGTCAGTAGGCTATATTTAGTCTAAGTTTTAGTCATCATAGCTTAGTTTTCATTTAGTTTCAAAAAGGTTGTCGACGAAAGATTTTCGTCATAGTTTGTTGACGAAAACACTTGTCTCTAACATCTATGTGATGTCTTCAGGGGGCTGTGTGTCCGGCGCTGGGGGGTCTCTAACATGGCCGCGGTGGACAGCGAACAGGCGAGGGACGTGTGGAAGACGCACTACCTGCGTCGCATCCACCTGGAGAGCAAGATGGCGAGAGGCAGCGAGTGCGACTACACCCACAAAACCCTGATCGGTCACACGGGTATATACCCTGTTCGCTAACACTTGATATGCATCCCATGTGGTATGTACATACTAATAATTAGGGTTGTCCCGATTGGTCCGGGTGATCGGAAATCGGCTCCCATCACATGCTTTTCAAAAGATCGGAATCGGGGAGAAAAGATTGAGTTTTGTCTAGTGTAAATCTCAAAGAAAGATGTTTCTAAAACGGGTAGTCCCAATACTTGATTCTGATTGGCTGGTTACCGTCACGTGACCGGTGTAAATTTCACCGATAACCCACACCTTCAATCACTATAACATTCGCAGCTGATTCCGCATCTCTGTAGCTGTACTGGGGAAGGGGAGCACTTGATTGCCTTGCAAACCCATGCCGTGCGGGCGTCTAAGCGCCGCCCGGCTCATATGACTGAATGTGTGGCTCCAGGCGGCCCCGTAAAGACGTCAAGCGCTATTCTCAACAACAAGTGATGTGGCTCGCTTTGGTGGCGTAAAGCGTAGCTACTTTTGTGAATTTAATAGTTTTATTAGGTTAATATTGCTATATGTATGTAACCGTTTTAGAAAAGCAATAAGCCACTCGAGGCCCCCGCTTACCGGGTATTTTACAATGGCTGGGAGGGTAGAAGACCTGCCTACGCCCCCAGCCATTGTAAAATACCCGGTAACCTGAGACCTCTCGTGGCTTATTGCTTTAATAACCAATGAGATTTTGTAAAAACTAGTTGTTTTCCTTCTGGTCCCAGTCAGAGATCATCAAACAAAGACTAGTCACACTCAGAGGCGTGAAAGACACCTATGATGAAAACAATGGAAATGCAACCCCCGCTATGCATGATGGCATAGGTGTCTGTAGTACTCTCTCTGAATGAGAGAGATACTATTTAAGAGTTTTAACTTGACTTCAGTTCTATAAACTGTAGAACATTTGCCTTTCAGTAATTGAAAGGCAACACAACAGACTAGACTAGAGTGACATACATTAGGATTAGGGCTGGGGCGGTATGGGATTTTTATTACCGCGGTTATTGTCGGCCCCCATACCGCCGGTATGGCGATAATTACCGCACCCACCCCCCCCCCCCCCCCACCCCCCCCGCGCGCGAAAAAAAAATCCTCCGGTTTTATAGTGTTATTTAGTCCGGTGGAACACCGTGTATGGAGATGTTAGAGCAGGTCTGCAAAATCCGGTAAAACACCGTATACGGAGATGTATAGAGCAGCTGTGTGTCTTTAGTGCAGTTCCAGTGTCATTCCTCCGATCCATGCGCGGCCTCCCCTCACAGCTCACACACACACACACACACAGTGGCACCGTTACAGAGACAACAGACAAGACGACTCATATAGCTTTTCCACGTGTTTCTGTTATCCAGTTTACCAAAATTAAATCCACAACAGCGCTATTTATTGTGAAGACCCTTGCGCAGCGCGAGGTAATTAACCCCAGCTGCAAACGATCCGGACTTTGATTGTGTGATTATAATATATATAAATCCTTTAACGGATATTATGGACTACAGTTTTATTAAGGAAAGATTGGCATGTCAATGCCGCAACACGTGTTCGGGTGTCAATCAAATCAACTGCGTCAGACATCTCCCGCAGCCCGCTGTTAAAAAAAAGAAATAAAAAAGCGAACGGATTTCACATCATTTCAGATCAAGACAAGTTGTGTTGAGCGTCTTTTTCCTGCGATCCCATTGATGTCACAACAGACAACATTTATAGGTGGGTCTGGTTTGGAGTAGCCTAATTTAAAACATTGTCCGACTTTGTTTTGAGAGAATATTAATACCTCGCGCTATTGTAACAGCCAGGTGCATCGTGCATTGCTCAGACCGTCAGAGAGAGAGAGAAAGATTAGGCTAAACGTGTAGCCTATGGATAAGGGTGCATCGTAGGTAACAGGTTTCAACTTTGTATTGATGTCTGTCAGCGAGAGACGAGAAGAGAAAGGGGGAGAGAGAGAGAGAGAGAGAGAGAGACATTAGGCTGTAGCCTATGGATAAGGGCGCATCGTAACGGTTTCAACTTTGTATTGATGTCTGTCAGCGAGAGAAGAGAAAGGGGGAGAGGGAGGGAGAGAGAGAGAGAGAGCTGTACAGACAGGACGGACAGAACTGTTTTTATCTTTTGACTGACTATAAGAAAAAGTCCTTCTGCACACCTACAATGGACAGGTGCGTCGGATAACTGGAACTGAGAAGTAGAGAAAAAAAGAATCCCGCACACTGTCTCACTTGGAATCGCAATGGCAACCATTCTCACTCCAATGAAATGCCCGCTCAGCAGCGCATCGCATGAAACAAACACCACCATTCAAAAACGTCCCCTCATCATGGAACCTAAAATCTTAAACATATTAAACAAATTCCAAGTTAACTGATAGATTTAATATATGATGAATTGAAAGGTTCAACTTCCAGCCGCTCCACACCACGCAGCAACTGCGCGCCTCCCCAGTCCCCAAGCCATGAGTTAACATTATTGCTTGATTGATTGATTTAAGTTTGTATTAACAGTTTACAGTACATTTGCACAACTCAATACAAAAACTGTTAACTGTTACTCTGTGAGTGGACGACACCATAAAGCATTACACTTGTTTACAAGAGGGTCCACCTTGTTCAATTCATCATAACATTTTGTACACTATACACTTCTAGCCAAAAACAGGAAATCATCATAAAGGAGGTAAAAAGGGGGAAAAACATATACAGTGAGGGGGAAAAGGGGTGGGTGGAGTCAAGGGATTTACATGTCTTAATGACAGTTGGTAGGGCGTTCCACATTTTTGTGGCATAGGAGTGAAATTAATTTAGGTGGACCCTCTTGTAAACAAGTGTAATGCTTTATTGGGTCGTCCACTCGCAGTTAACAGTCTTTGTATTGAGTTGTGCTTGAAATGTAGGCTACTGTAATTCTGCAAACTGTTAATAAATAGTTCAATCAATCAATCAATCAATCAATACTTGTTTGTGCCGAATCTGGGTTGCACATGGTTTGTTGAACTCCCTCTGGTGTTGCTGGCATATGATTAGACTGACTGAGCCTCACTGTTTATTATGATACACTTTATTTCATATCAACCATATGCACTTAGGCCTAGAACCCAGGGTTAGGGTTAGAACTAGGGTTAGGGTTAGGGTTAGAACCTAGGGCGCCAGAACAGCACGGACAAAAAAAACTCAAAAAAACAAAAACAAAAAAAAATGTTTATTTTTTTTTATTTTATTTTTTTTTACCGCGGTAACGAACCCGATACCGCGGTATGCGTTGTATACCGGCGGTATGGCGATATTGCGGTTATTGCACCCAGCCCTAATTAGGATATTTGTTATTGTGATATGGCATAGGCCTAAGTGTTATATAAAAATATAAAGATTGGCATCGGTATGTCTCGCAATCAAATGATCGGAATCGGATCGAGAGCATAAAAACGTGATCGGGACATCCCTACTAATAATGCTTTCTAATAATGATCATAACACATTATAAAGCGTGCATTATGGACATTGGATGCATAGCAAGTGCTATACGCACTGTTCATATGATTTTTTTTCTCTACACTACAGGACTGATGGTGTTTTTATTTTATTTAGTTTTTATAAGTGGATTTTAATAATATAGTATTTTAGTATTCCTTTTTACTAGTAGATTGGAAGGCAGTGAAACACCCTTTTTACTAGTAGATTGGAAGGCAGTGAAACACATTATGTACAATTTCGTTCACGTATGTATCTGCTGAATGACGAAGCAGGCCTGGCGCCACAGGGGTGCCAGAGGGGCCTCTGTTGCAAATTCTGCCCCCTCCGTTTAAGTGTTATGTACATATAGAGCCTCGCAGTCCCGCCCCCTACCATGGCCCAGGAAATGATTCTCCGTTCATTTTCCTCATAGACATTTCAGAAAGTATTTATTTAAAGACGTTTACGCCGCGGACAAAGCCAACTCGAGTCGTGACAAATCATGTCAACAAACACAATTTTTTGGGCCGAACAAATACTTAGAAGGAAAAAAAAAAGGCAGGTTACAACACTTTCTTTGTTGTTTTTCTTCTTTGTAATTATTTGTTTGGTCCAAAATATTGTTTGTGTTGTCATGAGTTGTCACGACTCGAGTTGGCTTTGTCCGCGGCGTAACCGTCTTTAAATAAATACTTTTTGAGATGTCTATGGGAAAAATGCATTGAGATTCATTTCCTGGGCCATGGTAGGGGGCGGGACTGCAACGCTCTATTTTTTTACTGAATAAAAATGAGATGTGCCCCCTCGCCGTTTTCAACTCCCCCTCAGTCATTTCATCCTGGAGCCGAGCCTGTGACAAAGAACGATATCAAGCTGCTGTGAAGCAGGAACCATTCAACCTCTTTAAACAATTATAATGTAGCTTTTAACCCATTTAGGCATGACGTCGAAATTAATCTTCTAAATCCTGACAGTTTTCTGAAATACCTGTTCAGTGGTGCTCAATATTTCATGTTAAGGACCCCAAAAAGTATATGTAATTGGCCACCGACCGCCAACTGAAAATATGTTGTTCCAGGAACCCCTCAGAAGCAAAGATTTGAGTTAAAAACGTTCGCTCTGAAAGAATATATATTCAAAGAGTTACGCCACCTTTCACGATTTTTCAAAAATAGCACACAATGCTTAAAACACCAAAAGGGGTCCCCTCCCAGAATGTGTTAAAGTCACGGCTCGATTCCATTTACGCTTGTGTTCATTTATTTATTATGTTATATTATGTAAAGAAAACCTGGTGATGCACCCCTTTGCCTGTGTAACCTCATCTTTTATTTGTGGGCTGTTTGCCACCATCAAGGCAGAGTAGCAGTGGCGTGCACAGACATTTAGAGGGGCAGGTGCTCAAGTTAAAAAAGGGCACCTTGTGCAGCGCGTGGAACCGGCCGGTTGCCTTAATCCATTTTGGGCGGGAATCCGTTTTGGTGTTAGCATTATGTTATGCTTTAGCTATTGAAAAATAGCAGATCTACAAGCTCATAGCGCGCCACTGAGTGGCGCGCTATGAGCTTGTAGGTCTGCTATTTTTGAAAAATCAAAAAAAAAAGAGAGAAAAATGTTTAAAAAAAAAAAAAAAATTCAAAAGGGCACATTGCCAAAAGGGCAGGGGGTGCTCTAGCACCCCCTAGTGTCTATCTGTGCACGCCACTGCAGAGTAGGTTGGTTTGGTGTACTTGGGTTTAGCAGTAGGGATGGAGCTCGTTAATCTTTGAGTGGTGTAAACCACTCCTACAACTGTCTTTTTTGTGCAGAAAAAATGAGCATGGTTGCTATGTTCACCCTGTTCACCCGGGTGTAATTACTCCTACAACTGGCTTTGTTTGTGCAGAAAAAATGAGCATGGTTGCTATGTTCACCCTGTTCACCCGGGTGTGATTTCATTACGTCAGACATGATTTCATTACGTCAGACAGGCTATATGACGCCACTCAGTTCACACAGGTGTGATTTTATTATTGATAACGATCACCTTATCGAGCAGGCTTATCGAGCCGGGTCCTTATCGAGCCCACTATCGAGCATTTGCTATTATTTTGTGGAAAGATGGGAGACAATTAATTCTGAACAGAACCTTATTTTTTTTGGCCAGTTGTGATAGTTTGTATGCCAATAAAGAGTTCTAAGGTGGACACACACACACACACACACACACACACACACATTTCGATTTCTTTATTTGAATCCACAAATTACAATTCATTTTACAAGGAAACAAATATAACGGGGTTGACAGTTCATGTTCACTTAAGGATACACATGGCACCTCCTCCTCCACACAGACAAACTGCCTATAACAGCCGAAACAGAACAGTATTTGGCAAGTTGTTTGGCTTTGCTTTTTGTCATGCCAGCTATTCTTAGGCCACTCATGGTCAATTTATGCACATGGCCCAGGCTTCCGAATATCAGTATGGCAAATCTACAGCGATACCCCAGGCTTGTCATACTTCCAAGTAATGGTTGATACTTAGAATATTGGTCTTGGAATGCCTGGTCCATGTACAAATCAAAGACACAGCCCACCTCCAGAATCAGGACCTCCTTGTGACTGGTGTCAACAAAGACAATATCAGGTGTATTTGGGATGTTAGCAAAGACATTGCATGCACAGCTAAACCAATCTGGTAACACTCTTGAATGTTTATACATTGCTGCACTAGATGGCACATACTTTCGGACTGCATCAGACACTAGGTCAACAATCCGGTCGTGGCGAGCAATAGTGTGGGTGTCAGGATACCAGATTGACAGATTGTACTTGGTTGGTAATACTTGCAGTCTTGCTTTGAAGTTGAATTTTAAAACATCCTCCCCAATAGCAGCATTTTTGTACATCGAATGTGAAACAGAGTGATCAGCTGAATCAACACAGGCCAACTTTCCCTGCAGTCGAAGGCCACGCCAATGTTCTTTGCCTTCAGTCTGTTTCGTACTAAGCAGAACCCTTCTTGCCGTTTCTTCCTGTAGTCTAGTGTCCCCTCCCTGGTGGGTGAGGGTAGCCTCCACTACCACGCTGGAGTCTAATTAATCCATCAGAGATGGGCACGTTTTCGTTGTTTTTTGCCCATTTTAGCTGGACTCCTGTCCGATGGCAAAGGTCGTTGAGATCTGGCCAATCAGACCAGACCCTGCTGTTTGGTGCCTTGCATGATTTCCGCCGCCATCGGTGTATGGATGTGTGCGCGAATGGGTGAATGTAATGCACAATAAAGTGCCTTGGATAAAGGCGCTATATAAATGCACCATTTACCTCCAGAGAACAGCCCCAACACTGTCTGTCTGTCTGTCTGTCTGTCTGTCTGTCTACCATCCAGGCAGAGTGGTTGGTTTGGTGTACCTCCAGAAGAACAGCCCCACCACTGCGGACCCTTGGGGTTTCAGGAGCACCTTCTGCACTGCCTCCACTGACGGGACAGTTCGAGCTTGGGATGTCAAAGACGTTAGTATAAACATTACGTTACATTTCATACGGTAGATTTCCACTGGCACCAGAAAAAATAGTTATATAGGGTATATAGAAAGAATGCATGCTAAATGATGTTTTTGTACTAAAAGTAAAATACAACCAGTAATGACATAATGTCAACAGCTTACCATTATTGTTTCTTTTTTGTTTTGCAAAAATGTGTAGTTCATGATGTATTGTGGACATTAACCCATTCAGGGCGGGAACCCCTTTTGGTGTTTTAAGCATTATGTTATACTTTAGCTATTGAAAAATAGCAGATCTACAAGCTCATAGCGCGGCACCGAGTGCCGCACTACAAGCTTCTAGATCTGCTATTTTTGATTTTTTTTTTTTAAATGGGGTTCCGCATAGCCATATACAGATACTAATGGGGGTCCTTGACATGAAAAAGGTTGAGCACCACTAACATAGAAACATAGGTTTTTCAGAAAACTAAGTGAACTGAACGTGCTTTTGTTTAGGGAGTGGAGTTGTGGTGCAGTCCCGTGCAGAGTCCTCTAACAAGCATCGTCAGTGTCATGGAGCATGGACTAGTGATCACGTCCGACTCCTCCGGGCTCATCAAGAGCTGGCATGCTCACACTGGACAGGAGATGGCGTCCTACCCCACTGCATCGACACACTGCACATTACTACCGTACACTATTAACAACAGCCACTTTATCTCGGCAAGTTGCCAACCACTTCCTCTGATCTTTTCTTACGTTAGCTGTTATTCAGTTCTCAGGTTTCTATTCTATTTCTAAATATAATAATTACATATAAATTAATTTGAGGCATTGCAATTGTAATAAGCTGGGAAGTTATTTTTTGTATTTTTTAATTTAAAACGGATTTCGGTATACGAGTGAATCAATGAGTGAGTTTTTTTTAATAGAAAATTCCCATCCACTGGGCCATGCAAAGCTGTCTAATCGGCTGATGTACATATGATGTACGACTGATATTCGTCCAGTGAGAGGTTCTGTGGTGCAAAAACTAAGTACGATTAAATTGTGTCTTTTTTTTTTAGCGCGTTACTGTTTCTGTAATGAATTAATCAAAATTAATCAGTTAAAGTCCCAGCCCTAATAATAACACTAAGCACTTTCTTTGATTGAAATCTTTCTTAGGTGGGGACCGATTCAGGAACTGTGGAAACACTAACTGGTATAACTGGTCCCGTTTGGTCCAAACGGTCCAGTCTAGTGGTGTGTGAGCCCTTTGTCAAAGTCAACTTACTAGTACTCTCTCCTGACAAGAAATGGATCTTTGCTGGAACCAAAGGCAATCGTGATTCAAGTCCAAAGGTAATTGTAGTCTGTGTTTCCTGATTATGTAAGCGCTCTAATTCGCTCTCTAATTCTTGCACATATACATTTAACTTTTAGACATGCGACACATCTGCTGCATAATTGCCAATACCTATGCCGTCACAAAAGGGAAATATCGGCCGATGTGCAGTCACATTGCTGATATACAGTACTGTAAAAGTTTAGCTTTATTGTTACAAGCTTCTGTTGTGTGATGTGCCTGGCAGGTCTTCTGGGCTGACAGCCTGACTAAGGAAGATCCTCTGTGCCAGAGTCTGCACAGAAGAATGCAGTCGATCATAGGGTGCCACGCAGCCGTCTTCATGCCCGACCATCCTGCTCGCCTGGCTGTCGTCTATAAAGACTACAACTACGGCCTCATTGTGCAGGATATCAGCATGAAACAATCCAAATCCAAGTCAGAGATTCAGGGTACGAATGATTTTCATATCTGCATTCTTTAAAAAAAAAGATGTGATATGGATGCATGACTCAACCATTATACTATAGAGACTAAAACCATTAAGCCTAATTTCAACCGAAAAATGTGTCCCATGGCATGACACATTTTTGTGTCATGCCAAATCTGAAGTTACTTAAAACCACTGGTGATCAATGTTGGGTCTGGGCACACTCTGTAACACTGAGAGTGTACGGGTCCATTTGGTCCCATGTTCTGTGTAGGTTGATGAATTGAATGCATAGGACCTCAATGGAAACAAGTCCTCAGGACCCGTCCGAAATGGTTGACAAATGACAGAGTTACCGTGTGGGGTTGCCCTCTACTGTACTGTCACTGTACTGTAACACCCCAAATCATCATATATTCAGTTAATATGTGTGCTGTGCAACAGTGACACTTGGTTGTAAAAAACAACCAAACGTTATTTTCGTGCTCGGGACAGACCCAGCCAGCCAGGGACCCAGGGACACACATAGCTGTCTATTGGCCATATTCAGACGTCAGCCATCTTGCCAGCAAGGTGATACCTAGGTGATACTTCCCATAGACGGCCCATTCATCCAAACAAGAAAAGTCTCTCTCTAATTATATTAAACAACGTCAGAATCACCAACATTGCAGCTGTAGGGAAAGCTTGAATTATCAAGCTTATCAATTAAGTTTTTGTTTAATACAAATCCACCGTAGACATGTTATGAGCTACTTCCTTCCAGATGATTATTTTCTAAGTATCAGAGTATGGAAACGCTCGTTATCAGTAAAACAACCTCCTGCTGCCTCCTGCATTATGTTCACATTCAAAACAGGTGCTATGCATGGGCTGTTGAGTGATATTCAACGAGCACTTCCAAACTCCAGCACTTAGAAAAAAATAATCTGCAAGGAATTTCTTGACAGGAAGTAGCTCATAAAATGTCTACAGTGGATTTTTATGAAACAAACACTTTACAGATTGAAAGAGGATAATTCAAGCTTTCCCTACAGGTTGGGGGTTTTGACGTTGTTTAATATGATTAGATAGGACTTTTCTGTTTGGATGAATGGGCTGTCTATGGGAAGTATCACTGGCAAGATGGCTGCGGTCTGAATATGGCCTAGGAGTGGTTGCACCACTCAAATAAGGTATCAAATGGGGACCCGTGGCCTAATGTATATCAAATTGGGGGTCTTTGAAATTTGAACAGTTAAGAATCACTGCTTTAATAATGTATGCATTTGAAAGCACACCTTGCTTTTCATTTTGAACCTTCCCAATTGTAGTGAAGAAGCTGGAGAACTCTAGCCTGTGGTTGAACAACAAAGTACACAACATCTTGCTGGAGGCCAAGGACAGCGACACACTAGTGCTGTCAGATGGCGAAGAGTTCCAGGTCCATTTTAAAGGGACGTGCACCAAATCCCGTCACAAAGACATTTTGTCCATGTCTGTGGTAGGCTCTTCTCTTATTGTGTATTATATTATATTGTTGGTGCCTGTCTGGCAGCAACCTTGTACTGTACCTCAATGGCATGAAAATAGCTGATCGACAAGCTCACAACGCATAAACGTTGTGAGCCATACTTAAGGCTCATTCATAGTCTGGATTTTCGGTGGTGAGGTGACCACCGCTCTGGTGGTGAGGTGACCACCGGAGCTGAAATAACGTTGAGCGGGGGTGAGTAAAAACAGAGAAGGGCTGGAGCGGTGGCGGTGGTTTGCTCTTCACCGTGGCTCGTGAGGTCATGTTGTAGTTCGTTGGTCACCTCACCACCGAAAATCCAGACTATGAATAACGCTTAAGTCTGTCTGTGGGGTATATAAATGTCACTGTTTCTGACTAAGTCATTGTTTTTTTTTAATGTTCGTGTTTTTATGTCATGTGAAAGCAGGGAATCATAGCTTCAGATTGACATATTGGTTGTTCAGTTTGGCCAACCAATTTGAGATATGGCTTATAGAGTAATGTATTGCGGAAAAGAGCAAGTTGAGAAAACAGGCTTGAAACTTGAAAGGTTCACTTATGTGGACTCTTAACATTACACCTAGCTACGTTTAAGCATGTATTTCATATTTACTTGTCAATCTAAGCTCTGACATTTATTTCAGAGATGCTCTAGTACATTATGTGAACTCATTTTGCAAAAATCTGTTTTTCTCCTCTCCTGAATAGTTAGTCTTGCCGCCATGACTGTCTCTGTATCAAAAAGAGTCACAAATGTTTAACCAATGAAAAGTATTAACAAGAGCTTCAAACGACTTTTTTTTTTACATGCAAGGTTTCTGCCCAACAGACGCTATTATACAATGCACTTTATTGTAGGTTTGTATATGCAATTTGTGTTTTTATAGGATCGCTTCCGTATGGTGGTGGCATCTCACGTCTACCTAAAGGTGTTCACATGGAAAAAATGGGAAACTCATTTGAACGAGCAACCGAAGGAACGATACCAATTAGGAGGTTCTCTGCATTTGTTCAGGTATGGAGGACTAACCAGCGGTTCCCACACGTTTTAGCTGGATACCCAAAAGAGAAGTTGTATGTCTCCCTGGGAACCCGACCCAGTGGTTTAAGCACTGAATACGTCCCTTATTTGCGCATGCGCAGTTCGAGTATTTCCAGGTGGCCACCAAGGGTTCAGTCACTACGGAATCTTCTTGCGTGCAGGTTGCAAAATCTGCATTGAGTTGTATTATTACAAACCTACCTTAACTCTTTTGCTAGCTGTTAGCATAAATCCCAGTTCCAGGTGCCACCATACTTGTTCACTTTAAGAGTCGGAGTTTGCCTTTAACTCTTTGAGAGTTTCAAGGATTTCTATATAGTTTGTAGACTTCTCTATGGCAGAATGGCGTTTTTGAATGATTTATTGAAAATTCTCTGTTGTGAATGTGTGACAACGAAAGACCTTCAGAGAAAGCTTGACTTGTCTGCTTCCAGGAAACAAATGAACTGAGTTGATAAAATGTTTAGTTCTTGTGTTGGAAGCCATTTAAAAGAGCCTGCATTTACACTGTTTTCTGTTTCTAGGACAACCAAAAAAAGTTATGCCCGGTTGAAGTTTTATTTTCTAAATAACTTTTTTTCTGCTGGGCGTACATAGCCATGCAATATCTCATTTTAAAGGGTGAGTTGTCTAGTTCAATTAAAATAAAATAAAAAGTTTCTCACATGTACCACTGTAGATATTTTGCCATCTATAAATAGCATGGTCAGTCATGATCAATCTGACCTATCCAGCTGAAAGTCCCCATAGCTCTGAAATTGGAACATCATATAAACTCAATTATTTTTTGGGGTAAAATTAGACATTCTAACGCACATTTTGATATATACCATGTTTACATAGTCTTACCAGTACCTTGTCTATTCATGCATGTATCTCAAAAACCTGTTATGAAGAAACACAGTTTTGATAAAAAACACATCCAAGGACATTGTTTTGATATGACTTGGTGCCCATGATATGTATCAAAATATAGACTTGAATGTATACTGTATTATAAAAAAGAAATTGAGTTATTACCATCTACCGTTACAGAGTAAATCACAGTTGAAACTTGCTTAGTCATATACAATAAACCTCACAATAGTGAACAAAATAGTCATGACAGGTCTAACTCATTGTAAAAGCGTATTTTATTTTTTACGACTACTAACATAATAAAATGATAAATATTACAGAAAATAAATAGGCCTACATACAAAACAGTTACTCCTCCCCTAGCTCTGATCCATAGCTCTAAATGCGCATTTAGAGCTATGGATCAGAGCTACTCCTCCCAAATGTCCCCAAACCCAGTCCTTGACGGTGTGTGTGTGTGAGTTAACCTGACTCCGCCATATGGGGCAGCAGAGTGTACACTGTGTTCCCCCCTCCTGCTCCCATCTGGGAACTCTCAGGCAGACTTGATGCCCGGCCACAAAACGGCCTAGCCAATCAGCAGCAGCTTCTAGCAACTTCTAGCAGCAGCTTCTAGCTTCTAGCTGCTGCTGATTGGCCAGGCCGTTTTGTGAGCAACTTCGCTTCTAGCTGCTGCTGATTGGCCAGGCCGTTTTGTGGCCGGGCATCAAGTCTGCCTGAGAGTTCCCAGATGGGAGCAGGAGGGGGGAACCCAGTGTACTCTCTGCTGCCCCATCTGGCGGAGTCAGGTTATGTGTGAGTAGGCTAAATAAAAAAAACACCCAAAAACTGCCCCCCCCTGAAATGAATGAATGAATGAATCCGGTTCAGTGTCGGAGAACGCCATCGCAGTCTTGACAATTCATCCTCCTCCTCCTCCTCCTCATCTGATGCCAGTTCTAAATATATAAAAAGAAATAAACATTTTAGCTGTAGTCAGTGCACTCATTAAAACATTGCCAAACGTACTGTGATTATTGAGTAAATGTTTCCAAAATATAATGATGTAATGCATAATGATGTTTGAATTTGGTTAGTAAATAAATATTTTCTTTGCTGACTATTTTCAGTCAGACTTCTCAAATCAAGATGTGCTTTAACATTAATCAGCCATGTGCAGCCCTAACATAGGCCTACTTGTCTTATTCCACCTTCTGCCGTGTTTTGTGTCAGGGATGTGCACACATAGACATCAAAGGGGCCTTCAGCCCCTGCCCTTTCACCCGTCTGTAAAACAACTGCCCTTTCCAGACCATGGATGCAGCATTTACTATGGTGAAAGAAATGCCCCTATTTTCCATGCCGCATTTAGGAGAATTGCTGAACTTGGAACACAGCATTTTGCGTCAAACAAATTTGTTTTGAAATCCATGTCATTACACCGCATCTCCAGTAGATAAAGAGTGCTGGGTTGCAACCCGAAAATAGCTGATCTACAAGCTTGTAGATCTGCTATTTTCGCTATTTTTGTCCAAAAAGTGCCCTCTTAACGGGATTTCAGCCCCTGCCTCTCTAACACACTCTGCACGTACCTGTTTTGTATCCATGTCAGGCACAACTGGGCCTTCACTCACGTGGTCTGTGACTACTCACCGTTGCATTGTGGGCGCAGTACAATGCAACGGTGGGAAAGACGAGCTGGTGGCCTTCTCTTTCACCTCCTGAAGAGCAAAATGCACCTCATGAAAAACAATTTACACTGTCTGTCCACTACAGTAGTTTTTGCTTCTGCTTGCACGCACGCACGCACACACACACCGGTCTTTTTGGAGACAGCTTTGGTAGCTGCGTTGTCTGTTAGAACTGTGTTATTTTCTAAGACTCGCTCTCTACAGTAATTTCTCAATGTCTTCCTCACAAAGATCACGGTTTATGTTCCTTTACTAATTATTAGACAGTGAGATGTCCTATTTTTACAAAGAGAAAACGTTCTTGTGACCACCTGACTTATGGTGCGTTACCAGTTTAAATCAACATAGAATAGGCTAAGAGAATGCTACACATACTGATGAGACGGGCAGTGATATCATCATCATGGCTTTCCTCCGTAATAACGTAATAACTCTGTCTCTGTCTGATTCTGAATGTTCTTTTATTTATTTATTTTTTCTTTTCTTTTGTTTGTTTGAATACCTTATTTCATACGGTATCAACTATCAAGTTGTTTTCTCAATGTCAATGAACAGTCAGTGGGACAGAATGGAACAGCTATATTTTTTACATTTTCTACTAAAATTTTCTACTTTTATACTATTGTTTTTTCATTCATTCAATTTTCAATTTCAAGTTTGCTCTTTTTCTGATTACTTTGTATTTTTGTTTGTAAAATGAGTGTTTACCTTCATAAATATACTGTTCAAACAAATAAAATAAAAAATATATTAACTAGAAAGATGCATTTCTGGAGAAAAAAAAAAGTGTGGTTGCCTCAATCACAAATATAGACCCCTGACAGTAATTTTGCTAGCCAATATCAAGTCACCTATGATCATGTGTAAGTAATTTGGAGGTGATTTATCACCCCAAAAGCATGTTTTTGCAACAAACGGTTAATTATCTTCGCATATAAGGCGCCCCTATGGATGAAAATTAAGGCTGTCAAAGTTAACGCGTTAATCGTGCGTTAACTCAACGTCCTTTTAACGGCGTTAATTGAATTAACGCGCGATTAACGCACGGTGAAGTTTGACAGAACGGTTGAGAGACGCATGCATCTGAATGCAGGCAGGCAGATTCCAATAGCCCCGCCTCTCTCTCATCCCCCCCCCACTCTCTCTCTACCATTCCCACACTCAGTCCGGACTCCGGACCGTCAGTACTATAGGGCTGCGCACAGTTGAGCTGTGAGCAGAGGCTGAATGCCTCCGTTCGGCTCGTTATTAATTAATTTGCTTCACAATGTGTTAGATCAGAAGCTCTTTGAAGTGGGCATTGGGCAAAAGCAAAACTCTGGCAGTTTTGGTTGACAAACATAGTTAGTTAGTTGTGGAAGCTTGATGCTAATCATGCTACACAGACCATGCTAATGAGTGCTAAAGCTAATGTTGACTTGCAGGAGAGAGGGGCAGGGGCTTGTGTGTGTGTGTGTGTGTGTGTGTGTGTGTGTGTTGAGTTTATGATTTTGTTTCCCCCTTCCATGGCATTTGCAATAAAGCAAGCATTCTCCCATGTTGAGTATTTAAAACTTGAAAAGACCACCAGTGGTCCCTGAGGGGATTCCAGGTGGCCCACAGCTAAATGATGGAGGGTTGGTAACCAAATGAACCCTTATAGATCTTTAACTCTCAAGAGTTGAATAATTGTTAAACAAATGCATTACTTAAAGTTAATTTACAAGAATTCTACACAATTAGAGAACTTAGAAATGTTTTTATTTTGATCAACATACAGCCTGTTATCTCTCCTAATGGTACCAAAATCAATACAGTTATTTAGTTTGGGTCTGGAAGGCTAAATGTCATCAAATGGTGGTCCGTGGCTCAAATGCAGAATAAATAATGGACCTTGATATGAAAAATCTTAAAAACCACTGATTTAAGGTATATTTAGAACGGATAAAAAATATGCGATTAATTTGCGATTAATCGGCGATTAATCGGCGATTAACTATGGGCAATCATGCGATTAATCGCGATTAAATATTTTAATCGACTGACAGGCCTAATGAAAATATAATTGCTTTTAGCTCTGTGTTGATTAAACCACCACCGACATGTGATTCAAATTTGGGGTGGTTTGGACATTACGTTTGTGGCGTTTCTTACTTGCTTTTGACTACTATTCAAACGAGTATTACCCAACATGAATATTACCATACATGAATTGTCTGTGGCTATGACACGACCAGATTACTTGAACTACCTGACGCAGGTAGAGATATGTATTACACCAAAAAACTGCAATGTTTCAGTTTATTTTTATTTATAGTGCAACATCACCCCAAGGGGTCTCTGTGCACTTCACAACAATACACAGCAAAAAAGCAGAACATACAATAACAAGCATAATACGATGTGTCAATACACATGGATGACGTAAGTACCATGCGATAGGACACAGAGATAGGTAAAAATTTGTTCAGAATATACATTAAAATAGCTAGGGTTTTAAAACCACGGGGCAGAGCAACTAGGGGGAACCATAATGCAGAGAAAAAAGATAGGTTTTAAGTCTAGATTAAAAAATGTAGTGAGTGCAATGTCTCCGAATGCACTATGAAATAGAAAATAAAAATGATTCAGAATAAATGTGAATAAATGCAGTACATGAAAACAAATCACACAGTAATGGGCCCCACTCGTGGGCGTGTGCGCACGAGTGGGGCGCATGCACGCACACATACACACACACACATTTGAAGGACATAAACACTGCCAGTGCAGCCAGTTACAACGTGCATGGACGGCAAAGCATCGTTACATACAGTACAGCTGATATGTCAGACACAGGACAGCATCGTTACATACAGTGCAGCATGTCAGACACAGGGCAATAGACATAAATCATGGATAAAAGAAACAACGCCTCCTCCAAATTGAGCGGCTTCCTATAATGGCTGAAACTGAGCAGTACCTCGCTAACTACTTGGCTCTCCTTTTGGAAAGGCCGGCCATTTGTAAGCCCCTCACAACCAACTTATGCACATGCCCTAGGCTGCCAAAGATAAAAACTAAAAGTTTGCATCTGTAGCCTAGCTGTGAGATGGTCTGCACTAGTTGCTGATACTTCAGCACTTTGGTTAAGAAAGGCTTCTTCCAAGCTGTAGTCAAGAGTCAGAGGTGAACACCTCTCTATGGTTTTACTTTACAACAATGACATCAGGGGTGTTAGCTGAAATGTTAGAGAACACAGAATCATCATTACACAGGTTAAACATCCTGGCTTCACAGTAGAATGCTTATAAAGCATGATGGAGGACCTGGAAATGGAAGAGATGTCTTTCGATATCAAATCCACTATTCTGTCATGCCTACTTATGTAGAGGCCCCTGTAAACATGGCAACCATGTGGGACATGGTTTCAGCTATTTGTTCATGGCCATGATGAATACAGTGAGGAGCATGAGGTGGAGAGATTAAGTTTAGAGGGTAGAACCTGTAATCTCGCTTTCAAAGTAAAAACAACAATGCACTCCTCAATGGCAACATTTTTTAACACAGAGTGAGAGACAGAATGGTCCACAGCAGGAAGACATGCAGTCTTTCCTTGTAATCTCAACTCAGTCCAATGTTGTCGCTGTCTTTGTTGTTGTGCCCATAGGAGGCGACCTCGGGCATTAGTCATTGGAAGTTGATGCTCCGTTCCACACACAGTCATAGTCGCTCTGACAGTGATACTGGGGTCAGATATAACATTCTCTGAGGCAGCCACCACCTCAGAGTTAGACCTTACCCACTCCAGGGTAACGTCAGCCCAGCAGCATGTCATTTAGGTCTGGCCAGTCCAACCACACACCAAAGCCAGGAGAGCGACTGTCCAGCTTTCCATTGGGTTTCCTCTTGAAGCCTAGGAAGCACACACACACACACACACACACACACACACCTGCTTTTGCAACTTAAAGTCCTTTAGAACTATGCTCCCTAACCTCAGTAAAACTATGGCTAACGCTATCCTCACTACCTAAACGGCTAACCCTAGCCTCACAAACACTATATGGGCCCTATCTTACCCGCAAGCCACTACCCACAACCCGTGAATTACTATTTAAAACCTTCCACGATCCGTAAACTGTATCTTGCGGCCACGCTACCCACTATACATTGTGGCGTCTCGCGGCGGGACTGCACGCCACAGCGGCGCCGCCCCGGAGAGAGAGAGCGAGCGAGGCAGATCGCCGAAGGCTGGGCCACGTACTCGGAGGCAGGTATTTCCCAAATTACCTGCTGGAAGCCTTCAGATGAGAAACACCTGCGCAGCCTCACAAACACATACAATGACTCAGTCTAGTCGCACTCGCTGACAGCTCTCTCCGGTGAAGGTGGCATGCGGTTCTAGCGGTAAACATTATATTGTCATTTTGCTCTGATGCCTAAAAGGTCCGTTGGGCTCGGCTGGACATGATGTGTTCAAGTGTGGCTTGTAAACTTAAGGCTGTACCCCTAAACCCCCAACCCTGTGGAAGGTTACTTTAAAGTAAGAATTATACTATACCTGTGTGTCCGTGGATGGACCCCACCCGTACTCACCGAAGCCCTAGAAAGGAAGAACATTTAAGTTAATTAATTATGAACATTTTAGTTTTGCTCCCTGAAAAGCCTCAATAAATGCAAAACTAAGAGAAAGTCCTAAACTAAACTCACATGTGTACCACTCCGTCGTCCTGGTCCTGGGTCCCGGTCCGCTGGTCCTGGTCCTCTGTCGTCGTCGTCCCTGTCCCCCCTGAAAGAGACTGTGTAGTTGCACTTACCTCTGATGACTGATTGCATTTACTTTTCCTGTAAGAGAAAACGTTCTTTTTAATAAACGGGCGCCACGTTTGGGCTCAACCCTGGTTGGGAAAGTGCATTAGCCTATATATATATATATATATATATATATATATATATATGCAACGCAAATTCCTTTTAACAGCACTAATGTATTTGACACGCAATTAACGCACAGTGAAGTTTGAACTATTGGTGCACTCTGTAGTTTGGGGAAGCAAAGCACTGACATCTGTGCCACAACAACCGACAGACAGACCTACATTGCTTGATTGATGGATTGATTGATTGAACATTTAATTAACAGTTTGTAGAATGGGTACAGTTCAAACAAAAGTACAGGTCAATACTAAAGCTGCTACGAGGATAAAACCAGAAAAAGCACTAAGACTTGTTTACAACAGGGTCCTCTATTTTCAAAGCCCTTTATTGTGAGTGCTAAGCAAAAGTTGTTACTTTTGTTAACAAAATTATCTAGACAGCTTAAATTTTTTTCAAAGTGGAAGATAAATTGCACAACAGCCAAACATACAATAACCACCACATCAATAGTGTTTATGTCACATCTATTTGTTGATGGGTTTTTGCAACATTCACCTCCTTTGCATGCAGATTCATCCCAGCTACACGACATGGACACCCGTTCTTGCATGCACACTTGCCACATGTGCAGGCCTTCAGGTTTTGAGGCCACTATCTTGGAGACTAATACACTGTCCCTTCTCACAAAACCATGAGACTCTGCATTAAGTATGCTAGTGGCATCTCTAAATGGGGCTTGGACCCACAGCTGTTGCTGGTATAGTATGCCCATTGGATGTGTGTTCCTTGCATTGTTTGAGGTGCAAGGAGTTCTCTCAAAGTCCATTTTGAGGGCACTGCTCGCAAATGCTTCGAAGCGCAGGTCGTCTCCAAGTGTCCGTTTTTGAGACACTTGACCAAAAATGTTCCTGCCATCTCTATTGGACAGTGTTGGGGGCTGCAAGTTTGGTCGATATCTTGCTTGTAGCATCACACCCAGTCAGTGCATGGAGTGCTGGGAGACAAATTGTTAGCTTATCTTCCAGCGCTTTTGGCAGTAGTTTTTCACCTTTCACCCCTGAGTTCAGCCTCCATGGGGGGCCAAGTTTTCTCCAGTTGACTGTGATATGATACATCAGGCATACAAAGACGTCTGTGTCACACTGTCACCTGATGACAGTGAGGGATGTAGGTCCTGTCCGGTGACTAACCACTCCGACACAATCCATGCCTGTGGTGAGATACCAAGGATTGGTGTCTTTGATAATTGGTGGTCAGCCACTCAACATAGAATGCCTAAAATGCAGTTTTGCTGATAGACTCCCAACCTCCCAGCCTTGGTGACCATAGATGTCAAGGCAAGAGCAAAGTCATATGGAAGGTCTTGGCGGGTGGATCGGGCTTCCTTAAGGGGATCTTTCTCACTAAGGCCACGAAGTCTATGACGATTGCATGGATTTGTGGGGAGGTTGCTGACCCTTTATGATCAATTAGTGGGCACAACTTAAGCAACTCAGTCCCAAGTTGTGATTTGGCAAGGTGGGACATAAGCTTGATTTTGCTTATTGCAGAGTGTATCGATGTCGATCTATTTCTCAGTCGATCACCGATACATTTATCATAAGCAGCACTGCCCTTATTCAAACAGCACAACATCTTGTCTATGTTGGTCACTATTTATCCAGTGAGAACATTCTACAGTGCTACCTGGTCTTGTAGTGGACTGCATACGTTGAGGAGATACTGTTTGATATCTTGCATTGTCATAATGATTTTCGTTGCAGTACTGAGGTTGAAGTCAAGGTTGAAGTGAGAGTTCTTCCTCAACATCATCCTTCTTCAGGAGGTCAACATGCTGGTCTTTTTATGCTTGATAATTCCCCACAGAGCTACTGCTAACGTTTTCCTGGTGACCCCAATGCTTCCCCCACTCACTTTGGCAGGCAGTTGTAGCACTGCTCTAGTGCCTGGTCTAGTGCTCTAGTCCCTTTCTTGGTGGTGTTTTAACAAACCCACCCTTCATATAGGAGTCGTAGAGGAGTGGGAACTTATCCTTAAAGGAGAATTTCGGACTAGAAGGCTTTCTTACCTTTATATGTAGTTGGAAGTCCCCACCAAAGAGGTCCAGGTGTTATTTTGTGCAAAAACTAATTATTGGCTACCCTACCATAAGCCCTCAATGGGGCGTTGGGTTTTAGTGCTAATTCGCTTATTTCCAATGCTCAAAAATCTTTTTTTTAATATCCTCTCTTCATAATCTAAATTGTATCCCAAATTGTATCTAAATTATATCTAAATTGTATCCCATTGTATCCACACTTTACTACTTATTTCGGTGGAAATAAGCGGTTAAACGAGCGTTTAAATAGCTTGTTTAGTGAGCCGCTTCCATGTTTTTCAAGGAAGTTGTGCTTGTGCGTGTGCATGTCGACTGAACTGAAGTCAGTCAGAAGTGTGGAACTAATTCCACATTCGACCAGGGGAGGCGCTAAAGCATTTCAAAATGGAAGTGGCTGACTAAACAAGCTATGTAAACTCCATAATGTAAACGTTCGTTTAACCGGTTAAACTTGGATTGAAAATGAAAATGCCCCAAACGTTCAGGGTACCTGCACTGTAATGTATGTATGTATGTATGTATGTATGTATGTACAGGGCTGCACACAACCTTTTTGGTCTAGTACTCAGAGGAGCACCTGGAGAAGTTACTTGGTGCTCCAAAATGCGGCGACCCGTCTCGCCGGATGGATAAAAGAGGGATGCATGAATAACTTATAGAAAAACTATATTTATTGGATAGGTGGGGACTGGGGAGTTAATGGAGGGTATTGTAACTCTAGATTCATACCATTATAAAAAAAAATCTAGAGTTGCAAATTGCAGCTAGGTCCATGTGTGGTCCAGCCCTAAATGCATATTCTAATAAAAACAACTTAATACTTCCTAAGGATAATATGAGCATCAAAGCAATAGTTAGGTACTTTTTTTTAAATATATATATATATATTTAAATAGTCGATCTACTAGCTCACAACGTGTTGCGGAGGCGACACGTTGTGAGCTTGCAGATCAGCTATTTGTTTAACATACGCCACGTCGTATGGCGAAGCATACGTCAGGCTTCCCTTTTTTTTACCGAGGCAACATGTACAGTCAGACAGTCGGACACACATGGCTCCTCGGTGCAAAAATAAACAGTGTACACTACCCGACTTTACGATAATAAGGGACAGTATGTCGGGACACGGTGTTGTCATGTTGATAAGCTTCATGTTGTGCAGCAGCAGTGCCAGTCCGCAATGCTTTGCACTCTTCCCAATGTCGGAACTAAAACCTGTACCCGTAAAAAGTCAGTGGCCGGTGCCTAGGCTGTGAGAGACGGCATCGCACACGAGCAACTTGCTCCAGCACCCGGAAAACAAACACAAGCACAGCGGCGAATGCAAAGCATCCCCTTTTACAACTTTTACTTTTTAGTTTGCTCCACATCTGAAACGGAGAAGCCGAACCATGTGTGAGAATCAGAATCAGAATCAAACTTTATTGTCACATCACATTACAAGTAACATGGGTGAAATTCTTGTTTGTGCAGGCTCATCTTTGCAGTTAAAAGAAAGAAAGTGCATAGTACATGATTAATCTACATGGTACAATATGTATAGTGCATATAAAAATAATTAAATAATAGTGATGTAGCCTATGTGTATGAAGTAGTCTCTACTAAAAGGAGACTAATTCAGTTCAGTCTGTGCGGCGTCACCAGTCCTAGTTCTTGTTCAGCAGTCTAATTGTTGACAAATAGAAACTGTTCAAGAGTCTGGAGGTGCTGCTCTTGATGCTCATGTAGCGTTTGCCCGGCCGAGAAGTGGCTTGAACAGGCTATGGCTGGGGTGATGGATGTCCCTGATAATGTTTTCAGCCTTAGCCACACAACGTCTCTCGTGTGTTTCCTGGAGTGGGGAAAGCTCCCCTCCCACGATGCGCTGTGCTGTCCGCACTACTCTCTGCAGTGCTTTTCGTTCTGCAGCGGTGCAGTTCCCGAACCAGGCAGTGGTGCCGCTCGTCAGAACACTCTCGATGGTGCTCTTGTAGAATGATCTGAGGATGCGGGGGCTCACTCTGAACTTCTTCAGGCGCCTCAGGCAGTAGAGCCGTTGTTGGGCTTTTTTCACCACTTTGGTTGTGTGTGTGGCCCACTTCAGGTCCCTCGAGATGTGTATCCCTGATGACAATGGGTGCGTGCTCTCTCTCTGGCCTCCTGAAGTCCATGATCAGCTCCTTGGTTTTGCTGACGTTTAGAGCCAGGCTGTTCTCGTGGCACCACTGTGTCAGCGTCCGAACCTCTGCTCTGTAGGCCGTATTTGATCACGACGTTGGAGCTGTGCGTGGCTGTACAGTCGTGTGTGTACAGTGAGTAGAGTAGAGGGCTCAGCACGCAGCCCTGGGGGGCTCCTGTGTTGAGGGTCAGGGGGTCCGACGTGATGTTGCCCATCCTCACCACCTGACGGCGGCCGGACAGAAAGTCAAGTATCCAGCTGCACATGGTCGAGTGCAGGCCTAGGTCCTTGAGCTTTGTGTCCAGTCTGGTTGGTATGATCGTATTAAAGGCAGAACTGTAGTCCACAAAAAGCATCCGTACACATCTGTTCTTCCCCCTCTTGTCCAGGTGGGCGAGTGCAGAGTGTACGGCCAAGGCAACTGCATCGTCAGTTGTTCGATTTTGACGATAAGCAAATTGCCATGGGTCCAGCGTGGCAGGCAGTACGGAGCAGATGTAGTCTCTCACCAGTCTCTCAAAGCACTTACTGACAATCGATGTCAGAGCGACCGGTCTCCAGTCATTAAGGCACGCCACCTTAGAGTGCTTGGGAATCGGGACCACGATAGAGGATTTAAAGCCGGAGGGGACCACAGCTTGGGAGAGGGAGAGATTGAAGATATCCGTGAATACTCCCGCCAGCTGGACTGCACAGACCTTGAGCACACGGCCGGGGATGCCATCTGGGCCGGCTGCTTTGCGGGTGTTAATCCGCTGGAAGGCTCTGCGCACTTCAGCCTCCGAGATGATGAGAGGGCTGGTCTCCACAGGTGCAGGCAGTGGCTGTACTGTACGTCCAGACTCGAACCGGGCATAGAAGGTGTTAAGCTCGCCAGGAAGGGAGGCAGAGGGGGTCTCTGCAGATCTGGCTCTCCCTCTGTAGTCCGTAATAGTACGCAGCCCCTGCCATGTAGTCCTCACATCCCCGCTCTCAAACTGGGCCTCCAGCTTGGTCGTGTAGTCCTTCTTGGCCTTCCTGATGGTTCTCAGGAGTGCCGCACGGGTGTCCCCCAGATTCCCAGATCTGAAGGCGACGTTGCGTGCATGGAGAGCAGCTCGTACCTCACTGTTAATCCACGGTTTCTCATTGGGGAAAATCCGAACTGACTTTTTAGGAAAAATGTCCTCAAAGCACGTACTGATGAAGCACGTGACTGTATCTGCGAGCTCGTTGACATTGTTCTCAGCAGCGTTCCTAAACATCTCCCAGTCCACGTCCTCAAAACAGTCTTGTAGTACATCTCCCAGTCCACGTCCTCAAAACAGTCTTGTAGTACAGAGTCCGATTGTTCTGACCAGATCCGTACCTCCTTCCTGCAGATGGGCTCTCTTTACAGCCTCTGCTTATATGCAGGCAAAAGCTGAATAGCGCTGTGGTCCGATTTTGCGTGCTTCAGACGGAATTCGAATACGTTGCACGGTTTGCCCGCCATCGCAGTTCAAAGTGTGTGTGGTCTGAGCAATAATCTCGACTCAGAGTGTCGCACGCCCAGAGAGAGACCGGGTCAGAGTGAGAAGCCACTGTGAAGACTATACCGACATTCTCCGAACAAATCGTCCTCACGGCCAAAATATTCACTTTACACGCATGGGTTTCGGTAATTTTGTAGCCACACTCGTCCTCTTTCACCCACTGTCCAACCATAGCACAGATACATACAGTACGTGAACTACAGCCCTGAAAGCGACAGGTGTACCATGTATAGTTAATATGTATAGTGTCATTGTCTCCACCAGGCCGAAGGCATGGGGAGAGAGTATGTTTTGCACTCCGTCCGTGTGTGTGTGTGTCCGTCCGTCCGTCCGTCCGTCCTTCCGTCCGTCCGTTACCAGCTAATCTCTGCCACCGTTGGCCCGATCCATGCCAAACTGTGCACACACACTCCATGGATGCCAACGATGAACCTCTGCCCCAAATATTCCTCAACGGCCTGTTATAGCGCCACCATGAGGCCGATTTAGGCAAAACACATTTCTGTAGATTACCCGTACACATTTTATCCATACATCACACAATTCGGTATACACTATCTACATAGTCATGTGATCAACACGGATTTGCACCATTTCCCATCTTCCATCCTGATTGGCTAATATTGGCTTCCAAAGCTTACATGAATGGTCCGTTTCGAACAAAATGCCACAAATCACAAAAACAGTGTGCAATTTCCGTGAAATTATACACGCACATTTCCACTAGGCCGAGGACGACATGCCACTCATTATTTTCCAAATCAGCCTCATGGTGGCGCTATAACAGGCCAATTCCTGTTTTTAGCTATAACTGCATCAATCTGTATACAACTTATGTATGCGCACTCCCTAGAGGCCATGGAAAAACATTTTCCCTGCATCCCTCCACATCTGCCGGTTATAGCGCCACCATGAGGCCGATTTCTGCTAAACACATTGCTTATGTTAGTCGCACAGATTTCATACAAATCTCACGCAAATCGGTACACACGATCTCTGTAGTCATGTGATCAAGACGAGTCTGTTGATTCTACACTGATTGGCTAACATTGCCTTCCAAAGTTTTCAGGAGTGGCCCGTTTTGTACAAAATGCTGCACATGTCCTGCTCATCCAGAATTCTATCTTCAAAGATGCTATGAGTGATCTGGCTCTGCATTTCCTCAACAAAATGAAGAAAATTGTTGCAAAAAACAAACAAACAAAAAAACATGTTGCCAAACATCACACACAGTCCTATCCTCCTGGTGGAGACCTGTGCCCAGAAGGGCACTTTTTCTAGTTATGTTCTAGTTACGTTCTTAGCTTACGCATGTTTCTTGATAAATGCATTTTATATATGTGATGTATTCCCATACTTTTGTTCTTGCCTAATGTAAGTCGCTCTGGATTAAGAGCGTCTGCTAAATGCCTAAATTGTAAATTGTACCATCATAATGTGTGAGAATAATGAGAATATGACACATGGAACCAAATGGACCCTTACAGGTCTGTAACTCTGAGAATATGACACATGGAACCAATAGGACCAAGCAGTCCTGAAATAGCAGTTCTGGCTGAACCGTGCAGTCGGTTTTCGCGAAATTTGGAGATATGGTAGAGGGCCATGCCAAACGGTGAGGATGCGAAGCCCACAACCATTGGCCAAAGGGTGGCGCTATATTGAAAATGCAAACTTTGACCAGACATAGCTCATGATCCGTTTGTTACTTTTGACCTCTGACCTCTAGATCACCCGCCATTTTGAATTATATGAAAATCAATTAAAATGCATCTCCTCCCAGGATCTTTGATCAAAATGCACGAAAACTTCTACACGTGAACTTTGGACCTAAACGGACATGGGAAAGTATAGTAAGCTTTTTTAAGTGAAAAAAATAAGGTTTTATGAGCCAATGAAAATTGCCGTGTACTCTGTCTTTACTTTGTTCTGTTGTAGTGCCTGTGGCTTTGCTGACCTCTGCTGGTCTAAAGTGCCTCACCTGTCAATCACCTGAGATTTCTGGCTGCCACACCCTTAGTCAGCTGTTCTTGATTAGTTGCAGGCTATATAAGTGGACCTGTGGCCAGCAGCTCATTGTCTCCCAAACACCCAAACTGAACAGTTGTGTTCCCTTTTTGTTGCTGTTATTAGTTAAGTTTCAGATGGGCTGGTCGTAAGTACTCTTGTCAATCAGTCCCTGTTTTGCAATGCAGGATTTTAAATAAATGTGTAATATCTTTGTAAACTTTTGATCTGACTTTGTGTCCTTTTATGTTAGCCCTCGGTTGAGCCAAGTTTAAAGGGCCGTAACAATGCTAGAAACTGATTTGTTTAGTGAGAAACATTAAGAACTTGATCCTGATCAAATCAGGTGCTTTACTCATTAATTGATAGATTATTTGATGTTGTACAACAGTGATTTTGAAACAAAGACTGATTTGGACACCTGGCCTTTCAGTTCAGGTTTTTTGTGTCCTGAAAGGATTCCCTTGCATGGATGGTTCTGGTACCGGATGGTACCCAGACCTGGCGAGCCGACCCGGAACTCTGAACCCCCCCCTTCACCCACAAATGTGGTAATCTGGTTCTCCAAATTGGAGAAAGAGACTGCTTTCCCTGAACTGAATAGGAACTGAACTGGGACTTTTCAAGTCAACAACTTAAAGTGGGCCCCATTTGTTTGTTTTTCATGAATGTTCAAAGCTGTTTATTTTCTCTGAAGTTTAATAATATGTTTTCAGTTAACCTTTAATCCCTGTTTCAGACTCATTTCATTGGTTTTCACTCATTGAGCTCCTCATCCGAATCTGGTATATTTTCTGGTTTATACGCAGTCAATTCATAAATCTTTATACCCACCTTATCATTAGTTATCCTTGTGCAACTTGCTACAAAAACACTGAATGATTTTGCTTGTTAGCTCGGTAGGTAGAGCTCTTGCCTTTGCAACACAAGGTCATGGGTTCAAATCTGGGCACCGCCAACTCTGTGTATGAGTCTTCAAGAACCTGTACCTGCCCCCCACTATAAAAAACCGACCCTGTCACAATTCCATGGTCTTTTTCTCAAGTTTAGTCTTCCATGTTTCTTGTGCATATTATTCTTATTGCCTTCCTGCTTGGTCCGGCCTTATCGCTGCTTGCAGCGATCCTTTTCTAGTTATTATTATTATAATAATCGGCCCGGTTAAAATGATCTTTCCCGCGTCACAATCGGTGGAGAAACGGCTGAGTTATGGTCTTTGTACCCCTCTCAAACCTTAATCCAAAAACTATTAAAAAAGACCGCGGTTCCAAAAATTGTTGGCAGCGGGGAGCGAACAGGTGACCAAATTCCAACAGTTTGGAAGTCGGTGTTGGATTCCTCTAGGCCAGCAAGTCAGCTTCCAGAATGGGGTTCTATGATAGTATTAGTAGGTGAAGTTCTGTGTCCGTGGGACTTGTAAAACATTGTTGGAAGCGGGGCGCGAACAGGTGACCAAATTCCAATGGTTTGGAAGTCAGCATTGGAGTCCTCTAGGCCAGCAAGGCAGCTTCCAGAATGAAGTTCTATGCTAGTATTAGTAGGTGAAGTTCTGCGTCCGTGGGACTTGTAAAAACATTGTTGGCAGCGGGGCGCGAACAGGTGACCAAATTCCAATGGTTTGGAAGTTGGCGTCAGAGTCCTCTAGGCCAGCAAGGGAGCTGCCAGAATAGGGTTCTCTGCTAGTATTAGAAAGACTTTCCCCGGCATGTAAAACCACCAAAAGCCACCCTTTCCCCATTGCGCACAGTCTGTCGCCGAACGTCTCGGGACGCGACGATATTGATGACGTCGCGGAAGTCGTCGTTAGTCGAGGATGGAGTTCGCTGTCTCTCTGGGGAGCCAGAATGGTCTGAGTTGGATCATTAAGAATTCCACGTCTGGACAGCAGAGGGAGCCAATGCTCTGTGCATCAGTACACCAGGTGTCCCTGACACGCAGACCCCGCCTCCTTTCTCCTTGCCGGTCAGTTCCTTGGACCTGTCCACCCGGAAGTGTGAGTAGCCAGGTATCTCTATCGCTCTTAGAGTATATATGAATAGAGACGGCACCCGATTTCTCCTCCCATCCACTTGCATTAAGTTGCTCAAAAGCGCATGAGGCGATTTCACTGTGCATTCTGGGATGGATTGGGCCCAAACACATGAACGCGCTGCCGCTGACTATCATTGCAGGCATTCAGCGTTCACGTGTCATCGTGAACGTGCACAATGATAGTCAACGGACCAGCGCGTTCATGTGTTTGGGCCCACGCTGCAATATCAAATTTGGCCACTATGTCCATTTCGCCTCAGGGTTTCTTACGGGTGCCGTCTCTATTCATATATACTGTAAGCTATCGCTGAGTCGGGAACCGTAGCATCCAGCCATGTCTCAGAGAGACAAACAATGTTTGTGTTCTTTGTCTCTCCTTGAAACCGCATCCGCGCTCGTAGTTCGGTCATTTTGTTGTCCAGTGATTGGACGTTGGTGAGGAGTATCGATGGCAATGGGAGCCGGTCCGCCCGTATTCTCGCCCGTACAAGGATCCCAGCACGCCTGCCCCGGTACCTTCCTCTCCGGAGTTTTCTCCGACACCGCCTCGGTGGCACTGTTACTGCACCGTTGAGCCAGGGAAGCCGTGTGGCGGATCTGTTCCCTGGAACTCTGGTGAGTGAGCGATCGCTGATCTGATCTGTAAAAGCGTGTGCCTGTCATACGTGTGTGCACTGGAGACTATGTGAGTGGCGATAAAGGAGAGGAGAATACTTAAACTAAGAAGACTAAAGACGCTAAAACTGCAAATACTAGAGCGTACACAGCTGCGGCCGTACGTCGGCGCCGCCAGCACTTCCGTCATCCTGTCACCTGTCACCTGGACCTGAGGTGAGTGAGGCCCCATGCTGTTGGTACGCAGAAGCGCTTCCCGGCGCTTGATTGACAGCGCAGAATACATTTTGACGACGCATGCGCACTGGCGCACCGCCTGTGTGCAGGTCTGCATATGTACCGTATGTATGTATTTATTGTGGTGTCTCAATGGTAAATCACCGCCCAGGTAAGAATACCCCCGGAGGCCAGCAGAGGCAGAGAGACAGGAGATGAACATGCCAACCGCTGGGAGTGGTTTTGGAAGCCAAGTATGTTACCCGTTAGATCAGCTGAAATGCGTGTGACCTGTGTTCACACACCAGGTGAGCCCGATAGCACAAAAGCCAGCTCTCTCTGCCTCAGAACAGATTACACTCCGGGGGTGAGGCAGCACGTTGCTGGACAGCTAGGGCGGTGAGTCGAGAACCACTGTGTTGAACCACAATTCACTGTGTCATTCTATGCAACTATCGTGAATTCTCATGCTGACACCTCTGTCCTTATTTCCCCCAGGCTAATATGGAGTGCACGCTACACACGCACTTGGAGCGCGCGTGCAGGGTTGGGAAGTAACGGATTACATGTAACGCCGTTACGTAATCAGAGTACAAAAGAACGGTAACTGTAACGTCTTAGAGTACATTTTAAAATGTGTAATCTGGATTACAGTAACGGCCGTATAGTAACGGGGGTTACAGGCTTGATTACAATCTCCCCTTCCCCTCATCAATTTTAGGGCTACGAATACGTTAAAACACCAAACAATAAAATAATCAAGTCTTAATACTAGTATGCATGGCACATGATGCGCTGTGTGTGTGTGTTGCTGTTGCTGCCCACTGCGCAGTGAACACAGGCTCGGCGCGCGGCTCGGCTCCAACACGAGCCATATCGGTCCCAGGCAATGGTTTCCCCCGCCGTCAGACTCCCCAGTCCCGACACATTATATTATATATTTCATTATATAGTGCTGTGATCTGTAACCAGCGGACAATGATCTGTAGGCTACTGTACCCGGGGACAGTGAGAGGAGGCACCGCGTCGGGGTGGACTGACTGGAGCGCTCTGGGTGAGATTTTGACGGGGAGTGGAAAAATGATATAAAATACACCGTTCAAATTACACTTTAACACTGTAGTAGTAGGCTCGCTAAAAACCAAAACTCTATGGACATAATAATAACATGCAGCGGGGTGTAATCAGCCCTCCTCAACAGCTTCACAGTGTGGTGGTGGTGGTGGTGGTATGTTCAAATGGGATACAAATCCAAAGAGTTTCAGTTGAATCAGTTGTAATTAAATCTGCGATTAATTCCAGCTGTGACCAATAGATAGAGATGCCGAGGTGGTTCTGCTTGTTGTAAAAAGGTTGAGAACCACTGATTTAACCATATTTCTGTTGTCCATTTCTTAATTTCATAAGCTCAACATTCTTGTTATCAATGGTAAAACGTGTTTTATCTAATTAAATAGAGTTTTGCTTAAAAGTAATCCAAAAGTAAATGAAAGTAACCCCCTACTTTTTAAATTGTGGTACTCGGATTACGTTACTGACTACAATTTTTAACTGTAACTTGTAACTGTAGGGGATTACTTTTTGAAAGTAACCTTCCCAACCCTGCGCGTGTGTCATATGTAGCACCTCAACCAAGCACCCACGGAAAAAGAAGAAGGATAATCAACGGCAAACCCGTGTATGGAAAAGGAGTGATCGATTGCTACCCGAGTACACAGCCCCCGGCGGCCGAGTCAGAGTACTCCCCAGAGGCTGAGTAGAAATACTTATTGTTGAATGTGGAACCTAGTGCCTAAGAGCAGACTGTTTTATCACCCGTCTTAGTTCACCTGTTTCACCCCACCTTTAAAGAGAGAGAGAGAGAGAGAGAGAGAGATACATTGTTTAAGTTATACTCACCTATGGATCTCTATTTCAGTTGGCATCATTAAACCCCGAAGATTGTTTAAAACTGCACCACTGAAGTCCAAAGACAAGGTCCCGTGACAGATGGTCCTCCCACCCCATCTAGTGGAAGGAAGAGAGTACTGACCCACGCTGTAGAGACACTGTATGCACTGCTCTCTTGAAAGTGAATAAGAAACTCTGTTTTGTTGACCTACCCGTTTGTGATTAAATGCCTTGGCATAGGCAAATGTCCTTCTGTCTCCTGGGTTTGTGTACCAGTCACCACAGTATGTATGTATGTATGTATGTAGTGTAGCGGCCGGCTACGGCTTCAGCCAATGGGGTTGACTTGGAGGTGGGACTTCCGGGACTGGGGAGTGAGTGACGGGGGCTGTGTGTGGAATGTTGTTGTGTTGGTTGTGCGACAAGAAGTAAAGAGGAGCACAAACGTTGTTATTGTACTGAACGCAAAGGAGTAATAAAGAGAGATTCTTATGTTGTGCATTACGTCTCTGCCTCCGGTTCCTGGGATCGTTACACTGGTGTCAGAAGAAAACTAAAAACTAAAGACGGACTGTTGAAAGACGTAAGTTGCGCGCATTGTTTACTAGCTAGCTTAGCTTCAGTTAGCGTGTTAGCTAGACCGGCATAATAACATGGAGAGCTCCGGTGGAATGGAGATAAAGACAGAGCCGCAGAACGAAGCAGATTATGGGCTGCCTGGACCGTCAGACATGCCCCAGCTAGAGTTGGCCACAAGACAGATGGCTGACCACCGCGTGAGTCGCGCTGCGGGGGACGCCATGGACAGCGCAGCCGCCGCCGCCGCCTCCTCCTCCTCCCGCCATTTTCCCGCATCTGCTGCCTTGGTGAAGACGCCCAAATACACTGGTGGCTCGGACTGGGAGGCGTTTCATGCTCAGTTTGAACTGCTGGCAGATGCTAGAAGGTGGGAATCAAGGGACAAGGCACTGCAGTTGGCTTTGTGCCTTGAGGGGGACGCTCTGTCATGTCTCCTGCTGCTGGACCCGGTGCAGCGGCGGTGCTACGATGCCCTGGTGGGGGCGCTCAAGAGGCGGTTTGGAACGTGGTCCCAGCCAGCGCTCTTGAAAAATGAACTTAGAGGAAGATGCAGGAAGCCTGGTGAGTCGCTCCGGGGGCTGGCTAATGAGATTGAGGGCCAGGTGCGGCGGGCATACAGTCACATGCCCGCCGATGCACGGAGTGAGATGGCTACTGATCTGTTCGTCGGGGCCATCTCCCCCCCTGACCTGCGTGTACAGGTCCAGCACCCGAAGTCTCTGCAGGAGGCGATGGAGGCGGCTATAGAGAGGGAGAGCCTGCAGAGCGCTGCTGCCGGCGGTGGACAGGAAGTGAGCTCCCATGCGGTGAGGGCTGCGTCAGGATGCCCCGCCAGGGAGGAGGTGCCAGCATGGGCGGCGGAGATGACTGAGCTGCTACGGGCGGTGACTCTGCAGGGACCGCGTGGGCCGCAGGTCTGCTGGGGGTGTGGCCAGCCCGGCCACATGCTACGGAACTGCCCTGCTGCCCTCCAGAAGCGGGGAAACTCCTCGGGGTCCGCATAGACGGGGATATGCGGGCCCCTATTTCCGCCGCTGCCCCAACGTCGCCAGCCCAGGCCTGTTGTCCAGCGGAGGGAGCCCAGCGGTGCAGCAAGGGGGGAGGGGCTCCGTCCCCCCCAGAAGTAGATGACAGCACACTGCCGCCTTCTCAGCCTCGTCCGTCAGCAGGAGGAGCCCAGTGGTGCAGCGAGTGGGGAGGGGCTCTGTCCCCCCCAGAAGTAGATGACAGCGGTGCTCCACCGGTCGTGGTGGGGTGGATCCGTGGGAGCTCCGGGGGTGGGAGCTCCTGCCATGTCGCTGTCACTGTCCAAGGGGTGCCTACTGCTGGCCTGGTGGACACCGGGTCGTCGGTGACGTTGGTGAGGCCGGACGTCCTGCCCGGCGGGACAACACTGCAGCCTACAGCGGTGCGGCTCCGCACGGCCACAGGTCAGCTGGCTCCCATGATGGGGAAGGGGCTGATGTGGTTGTGCGTGGGAGGCAGACGTGTTCGCCATCTGGTTTGGGTAGCGGACGTGCAGGACTGCTGCATCCTGGGACTGGACTTCCTCCAGGACACGGGGTGTCTGCTGGACATGGGGAGGGGTATGCTTAGCTTTCCAGGGGGTCCTACAGTTGCCATGGGCCCTCTAGCTACCTGCCCCCTGCCCAGCCCATCGTCCAGTCGCTACAGTTGCCCCTCGCCGTCCCCGCCTCCCCCTTCATGTGGCCGAGTTACTTCCCCCTCCCTGTCCCCCTTCCACCCATGTTGGCTGCCGGGGCGGGTCAGCCCCTGGCAGCTCCGCCCAACGCCCCCCGCCAGCAGCTTTCTCCGCTGGCCCCTGTGTTCACCCCGCCACCCTCCACCAGTCTTCACCCGTGCCCAGCGTGGCCTCCCCAGGGGGGGGAGGAGACGTCGATCGACGCTGGGCATCTCCAGTGCCAGTCAGCAGCCACGGCCCTGCCCGACGAGGGGGGCGGGGGTGAGCTGCCTTCAGGGGTGTGGAGAGAGGAGTACGGGGACTTGGAGATGCAGCAGCAGGAACAGCTGAGACAGCTGCTTGTGGAGTTCCAGGACTGTTTCGCGATGAGTGAGAGCGAGGTGGGGAGGACTACCATGGCGGAGCACGTGATTGACACTGGACCTGCGGCGCCCATAAAGTGCCGGCCGCGCCGCCTCCCTCTTGCTCGTCAGCAGGCATGCGACAAGGCCTTGGAAGACCTGCTGCAGGCGGACTTTGTCGAGCCGTCAGAAAGCCCCTGGGCGGCGCCTGTAGTCATGGTCGCGAAGAAGAATGGAGACTGGCGGTTCTGCGTCGATTACAGGCGGTTGAACGGGCTGTGCAACGAGCTGCGGGGCTGACGTTGCACCCTGGGAAATGCCACTTCATGCGCAAAGAGGTGACTTTCTTGGGGCACGAGTTGGACGCGGAGGGTATCGGCACCATGGGTGACAAGGTGCGGGCTGTGGAGGAGTGGCCCACCCCCCGTGACCAGAGTCAGTTGAAGAGTTTCATCGGTCTGGCCTCGTACTACAGGAGACATGTGAAGGGTTTCGCCACCATTGCATCACCCTTGTACCGGCTGCTGGAAAAGGACAGAGACTTCACTTGGACTGAGAGGTGTGAGGAGGCGTTTCTCGGTCTAAAGCAGGCACTGTGCAAGGCTCCGGTGCTCGCCCCGCCTGACCCCACACTGCCCTTCGTACTGGACACTGACGCTAGCGGTGTGGGGGTGGGGGGCGTTCTATCACAGCTGTGGCCAGAGGGGGAGAGAGCTGTGGCGTACTTTAGCCAAAAGCTCAACAAGGCTGAGCGGAACTACTGTGTCACCCGCCGGGAGCTCTTGGCAGTAGTGCTTTCTGCCAGACACTTCAAATACTACCTGTGCGGTCTCCCCTTCGTTGTAAGGACAGACCACTCAGCTCTCCAGTGGTTAATGACTTTCAAGGAGCCAGAGAGGCAGGTTGCCAGGTGGTTGGAGGAGCTGCAGGAATATGACTTCAAGATAGAGCACCGACCAGGGGCTCGCCACACCAACGCAGATGCCCTGTCACGCCGGCCGTGTGCGACGGAAGGTTGCCGTTACTGCGAGAGAAGGGAAGCACGGGAGCTAGAACGGCGTGCGGAGGGGGAGGAGTGTGCAGCCGTCAGGAGGATCGAGGAGGTCGTCTGCAGGGAGCTGCAAACGGTGACAGACGCCGAATGGAGAGACAAACAGGAGGAAGACCCGGACCTGCAGCCCGTCTTGCGGTGGGTGGAGGCCCAGCAGCGCGTGCCATGGGAGGCGGTGGCACCCCTCTCAAAGGCGACCAAGGGTCTGTGGACCATGTTCGACTCACTGCGGCTGTCCGGAGGAGTACTACAGCGGGCGTTCAAGGCGGCGGCCACCGGGGAGGAGCAGTGGCAAGTGGTGGTTCCTAAGGACCTGCAGGAGGCAATACTGAAAGCCATGCACGGAGCAGGTGGGTCGGGACACTTTGGGGTCACCAAAACACTTCGCCGTCTTCGACAGAGCTTCTACTGGGGGCGGCAGAAGAGGGACGTCGCTGACTTCTGCCGTCGCTGTGATCTCTGTGTGGCCCGCAAAGGCCCCGCCGGGCGCTCGCAAGCGCCACTCCAACAGTTCCCTGTGGGGTGCCCGATGGAGAGGGTGGGGATAGACATTACAGGGCCCTACCCACGCTCAGACGGGGGCAACTGTTATGTTCTCTCCGCCATAGACTACTTTACGAAGTGGCCGGAGGCGTACGCCATCCCAAACCAGGAGGCTGTAACGGTCGCTGATGCCCTGGTGGAGGGCATGATTAGCCGGTTCGGCGCCATGGAGTCCCTACACAGCGATAGGGGGACGAACTTTGAATCCCGGGTGTTCGCTGCCATGTGCGGGCGCCTGGGCATACACAAGACTCGCACTACCCCGTTGCACCCCCAGAGCGACGGGTTGGTGGAGAGGTTTCACCGGAACATGGGAGATCAGCTTGCCATTGTCACCTCCCGACACCAGCGGGACTGGGACAAGCACCTGCTCCTGGTGCTTATGGCATGCCGCTCTGCAGTGCAGGAGTCGACGGAGTGCACGCCGGCTCTCCTCATGCTGGGACGAGAGCTGCGCACCCCTGCTGAGCTGGTCTTTGGTCGCCTGCCGGACGCCCCGGCCGTCCCTGCAGGGCCGGAGTACGCCAGGAAACTGCAGGACCGCCTGGACTCTGCCCACAGCTTCGCCCGGGTGCACTTACAGGAGGCAGCAGTGAAGCAGAAGCGCTACTACGACGTGAAGTCCCGGGGGCGAGACTTCGCACCAGACGAGCTGGTCTGGGTCTACAACCCGGTACGGAAGAAGGGACGGAGCCCCAAGCTGGACAGCAAGTGGACGGGACCCTGCAAGGTGTTGGAGAGGTTGGGAGAGGTTGTTTACCGTGTGCAGATGCCTCCTCGGGGAAGGAAGGTGGCCCTCCACAGAGACAGACTGGCCCCCTACAGGGGGGGTCCTCCATCCCCCGACACGAACGCACCGGCGACCTCTCCCTCTTCTCCGGCAGCCCAACTCCCCCCCGGTTCTCCGCCCATGCCACGAGGAGACACTGTGTCCCCTGCCCCTACACCCCTGTCCCGTTCCCCCCCTGACCCCTCCCCGGGGGCCCTTCCCCCCCCCCCTGCCCCTGTTCCCCTGGCCCCGACTCCTACTGGGTCTCGGCCGAGGAGGCGGACAAGGCCTCCGGCCCGCCTGGGAGACTATGTGGTCTGACTGGGACGTTGTGAATTGTTAAAAAAAAAAAAAAAAAAATTAGTTGTGAACTGCATTTGGGGATGTGGGGGGGTGTATTTTGTTTCTTGCTTTGATGTCTAGGCTGTGGCCGCGTTGTATTTTGGCTGTTTGTCTTGCCTGTCGGCCCGGTCCTCGGGGTCGAGGACTTTTGTGAGGGGGGGTAGTGTAGCGGCCGGCTACGGCTTCAGCCAATGGGGTTGACTTGGAGGTGGGACTTCCGGGACTGGGGAGTGAGTGACGGGGGCTGTGTGTAGAATGTTGTTGTGTTGGTTGTGCGACAAGAAGTAAAGAGGAGCACAAACGTTGTTATTGTACTGAACGCAAAGGAGTAATAAAGAGAGATTCTTATGTTGTGCATTACGTCTCTGCCTCCGGTTCCTGGGATCGTTACAGTATGTATGTATGTATGTATGTATGTATGTATGTATGTATGTATGTACGTACGTACGTACGTACGTACGTACGTACGTACGTACGTACGTACGTACCTTAAAGGAGAATGTCGCCCTAAAACAGTTTTATTACCTTTAGCTGTCATCCTACAGTCCTTTAAAGACATGCAGAGGTGTTTTCATCCACATTGGTCCTTTCCTGGCTTCTCCCCCAGACTCCTATAATCCATTTTCAGCTTAGAATGGAAGCCGACGGGACATAGGTTACTTTGGCTATAAAAACGTCACGAAAATGAATAATTCTTTTCATAGCGTCTTGTTAGCATGTGTAACGTCCGTTCATATTGTTATTTGTCCCAAGTGTGCTCCCGTATTGTTGTTCTGACCATGTTGTCCGGCCGGCCTGTACTTCCTGGTTTCTGGTGACGTCTCGCTCTGAAATCTCGTCTCATCGCGATACTTCCGCCCAGCAGCACTGTTTATTTCTAGAGCCTGTGTGCGTCTATCCGTTCTGTTTGTTTTTCTTCATTGCATTCAACTTGCACCTCGTGGACTTTGTTTTATACATTTTATGAACATTTGAAGACCTTATTGATCAAACCCTGTGGTTTATATTCGCTTTTATAAGCTTTTTTCGCACGTACAGTTTGTTTATTATGAGCAGATAGCGGATGCGCTTCTCACTCAGACCCGTCTCTCTCTCTCCAGTTAGAGCTCTTGGGTACTGCAAGCATAGATATATATAAACTCTAGATAGCTCACCCGCGCTGTTGGCCAATGGAGAGCGACGTCGTTACGTGGCGGCCATCTTACCTCGGGACACATAACATTGTGTCTATGGGGCATGTACTCTTAAATGACCATAACTTGCTCAATTTTCAACCGATTTTCAAACGGTTTGGTTTGTTATAAACGTCAGAGACGTCCGCATACTTATATGCTTTTATACGACGTTCATATAAAAAACATAAATTAAGCAGATAAGCGTCCTGAATTATAGCCACGTTGACAACGTTTGTAATAAACCAACCCGTTTGTAAATCCGTCAAGATTTGAGCGAGTTATGACTGTTTATGTTTGAGCTGCCATTGAACATACTGTACTGTAGCCCCGAAGTAAGATGGCTGCCGGGTGAACGACGTCAGAAACTCCGCCTTGAGCCATCTAGTGTTTATATATATCTATGACTGCAAGGACTCTGGTTTCCATTCATTTTATGAATCAAACCCTGTGGTTTATATTCGCTTGTATAAGCTTTTTTTTCCAGTATAGTCTCGCTCTGAAATCTCGACTCGAGCGAATTCCGCCCAGTAGCTGTTATTATTCTCAAAGCCAATTCCTATTGTGCGCCTATCTGTTGTGAGTGGTTTTCTTCGTTGCATTCAACGCGCACGTCATGGACCTTGTTTTATACATATTATGGACATTTGAAGACCTCTTATTTGATTAACCACTGTAGTTTATATTCACTTTTATAAGCTTGTATTCCGCATCGGGTCCTTTCCCTCTGTTTTGCTTTATTTAGTGACTTTTATTTCATACTGATGTAGCCTATTTGTTTCTGGCCATATCACTCGAACATCGATGGTGTAACACTTTGAAGACGTCTGTTTTTCAAAAAGCTTTGAATCTCGTGCTGCGCCTTATATGCTCGAACGTGAATTTGCGGATGAAGAGCTTTGTCTAATGGATGCGCACTTTTACAAGACGTCACCATAAACATTGATACAGCACCACCCCAGAGTAATGGTGAAGGAACTTTTGGCTGGTGTCGGTGTGGGAAAAAAAAGTGTGTTGAATACAAACCCCACTCCCAACCATTTCCCATATGTAGGCCTACTGCAAATTCATGTAGATGGGGAGTCTGAACAAACAGCCAAAAAGGACACGCACATCTATATACCTATATAGGCTGGGTGCTGGATCAAAGTAAAGTCATAAATGAAAAAGTCTGCACACGAATTGATGCTCACAATAACCACTTCAGTGAAGATATTATTGGGAGCATCAATTGTTGTGCGGATTTTTTCATTTCTTCATCTACTGCAAATTCATTCACATTGTAGGCACTAAACTAGATATCAAATTATACATTGTGAACGATTTTTCTGTCAGTCATGTAATAACATGTAGCTATCTAAAGAAGGGTTCAATTATAGCAAATTTGAATGTACAAGTCTATGATATAGCTGCATGTATCAGAAAACATAAACATGATAAACACTGTACAGTGTAGATAATCGAAAATAAATATAATATTCTGTGTAGACTTTTAACAATTTTAATCAAAGAAATTAACAAATGTACATTTTAGACTCCAGATTCAGGTAATAAGTACACAAGACACTCTTAAAAAATCAGCCATAATAACACATCTATACAAAAAATGTCCATGATGATTTTTTGAAAATTAAAAAAGTTGTTTTATTTGTTGCGTTGATGACTGAATCGATCTGAACGCTTGTCCATTAGCATAGACATTTCTGGCTTGTCTGTCCTGGCTATGTTTGTTCTGGGAAATGGTGCGTGTTTCTTGGCTGTCTTCTTTTTCAAGGGCTTTTCAACTTTTCAACTGCATCACAAGGTTCAAGAGGTCTCTGCGGAAGGGAAGCTGTTGAGTTTTTTCTCTCTGTCCCTTTGCAACCCACAGTTTGGAAATTTTGGACACTTGAATCTTCATCTTTTCCTTTCCTATAAGACAAAGCAAAAAAGAAGGGACATTTCAATTTTTATAGAAAAAACAAAAATGTTGATATCCAATTATTGTTGGTACCACTTCACTCAGATTATTACCTGTCTTCGTAGTGGCCTGTTGTCTGCCGACGTTGTAGTTATGATCCATAACAGCCAATAGTGTTCGCGCCAGCATGGAGTCATACAAAAAATGAATCCTTTTTGGAGTGTATTTCAGAATCATCGAATGAAACACTTCTAAGGATCCTGCAAATCAAAAACAGTAAATTTCAATAACGCATTCTCACACATTCACTTTATTATACTGTTATCAATACTAAGTGTTGTTGATGCAATGACATAATCGTTATATACTACACGTGTAGGGGCGACAACCCCTTTTGGTGTTTTAAAGCATTGTTATACTTTAGATATTGAAAAATAGCAGATCTACAAGCTCATAGCGTGGCAACGAGTGCTGCGCTATGAACTTGTAGGTCTGCTATTTTTTTAAATCGTGAAAATGTGCCTCAAATCTTTGAATATATATTATTACAGAGTGAACTTTTTAACTCAAATCTTTGCTTCTGGGGAGGTCCCTGGAACAACATATTTTCAGATGGGGGGAGCGGAGGCATATTACATATACTTTTTTGGGTCCTTGACATGAAATATTGAGGCCTAAATGGGTTAAAGAAATGTAATAATGCTTATCGTGTGACTTATTGATTATGTGGTACCCAACGATATGATGATCTCTATAATTTGCATTTTCGGAAATAATTTATACTAAATGTATGCAAGTACATGCTCTAGGCCACAACATACCTGTGTGTTTGAAGAGTGCCATCTGCCTGAGATCACGGAGAAGAATAGGGTCTAGCACAATGCCCTGTAGAGCTTGAAAGGCTGGAGAGTCTGCGGTTAGCCATTTCTTCTTTTGTTGTTCTTCAGCGGTGTAGTCCCGGTGCGTGCATGTATACTCAACTCCATCTTCCTCCCAACGATGTATGCCAAGAATATGGTGCACCAAAGACCTCCACTGTCGTACACAAGCCTGAAACATAAACACAATTATTTATATTTGAATATAGGAAATTCCATCATCTCTGAAATAAGCATGTTTATTATCTTATATGTAATTTGTATTTACCTCTGGATCTCCGCCACCGTTCTCACTAGACCAATACAGGTGGTTGACAGCTTTTATCCAGGGCTGAAGAGGTCTGTTAGCGGCCCTGATGGCTAGAGCCAAAAGCTTCTTAGTCACATCTGAAACAAAAAACAAAAAACAAAACAACAATCACAAAAATTAATGCCTTAATGCCCTATGACATTTGCTATTTATAAAACATTTTTTTCTTACTTTTGGCAACATGCCATGGGTCAAATTCATGCCGGATAAGTCCTTCATATTTGGCACTCTGCATCAGTTTTCTGATTGACGGTGACCTGTCAGTCGCAATCACTCCAATATCCACACCCAAATGTTGGAGTCTCTCAAGGCCACGCTCAAATCCTATTAGCTAAAAAAAATTAAAATCTGTTAGAAAATGTGTCCAAAATGAGTACATAAATGTACATAAAATACATATGTACATACATGTACATAAAATACAGATTTGAATATGTATCATAGTGAATAATTACCTGGACCAATTCGAAGTGAACTACTTATTTTGTTGCGTCGTCCTGGTATGAGTAGGTGGTGTATTTAGCACTGAACCCTGGAGAAGAGATTTTTCATACATTAGTACAAAATAACACGTATCACTCTGTTCACACACACCTTGTATATCTTTATATCTATCTAAGTATACACAGTAAAATAGCCACAACAAAATGTATATGATTATGAAATGTTGTAGTCATATATTACCAGGACTATCAGATCTGCCATCACCACAAAGTTCTATCCTGTGACCTTCTGAGTTTTGCTGTTTGAGTTGATCGATGATTTCCTTGTTGTGTTCTGCATAAGCGGCTTGTATGACTGGAATCAAGTAGTTTTTCTGAATACTGTAGAACTGAGTTTGTTTTGGAATCTGAAGGTCGATGAGTTCTGCCCATTCCGAAATGTCGCTCCAGTTAAAAAAATGGATGCACTGATGAGGATGTTGTTATCTGCAGCACGGTGAGCCATTTGAGGGGTGTTCTGCCAAGATCCTGTGCATCCACCTAGACATTCCCATTTGATCACAAGCCGGCTGCCTCCCATTAGATGTGGTTCTTTCTTTCTAATGACCTTACCACATTGGGAACAAAACTCAAACAATTCCAGCAGTTTGTCTTCATCTACGATCCACCGCCTTTTCGGAACCCATTTTGCAGCATCATTGTCTTCTGTGGGCAAGGCTGACTCGTCCAAAGAATCTGAACTAGGTGTTTGGCTGGATGGAAGGAATGATGAGCCAGTGTCCTCCTGTGATTGTCCAGAGGCTGATTCCATCGAGTCAACGTCAACACTCAAAATTGGCAAAAGGCTGACTCGTCCAAAGAATCTGAACTAGGTGTTTGGCTGGATGGAAGGAATGATGAGCCAGTGTCCTCCTGTGATTGTCCAGAGGCTGATTCCATCGAGTCAACGTCAACACTCAAAATTGAGCAAAAATAAGTATTTAGTTGGCTCATAGTCTCTTCCGATACAGGCTCTGTTGGGGTCTGTTGAAAAAACAAAGGTATAATTTATAATCACAAGAAATAGTACAATACCAGTACTATCAAATTTGATTGCTTTTAACCCATTTAGACCCGAGGATGATTCTACAAATGTCTTTTAAATCATGTTTTCTGAAAAACCTATGTTTCTATGTCAGTGGTGCTCACATGTTTATGTCAAGGACCCCCCCCAAAAAATATGTAATTGGCCGCCGACTCCCATGTGAAAATATGTTGTTCCAGGGACCCCCCAGAAGCAAAGATTTGAGTTTCAAACGTTTGCTCTGAAAGAATATATATTCAAAGATTTGAGCCACATTTTCACGATTTTTCAAAAATAGCAGATCTACGAGCTTGTAGATCTTCTATTTTTCAATAGCTAAAGTATAACAATGCTTAAAACACCAAAAGGGGTTCCCGGCCAAAATGGGTTAAATATAGTTTATTTTAAAAACATTACTTACTGGAGCGGTGCCTATCACGGATGTTGGACATCCAGTCGAGGCTGATGGACTTGAAGTTGAAAAAATGATGATATCAGAGTCAATAGAGAAATGGTGTATTTTCAACATCAGAGATTGGATACTTAGTTTGGATTCTATATACATAAAATGTGATGATAAAATATACCTTTAGAAAAAATGTTGGGGTCCGCGCCTCATAGAGCCCGGACAGAGATGGCCTTGTGCGTGGTGTTGTTACTGCCTGTGGTGGAGTGCTCAGGTAGAAACTTGAATTCCTCTTCTGACGACACAACTTGAAGATGTGTCAGCATCAGTAAACTCACTAAGAGATTCTGCACCCTACAAGTAGATTCAAAGATTAAAACATTATGTCTCCAAAAATGAACAATAAAGTGATCAAATGCAAAAGTAACAGCAGTGACCCTTAAAAATAATAACTCTTGAAAAAAATCACACCTGTGTAAACTGTGAAGTGAGGGGGCACACAAAAATGAACTACTAATTTTCAGAAAAAACATCCCCTCTATGTTTATAATCATGTTTTAGGAAAACATTTGTACAATAAATCATTAATTACCTGTGTTCATTTCCCAACCGCTGTTTCAGTGACCATGGTCGAAGATCCTGATGATGTTGAAGGCATTTCCTTTGAGATAAACAAAAGATGAACACTGGTTTACAACATTCGACTCATACATGATATCTTGGTTGTATAGTTGGCCCAAAAACAACATATAATAATCACTGCAAACCGTCCACTCTTTAGTTTCATCAGCAGGTAAATGGATGTCTTTTTGCATAGCGGTAAGCCAAAGTTGCCTTGTTTCTAGGTTAGCTAGACCTGGGATACGATGGAAACTCTTCCGTTTCAAAGTGGCTGGAGTTTTTTTGTTGGTACAGCCAGGATAAACACACTGCTTCATATTCCACGTAAAAAAGCTGGAAATAAAAAAATAGAAGATGCGGGGAAAAAGGCTTATAAAAGCGATTAAAAAAACACTTTTGTCGGATAAAAGACAAGTTGTTCAAATGTTCATAAAATGAATGGTCCTTGCAGTACCCAAGAGCTCTAACTGGAGAGAGAGACGGGTGTGAGTGAGAAGCGCATCCGCTATCTGCTCATAATAAACAAACTGTACGTGCGAAAAAGCTTATAAAAGCGAATATAAACCACAGGGTTTGATCAATAAGGTCTTCAAATGTTCATAAAAGGTGCAAGTTGAATGCAATGAAGAAAAACAAACAGAACGGATAGACGCACACAGGCTCTAGAAATAAACAGTGCTGCTGGGCGGAAGTATCGCGATGAGACGAGATTTCAGAGCGAGACGTCACCAGAAACCAGGAAGTACAGGCCGGCCGGACAACATGGTCAAAACAACAATACGGGAGCACACTTGGGACAAATAACAATGTACACCACATAATGGTTCTCATCACACAGTGATACAACATATACCTGTCCATTCAAATTTCAAACTCTAGACGGGCCTACCCGTTATTAGTGAAGCTAATCCGCCGCGTCCGCGAACGAAGCTGTTGTGGCAGTCTCACACACACACACACACACACACACACACACACACACACACACACACACACACACACACACACACACACACACACACATAGACCTAAGCCCTCTGGTGGCGGGCGGGTGGTGTTACAGCATGACACACACACAGACAGACAGACAGACAGACAGACAAGCTAGGCCGGCTTCTATAGTAATTGCTCACTTTGTTCGCAATCACTTTGTTCGCAATCACTTCGTTCGCAATTACATCATAGAAAGCAGTAAAAAAGGCAATAGCTATAAGTTAAAGGCATGAGTTAAAAGTACAATACCAAAAAAGCAAAGCAAATACGTCAACTGACCAACCCCCTCCCTCCTCGTCTCCCCCCCACGGCCCCCATTGATTCATGATATAGTCTAATGGCCCTTGGGATAAAGGAGTTCTTAACACATAGCTTGCTAAGACTATCACAAACTAATTACCCGGGTATGCTACGATGATAGCATTGGACAAACACACTTTTCCTAGGCCGACAGTAAATGTTCTCTTATAGCGAGAAGCACACCGCATACCTCAAAAGAAAGCTACATTTGTCCACTCCAATTTAAAAAATATATATCTATCTATCTATCTATCTATCTATCTATCTATCTATCTATCATGTAATGGTTCTCATAGTCATAACAGTGATACACCACATAATGGTTCTCATCACATAATGGTTCTCACATGGTAGGGTTTTTTTGCTATTTTGCTTCCTAAACATGTTTTCTTCCAAATTAAACATTCAAAACACAGATTTAGATGTTTATTTTAGTAGTATATTTTAGCCAATTTTCATGATTGGTTGTTGGTACAAAGGAAGTGACCATATTTGGATCAAACCACAGTCAGCTCGAGGTCCAGACCTTTCCAATGATATATGGCATTATATGTTGTTGCCAAGATTTGGATGAGATATTTTGTCTCAAAATAGTGGCTTCAAATAAAACGTTTTGGAATTTTACAATACAATTCTTTAAAGGCTGTTTACTCAAAATGAGTTTTCCTCATACCTGGGACAAAGAATCTCCACTTCAGTTGCACTCACATACACCAAACGTTCCAGTCTTATTCATAACTATATTCTGCAGATATTTACAGATGGGTTTGTTGATATATCATTCACAGCCTGATTTACATCACATTTTATACCTAAAAACATGCCTAAAATTGGGTTTTTTATGCCTGTTGACACTATTTTCTGATTTGTGGAGTGATAATATTAGAGATATCTAAAATCCCTTCTGTAATTTTCTTTGTCTCTAATATGTCAACAAAATGAAACAATCATTTTAAACCTGGCTTTATCCGATCTCCAGATTTATCGTCCCGAAATGTATGCAAATTAGCACATATAATGCCTAATTTGCATATTTAAACATATAATTTCAGAAAACTTGTAATACAAAAGATCTTAGTTTTAATATAAGTAATCAACTGGAGAAGTTTCATTGTGATAGTTAACTTTTTTTCCCTATTCACCTACCATGTCTCACCTTAAAAAAAAATGATTTTACCATCTTCCATTCTGAAGATAATTATTTTTATGTAACACCTGTTTTTGTAGTGACAGGCTCATCTTGAACAGAAGCAGAGTTAGGAGCTGTTTTATGTCAGACGTTGACAGGCAGTTTTAAAAATAAATAGAAAAAAATCCTATGAATTCTATAAACAGAATGAAAGCCCTGAATGTCTACTTTTATGAGGAAAAAGTACACATTGATCCCATTTACCTTTCGTCGCTAAATGGCTTTTGTATGAGCTAAAGAATGAGCATATGGGACTGAGGGAACACCTCAGGGCTACACTACTACTGTTTTGTTTATTTTTTATGAAGATTATGATGATGACGGATCAAGTAGACGCCCGGCGGGCAGATGGAACGATGCAAAGACGCGTATTTATCATTATTTATCCATCTATGTACGTGTCTGTCGCTGTGTATTGTTCCAACTTGGCTCGCCGAGGGACGGTGGTGTTGCTGACTTGCGTTGCTGACAACAGCGGCGCGCGTCTTTGCATTGCTCCATCTGACCGCAGCGATGATCATCATCATAACAAAATAACCGTCCCTCTGCGATACAATCCGTGATAATTTTCTTGTTTGTTCGAGTTTGATGAAGGAAGGGAGACCCGACTTTAGATCCGTGTCCATCATGGAGCCGGAACATGTCGCTACATGTTCTCTGACAGACACTACACAAGACGCCTCCCCTGAAACAAACAGGAGCCCTCCCTCCCCTGAGACATGCAGGGTGTGGGGGGGAGAAACAGGAGCAGATTGGCTGAGGTGCATTGGCTGAGGTGCATGGATACGATCGGATGTCATGAAATGTGATTCTGTTGACTGGAGTAGGCTACGCTCGCATGGGGGTCGCCATTGTGTGATAGTGTGAGATCTACACACAATGAGCATTTGAGCCCCTCCCGTCCTGAGTTTTCAGGACGGGAGGGGATCACGTGATCGGAATGTTGTGCTATCATCCAGGGCTAGTTGGTAAAGGGCCCGGGTGTGTAGAAAGGCGATTGAAAGTAATCAATAAAAAAATGCGGTAAACGTAGAAATCCCTTTCCCGCACCGGACCGTTGGGATTTGAACCACGTAGAAATCCTTCTCCCGCATGGACTGTGTTAAGTCTATCTGTGCTGCATGTCTGGGATAAAAACCTGTTACTGAATTTGCTCTTCTGAGAATAAAGTGCTGTGTGCAGTGGGTGACTAACATCGTCCAGGATGTCTATTATCTTGGCCAGAGTCCTCTTCTCTGCCATCACCACCACAGAGTCAGGCTTGGTCCCTGTCACCTTGCCTGCTCGCTTAATCAGTCTGTCTAGTCTGGCTGTGTCCCTCTGTTTGGTGTTCCCTCCCCAACACACCACAGCATAGAAAAGCACGCTGGAGACCACTGACTGATAAAAGAGGCCAGTGTCCTCAGAAAATACATCCTACTCTGACCCTTCTTATACAGACAGTTTGTGTTGACTGACCAGTCCAGCTTATGGTCAAGCTCCACACCCAGGAACTTGTATGACTTGACCGCTTCGACCTCCACCCCCCGATGGAAACAGGCTGAGGGGTGGGGTGGGCTCTCCGGAAGTCAATCACGATCTCCTTTGTTTTGGAGACATTGAGCTGGACATTGAGCTGTTGTGTCACTGTGTGATAATAATACACTGCAACTCTTGAGTGGATTTATTGTGGAGGGTTTGGTTGGCAAGAAGTCAGCTTTTCACCATTAGTGGACAGCCCATAATTTCTATGCTGTCACGGTTCACTGGTGTTAGGACCCAAGTGCAGGAAACTCAATCAAAGGCAGGACAAGAAGATCACATAAACTTGACTTTACTTGGGAAATGACATAGGATAACAGAAGTACATACACTGAACATAAAAACTGACACTGAGGCCCAGGCCACACGTATATGGGTCTTTTGCAAAACGCACATTTCTCTGTGCGTTTGGGCCTTTCAGCCACACGCAAACGGCGTTTTCGGTCACTCAAACTGAGGTTTTTTGAAACGGATAAATAAGTGAAGATTTTCGAAAATATCCGGATCAGTGGAGCGGTGTAGTCATGCGAAACGGAGCTTTTGAGAAACGATGATGTCACCGCCACCGTCCACATGCAGCTTGTCAAGCAGAGGTCCTCACAAGTATAGGTAAAACACTGCCAGCCCAGTCCTCAGCAGAGGTTGAGATTTTACTCGTGCTATATTCAGATAATCTTCAACCGATTGTTATAATTCGAAGTGGTATATATTCCGTGAAGTTTATATTTCCATTGGGTGTACAAGTCATGTTTTTAATATGCCTTTATCAAATGATATAGAGAGATGGTAGGGTAGTGCCCAAGCCCTTATAGCCATGCAGCCTATATGATCTGTGGTGCACTTGCTAGGCCTACACTCTCAATTAGGGATTTCCCCAGAGGTTAATTTCACTGATGTGTACAACCTTTATTCAAATAGTTTCATTTGTATTGGTGCCGAGTGCGAAGCCAATAGGTTAATTGCGGACCGCTACAGATAAACTGTGGATATTAACCTATCAATAAGGACCCAGGCCAAATGCCATTGCGCAGTAGCCTACACCAACAAGTCTATGCGTGGTGTGTGCATAGCCGCATGTGAAACTATATCGTGCTGTATTTTGCATCATGGTCATGGTCATGCGAGGAGAGAGAGAGAGAGAGAGGGTGCAGAGAGAGAGAGAGGTGTGAATGGAATCGCATCGTGCGTGTGCATTATGGCACATCTCTCTCATGTTTAGGGCGCACCATTGACTGCATGTCACTGTGCCTACATGCTGACAATGTGCGCGTGAACTTGTATTAGCCTACATTATAACGTGACATTTATTATACAGCTCGAAAATATAGCCACTCTACAAGCTCACAACTGGTTGTGGACACTTCTATAGGTCTGACTCTGCTATTAATTTTAATTAGTCATTAGTCAATTTAAAATAGTCATTGGAGCTCATCACCCAACCTGGCTCAGCTGGTCCCCACAGGTGATGGCACTCAGTCAGAGTCAGACGAGCAGGACTTGGGAGAGACAGAGGAAAATCATGGACAAACGGAGGGGCTCAGGAGGTGACCATGACATATGCTAGGGGAACACTAGCCCTTATGTTGACCTCTGACACATTCCTCTGAATCAATTTTAGGCTGATATGTGCTCAAGTGGACTTCACTTCATCTATTTATTTCAATGTTTAGTTTATTGTGATGCCAGAACATTAAGTCTCACTGTTGACAATAAAGTTGAACCTTGAACCTTGAACCTTGTTCTTCCCACTTAATTGGTATTTTTGTCAGAAATGTATGTACTTTTGAAACGGTCAACTGACACAGCCATTTTCATCACCACTTTAGGGAATGCATTATTAGATTCATAGTGCAGCAGATTAAGTCAATATATCATAAGAATCGTTCACTTGATGATACAAGCACAAAATTTGGTTCTGAAGTGCTTCAGAACCTACTCTCTCAGAAAAGTACGTTGTCCACTTGAAAAAACTAAATGGCCAACATTTTTCAAGATGGCCGCCTTTCAAAATGGTTTTAAACAGTGTTTGAACTATATTTTGATTTAATAATCCTATTTTGATGGCCTATACATCGAAATGTATGTTTCTGAGTATGAGAAATCCAATTCTGCATTTAGCAAATCAAAATTATTGAATATTATGATGGGGAAAAGCTGGGGCAGATTAAGTCAATATTCCATAAGAATCTTTCACGTGGTGGTACAAGCACCAAATTTGGCACACATGATGTCCAGGATGTACTTTCTATGAAAAGCACGTTATCCAGCTGAAAATCCAAGATGGCTGCCAGTTTTCATGATGGCCGCGTCGTCAAATGCAAAAAAACAAAACAACAAAAAGGTTTTCGAAGTAGAATTTAAATGTGTTAATGATCCAAACATCAAAATGAATGTATTCTGACTGTAATAACTCAATGGTGTTGGAATTGAATTCCAATATGGCCGCCAGTTTGCAAGATGCAGCTATTACGTGACTCACAATTAGCGTTTTCGGAAGCTGTCTGATCATAGATATTGTTGAAGGGCAACATAATTTGTTGATCATGCATTGAAATGCTGTGATCAAGCTCTATTGGTTTGTAATTTTGTATATAAGAGTGATGTCAAAGCACAACCAGGACACACTGGTGACATCACTGCTGTGAGAGTCACTGCTGTGAGCATGGGGTTCAGTGTCGGCTTGTAGCGTAGCTGTAGTTGTGGTTTACTATTACTGTTGTAGTGTACTCACTGTAGTTTGTTGTATACTTTAGTGTCCTAAATGCTAATTAGCCCCTGCATATACTGTATCTCCACTAGAAGTTTAGTTAGTTGTAGTATTGTAGTTAGATAGCCGCACCTGAATTGACAAGATGTGCCAGCGTGGGAGAGCTGAGACAAGGGTAACGGAGCTGTTGTACAGATCACACAGGACTTAAATGGCACTGGATGAACGGTCGTGCTAGGTGTAGGGCACCAGATGCTTGAACCTAGATCAAGGTTCAAGGTTGGACTTTGTTACATCTTGTGTACAGGTACATAAGAGTACAACTTATTTTTGTTTGGCTTCCTTACAGACAATGCAGCGGCATAGATAGCATAATATTCAAGCAACAAAAAACACAGCAAGCACAGCAAACAAAGGGATAGAATAAAGAGTGCTAGAAAAATAGTAACATTGCATACGTACATGTGCATGTTTCCCTGTAGTAGCAAAGTTAGGAAAACTTTCTCCCTGGTTCTTATCAGTTCGTTCATGTATCTGATTGTTTGGGGAAAGAAGCGTATTTCCTGTCTATTTCCAGTGGCTTAGAGACTGCGAAAACGTTTTCCATGTGGCAGCATCTTAAACAGTCTGCGGTTGGGATGGCTTGGGTCCCTCATAATTCCACAAACTTTGCTGACACAACGATCGTCATACAGGGCTTCGATGGGGGGGAGATCACATCCGCTGCAGTGCACTCTTTGAATTTTTGCGTGTCCTTCACCAGGATCATTCTGAATTTCAGCTGCTCTCTTGGTGGAACGCTGGAGTTTCAGTTGCTAAACATTTGCTCGAATTTTTTGGTGATACTTTGTACTGTTTTGCCTCAATGTAAATACGGGGAGACTTCAACTCCTCTTTCGTATCTGTTTGACAGAGGAAACACATCCTCCAATCAGTTTTAGAGGCGGAACATCTTGTGTTATACGGTTAAAGGTCGAGGGCTATATCCTTTTACCACCCAACACATCAAAGCACATTGAAATATGGGATGCATCTAGGTTTAAGCATCTGGTGCCCTACACCTAGCCTCTCCCACGCTGACACATCCTGTCAATTCAGGTGCGGCTATCAACAAGCAGACACTGAACCCCATGCTGAGTCTCACAGCAGTGATGTCACCAGTGTGTCCTGGTTGTGCTTTGACATCACTCTTATATACAAAATTACAAACCAATAGAGCTTGATCACATAATTTCAATGAATGATGATGTTGCCCTTCAACAATATCTGTGATCAGACAGCTTCCGAAAACGCACATTTTGAGTTGCGTAATAGCCGCCATCTTAAAAACTGGCAGCCATATTGGAATTAAATTGATACCATTGAGTTATTCCAGTCAGAATACATTCATGTTGTTGTTTGGATCAATGTGTGGATCACACATTTATGTTCATTAAAGTTCTACTTATTCATTTGACGAGGTGGCCATCTTGAAAACTTGTGGCCATCTTGGATTTTCAGCTGGATAACGTACTTTTCTTAGGAAGTACATCCTGGACATCAATTGTGCCAAATCTGGTGCTTGTACCACCACGGGAAGGATTATTATGGAATATGGACTTAATCTGCCCCACTTTATCGTTTAATTCCCATTATATCATCATAATATTAAATAATGTTGGTCTAAATGCATAATTGGATTTCTCATACTCAGACACATATATTTCGATGTATAGGCCATCAACATCTGATTTTATATAGCTCAATATAGCTCAAACACTGTTTAAAACCACCTCAAATGGTGGCCATCTTGAAAAATGGTGTCCATTTCTTTCTTTTTTTTCAAGTGGACGACGTACTTTTCTGAGAGAGTAGGTTCTGAAGCACTTGTGTGCCAAATTTGGTGCTTGTATCATCAAGTGAACGATCGTTTCAGTAATCTGCTCCACTATCAAGAGCAATTAATTTATGAATTTATTTTATGAAAACCCATACATATGAACAGAACACACACAAACACATAAACATATTTTCATGAACTGCATTTTTTTATTCCAGAGGCTTGAAAAAGTACATTGGTTTTGTATATTTGTAGTATTATGTTGGTCTGAAAATGATCTGATTCATCTATTTGCTAACATAATGAAAAGGTGTGTGTGTGTGTGTGTGTGTGTGTGTGTGTGTGTGTGTGTGTGTGTGTGTGTGTGTGTGTGTGTGTGTGTGTGTGTGTGTGTGTGCGTGCGTGCGTGCGTGCGTGTGTGTTTGTGGGGGACAAAACACAGCAAGGCAAAACAAACGAAATGTTATTCTTCTAAAAATTGATTGTAACCTAAGAATGTTTCCAGGATAAAAACAGCTCTATTATGGATAACCAGGGGTACAAAATTGACCATCACAGGCCTGTAATTCCAAAAGAGCACAAATGGAACCAAAGATGAGGGGTCCCATTGAATTAGACTGTATACATATTAAAAACCATAAAATGCCAAACACACCATGGAAGCAAATGGACCTTTATGGCTCCATTTGGTTTAATTTGTACACTCTCAAAGTTACATTGTGTAGAAACATGAAAAAGGGTAACATTTGTATCAAATGGGGGTCTGTGGCCTAATCTATCTGGGGATCCCTGGAATGAAAAATGTTGTGAATCAGTGAGTTAAAAGTAAAACACAAAACTGAGACTCTGCACGCAGAAGTCTGCAAATCCATCCCCCGCACCCTACAACAAACAATACAGGGCAGAATTAAGACGATACTCACTCATTATAGTTAGGTAAAGTTGTGGCAAATCTGCAAACAAAATGCTTACCACTAGCTTTCTTCACAGATGTGTTCATAAAGGTGTCTACTATCACAGAAAAAAAAAAATTCCAACCCAAAATTGGAACCAAATTTCATTATACTTTAAGTAGCATGTGAAACTAGGGGGTTTTCATGATGCTGAATCCATTCCAAGCATTAGTTTTGCACGAAAAAACACTCCTTGGGCTAAATTCGGCCATTTTAGGCAAAGGAGTGTGTTTTGTGCAAAACTAATGCTTGCAATGGATTCAGCATCATGAAAACCCCCTAGTTTGACATGTCACATGCTACTTAAAGTATAATGAAATTTGGAATTCTTTGCCTTATATTGGTTGATAATGGTACCCCAACTTTCAGCAGCTGTCACAAAGTTTCCCAAGGGAGTTGGGTTGGAACAATTGTTTCTGTCATAGTAGACAACTTTATGAACACATCTGTGAAGAAAGCTAGTGGTAAGCATTTTGTTTTCCAGATTTGCCATAACTTAAGCTAATCTTCCCTTATTATTATGTGGTTATGACATTTAAGAGCACTTAAATGTCATAACAACCTAAAAGAAATAAACCCAGACACGCTCCATAACATAGCCCTCAATCATAGAGAAAACCTACAGGTATGCCCCCTTAGTCCCTGAATAAGCTGTGTAGTTTATTCAGCTGTGTAGCTGTGCTTCCCATAGGGTTTAACCAGATTGTATGAAAAAGAAAGCTACCTGACATACTAGAAAACCAAAATAGAGATCTATCACTAAAACGATAATATACCTTGGCTGAATACCTGAGCACTGTAAACGACCCAAAACGTAGGTACATACTATAGGTACAGCCTTGCAATAGAGAAAGACCGCCACAGACAGACACCGCTCCCAAGGGAAAACAGACTATGCACCACTGCATACAAAATGTGATGGAAACAGAGCTACACTTTCTAACCACCTGCCCACTATACCAAGATATCAGAGACACATACTTCCCACAGATTAGCTACACACACAGTTTGAAAAAACGACAAAAAAAACCCCATACCTAACCCTAACCCAAAATCATTGCAAAAGATTGCTATTTGTTAAAAAAAAAGGTTTAGGCTATACCTTGTATAACATGATGTGACATACAGTACATTAGCTCAGTTTACACAATGCTGTACCCCCTCCAACTTTATACTTTCCCCCATTTTCAACTGATTTTATTATATTTTGAAACAATTGTTTTGGCAATGCAAACATTGTTTATCATGTCAATGAAGCTCATTTGAATTGAATTGAATTGAATTGAATTGAATTGAATTGAATTGAATTGAATTGAATTGAATTGAATTGAATCGGATCGAATTGGATCGAATTGAATCAAATTTAAATGTAGTTATTCAATAGTGAACTGGGTTCCTGAGAATAAAGTCAATCACATCCATTTCAAATGGCAACACTATTCTCCACTACATCTGTGTCCATGTATGTGTATGGGACATCCAGACCCTGGTTTCTAACATGGACATCAGCACTGAACTGTGCAAGCTCTGCTCTGAATTTGATCATGAGCTTGCATGGTGTCTCCTCACTGAAATACTCCTCTGGGTGATGGCCGAGAGCAACCTGAGGAAATAGAAACATACCGTAGTATACATTACATGTTCAGTCTGTGTATTCACAATAGTTAAAATTAATTATTTTTACCTCAGAAGTTAGAAGAGTTAGAACTTAAAAGTGGCATTGGTACGTTATATATAGCCCATCGGCATGACTAGATGTCACTGGGCTGACGCAGGCTGATCAGCGAGTGCCCCCGACAGCACCCCTTTTTCACCATGGACGTGACGTTTCGAGGCTCTCTGCGCTTCCTGATGCGATTCAATGAGATATGATGATATTTGATGGCGATATAGAATATAAGCTTTATATTACCAGTAAGACGCCTGAGGGAGAGAAGAGACATCGAGGTTGCGTCCACGCATCCACACAGCAGACTGCTGGGCGAGCGCTGCGCTTTGGAATGGGGGGTCAGATCAACATATCTGCCTGGGTGACAGCAGACTGCTGGGCAGGCGCTGCCGCTTTTGCATGGGGGGTCAGATCAACATATCTGCCTGAGTGACAGCAGACTGCTGGGCGAGCGCTGGCGCTTTGGCATGGGGGGTAAGATCTTAATTTCCGGGATTGTTGAGAACTCTAGTTTTTGCCAGCCGAGAGAAAGCTGAACAGTGAAAAGTTGTGAGCAATGGAAAATGACTTTGTTTTAAGCAGTACACCCAGCAGTGTTATTGTTAATATGTGTGTGTTTGTAGTTAATACAGCGCAGAAGCTTTCTTTAATTACAAAATGATCTCAATGAATTGCGTGAGAGAATTGGCAAGAACAGCTGTGGATCAATATCGCTCAGCGTGCTACAGTGACACAAGTCAACAATTGATCAACAGACACTGCGACAGGGATTGTATAAAGCTAAGTGGTCCGTCGCGTAACACATATAACATAAGTTATATGTGTGAAAACAAGTTGTGTTCACTGCCTGCGTTCGCATTGGAACTATAGCGATTTTCCGATTCGATTGATTTCCACAAGTGAAAACAGGAGGGGACAGAGTATACAGCCCTTGAGAATCTGGTCAATTAAGTACTTTTAAGTGGTTCATCCAATATTAGGTAGGTGGTTTTCACAAGGTAACTTGCAAGGTGCACCGTTGTTCCGACCCAAACCTAACTTGGCACGAACACTGTTCAGGTCTGCCATGACAATAGTCACACCAGGGGCCATGCATGTGGCCCCTCGAGTTCCATTTAACCAGGGGCCATGTGTGGCCCTTAGACTTCCATTACAACAAGACTATCATTACATACAGTATATGGACCTCAAAGACAAGGTGGTTAATCAAGCTTGGTTGTATGACACGGTCACACACCAAAAATATCAGCAGTACAAGCTCACAATGTGTCGCAGTGGGCTTCTACATCTACAGTACAACTATTATGTATATCTGATATTTCTGAACCGCAACACCAGCACACAACTATGTATAAGGAGGTTTTAATAAAAGTCACTTACAAAGTCAGTGGACCGTTTGCTGAGCAGCCACGGGGCGGTCATGCCAATGGCCGTAGTTTGTGTATCAGGGAGGGTTTGTAACATGGTGCTCTCACTTGAGCTCCCCTTGGTGGTGGGAGGAGGACGTCGCAACGTGGTGGGATTGTTAGGCATCCAACCACCATAGTCAAACTATAACGATAGAAATACATTAAGATATTACAATATATATAAAAAGGGGAAAAAAAGAAATATATATATATATACACACACACACACACACACACACACACACACACACACACACAGGGTTCAGTCTGTCTGGACAGTCATTGCTTCTATGACAGTCTGTCTGTCAACCCTAACCTTAACCCTCACAGAAACTATGCCGAAATCTAACCTCAAAACCATGTCCGCCTGGTCGAAGCACCTGGGAAAGAGTGAGTCCCCTGTCGGGTCAGTCAGTGGTTCTATGACAGTCAGGCCTCTTTTCCACCAAATAAAATGTGGTTCTAGAACTAGTTACGTTCTACATGATTGGAACCTTGGTGCTTTCACAGAACCGGCGGCAATTTTTTGGTTCCAGTTACAAACCAAGTTTTAGGGTTCTGAACCAATTAGTATAAACACTGAATATTAGGCAGGAAAAAAATAACCAAACCGGTTTAACCGGTGGAAAAGGGGGTGGAAAAGGAGCCTTAGTGGTTCTCTGACTCTATGGAGAATCTAAAAGGACACACCTGTCCAGAGTTGACAGCAGCATGCTGGGCGGAGCCAGTGAAGATCACCATGGTGGCAAACTTCACCAACTCATCCACTGAGCATAGACGTTGAGGCACTCCTGAGTGTGGACAGAAAACATTAGAGAAAACGGTTGTTGGACAGAGGGAATCAAGTAATTACATAATATTTATGGTAGAAGCATGGTGGTTGCAGAAACGTACAAATTTACAATTTACAATTTAGGCATTTAGCAGACGCTCTTAATCCAGAGCGACTTACATTAAGCAAAAACAAAAAGCATGGCATACATCACATGTATAAAAAGTAGTTAGGCATACATCACATGTATAAAAAGTAGTTATCATGAATCATGCGTAAACTAAGAACGTAACAGTGGAGTATCTATGTAAACTATACATACTATACTATATAATATATTATACATGTGTACTATAAAGTGCTATGACTACATAAAGTGCAATTCTAGAGCTGTCTACATAACAAGCTATAAGTCTGTTTAAAATACTATCTAAGTCTACATAATGTGCTATCTAAGGGGCTAGGCTAGGGCTAGGGCAAGTGCTACGGGCCATGGTGGAGTCTGAAGAGGTGGGTTTTCAGACTACGGCGGAAGATTGGGAGTGAGGCTGCAGTTCTGACTGCAATGGGAAGTGCATTCCATAGTTTTGGAGCCAGAAGGGAGAAGAGTTTGGGACGTGTGGAGCGTTGTCCCGGCGTTTTTAGTGAAGGTACCTCCAGCTTCCCTGCGTTGGCTGATCTGAGTGAGCGGGAGGGTTTGTAGGGTACGATCATACTTGTGAGATATGGGGGGGCCATGCCTTTGGTTGCTTTGAATGCCAGCATCAGAGTTTTGTATTCTGTGCGGGCAGCGACCGGGAGCCAATGGAGCGAGCGGAGAAGGGGGGAGACGTGTGAGAATTTTGGCTGGTTGAAGACCAAGCGTGCTGCGGCATTTTGGATCAGTTGGAGGGGCTTAAGTGCACATGCCGGTAGGCCAGTAAGGAGGGAGTTGCAATAGTCAAGTTTTGACAAGACTGTTGTCTGGATTAGGAGCTGGGCTGACTCCTGGGTGAGGAACGGTCTAAATGACAGCAATACCTATGCATGGACTGTTGACAGGACGTAGTTATTCAAAAGAATTATAGTTATATCTAAAAAAATATCATTAGCCGATGTTCATCACATATATCCAAACCAGAATCATAATAAATATCAACAAAGCAATCCGAAATCACACAGGTCCGTGACTCAAATTGGCCAGGTTGACACACTGAGCTGCTCGATGGGCCCGGGACCGTGTCGTGGTCGTCTTGTTATACCTATTCTGGCGCGTTTACGTGGGGGCACATGCTCCATGGGGGTGGACGTAGAATTGGGCTGGCTAGCAGCTGGAGCAGGGGGATAACGTAAACATGGACATGTCATGGTTGTGATAAAGATTCAATGTCGGGTGGGTTGTAAATGACCGGGTTGTCGAACACAGAGGATCAACAGAGCAGTGACCAGGGAGCGCCAAAAAAGTCAGGCAGTGAGAGAGTTGAGGCACAATTATGTCTGGTGCTAGCGCTGCACTGCACCTTAACCCATTTCAGTGCCTTCTGTCAGCTCTATTACTTTATTTTTCTCATGTTCCCTTTGTGGCTCCAGCACCTCACTTAAGTTTTTCAGCGGATGAGCGGTGGTTCTTTTTACATTTTTGTCTAATGTGTTAACCATAGAAATACATGGCAGACAGGCGCTGGCAGCTCAGAACATGCTTTGTGTGCACGGCCCCTAAACGTACCTGAGCTTGCGTTGGAAAGGAACCCATGCTTAAAGATGTCCTGGAACCAATGCTGCAGCTCACTGTCTTTTTGGACCTGTTCACCAGTCTTGTAATAGTTCTCGAGGATTCCTTTGACAAACCTGCACAACACAACACAACACAACACAACGACCTCAGCATCAGCGTCTTTCTCTGATTGAGTGAGTCCCATTGGAAAATGTAGGAGACGTAACAAAAGACAAAGGTTTTCGCAATGGTGGCCTTAACAGTGTTTCATTCGTAACGGGCCTCCACCCGCCAGAGGGCCTCGGTGATGCCAACCAAGCGCTCCCTAAAACCCTGTCTCGTAAGCTCAGGGCCGTATCCAGCACTTCGGGTATTTCCGGTTATAAAGTCGTTATTTTCGGGTCAAAAACGGGTCTGCACAGCAGAAATAGCCTAGTGCAAATCTTACCTTTTTGATGAGCCTGCCCGAGACATATACACGGCTTTAACCAACACTGGCATAACATAAACAGACACGTAATTCCTGAATCCTATCAAAGTTCCCCCATAGAAATACACTGAAATCGCCACACTGCTTATAGTTGCTTACCGGTTCAACTACTGCACAATGGTCGTCAGTGTTGTTGTTGTTGTTGGGGGTGGCTCGCGGACCAAAAGGGGACGCTTTTTTTTAATGACTACTCGATTTTTTATTTCAAGATCGACCGTAGTCCACAGTCCGTCCACCTTTAAAGGTGAAAAATACGTTTTTCACACTTTTAGACCATATCCGTGGTCATCATATGTGTGTTTTTATATCAAAAGTCCATAACAAATATGTTTTATTACTTCCTGAAAACGAAAACGTGCTGCGTGATGACGTGTCGAGGCCCACATCGATAAAAGCCAATACAAATGAAGCTCACCAGTTTAATTCCCCATATCTCCGCATCCGTCCAGCACAGGCTGCACAGCTGCTACTGATTACAGAAATCTTCCGTTTTTATTCCCATTCAAGATAACATCCAGAGAGTGTATTACTCGGTTTCAACTTAATCATCACGCTAAAAATGTATCTGAAAACATTATAGGGTAGAAATAAGCCACATTAAGAGTAAACTGGTAAAGCTGGCCGACTATCTGATTTGTAAACAAACATCCACACGCTGTCCTGCGTAGCATAGCTACCCGTCCCTAGCTACCGTCCCATCCCCTGAAGTGATGCGACGCTCTGATTGGTTCAGAAACTTCATAGCGGTGTTTCAACTTGAGACCGTCTGAAATTTCAAAATAAAATGTCCACCATTTCCGTTTCACTACGCCTTTAAGATTAACGTATTGCTTGTGCATCTCTCTCGTTTGAGAGAGAGACGGGGGGACAAGACCCCCGGGACCCCCGTGGTTCCTACGGCCCTGCGTAAGCTCACCGAGAGCCCCCCTCTCTCTCGCCCCGTCTCTCTCGCTCACTCGGTTCCTTGCCTCTCTCTCACGCTGTGAGAACAACTTACACCTATTTCCAGGTTTCCTACTTTCCTATTTCCCCAGGTTATTAACAAATAACCTGGGTAAAATGTGCAACATTGGGAGGCAAAGGGGAGACACTTTATTGTGAAAGTGCGACAGGATGCAGGAGTGGTGTTGTTGCTGCGTAATTCGCGAGACTCGAGTGATAGTGGATTCAAACTGTCAAAACTATTCTTAAGTTAAAGTTAAAATATGCCACATACACTTCAAATGAGAGAGAGATGCACAAGCAATACGTTAATCTTAAAGGCGTAGTGAAACGGAAATGGTGGACATTGTATTTTGAAGTTTCAGACGGTCTCAAGTTGAAACATCGCTATGAAGTTTCTGAACCAATCAGAGCGTTGCATCCCTTCAGGGGATGGGACGGTAGCTAGGGACGGGTAGCTATGCTACGCAGGACAGCGTGTGGATGTTTGTTTACAAATCAGATAGTCGGCCAGCTTTACCAGTTTACTCTTAATGTGGCTTATTTCTACCCTATAATGTTTTCAGATAAATTTTTAGCGTGATGATTAAGTTGAAACCGAGTAATACACTCTCTGGATGTTATCTTGAATTGGAATAAAAACGGAAGATTTCTGTAATCAGTAGCAGCTGTGCAGCCTGTGCTGGACGGATGCGGAGATATGGGGAATTAAACTGGTGAGCTTCATTTGTATTGGCTTTTATCGATGTGGGCCTCGACACGTCATCACGCAGCACGTTTTCGTTTTCAGGAAGTAATAAAACATATTTTGTATGGACTTTTGATATAAAAACACACAAAAATGAGAATTTTTTGGCATCCATTGTTAGGTATGCCCATATGATGACCACGGATATGGTCTAAAAGTGTGAAAAACTTATTTCACTACACCTTTAAAGGTGGACGGACTGTGGACTAGGGTCGATCTTGAAATAAAAAATCGAGTAGTCATTCAAAAAAAGCGTCCCCTTTTGGTCCGCGAGCCATGCTTGCGCCTCGCAACGCCTCCTCCGTTCTTACGTGTTAACGAGGAAGTCAACAAGTGAAGCTACAGTCATGCCATCCACGCAGAAAAGTGACATGGTAGCATTTTAAAATATGCAAAGAAGTCCACGACCGTGGTGGAAAAATAATGTGCCACGTTATCACGGCACCTGTAGCGAAGAGGATTCTATCCAACCCCGATTCCCTGCCGCTGCTACTACAACCCTATCGGAGCACATCTTCTCCAAAGCTGGATGTATTGTCTCTGCACTGCAAGTACGGTAACTATAATATTGCACTCAGAGACAGAGCCGCTTTTTAGGTTGTGCGAACGGTGCGGCCGCACAGGGCCTCACAAAGTCGCGCCTGCGAGGCCTCGCGCTAGACGGAATTTTTTTATTCTTTGAAATGGAAAGTCTCTCTCTCTCTAGATATTAACTACCGGTATTTAATTACCTATTTCCATTTTGCACCAATATTTTACTGCCATGTCTTAATACAGTGTTGCTTTTTACAAATAAAATAAGCAAATTAAGAAGGTTGATCACAAAGTTAGTGTGGTATAGGCTACTTTGGAATGCGACGCGATTAAGAACACCTGCCTGGGTGCTGTGAAGAATTATATAGTTTCTTACCTCGTGGCTCGTGCTGTTCGTTTGAAGAAAGAAGAATTATAATCCAATAATTATAATCCAAGGTTTGTTTGTCTGGAGATCCAACACTATGTCATATTATTAAAGTAAGTAAACTTTAAGAAGAGTTGGTCATTGTGCTGCAGAGTGAGAAGCTGCTCCGCTCTGCTAATTGATCTGACCTATATATTTGCACAACTGACTGGCATGAGGTATAGCCTAATTACTTATTTTGCAGCACCTGCAATGACAATAGTAACCTTATATACACATTTCAAAAGGCTTTCATATACTATTAATATTTTTCTAAGAGAAATGTGATCATTTTTGTTTTGGATATTAATTAATTAATTATTAAAGCACAGGGCCTCGCATTTCTCCCAGGCGGCTCTGATTGCACTTATAGTCTATTGCGTTTCATTCCTCAAAAAGCGCCCGCTTTTGGTCCGCGAGCCATGCGTGCGCCTCGCAGCAAGCTCTGCTGCACTGCTGTCATAAAGCCTTGATTAAATGACGCTTTATTTCAGTTAATTTTACGGCAAGAGAAGCAAAATGCTGTTTGTTTACACTTGACAGTGTGTGCCGTTTTGATTGGCAAACTTACTTATATGCCTACGATTATTTAGCCTATTTGTTTTAGTTTTTATTTTAGTTCCATAGAACCTAGAGGGATGCCTGTATGTGTCAGGCTTGATTGGTTGCGCTTAATAAGAGTTAATGTTATGGTCGGGTGGTGTTTTTTCCATGAAGCCTCTGACTTTATTTCAGTTATAAATGTTACACGAGAGAAGCAAAATGCCGTTCGTCGTGTGCTGTGCTCCTTTGGATTATATTATTTTATTTGATGGAGAGGTAATGCATGCCTGTGTCAGGCACTGTTTAATAATTATTAAATAAAACACCAATCCAATATGCGCTCCTCTCTACTATTTGTATCTTTTGCAGCTATATCGCTGTTTTATTATAAGCCTAATTCATTGTGTCACTGCTCGCCTCGCGCCTCGCACCCCCCCCCCCCCCCCCCCCCATATATTCTCAATTCATCCAAGTATTCATTATTCAAGTATTTAAAACCTTGTTTTGTTTTAATCTTGATGATTATAGCGTACAGCTCAATGAATTAGAATATTTTACGAGACCACAAAAAACAGATAACATGGCCTATGATTTAGGCTTCATGGAGATGCTAATTTTCCTTTCCAGCACCTGCCCACAGAGCCAAAACTACTAGTAACTGGTGTACTGACCATGGTATTACTGTGCTTAACTGACCAGCCAACTGGCCTGACCTGAACCCCACAGATAATCTAGGTTGTATTGTCAAGAGGAAGGTGTGAGACATAAGACTGAACAAGACAAATTCATTTACGGCTGTTATCAAAGCAAACCTGGGCTTCCATACACCCCATTCGACTGGTATCATGTATTGAATCGGCAAAATCATCCGTTATCAGCACGTTTGAATGGTGCCAAAATATCCATACTGGCATCCTCACTGTTCAGTATGTCATTATCTGCGATTGTAGCATTGTCATTATCATTGATGTCCTGACGGAGGCACGCCATGTCTGGTGGCCATGAGCTACGTGAGGCACCGCCGAGTGAGGCGCTAGCCGAGCGAGTCGCCGTGCCGAGCGTTGCGAAGGCCACCAGACCCGACTCAGCGCCGTCCAAGTTACGTCCTGATAGGCAGAGAATAGTATATATTAGTAGCTCCTAGTTCCATGCACCGACAATAGTTGGAAATGACACGTCCACCAGGGGGAAACCTTGACCAGGCTATGTGGTGAGGATGCCAGTATGGACATTTTGGCACCATTCAAAGTGCTGATAACCGATGATTTCGCCGTTCCAATGCAGAGATAAAGGTCGAATCCGCTGTTCCATAACACCTCAACAATGCAACAGGCTGATCACCTCCATGCCATGCCCCATTGATGAAATCATTTCTTCAAAAGTAGCACAGACCAAGTATTAACTGCATACATTAATATACTTTTCAGATGGTCGACATTTCTCATTTAAAACATTTTTTAGTGGTCTCGTAAAATATTCTAATTCATTGAGATAGTATTTTTTGATTTTTATGAGCTGTATGCCATAATCATCAAGATTAAAGCAAAAAAAGGTTTTAAATACTTCACTTTATGCACAATGAGAATATATGAAAGTTTCACTTTTTGAATTATATTACAGAAGAAAATTAACTTTTACAAAATATTCTAATTCAGTGAGATGGAGTTGTATACACACAGACTCAATTTGACTTTGATTTGCTTTTGACCTCCTTTATGAGACATTTCCACCAAGGTTTCTGTTCCTATGTAATATAATATAATTGTAATATAGAATGTGTTAAGCACAAACATCCACAATTCCAGAGAGGCAAGACAAGCTCTTTGTTCAACAACATCACATTCTGTGAATTTCCGACGGTGATGTGTTTTGGTGTGTCCATGGACCTGCAGCCTGCCAGTTATAGCCTAATTCAGTTGTAGCTTAATTTCAAGACAAAGTCAAGTGATAGTTTATTCAAGCTGCAGAGGAAGGAGAAGGTGTTGTATATAAAACATACAATGTGACCAAATTTGACTGAGAGACTGCCATTCGATTTCTTTTAATTTTCATTTGTTCATGTCATATGAAAGCAGGGAATCATAGCTTCAAATTGACATATTGTTTGTTCAGTTTGACCCACCAGTTTTAGAGATATGGCTTATAGAGTAATGTCTTGCAGAAAACAGCGAGTTGAGAAAACAGGCTTGAAAGGTTCACTTCTGTGGTCTCTAACATTACACCTAGCTACATGTTTAAGCATTTATTTCATATTTACATCGTCAATTTCAGCTCTGACACCTATTTCAGACATGCTCTAGTATGCTAAGAGTCTGCCTGTGCTATTAACAAAAAAAAAGTTTTTCTCCTCTGGTGAAAAGCTGGAATTTGCGCGATGGCGGCCCCTCAGTCAAATTTGGTCACATATGTATATACACACCCATACCTTACATACATGATACATCACATCACATTGTAAACATAATGTAGTCTCTTTGTAGAATGTTGTCATTATGATATCAAATCTCGATCTGTGCAAAAGGTGCCCATTTCTTAACAAATGGTTTGTTTTGTAGCCTCACCAAATTTCTTATTCTGCTTTTGTGTTTTCTTATACTTGTATGCTGTTCATGCTTTGAAGTCCGATAATACACAGTGACACATAATGCTTGCAGGCCAGCGGTTACTCTAATATGTATTGTATTGCATTTTTATTGTAGGCTGTTGTGTTGTGTTGTGTTGTGTTGTTAATGAGTCATTCCACGAAACCGGTACGATTTGGACTTTTTTTTTCTTTTTTTTTAATTTGACTGAAAGGTTTAACTTTCTTATTTCTTATTTACAATATTAAGTACATATTTAACTAGCAGAAACACATATTTTTCCCATCTCAGGCATTAAATTAATATTTAGTATAATATAATAACGGGGTTGACAATAATAATGGGGTTTTGTCAACCCTATTATTAACGGGATTGTGATTTTTTTTAGATGTGTATAGATGGCATGCCACTATACAGTTCCTCACTTAAGGAGCTCTCCAGAGTGGTTTGATATTCATGGGACATTAGTAAAGCAGAATCATCAGATGTTCCTACCTGTGAATGATGTCCCACAGTTGGAGTGCATCATCCCGGTAGTAGTATCCTGGTACAGAGTCCATGCCACGCTCCTTGATGTCATCAGGAGGACACAGAGAGCTGTAGGTCAATGAGGCTGTGAACTTCCGCAGGATTGGCAGCAAAGCCTGTGCACCTGAAGCTGCAACCTGTAAGAAAATCACCGTAATCAAAATGTATAATGGGAGAATAGGAGAGCATTCGGACATTTGGCAAACAAATAGCAGATCTACAAGTTCAGAACAACTTGATGATAGATCTAAAAGTTGTGCAACTTGTAGATGTAGGCTGTAGATGGGATAGATATTTAATGTAGAGGGGAAAAGGATGGAATCAAGTATAGACCCCTGGGGAACCCCTGTCAGCAAAGACTGTGTTTTACCTTGTCAGTGACATCAACGAGGGGCCGGCTCTAGTCAGGCGTCTGATCAACGCCTGCCTCCCTTATTGGTTGCCGGTCACGTGTCACCCAGTGGCCATGGATGCACCGTTACCTACATAGTCAGTCTGTGTCTGACAGCTCGTGGGGGAACATCACTATGGTCTTCCTCCGACCTGCTACTCTGTGTGACTACTAACTGTGAAAACTACCTTATATTGTTTAAGCCATTTGTTCCGAACGCCCTTCGGAAAGGCGTTGTTTCTTTTTATTTTATTTTTTTGTATTTTGTTTATTTGTTTAAGAGCCATTATTGTAAGTATTCGTTGATTACGGTTTATTATATATACTTTTATAATAAAACCTCGCATTTGATCATGGTTTCCTGTTCCTCCTTCCTATGTTGCCTACTCATCTTACCCCTAGACATATGAGTTGTAACAGCTTTTATAGCGCTTTCGATCGATCAAGCCATAATGCTACTTGCGTTAGCATCGGGTTGTCATGACAATGGTTCGCCCATCTTAGATCGTCCTCACCATAATAATCCATTCTATCCGTTTCTTTCAATCGCCTGTATCTCCAATTCCTTGTCCCAGATGGCACCCTAAGGAATGTTTATGCATGTACTATGTGCACTATGTAAACTCTTCATTTCCATGTTCCAGCCATTCAGTTGCAATTTTCTTTTTTTTCCTTTTTTTTTTTTAAATAATTTGGGGACCCCCCAAAATAATTTGACAACCCCCCTAGGGGCCGCGACCCACGGGTTGAGAACCCCTGGTTTAACCCATTAATAGGCCGGTTCTACAAATGTCTTACAGTTTTCTGAAGACAAAAAAAGAAACATGTTCCAGGGACTCCCAGATGCAAAGCTTTGAGTTAAAATTGTTTTATTTTAAAATATATAATATTCAAAGATTTTAAAAGTAGCAGATCTACAAGCTCATACCGCATAGTATCTGCTATTTATGAATAGCCAAAGTATAAATCAATGGTCAAGGTGTAAGCTTTTCTCTTGCAAATCCCATAGAGAAATTGCATTCTTATGACGAAATTTCATCATAATGTGAACTGTGGTAAATTTTGTCAGGTATGGTCGTTTATGATATTGAGCTACATTTGATGTCTGTGGATTAATATTTGTCACCATCAGTTGACGCTTCATATCTATATGAAACATTATAAAATGTCTCTTCTGATTTGATTTCTGGAACACAGTTCTTACATGAAGTAATCTGAAATTCCCCAGTAGGATTTAATAACATAATAACATAATTAATAACATAATAGAGACTTTGGTGCTCTATTGATTAAGAGTGAAATAAATTAGGCCTGTCAGTCGATTAAAATATTTAATCGTGATTAATCGCATGATTGCCCATAGTTAATCGCCGATTAATCACAATTTAATCGCATATTTTTTATCCGTTCTAAATATACCTTAAATCAGTGGTTTCAAGATTTTTCATATCAAGGTCCATTATTTATTCTGCATTTGAGCCACGGACCACCATTTGATGACATTTAGCCTTCCAGACCCAAACTAAAGAACTGTATTGATGTTGGTACCATTAGGAGAGAACAGGCTGTATGTTGATCAAAAAAACATGTTTTCTAAGTTCTCTAATTGTGTAGACTTCTTGTAAATTAACTTTAAGTAATGCATTTGTTTAACAATTATTCAACTCTTGAGAGTTAAAGATCTATAAGGGTTAATTTGGTTACCAACCCTCCATCATTTAGCTGTGGGCCACCTGGAATCCCCTCAGGGACCACTGGTGGTCTTTTCAAGTTTTAAATACTCAACATGGGAGAATGCTTGCTTTATTGCAAATGCCATGGAAGCAAAATCATAAACTCAACACGCACGCACGCACGCACGCACGCACGCACGCACGCACGCACGCACGCACACACACACACACACACACACACACACACACACACACACACACACACACACACACACACACTCTCTCTCTCTCTCACACACACACACACGAGAGCCCCTGCCCCTATCTCTCCTGCAAACATTAGCTTTAGCACTCATTAGCATGGTCTGTGTAGCATGATTAGCATCAAGCTTTCACAACTAACTAACTATGTCTGTCAACCAAAACTGTTTTGCTTTTGCCCAATGTCCACTTCAAAGAGCTTCTGATCACACATTGTGAAGCAAATTAATTAATAACGAGCCCAGCGGAGGCATTCAGCCTCTGCTCACAGCTCAACTGCCCTATAGTACTGACGGTCCGGAGTCCGGACTGAGTGTGGGAATGGTAGAGAGAGAGTGGGGGGGGGGGGGGGAATGAGAGAGAGGCTATTGGAATCTGCCTGCCTGCATTCAGATGCATGCGTCTCTCAACCTTTCTGTCAAACTTCACCGTGCGTTAATCGCGCGTTAATTAAATTAACGACGTTAAAAGGACGTTGAGTTAACGCACGATTAACGCGTTAACTTTGACAGCCTTAAAATAAATGTAATGTATTTTTCAGTGTTTGACAAACTATTTGTGTTTCCTACCTTATCAAAAAATGCGCCTCTAGCAATCAGGAATCCTCGGGCCAGGTTGTTGATCTGCAGAGTGTAGCGGCTGTGAGGAATCAGGAGCTGAGGAGGGGAAAAGAGAGATTGACAGTATTGGAAATGAGTTCTTAAAAGTCCGAACTATCCTCTAGGTCTAGGCCAGTGATTCTCAACCGCAGGTACACGACGACCCCTCTGGTGGTACGTGGAATCTTCCCGAAAATGAAATAGGTGGGGTGAGGGGGGTCGTGAGTCGGATAGATAAATATATATAGAGCTGATGCTATCATATCTATATTTATTAGTAGGCTTTTTTAGCAGGTACACATCGGGAGCAATTTGGGGTTCAGTGTCTTGCCCAAGGACACTTCGACATGTAGACAGGAGGAGCCGGGATTCGAACCACCGACCCATGGATCATTGGACGACCTGCTCTACCTCCTGAGCCACAGTCGTACTTGGTTGTTGCTTCTGTCCCCTGCAGGTGATGAGCATTGTGTCCCTAATGTGTTGCCGTCCTGAGGAGGGCCTGGCTTGGAGCCTGATCAGCCCCTGGATTGGTCCTGTGGCAGCTCAGGCCTCGCTACCTGGACTATAAAACTCATAGCCTGGCGCGGCCAGACTCATAGCGAGGGTTCACTGATGTTTCCTCCCCGCATATGAGTCTGGACTCGGGCTCATTGACAGAGTGTATGCGGAAGCTGGAGAAATCAGAAAATGACCGGGGCCAATCGGGCCAATCAGTGACTGCGTTTCAACGGCTGTCCGTACAACAGTGAAAAGCAGCCTCTGATTGGTTCATGTGTATATGGTGACGTAACATTCATGCTGCAGGACTTTCAAAACAACAATGGCTGCCCTCAACGCAACAAGTTTAAAAGTTTACACAGAAACGATAAGAACAGCAGTTATTTCAGATATAGACTCTGACATATATCCGACATATCTCGCTCACATATAAAGTAGAAACTATTAAACAGACCTTGTTGTTTTTAGCGTGGTTGCCGTGGTATGAGGAGCGGACCAGCGCACTGTGTGGTGACGTCAGCTTTTTGTTACGCTGATTGGCTAGATGGATCTGTCTGTCAAGGCAACTACTAACGCCCACTTTTCAAGCTGCCTATGGCCGAAGTCCAGACTCATATGCGGGGAAGAATCTTCAGTGAATCTCCGCTATGAGGCTGGCCAAGCCAGGCTATAAAACTCAGTCTCTGCTTGGACTTCGGTGTGGGAACACTGCTGCGTGTGGCCTTCCCTCCAGCCGGTCTATGTGTTTCGTTCTGTGTGTTAGGTTTCAGTTGTAGTTCCATTTGTCTGTCTGTTAGTGTTGTTTGTTCATCCCCATTTCGGTCATGTAAGTCATTCCATATTCATTCTGGGCTCACAGAGCCCTTCTTCGTTATGCACTTAAGCCACTTTGTAATTTATTGTGAACTGAATATTAAAGCAGATACTCTTTTATGAGCCGTGTTGTTCTTTCATACCTGTTACGGGCAGTAAACCCCTAGACTTCAGAACAGTTCGTAACAGTGTGTGTCTGTGTGTAAGTAAGTAAGTACATTTTATTTATAAAGCACTTTTCAAAACAAAGGTTACAAAGTGCCGTACAGTGATCAACAATAATAAAAACAATCAAATTAAAACACAAGATTAAAACACGACAAGAAGAATAACAAAACAAAACAGCAAATAGATCGAAATAAATATGTTTTCAGCAACTTCTTGAAAATGTCGACAGGCTGTTGCCTTTTATGGTGTCGCATGGGGCCAGATTCCAAGTGCAGACTAGTGTGAAATGGGGTGTGGACCAATGCACAATGCAAATTTCAGGGACATACACACCACTTTGTGAATTGCAAGCTGTTTTTTGCTTAAAGAAATTATACTCTCATTTAGTTGATTAAATTCTGATAGCTGTACCTTGTACATGGGGTGAACCATAGCAGTGACAGTTACCTTGTACATGGGGTGAACCATAGCAGTGACAGTGACAGTTACCTTGTACAGGGGGTGAACCATGGTAACATTCCTTAGCAGTGACACTGCAAAGACCTCTGCCAACAGGTGAGTGCGCAGCAGGTGAGCGTTGAGCTGGTGTTCAGCGAAATTGGCACTTCTCACATAGATCTTGGCCAGCAGCCAGTCATACTGGGAGTCAGTGGGCAAGAAGATTGGGTTGTCCTTTGATGGCTTCTGCTTCAACTGTAAGGGACAAGAATGTACTACTGAATTAAATCAGATTAAATTGAATTGAATTCAATTACATTTGACAAAAATTATTGATACGTAAGCCATATACTGTATGCTCAATTTCCTGCCATCTGTGATATGCAGGAATGCTACTTAGTGTTTGTGAGGAGCTCCTGCTTATTTTGTCTTATTAATTCACATTGATTTTAACTGCTGTTTGTCAGTATTTCCACACAGAACACAAAATGAAGATACAAAGATACATCCATCCAGCTGCTACAACAGCTAAAACAGCTACATAAACATTACTGGCTTCAACTTCAGCTACGAAGATACAAAGCTACAACTATCATTCTCTTTGTATATGTTGTACCTGCCAGCATTAGTCTCGACAAACGACACTTTCCCACCCGATCGCTGTAACTTGGCAACGCCTCCTTATGACACACGCTGCCTCTCACAAGAACGGACCACCTTAAATAACTCCCGAAACCCTGCAATACCACTTGCAGTGGCATGCAACATTAAGCATAAGTCTTCCAATTCCAACATCTCAGGAGTAATTCCTCTCCCGGCACTATTCATTTATGTTATCTAAACTTATTCTATTAGTATTTAGGTTAGGCATAGATTATGTTGAACTGTGTACTCAGAACTGAATATGGCAAACCTAACATGGGGCGAGGCACAACATGCTGCACAGGACAGGACCAGGAGGATGGTCAGGACAGCCTTATGTTCCACGTGGAACAAAGATGTAAGTAAGTAGTTTATGTTGCCGGCCTTCTTGTGATCCTCAGGAAGATCAGGCTCAAAATCTGGGGCGACAGGGCATTCTCTGTGACTGCCACCACCCTCTGGAATGCTCTCCCCAAGCACATCAGAGATGCCCCCTCACTCCCTACCTTCAAAACCGCACTGAAATCCCCAACTGCAAAGACTAGCATTTCTAAACTGACTTGTTTTGAACTTGCTACATGTTCTGTTGTATTGCTTTTAATTCTTATCTTTTACTTGTTTTTTTATCCTAATAAAGTTGTCCTTTTAGATGTTCCCTCCCCTGGCCCCTCCACATGTAAAGCGTCTTTGAGTACTCATGAAAAGTGCTATATAAATCCCAGATATTATTATTATTATTACCCATGAAGGAAGTAAGGAGACCCAATTTATTTCCAGTACGGCTGCTGTGCATGGAGCCTATTGGTTTAATTTTCCTGAAAAAATCTGTCTGGAAGCTTGTGCTCACCTGGATGGCGACGGGCATCAGTTTGTTGTCGGGCGTTGAGTGCAGCAGCACCAGTGGAGCCATCAGGTATTGCTGCTTACCGCTGATGATGTTTGCTTGAATTCCATCAAAATTCTTATAGTCCAACAGGAAGATCTTGCCATTCTGTTGGAAACATTAACAATGTTAGTATTGCTTCACATTGCACTCATGTAGTCCTGTCACAAGTCACCTGATTGCAACTATTTGAGCTTATTGCAATTACGTTTTGCATAATCATTGGATTTGTTTCCATTAAAAATAATTCCATGTTGAAGAATGTTCACAAATGTATTTATTTTTTCCAGAAATATCTTAGATCGTCCTCGCCATAATAAGAGGAGAAAAAACAGACAGGGTAGGCCTTCAGCTTTATTTAATTAATGCAGGTGTTCGTTCTTTCTTTCTTTATACAACACACCAGTTGGGCTTGCAAGTTGCGTGTGCGTGCGTCTGTGTGTGTATGAGAGGGGGGGTGTCGAGGCGGGCAGCAAGGCAATGTAACTATGGTTTCCAGGTCGTACTGCAGTTGTTCATGCAGTTGTATATGTATTTTTATATATGTATACAATCCATCTTACTAACTCAATGCTGATACCTGGGGTTGTTTGCACCTAAAAGACAATACAACGGTGGATTCGGCCACACACCCAAATACCTGTATTTGTGTCTCAAAGAATAAAGTATCACTTCACTATTTAAAACAAAAAACAAAGCACCTTAATTTCCTCTTCTAAGCTCCGCCCACCAGGGAGGCTCAGCATGTCATTGGTCACAGGGAAGTTGTCTGGCAGGGCGATGCAGCGGCGGATCAAGATGGGGTCGAGACCATTCAGGTACTGGTAGCCGAAGAAAGCATCATCTTTCCAGTTTTTCTGCACGTAGTCTGGAAGACAGATGGAGCTTAGTTTACTCTGTGAGCCGCATCCATTTTGAATTGTTAGTTTTCTTCACCATGTGTTCAATGTATTTTAAATGTAAAAAATATCTATTATGAATTCCATTGTACATGCTTAATTATAAACTTAAATTAATTTAAACCATGCATAATACATTTGATTGTTTTTACTGAACCATCATAACTATGATTGTCATTCAGCGTAATCTGCATTATGGACATTTCAAAACAGTTGTCCTATGCAATCAGTTTATTGCTTTCTAAGTAATCAATACAACAATAATTGTGTGAATTTTGATTATCCTATGTTGCGCTGATAAGTAATAACTCCAGTTACAAGTATGATAAATGCTTCAAACTTTTCCTTCATATTTCCGGTTTGTCGGTTTGCCTAGAAACTTCAGTGTGGAGTTCATTTTTGCAACCCAGACATGGATCCGTTCACTTACAGTTTTACCAGGAAGTGGTCATAGACCCCTACCAAAGAGATTCTAGAACAAGAGGCGAAACTCCCATTAAGTCCCATAGTAACAGTGCATCCACCATATTGGAGTGATGACGTAACTTCCAATTACTTAAAAAAAACATTAGAAAGTCATGCTGTACAAAACAAAAACATGTTTTTATCCTATATCCTATTCCTAATGGTGCTGCTGCTAGCACAAACCCTCAAACAGCAGCTAATGGTGCCAGGGTAGATCTCTCCAGGGGGAGCCTATTGTCATTCTGCGCAATTGATGAAGACGAACTCCGCAAAACCATATCTCCTCCTGTTCATTGGATACAATTCCCACCACCTCAAGAAAGACAATCTTGATCCCTCTGTGTTGGGTAACTATCGACCCATTTCTAATCTGCCCTTTCTGGGCAAGGTTTTAGAAAAATGCATCTTTCATCAATTGGATGTGTTTCTACAGAACAATAATGTGCATAACAAATTCCAATCAATTTTCATTTCTATGCTGATGATACCCAACTATATCTTTCTGTAGCTCCAGATGATCCCTGTGCCTTAGACCCGTTGTTGACCTGTCTGTCTAGCATCAAATGCTGGATGAGTGAGAACTTTCTCAAGCTAAATGAGGATAAGACAGAAGTTCTCATAATCTGTTCTAGTGAGCAGAAAGAATCAATAATAAGCAGACTTGGCAACCTGACTGTAGAAAGTAACAGTACAGTAAAGAACTTGGGGGTCATTATTGATTCTGAATTGAATTTTAATTCACACATTAATCATGTTACCAAGATTGTTTTTTTTTCACCTTAGAAATATTGCACGAATCAGAGCCTATTTGTCATTGGACGATGCAAAAACGCTAATCCACGCCTTTGTTTTTTCTCGGCTTGATTACTGCAATGCACTTTTTTCTGGACTGCCTAAGAAAACAACTGACAGATTACAACTTGTCCAAAATGCAGCAGCCAGAGTTTTAACTAGAACTAAGATGAGAGAACATATTACTCCAGTTTTGGCTTCACTGCACTGGCTTCCGGTTGTTTTTAGGATTGATTTTAAAATTATTTTACTTGTTTATAAAGCTCTCAATGGTCTCGCACCTTCCTACCTACATGACTGCCTGCCTAAATATGTCCCAAACCGCCCCCTAAGGTCTTCCACTGCGGGCCTGCTCGCTTTGCCTAAAAAATGGCAACTAAAAAATACGGGGAAGCAGCGTTTTGCTTCTACTGGCCGATGGCGTGGAACAAACTCCCACTGTACCTTCGACAGGCAGCCTCTGTAGACATTTTTAAAGCGCAGCTCAAGACTCACTTCTGCACTCTTGCTTTTAATTGATCTTTTAATTTTTTTTGTTATTCATGTCCTCACTGTATTGCATTACTGCTCTTGTTTTTTTAATGTTTATGCCTTGCTTTTTTGTCTTTTCTCCATTGCTCTGTAAAGCACTTTGAGCTGCATTTCATGTCATGAAAGGTGCTATACAAATAATGTTTTATTATTATTATTATTATTATTATTATTCTACTCTCATATATTGATTTACTTATTAATTTATTATTTATTTACTATGAATTTGTACATTTTTGTCCCTCTGTGTATCCCCATACATGGGAAAGCTCCCATATATTGTGCCCAGGTCTCATGACATCAAGCGACATCATCAGGGATGGAGATCCCTGATTTCATAGTAAATCCGACTTGCTGTCGCAATTAGTCTACTTGTCAGCCCAGAGAGCCCCATTGTGAACCTGGACATTTAACAGGCAATTATGGGCACTAGATTTGCCCGTAAGCCTCAAGTTTAGCAGGGATGTACAGGAATATACGGTAATATACAGGTGTGATGGTACAATTTGGGAGTTTACCGGAGTTTGTTGGAAAGTTTAACGGGAGTTTCCTGTAATATACACATCCGTATTCCATGCTTTTTGCACAGTGTTGTACTCTGATAGAATAGAAAGTTAGAAGTGTCGAGGCTGGCAAGTAGACTATATAGACGAATCCACAGAGTGCTGCCCTGTAGTTGTCATTAATATTGGCCAGCAACTCTACATCTGACCTCAAACCGCAGCCGTGCCCGGCGAAAAGTAGAGTTCTCAACAGGCCCGAAAATTAAGGCCCGGCCCGCATCAAATCCTGTACACTCAAGAGAATGCCCCCGCTATGCCGCTACCACCCTTAGATCTCCATATATGGAGCTGACCTGTTCTGACATTCCATATGTTGATCTGACCTCATCAAACCTGTACACTCAAGGCACACTCCATATATGGCCAGCACAGAATGAATTCCATGATGATCTGACCCCCCATGCCAAAGTGCAAGTGCTCGCCCAGCAGTCTGCCGTCAACGAGGCAGATGAGACGGACCTTGCCGCGTCTTACTGGTTTATCCTATTTATGAAAGGATCAAAGCAGAAATTAGTATCATATGCATTGTGAATATCAGGGTGCATGTGTGCGCGTGCATGTTTACGTTTACGTGTTTGAGGTGTTACATAGACAAAGCATTTCCGCCTAGTAGTGATTCCAAGTATTTGAGGAGTTTCGCCTCTTGTTCTAGAATCTCTTTGCCCCTATACCTCCCGAACACAAGGTCGCACAGATATGTCAGTGGACCTGGGTGCTGCAAGTGCTTCATTGCTCAGCAACAGTGTTATAGCAGTGTTAAATAGCCATACTTCGGTGACCATTGCTCATATCGGCGCAGCATAGGATGAGGTTTGAAGGCCGTAGCCTGAAAATCTAGTAGGGTTCAAGTGGTTAACAAGTGGTTTCAACATGAAACTACCGTATGCCATTAATATACCTTAGAGTTGTTGTGTGGAAATAATAGTAGGAAGAGTGGTTTTTGAGTGGTGCAGCCACTCCAGCGGTCCTTGGAGTGCATGCTGCCACTGAACCAAGTCCAATCTGGGTGAAATTCACATTGGAAAATTAATATAACGGCACGGTGAGCCCGGCCCTGCCCTGGGCCCGTTGGTCAGGGACAGAACACGGCCTGGCCCGACTGGCTTTTGGCTCTAATGCATTCTATGGTTAACAGACATGCCGGTCTGACAGACAGACAGCAGACGGAGTCACTAGGGCTAATTAGCCCTATATAAAAAATAGAAGTCCACATTATGGCATCAGCGCGTGCAATTCGACCAGTCATAGTTTTAAGCCAGCTCACCTTAATTAATTATAATATGGGCAACTGTAGCTGTGTAGGCTGTAGGCTACTACATTGATCTCATCATGAGATCAATCAAGTTTGGTGCCAACTACAGCCAAATGTCCCGCGAATCATTTTAAAATGACATCATGAAATGAACCTGCACTTACATCTGACAAAGAGGATATAGGCTACCCGCCATATGGTTGACAATTTAAATAGCTATAGGCCTACGTGTCCATGATCAGAACAAATCCATTGGCAAATCCATGGCATTCAGACAGATGACAATGAGATGATATTAATCTAAAGACGGACTCCCACTAATTAATCAATCCAGCTCTGATTAAAAAAATATCTATTTTACCTCTGCAAGTCTGCAGGCGAGTGTGCAATTGTTCAATAGAAATGGCTCTTTATAGGTATTTGCCAAGTAGGCATATAGACTATAGCCTTGAGCTTGAACTTAAATCAATAAATTAACGAGTTGGTTATAAGAGTAGCATATATTTTATAACGTTCAGTCCGTTGACATTGCTGTCAAAATTAACTGTTCTACAAGCTCATGCATCACGGAGCACCGCGTTCACGGATCAGTGCATTTTGCAGGCTGTAATGATGACGTATTTCAGATATTCAGATATTTCCTGTTGCCTTATATGGCGTGGAATGGGCGTGGATGTTCCATTAAACCAGGTGACACCAGGCGAATCGCTAGGGAAAGAGGCGGAAAAGGTACACCGGGCGATCCGCACAAATGAAGTGATTACACCACCTTGAATGCCACGGGATCTTATCGCAGCTTGATCGGACTGATAAATATGATATCATTACGCATCTCATTTACACTGTGGCGTATTTCTCCGTTGTGAATGAGGACCTATGGCCCTCATTTATCAATTGAGTGTAAAATCTGCCCCAAATTCGAGTGTAGGTTTCGTAGTACACCCACGTCGGGTCGGCATTTACAAAGTGATCGCAGACAGCTGATCCTTCCTTAATTTCGTTCGGACGTTTATAAATGTGACGGCTGAAATATATCTGGCACGCCCTATGAAATCAAGCCTCGCCCTCGTTTTTGCGACATGAACAACTGCAGTACGACCTTGGAAACCATAGTTACATGACGAAAAAAGTCACCCCCTCTCATACACACACAGACGCACGCACGCACACGCAACTTGCAAGTCCAACTGGTTTGTTGTAGCCTATCTTAAATAAATAAAGAACGAACACCTGTATGAATTAAATAAAGCTGTAGCTGTAGTACCCTGTCTGTTTCTCCTCTCGCCTCGCTTGCCTTGCTGCCCACACACACGCACACACACACATACGGGCCGTGGCCCAGTCAGTTTAGAGCTGGCCCAACTTTGAGCCTTAATTGTGCATGCAAATTTCTGGTTATTAAACCACAGCATGCAAGCCGCCTTTGTTTTAAAATGGTTCCCCAAACCGTTCACAGTTCACACTTCACTATCGGCCGGGGATGCCCCCCCCCCCCCCCCCCCCCATGCTAATTTGCCCAGTCAATCATTTGATCCGTGCTACGCGCCTGCCGTGTGTTGTTAGTTGTTGTAGCCTATATTAAATTATTAAAGTATTTATTCATTTAATATAGCCTACAACAATATATTAGTGAACGAAAATCTGAACCTGCATGTGAACAATGAATTAAATAACAAATAGGCGCACACACACGCTGCTGTTTTCCTCCTCTCCTGTCCTGTCTGTCTCTATCACTGTGGTCCGTTCATGACACCGCGACCATGCACGTTTATGACAATCTATTTAGATTACCTCGCTAGTCGCAGTAGTCGGTGCAGTGGCTGGGCTGTCAACTGACAATTATATAAATGTGCAGCCTAAACCAGCCTCATGTGGCACACTGGCACTGGTGGGCTGGCAGCCTGGCTGGGTGGTTTAGCCTATACCTAACTCCGATGCGGTCAGCGGTCCCAAATTTTGCGCTGGCACGGCACATTTGGCATTCGAGCGACACGTCGGGTTTATCCTTAAAACGACGAGATGTAACTCGAGAAAGACATGGCTGTAGATTGCACTATAGCCTACCCGTTGGTTGGTAGACTTGACTATAGCAGCATGCACTCTCGATCCAGTTAACTATTCCAGGAGGGGGGGGGGGCACGGGGGGCACCGGCATGCGCTCATGCAAAACACTGTTTAAATGGCTTAAGCATCAAAACTTGCAACATTGTTTTAATTGCGCGATTTTAACTGCTTGTAAAGTTGGTAATCTCTATACCAATTTCATATGACACAGACACATCTTGATGTAGGCCTATTCCTTTTTTCCTTTTCTTTTTCTTTTCTTTTTTTACATGTAGCACATATAGGCCTATACATACATACTACATACATATACTTTTATATTAACATTTTAGGAGTGAATACATATGTTTAGATGCCTGTGACAGCCTCTCAGCTGGTCAAACAATGCTGCTCCGCTGTTCTACGACAAAAAACAGGTGAGGACAAAGCGTACGACAGCTCCCGACCAGACGTGAGTTTTGTCTTGGCACAAGATCATTTTCAATCTTTGGCGCAAATCGTAAATGCCGAAAATTGCGGTAATTTCGGCGTACACTCATATTTTGGCGTACGTACGGTTGATAAATGAGGGCCTATGTCTGTACCCTAGACATGCATAGGGACCTATGCATGTCTATTTACTAAACAGACTGTTTAGGGTACGCAATAGTGTTTGTTGGCCACCAAGTGTCACTGTTGTGCAGCCTAACACACACACACGTTCAGAACCATAAAAGTTGATTTGGAACTGGAACCATAAAAGGCTGCTGGTTCCATGAAAGCACCAAGGTTCCAATAATCTAGAATGGAACAAGTTCTAGAAACAAAATTATTTTGGTGGAAAAGTGGCCATCAAACAGGTCCCCCAAGATTTTAAACTGGCCAAAGTAACCCCCCTGCACAAGAAAGGGAGTAAATTAGAACCCGGCAACTACCGCCCTATTTCTATGCTAAGCTCCATCTCGAAAGTGATGGAAAAAATTGTCTATGAACAGGTTGAAAAGTATCTTGCCACTAATAAATTAATGTACGAGTTCCAATCTGGTTTCAGAACATCCAACTCCACTGACACATGCCTCCTCTATTTGAGCGACCACATCAAACACGAGGTGAATGCTGGCAAATACTGCGGAATGGTCAAGCTGGACCTCCAAAAGGCTTTTGACACCGTGAACCACTCCATACTGGTTAACAAGCTAAAAGCTATTGGTTTTGATAGCACATCAGTGAGCTGGATGCAATCCTACCTGGAGGGGAGAGAACAGATGGTGGAGGTGAACGGAACACTGCCCACCCCCCCCCCCCCCCCCCCTCCCCCCCCCGCAGTGGCGTTCCACAAAGAAGCATACTAGGGCCTTTACTGTTCCTAATGTAAACGACATGACATCAGCTTGTGACTGCAACTTGTTCCTGTTCGCAGATGACTCAGCACTGATGGTCTCGGACAGGAACAAACTGCAGGTTGAAAAGACCCTCAGCTCTGAACTCGGTAGAATCTGCACCTGGCTCGCTGATAACAAATTATCCTTACACCTGGAAAAAACTGAATCCATTCTCTTCGGATCAAATAGTAATCTCAGCAAGGCAGATGGCTTCTTGGTTAATTGGGTGACAATATTATCACACGTAAAGATGAAATTACCTACCTAGGTTCCATCCTGGAGGCTAATCTTTCCAGTGATAAAATGGCCACCAACGTAATCAAAAAAGTGGTCAGGCTCCTACTTGGCCTCACCCCCCGAACCCACCTCACCCCTGCCCACTTTGACAGGCTGGAATGGCTTAGGGTCGACGACAGAGTACAGCATCTTGCAATGGGTCTGGTCCACAAGATTCGATACACCACCAAGATACCCATGTACCTGTCTAAATACTTCCTTAATGTTAACGAAGTCCACACCCACAACACCAGAGGGAGTGCAACAAACCATGTTCAACCCAGATTCAGCACAAACAAGGGACTAAATTATTTTCGCTCCTATGCCACCAAAATGTGGAACGCCCTACCAACATTCATTACGACATGTGAATCCCTTGACTCCTTCAAAACCGCTCTCAAAGGGCACATACGGACGGCTGCAATTCGAAACTGGCCCCCGTAAAATCTGTATATGTTTCTTTTCCCTTTTTACCTCCTTTATGATGAATTCCTGTTCTGTTCTTTGACTATATAGAAGTGTCTATTTGTACGTCTCTAAATGTTTTGATGAATTGAACATGGTGGACCCTCTTGTAAACAATTGTAATGCTTAATTGGGTCGTCCACTCACAGTTAACAGTCTTTGTATTGAGTTTGTGCTTGAAATGTACTGTAATTCTGCAAACTGTTAATACATATTTCAATCAATCAATGGAATGGCCAACCTGCAATGCGAGTGCTTTTTTCTTTGGGAATCTCGTCAATGTTCTTCCAGTTCACGCCCACTTTCTGGATCCATTTTCCCAGGTTTAGCTCCTCCACACTGGGGAGTGAATCAAGCACAGAGTTTAGAATAGAGAAGACTGATTCAAACAAAACTAGAACATAAAATAAATACATAGCAAATGCATTCAACTCTCATCTGATAGCTATGTGTTTCAACTGGCTGGGCCTTCAAGAGTCAAGTTGTGGAGTTTTCAATGGGTGAAATTAACATGACGCCCGCACGCACGCACACACACACACACACACACACACACACACACACACACACACACTTCAATTCAACACTAATGTCGAGTAGCATTTTGTGTCTGTTATTTGTATTTGCATTCATATTTAATCAGTGGTGTCATGGTGTTTTTTACTGGTACCACAGCGTTTTAATCATGTCACGTCACGACATGCACACAGAACAGCTGATATAGCCTAAGCCTATTGTTAAATAGTGTATGAGTGTTTTAGACACAAACACAAAAGTAGACTTAAAATAGTCAGACAAACATCTTTAATGCACACTATAGCGAAACTAAAAAGTTTGCTTTGGACGAATGAATCTGTTCTCTGATGGATGAGGAGGCATTCTTCTTGTGTGCAGAACACCTCACAGCAGCATAGCCTACTGGAGCCATAGCCTACTGCTGTAAGGCCTCACTCACACTGTTGCAACATGCATACAACATTTGTCTTCCAATGGAAGTCACATGGTTTGACAAAACATTCTTGTTTGATGCGGGGGAGGGGGGCACAACACAGCCATCAAACAAAAATGTTTTGTCAAACCATGTGACTTCCATTGGAAATGCATTGGGGCGGCCATTAAACACGGACAAGACACGTTGTATGCATGTTGCAACAGTGTGAGTGAGGCCTTAGTGTGCATGCTTACCGTAAAGGCTACGTGGGGACTCAGGTAAACAGTTAAAGCTGTCCTGTTGTTATGCAAAGTAGTAGCCATTTGATTCGGCACTGTACTTGACGGGGGTGGGGGGGGCACCAGTAAACCTAGACCACTGGGTACTTGGTGCGTCTTGGAAAGTCTGGTGACGCGAGGTTGATTAGGTGTGTCTTCTCTTGAATCTAGGGGGATGCGTTCTAGCGTGCACGCACATGCACCATTCCGTTCCGTCCCTGTGCATGCACGTCAAAAAATTACTGGTACCATGGCGTGGTCTGCGTTCTACGAGCATGACACCACTGTATTTAATATTTAGATTCAACACTGGCATTCACCATTTAGTTGTTTCAATATTTACTTTATATTAAAGGGATATTTCACTTTCAAACACATTTGGGGTAATTTTAACGTCTACTCATGAGGCTTTTTGTTTTTAGATATGATATACATTTTATCAGACATGCCCTTCAAACCCATTGTAACTTTAAACTCCATTGTAACCATGTTACATTCATAGAACACCTGTCCTTGTTGTGGTGACTCACACTGTCCTAATAATACTGTGTGAGGAGGCCATTTTTTATTTGTTTTATTTTTTCTTGAGTACGAGTCACCAGAACCAAGGAGGGTGTTTTCGATTAAAGGAGAGTTTCGCACAAGCTGTTTTCTTACCGTATATAAAGACACGTATCCATGCCGAGCATTCCATACCAAATTAGCCGATTTACTGTCGGGGTGGATCAACCGCTAGAACTCTTATTCAATCGCATTTTGGTTTTAGTTTTTGTTTACATCTGTTCTATACATATGACAGGTTAGTCCATGCAGTGTTGTTGCTGCACTCTTCTTGTCCTACGTCTAGAAACATTAAAGAGGAATGTGCACGGAGGTGCGGCCAGGGCTCCTGCGGGAGGTTTGCACATGTGCAGTGTAAACAGGAACTGCGATGATGGAGTGTTCCAGCAGAGGTGCTAGATAACTCGTGATGTAAATAATGAGATCCAGAACAGTTGAGAATTAAACAGCAGTCACCCTTCCCTTTTCAAAGGGAAGGATACGGCCTTATCCTCTTTATTTGTCCTAGTTCTACGTGGGCTGATGTTAGACCCCTCCTACGCTTTTCTTAAAGGACCACTTTTCAACCTATCTTCATATAATAGGTCCTCACTAATAATCATGATAAAATGGCACGATTCTTTTCTACTCAGTCTGTGTCTCATAGGAGGGCTGTGGGCAGTTTAGAAACCGTCTTCCAGTGACATCATCATTAGGCAGATTATTTTTTAAACAATATTTTTTTACAAAAATGTTTAGATTTTCATTATCGTGAGAACGATGGCTTCCATTTTCGCATTGCAACTTTTCAGAACTAGAAAGCCTGCAGTTTTTATTAGCTTGTATTCCCCATCGATGATGTCACTGGAAGACGGTTTCTGAACTGCCCACAGCCCTCCTATGAGACACAGACCGAGTGGAAAAAAATTGTGCCATTATTTTCAAGATTATTAGTGAGGACCTATTATATGAAGATAGGTTGAAAAGTGGTGAAGTGGTCCTTTAAAGGACCATGCAGCGACCTATATAAATATGAAATATCTAAATACTGAATTAAGCAACTTAAAAATTGTCCGGGGTTCTCAAAAAAGCCGAAGTAGATGATAAAATGACCCCAAATATGTTTGAAAGTGAACTATCCCTTTAACAGTTTCATTATAGAGGGTATGGGCATGCATAAAGTGAGTGGCAAATCAAGTGACAAATCGAGTGGCAAAGTGAGTGGCAAAGTGAGTTTAACGTTGTTCAACGTTTAATGCAACCAGATAGGACTTTTCAGTTTGGATGTATGAGCTGTCAAGGCCAGAAAGTCGTTTTTTTTACCATTCAGTAGGCGTTCCCTACTGTACTTCCGGGAATGATGATGATGTCATGCGCATACCCTCTATATTTATTGTAATGCAACGTTAACAATGTATCCTTATACAATAGTAAATGATTCACCTATGGTCTTGAGTGAATTTAAACTGTTGGCTCTTTTTGAAGGAGAAACGGACTTCTAAAGGAAGATCAAGTGGACCTTCAGACTGCACGCAGGAAGGAATGCCAGCTGCAAATGCTGCCCACCTGGAGGAAGAGAAAACTTAAGTAAATCGAACAGACAAACTTGAAGCTTTATGTAGTCTTGTTTTCTTTTCCAGAACACCCCAGTTTGACATGCGTAGCCAGACCACAGAAAGCTATTTGATACGTCTGTTTTTGAGTGGTGCAACCACTCCATTACACAGCTATGTGTGTCCCTGGGTCTGTCCCTCAGTCTGTCTGTCTGTCTGTCTGTCATTCTGTCTGTATGTCTGTCTGTCTGTCTGAGCACGAAAATAGCTTGGTTGGTTTTCACCATTTCTCAACCGTTTCGGACGTGAGGCGGCTTGCCGGAAACGGCCCGGCCTGGCCCCCTGGGCGCATTCCTGGGGTCTGGATGTTTCAGGGACCCCCACACGGTAACTCTGTCATCTCTAAACCATTTTGGACACGGCGGCTTACAGACATGTAAGGCCCATTTGGTTCCATTTGTACAGTCTCTGAATTACAGACCTGTAAGGGTCCATTTGGTTCCATTTGTACAGTCTCTGAATTACAGACCTGTAAGGGTCCATTTGGTTCCATTTGTTTAGTCTCTGAGTTACAGACCCGTAAAGGTCAATTTGGACCCCTGGAGGTCCACATACCATTATGAGTATTGATAATCAGTATGTATGTTACATAAGATCAGACTCACTGGTAGTCCTTGTTTCTCTGATTCCGTTCATCTTCTCTGGAGACTTCGTTCTCAAGGCATGTCAAAGCTGAAAGAAACAAAAAAGGGATAACAGAGTTAGTGTTGATAACATGTAGTTTTAGAACCTTATTTAATTTTATTGAAGCTAGAATTTCCCTCTGTTCTGGGAAATGACTGCACAAAATGATATAGCAATTCACAACTTGTTAGTATTATTGTATATATTGCAATATCAATGGGCCTCATTTATCAATGGAGTGTTCTGCCTTAAATCTTTGCTTAGGAATGACCGTACACTCCACATGATATTTAGCAAGTGAACCTATACAGCCAATCCTAGCTTACAGTCAATTGGGTCGGTGCTTTGATAAATGTCACGGCTGAAACTTAATTATTTATGTGCTGCTAGCTGGTAGCATAAATGTAGTTAACCTGTGCCAGCGCGTGCATTCACTTTAAGAGGATACATTTCCTCCCCGCTGTAGCCCCCTGCACACACTCACTGTAACCACTGGCTATCATTAGCATTAGGGCACACTGTTTACCTTTCGCCATAAACGTTTACATGTCTGTAGCGATGCGAGACAAAGTCACAGATGACATCCAAGCTTTGGATGGATGACGATCACCAGGAACTTTGATAATCCTGCTTTGAACCGAGGTAAATGGAAAGGAGTTGTAAGTTCCCATAGATGGTGGTGACGGTCCGGAGGCGTTCATAGTAACTGGACCAATGTTAAAAGCTGCTCTGGGGCTCAACCACTCCATATAGAGGGTATGCACATGCATAAAGTGAATGGAAAAATCACTATATTACAATATATTATATGCTACAACGTTTCAGCCACAGTTGGCCTTCCTCCTGGTGAATCAATATTATATTTATTTCATTATATATATTTAATAAATACCCTTATTTGCGGTTGTAAAGGAGACCAGGAGACTGGATGGCTTGGTTCCAGGCTTCAATTTAAAAAAAAAAATGTTGAATCGTATCATCTACTCAGGCTTTTGTGAACACCTCAGACAATCAAATCAGTTGCTTGATTCAGTATTTAGATATTGATATTAATTTTAGCTGCCCCACCCCCTATACAAACCCACTGTAACTTCAAACTCCATTTTAACCACGATAGATTAATCAAAAACACCCGTCCTTGGTGATTAATACTGCCCTCCTGCTTTGTGAGGGGGGCCATTTTTTGTCTTTTTTCATTGTTGTTATTTTTTTCTGAAAATTACAAATAGACCTACATTTAAAAATCAAGCGACTTAAAAACTGTCCGGGGTGTTAAGCCTGAGTAGACAATAAAATGACCCAAACATTTTTATTTTTTTATATATAATTTTTTATCCCACGATTTTGTAACCCATTTTTCACCCCTGTGTCAATTATCTAATGTGATCCTGGGCTCTACACACCCTCCGCCAACCTAGTCCCCATATATGGGGGACATGGGGAGAGCAACGGACTTGAACTCATGCTTCCTTCATGCCATGAGTGTCCAAGTTGCTCCTTTACACCTGCCAGGGGGAGTTTCCCTGGTTGGACGTAGCGCGTGGAAGGAACACGACCTGACATAAATAATATAAATCCCCTTGAGATTTTTGTGTGGCAATCACAAAATTGCCACCACATATACCACGTATATCTATTCTACGTCCGAGCATAGACATGGTAACGCCCCTCCTGCCTCTGATTGGCCTACCGACACCATTACCAGAGTTTCCTCCGAGGTGGATAGCTATATGCTGGATAGTCTGATGCGAGGTTCAGGGCCGTTCAGAGAGCACTAGGGGGGCAGGGGCTCAAACTCCAAAAAAGGGCACATGTGTGGGCGCGCGTAGCGCGCGCCGATTTTTGGGGGTGGTCTTTTTGTGGAGTCCTTCCCTTGTGCCATTTCATGTCATTGGACAGTAAAATAAGAAATATGTTGTCATTAGTCTGAAACTAAAACTGACTGATGGCAGATTAAAAGATAATTCATTATGATAGTGGCATTTATCATTACTAGTTTATTTATCATTATTAGTCAAATGTTCGTCTTGAAGGGCCAATGGCACTTATTGGCCCCCCACACAAGCCCTTATTGGTCCCCCACACAAGCCCTTATTTGCCCCCCACACAAGCCATGCAGCAAAAAGCAGAGTGGCAAAAAACTTGCCAATATTGTATAAGACTGTAGGAGTGGTCTGCTCCTGTCTTGCCCATGGTTTGTGTGTGTGTGTGTGTGTGTGTGTGTGTGTGTGTGTGTGTGTGTGTGTGTGTGTGTGTGTGCGCGCGTGCGTGTTACTATATCTGCTGCATGTATAGGCTTACTATTTAAACCTGTGACGTGACAATACAGTTCAAGTTGAAGTTAAACAAATAATACATCATTTTCACAACAGTAGCCCCCACTAACCTTTCCCCTCTCTGAACTTGTGTGTCTGTCCACTGGCAATCCATTGGTAGATGGGGAAGTGGTAAACAATTCCTTCTGGAGATGTGATTTCAATCTTGTTGGGGAACCAGTCAACTCGCTCTTTGAAGATCTTCTTCTCCAGCTCTATCTCCAGCAGCACACCAAGGCTCACATGATGTTCCACTGAGAAGATAGAGGTCTAAAAACATTTTTTTTTGTAGTGGCCAACTCCCTGTTGATTCTCCCTTGCTTAATTCAGACAGAAGTCAGACTTACCGTGCCTTGGGAGAAGTCGAAACGTTGAGAATGGTGGAGTTGGGTGTGCTTGCTCTCACCCTGACTTCCATTTATCTTTATCAAAACATTGTCATTGGTGTCCGGCGTCACTACATCACTGTCGTCGAGCACAGAGTGCCTACCAGTGGTCACTTTCACTTTGTATGTCACCTGCATGTTCAATCTGGGAAGCAGAAGGAAAGTGTTAAAGACCTATTTAATGTCACTCTAATTATATCAGACAGTAAAAGAAAACAGGACTCTCCGGGGCCGACACCTCGGCCGCTGCCCTCTCCACCTGGACCCTGGTCTGCCCTCTCCACCTGGACCCCGGTCTACCCTCGGCAGCCCGGTGTGCCAGGATTTTCACTGTATTCTACTTTGTCTCAAAATAGCTGTGCTGTCTCTCTCTCTCTCTCTCTGAGATATATATATATATATATATATATATATATATATATATATATATACTAACTCACTCGGAGCAGCCCTTGCCTAGAGAAATACGGCTGACACTCAAACAGAGCCCCCCGCATTCATACCACAAGTCCATGCAGTGTGCATAGACTATCGATGCGGGCTGGCCTGCGTAGACAACTCTCTACCTCCCACACATCCGCTCATCCCGAACTTGCTTGTACGAAGCGTCAGGAGTTGAGCGGATAAAAGGTACTGTAGAAATAGACACATGCTACTCGCGGCTAAACCGATGGCTCTAGCGAGGCAAAAGAAAGATTCATAGCCGCTTCTGAACTCGTGGGTCAGAGCAATGCATGGACCCCTGTCCCCCGTCGCCTATCTCTCCTCGGGGAAAGAGGAGCTGGCAGGCTGTCATTTAGAAATAAGCTGTTAAACTTCCACTTACCCCATAAATTGACAGGAAAAACACAGACAGCTGACATATTCTTGGCTAATCAACGATGGGATTTTACGATGATTTTACGATGGGAGGCCATCGTAAAGTATGTGGAAGGATACACAAAAGGTTTTTTCAAAGATAGTGGAAAGATAGAAGGCATGTGGAAACAAAGTTATCACTTTGCAAAAGTAATGAGAGAATCCCTATATACGCTTATCTCAAGGGAGAAAGATATTGTGCAGGAAAACGCCTACCCTGAAAGAGGGGCAATTTTACATTATACTTACAGATGCAGGCATGTACAGAGGGGGTCTTTTTGCCGTTTTGCCTCAAAGTATTTTTCAGAATGGACAAAATTATTACAATTTTTCAATACAGAATGAGATCATATTGACATCGGTAATATCGGTTATCGGCCATAACAGCAATTCATTATATCGGATATCGCCCAAAATGTCTCATCGGCACATCCCTATATACTGTATACTTTTGAGGGGCGCTAGCCCCTCCTATATTCAGGTTTAAGGTTTGTTTTTAGTTCAATGTTTGTTTTAAAAACGCCACTGACAATGAAGGGAAAATTTACATCATCTTCTCCCTAACACAAACATTAAATGCCATTAACAATAAAGACAATTTAATGTTTGTTTTGTCACCGTTTGTTTTACATCACCATTACATCACCTAATCATAGCAACATGAGTTAGACTTTAATATATTAGCACCCCTCACTTCACACAGGTGTGATTTTTATGTTTACAAGGACATGGGCCAAGATTTTGCGACCGGAGGTCACAGTTTACTATGAAAACCTGAAAAACCTGTCCGTTCCTTGGTCATGCCAATATGGTTGCCAATCCATCACACCTCGTGACACCATGGAGACACTTAGATCTCCATCTCCTGTCAGTTAGTCACGCCTCTATATATGGTCACGCCTCTTGACATCACACCTCCATATATGGTCACGCCTTGTGACATCACGCCTCCATATAGTCATGCCACATGACAGCACGCCTCCATATATGGTCACACCTTGTGACATCACACCTCGTGACACGTCACACTACCCTATATAGCCATCTCCATATTTGAAGATCACAACACTGACCTCATCTAACCCTGGATAACCAACCATATAGAAGACTGGATCATCATCACCTAGATCTGCATATATGGAGCCGGCCAGCAACTCAACATCTGACCTCAAACTCTAACCCTTAGATTAATGGAGGTGACATGTTCTGACATTCCATATGTTGATCCTTCCCCACCGAGCTTCCTGTTCTGACATTCCATATGTTGATCTGACCATGCACCCGTGCGAAAGCGCCAGCGCTCGCCCAGCAGTCTGCCGGCTGCCATTACCCAGGTGGATGCGTGAATGCTTCTCGTCCTCAGGATGTCTTACTGGTTATAGAACATAGGCCTACTAGTTGGTTATTTCTGATGTGAAATGGCATAAGGTATGCCCACAAAAAGACCACCGCAAAATCGGTGCACGTTACACACGCACACATGTGCCCTTTTCTAGGGTTTGGGCACCTACCCACTCAGTGCTCTATGCCCCTAAAGCAACCAGGATGCCAATATTTGGTTCTACTGTGAATCAGCAACCTTTTATATAAGGCGTAATTATAGGTGGAAATAGCTAAATGTGGACTTTTTGGAAAAATATTCTCATGTAATACTGGTACTACTCTTCTATCAGGGGTAGAACAAATATATTCCATAACTTTGACTTTTTTTCATTTCATGAAAAAGGTTTAATGAAATGGATGGTCAGAAGTTTTACTTTCACTCAAAAGTCATGAAATGTATCCATGAGATTTGCAAATAAAAATGCAGAAAAGTCCCCTGCTCCATTGTCCAGTTTGGATTTACATCATATTTGCACATTTAGGACCCCAAGATGGAGGGCCCTCTGTTAGTATTGCCGGGAGGAGCACGGGAGAAGCGCGACACTACAAACAAACTTCTCAACTGCTACTCTAAACTTTGAATTGAGATTTAAAGTAATATAACGCTACGACAATGCCGCCTAAGAAGAACCTCTCTGCAGAGGATGGCGAGGAAATTAAAACTACATTGGAGTTTTTGGCGGAGGAGATCTCTACCATCAAACAACAGCAGCAAACCATCCTAGACTTGGTGCGGGAGGTAAAGCTGCTAAAGCAATAGAACGTGGAGAAGGACCAGAGAATGGACTACCTGGAGAACCGAATCTCGGATCTTGAACAATACACCAGGATGAACGACGTTATTGTCACCGGGATCAAAATCCAACCGAGGTCCTATGCCGCGGCGGTGGCGGCTGCTAACGGGGGAGAGCCCAGCGAACAGGATACTATCTCGGTGGAGCAACAGGTAGCAGCGTTCTTTCACGAACAAGGGATCGACATGGATTGCAACGACATTGAAGCCTGTCACACGCTTCCAAGGAAAAACGACAAGGGGAAAACCACAGCAACAACAGCCATCATCATGAGATTTGTCAATCGTAAACGAAAAATTGCACTAATGAAACAAAGAAAGAAGCTGATGGGATCCGACGTTTTCCTCAATGAACATCTCACCAAACACAACGCGGACATCGCCAAGAAAGCCCGTTACATGAAGAAACAGAAGAAGATACAAGCTACGTGGACCACAAACTGCAAAGTATTCATCAAACTGAACGGAGAAGCGGAGGAGGCAAAGGTGCTATGCATACGCAGCATGGAGCAGCTGGAAGGGTTGTAGTGGTTTCATGGTCGAGCAAGGTAATCTAAACACACCAAACGTGACTTAAAAACCTTCAACCATGACACACACTCATTCAACTAACACAAGAGACAATGCACAATTAACGCAAATGATTATGGACCATGACACACTGGAACTTAAAACATGTGAATACACTGACCATAAGCAAAGACATAGAAAATGACATAGACCCGGACAATCATTTATTTTCCAACATCAATGACAATTGCTACTATTACACTGATGAACAATACAACCAGTCAATCAAGGCTGATGGACAGCTATCAATAATCCACTTCAATAGCAGAAGCATGTATGCTAACTTCACAAAAATCAAGCAATACTTAAGTCACTTTATACAACCGTTTAATATAATTACCATATCAGAAACGTGGATTGATTATGATAAAGGTGTGGAGTTCGAGTTGGCGGGTTATGAATTAAATTATATAAATATAAATATTAAAGGTGGAGGAGGGGTAGCTGTGTATGTGGACAGTAACTTGAACTACAAGGTTGTAGAAAATATGACAACTGTGATTGATAACTTAACAGTCAAAATAACTGTAGAAAATTATAAAAAATTATGAATTAGTTGTATTTATAGAGCACCAGATACTAGTATTGAGGTTTTTAAGGACTGGATAGAAGAGATGTATACATTAAATAATCAAAAAGTACTATTTATATCTGGTGATACTAATATTGATCTTTTGAAATCAAACAATCATAGCATGACTGAGGAATGTATTAATACCATGTACAGTTTAGGTTTACATCCAAACATTACCAGACCCAGCAGGATCACGCCCCATAGTGCTACATTAATAGATAATGATATAGATAACAAAACAATGAGTGGACTATTAATTAATGATATAAGTGATCATCTACCTGTTTTTACCGTCTATGACTGTAATTTCAAAATAAATAGGTCAGACTGCAAACTCCAATTTAGAAGAGTAAGAACGGATGATGCCATCAATGCACTTAAAGGAGCATTCAGTGATTTGGGTGATTTGGAAAACCACCCAGTCCGCCCCGGTAACAAAATGTGCACATGCACGCTCTACAGTGGGGGGACGTGCAACAGGCCAACAGCATGTGCACCAAGGCCCGCCCCCAGTCGATCATGATTGGAGGAAGGCCCCTCTCAAAACTGAAACTAGGGTTTTTTGACCCCAGGGGCTCACTGGGGACAGGGAGGAACTCCTTATATGGTCAGCACACTCTATAGTAGGGAGGATTATTCAGAAAAAAAGAAAATATATAAATTTGAATTAAGTAAAATCACTGAATATACCTTTAAGAATGATTTAAATGCACAAGATTGGGAATCTATATATACAGAAAATGATATTGATAGTGCATATGATAACTTCTTAAAGATATTCAATGTATTATTTGATAAAAATTGTCCACTTAAACAGTATAACAGAAAACAAAATTATATAGACCAACCGTTTACTAAAGGACTACAAAATGCATGCAAAAAGAAAAACACTTTGTATAGAGAATTTATTAAAAGAAGAACTAAAGAGGCAGAAGATAAATATAAAAAAATGTAAAAAATAAGTTAACAAATATTATAAGGATATGCAGGAAAGATTATTATAGCAAACTATTAGATAACAATAAAAATAATATTAAAGGAATATGGAATATACTAAATAGTATTATTAGAAATGACTCTGGGAATGTAAATTATCCGCAATATTTTTCTGATAAGGGCACTACAAATTATAATATGGAGGAGGTAGTTAATAGTTTTAATAATTTCTTTGTAAATGTAGGACCAAAATTGGCTGAAAATATTTCTGATCCTGTGACATCTGAGGAATACACCGATAATATCATAGAAAGGAATCCCTGTTCAATGTTTCTTACAGCAATAGAGGAGAGAGAAATCATAGACATTGTTGATAACTGTAGTAATAAAATGTCCACTGACTGTAATGATATAGATATGAAACTAGTAAAGAAGATAGTTCGAGGGATTTCTAAACATTTTGTACCTTTGATAATTAGTGTGCATTGAAAACAGGTGTAGCTTATATTGGTGGATGGTGATTATAGGCCATATTGTGAGGTCCCTTTTCGTTCAGTTTCGTTCCCGCGTCATATGGGCACTACACATTCAATGCATTTTTCCATAGATAATACCCTTCTGGACTTTGGGTTAAAAGTTCTACTCATAATCCTGCAGTATTTTGTCACAAGCCAGAAATGTATATAACCAAAAAACATCTTGTGCTGCTGTTTTTGCTTGTAAAATGTGTTATATTGATTTTGGCAACACAAAATATTTCTCAAATGTCATAAATACATAATACCTAACATCTGAAACAAGTACTGGTGCCTTAGTTTACTCAATCTAGATCATGAAATGTAGCAAATTTGGTTAAGAAAATGCTTCAACTTAAGTGATTGGCACCCACATGAAGCATACACATAGTACATTTAGCCAAAAGCTTATATTTCATACATAAAAATTGTCACAACCTACTGTGTAATGAAAGGTAGAAAAGAAAAGAAGCACACTTCGGCCCACGAAGGCTACAAATCTATCAAATTGTTACCACGCCCCCCTAAATTGAATAATGCAAAAAATGGACAGGACTAAAGACAAATGCAATAAAGGTCAGAATTATTACAACATATGGTATGAAAAATGTATTCAAGTATCACAAAGTGTCACAGCATCTGACATTAATGTACATCTGGCGACCTTTGGGGTCACCATCGCGGCCAAATCCAATATGGCTGTAACATTTGAACCAGATGAGCTACACGTGCAAACTTTGTGTCTGTCATGTTTTTGGACCATTACAAACGCGTTGGAATGCTTATCATTATGATGTGTCTGGAACCATATGGCTATGTGAAAACGAGTGAACTTTTGACTCTGATGTATGATTACGTCTATCTAGAACACTCTCTGTACGTGCATACACACGTCCATCTAGTATCTCGGAAATTGTCCAACCGACCAACTATAGTATAGTATAGTATAGTATAGTATAGTATAGTATAGTATAGTATAGTATAGTATAGTATAGTATAGTATAGTATAGTATAGTATAGCTCTAATGCCTTCATTAGAGCTATGGGACTGTTGTCTTCCTGCGCTCACATGAAATGCAGACCAGCCTCTCCTCTGTTGCGGAAATATAAATACGTTTTTACCTATACTCACCAGTACAAAGGCGGCTTGTGTTATTAGAAAGCCTACTTTCCACTCTGAGCTCCCCACCACATGTATAAAATGCATTTTTTTTGGCCAGAACGGGATTTTTTTTTCACCAGAAGGAAAAATCTTGTCTATGACATTATCTCTTGCCAATATCGGCAGAGGCTGCAGTGGAGTAACTAAAAGTATTTTTTTACTGGTGGGAAAAAAAATCCCTTTCTGGCCAAAAAGTGCGTTTTATACGTGTGATGGGGGGCTGATCCAAACGATATGCCTCCAGTGTTGTACCCGAACGCGTTCAAATAACGATAGTTCAAGAACGCGTTCTCATTTGGGCTGAACGTGAACTGAACTTACTGTATTTCTGCCTGATGAACGTCATTGTGAACAAGTTCATTTCTGGCGTGTGTGAACGTCACTTTCTCTCGTTCAACTTCGTTCAAGAGTGGGGGGGGAGTGGGGGTTACAGACGTTTGTATCCTGCCACAACGTTATGCTGCTTTCACACGGGCAGATGCAAAGCTACACTAGTACACCTAGTCACAGAACAGTGTCGTCGTTAAGCAGCAGGAGGATCCCACTGGCAGCACCTGTCCGTTTATCATTAGCACAACCACGAACGTCCAACACATATACAATGAATTACTCACCTACCTGTAATGCTGCCTGCAGGTTCCATGTTTAATTCCAGTGGTGTGTAACCTACATTGTCTAAGTGACAGTTTTCATATTGTAAATATGATTGCTAACTGGGACTAGTACTTTGACAGCTCATCCATACACTGACACCAACCATGTGTAAAGCTGTGAATCCGTTGTGATTTGCTCTCGTTCACTGCAATGCAATTTGCGGCATTTTCAAAACAATATTGAGCAGAGTAGCGATTATCAAACGTATTTGCAATGCCATACGTTGAAAGATCTGTTGCCCGTGGACAAGGCACGCTACCTCCGCAAGTTAGATAGCATCGGCATAGATGTTTATCCGTATGTGATTAAGGATTGGACCAAGTTGCATTGGCAGCCATAGAAAATTCTTACCCCAGGCTAAACCGGATGTGACGTTATGGTTTGGTGGCATAGATCTAAGATCTAAGAATCTCTCGGGCAGACTGCAGTAGCCTGTGTGAGACTGCAGGGTTGTCTGTTCGGAGGTGCTGATACATCACGGACGCTCCCCAGGGCTCAGTGCTGTCACCTTTCCTGCTCACCCTATAAACATCTGACATCCGCTTCAACTACAAGATGTCACCTGCAGAATTTTTCAGATGACATTGCAGTGGTCAGCTGCATCGCTCCATCTCAGGTCACAACACTGTTGAGCACGCATGGTTAAGGAGGTTACCATGCATACGGCAAACCACCTCTGGCTCAATGCTAGCGAGACCAAGGAGATGGTGGTGGACTATATGACACGACCAAGAGGGTAAAATACTGCAGGATATTATGAGTAGAACTTTTAACCCAAAGTTCAGAAGGGTATTATCTATGAAAAAATGCATTGAATGAGTAGTGCCCATGACGCGGGCACGAAATTCATTTGCTAGGCACTTTTTCTGGGGTCCCAACACGGCCTATTAGAGAGCTGCTTTGATCAGTGTGACAGAGAGGCAGTCAGTGTTCTTACCGTCGTCGACATCATCTCACTTGTAAACTTGTGGGACTTTATTTTTGTGTTTTTGAGAATTAAACCTTCATGTACATTTTTTACAGACGTCTGGAGTGAATTATTTTAATACAAGAAGAGATTTGTTTTTGGGAAATATTACAGTGAGTGAACGAGTAAGACACATGCTTCTAGTGGACAATTTAAACCTCTACACTGGCTTCCATTCCAATTAGCGTCTGCCCGTGTTTAATGGTCAGGGTTTCACTTTCCACAGCAGGCAGACATGTCAAAACTATGCACTTCCCAAAACTCAGAGACATGCCACCTAACCACCCATGTTGTTAAAACCCACCTCTTATATTGCTTTCCCCAGCTATCTAATTCCACTGTTTCAATTTATTGTATTCCTCAGTCTTAGTTTTTCCCTAATAAAGTTGTTTTTATCTGTTTTCTCGTGTTCCCCCTGTAAAGCATCTTTAGGTACTCAGAGAAGCATTATATACATTTGAGATATTATTATCACTATAATAATAATAATAACTAGAAAAAGTGCCCTTCTGGGCACAGGTCTCCACCAGGAGGATAGGAGTGTGTGTGTGATGTTTGGCAAAATGTTTAGGAGCAATATAAACGTGTGTGTGACACGGCTTGGCCTGTTGCGCCACCATGAGGCTGATTTGAAAACTGTCAAGTGGCATTTCTTCCAAAGCCTAGTGGGAATATGCATGCACAGTTTCACCACAATCGGATGCTGCGTTGAGTAGTTGTGGCGATTTGTACAAAACGGGTACAAAGCGGGCTACTCCTGAAAAGTTTAGAAGACAATCGTAGCCAATGAGGGTGGATTATGAGAAATCAAACAAACCTGTCTTGATCACATGACTATGAAGAGCATGTGTACCGATTTGCGTGAAATTTAGATACAATCTGAAGGAGTAATATTAGAAAATGTGTTTTACATATGTCGGCCTCCTGGTGGCGTTATAAAGAGCAGATGTGAACAATTCCAGGCAAAGGTTTTTCCTTGGCCTCTAGGGAGTTATCCACAGAGGCATACAAAGTTATCCACAGATCCGTGCAGTTAGAGGTGAAAACACTTTTCGGACAGTTTTAGCGCCACCATGAGGCTGAGTTGAAAATGTTCATGTGGCATTTCTTCCTCTGCCTAGTGGGAATGTGCGTGCACAATTTCACGGAAATCACATGTGTTCATGATTTGCAGCATTTTGTTTGAAACTGAGCACTCCTGCGAACTTTGGAAGCCAATCTTAGCCAATCAGGATGGAGTCTGAGAAATCTGAAAGACCCGTTTTGTTGAATGGTTCTAGAGAGACTGTGTACCAATTTGCGTGATGTTTGGACAAAATCTGTAGGTGTAGTGTCCAAAAACTTGTTTTGCACAAAGCGGCCTCCTGGTGGCGCTATAACAGGCCGTTCTGGAAATTTTGGGGCAGAGGTTCATCGTTGGCATCCAGGGAGTGTGTGTGCAAAATGTGGCATCGACCGGGTTAACGGTGCCGGAGATTAGCTGTTCACAGACGGACGGACGGACGGACACACGGACACACGGACACACACACGGACGGACGGACGGAGTGCAAAACATACTCTCTCCCCATGCCTTCGGCCTGGTGGAGACAATAATAATGATTATTATTATTATTATTATTATTGTGATTATTATTATTATTATTATTAATACACATGCCTACCGGCATGTGCACTGAAGCCTCTCCAACTGATCCAAAATGCCGCAGCTCGCTTGGTCTTCAACCAGCCAAAATTCTCACATGTCTCCCCCCTGCTCCGCTCCCTGCACTGGCTCCCGGTCGCTGCCCGCACAGAATACAAAACTCTGATGTTGGCATTTAAAGCAACCAAAGGTATGGCTCCCCCATATCTTGCCAGCATGATTGAACCCTACAAACCCTCCCGCGCACTCAGATCAGCCAACGCAGGGAAGCTGGAAGTACCCTCACTAAAAACGCCGGGACAACGCTCCACACGTCCCAAACTCTTCTCCCTTCTGGCCCCAAAAAGTTGCAATCAGAACTGCAGCATCACTCCCGATCTTCCGCCGTAGTCTGAAAACCCACCTTTTCAGACTCCATCATGGCCCATAGCACTTACCCTACCCCCCTTAGACAGCACTTCTTAGACTTATATAGCATTTGAAACAGACTTATAGCATGTCATGTAGACAGCACAATAAGTGCATTGTATGTAGTCATAGCACTTCATAGTATATATGTACAGCATAGTATAGCATATATGTATAGTTTATATGTATAGTGTCATTATATAGATATGTTCTAGTTATAGTTTATATGTATAGTGTCATTATATAGATATGTTCTAGTCACGTTCTTAGCTTACGCATGTTTCGCGATAAATGCATTTTACATATGTGATGTATTCCCATGCTTTTTGTTCTTGCTTAATGTAAATCGCTCTGGATTAAGAGCGTCTGCTAAATGCCTAAATTGTAAATTGTAAATTGTAAATTGTAATTATTTGTTTTATTGCTTATGCTATAGTCACTGATTCACTCGTATCCAAATCGATTTGAAAAAAGGGCTTCTCACTGTCCTCAGGTCAAATATTGATATGCGATTAAAATGTGATTAATTGAGATTAATTAAACACAAAGCCTCCAATTAATTAGATAACGTTTTTTAATCAAGTCCCAACTTATTCTTTATAGATCTATCTTCAAATTAAAAATCAAAAAAGATTGAATGTGTCAGATTGCACCGTATTGTATCGAATCGAATCACATCGCATCAAATTCCACGAAATTCCACAAAATCTAAATCGTATCGAATTGCACTGAATCAAATCGTTCTGTATATAAAATGTATCGTCTCCGAATCGTTCCATAAGCTACTGATTGATGATCATTCATTAAAAATGGCACACAAAAAGCTGTGTATTCTAATCTACAGCATGTACTTAAGCCATACTGCATTTAGGCCGTACAGGCCTATAGAATACAATAACACTATCTGTCATTCCTGATGCTTTGAGGGATTGTCCAGTGATTCAGGGGAGATATTTGACTTTTAGGCCATCACTCTGAGGTTGTGAGCCACACTGCTACACTAGGAGCACTACATTACTGTGTTTTACAGCATTTTACAGTATTAATAGATCAGCATTAGAAGTGACTCAGAAACAAATACTTGATATTTCTGCGTTTAACTTACTTGTTAGGCTTAAGAGCCTATAAAACCCTGCTGATTCACAATACAATATTATTTTAACATATTTTTCTGGTTGCTTTGGGTTGTAGGGTTCCTAGACACTGGGGACATGTCTGCACCTTTTTGGTGCAGAGAGTTTATTGAATAATTGCATGCCTTTCGCAGTCAAAGTAAATAGGTTGATGGTTGACACTGTGGTTAGATGCTTTCTTGCTAATTCTTCCTCTAATAAGGCTTTATTTTAAAGGCTGCTGATTCACAATAGAACCGTTACCAACTATTGGCATTTAGGTTGCTTTAGGATGTACCTGTTGACCATCTGTGCAAGTATGACATAAAAATCACACCTGTGTGAAGTGAGTGGTGCAACTCCGTGTGGGGGTCCCCGGGGGGAGTCCCAGACCCACAGGAACACACCCAGGGTGCCGGCCCGATTCCGGCGAGCCGCCCCACGTCCGAAACGGTTGAGAAATGACAGAGTTACCGTGTGTACCCTGTACTGTACTGTACTGTCACTGTACTGTACTGGCACACCCGAAATCACCATATATACAGTTAAAGGGGAATTTCTCCCTAAACCTTTTTTTACAAAAGTAAGTTGATAATTATGTATATTGACCAAAAAATAAATATATAGGGGAGCTGAAGCAGCAGAAGGAGCTGGAGCTGCTGCTGGAGGGGTCTAACGCTAGAACTCCTATTCAATCGCGCAATTGGTTTTTGTTTTGTTCTGTTCTAGATGATGTGACAGCAACACTCCATGCATTGTTGACACTGCACTCTTCCTGGTCTACGTGAGCTGACGTTTGACCCCTCCAGGAGCAGCTCCAGCTCCTTCTGCTGCTTCAGCTCCCCTATCTAGCTTTTTTTTTTTTTTGTCAATATACATAATTATCAACTTACTTTTGTAAAAAAAGGTTTAGGGAGAAATTCCCCTTTAATATGTGCGTGTGTGTTTGTCTGTGTGTTAGGTTGCGCACAGGTGGTGAAAAACAATCTTGCTGTTTTCGTGCTCAGACCAAAACACATAGCTCCATAAGGGAGTGGTTGCACCACTCAAAAACAACCAGTAGGTAGAAAATGAGTGAGGATTGACTCGGGGGTAGACGTTCTTTGGGATTACATTCTCATGAGTTTTGCAGTAAAAGTAAAACCTCTGACTATCCATTTCACGAAGAGTATAAATACAGGTCCATCCCAACAAATTAGAATAATCTGAAAAAGTTAATTATTTGCCATAATGTAATAATAAAATAAATAAATAATATATTTTAGATTAATTACACAACAACTGAAATAATTAAAGCCTTTTATTGTTTTAATATTGATGATAATGGCGTACAGCTCATGAAAATCAAAAATTAGAATATTTTACGAGGCCACTAAAAAAACGTTTTTTTTAAATGACAAATGTCGACCATCTGAAAAGTATATTAATGTATGAAGGTAATACTTGTTCTGGGCTACTTTTGAACAAATGATTTCATCAATGGGGCGTGGCATGGAGGTGATCAGCCTGTGGCACTGTTGAGTGTTATGGAAGCCCAGGTTTGCTTTGATAACAGTTGTAAATTAATTTATATTGTTCAGTCGTATGTCTCACACCTTCATCTTGACAACCTAGATTCTCTGTGAGGTTCAGGTCAGGCCAGTTGGCTGGTCAGTTAAGTACAGTAATACCATGGTCAGTACACCAGTTGCTAGTAGTTTTGGCTATGTGGGCAGGTGCCAAATCGAGCTGGAAAAGAAAATTAGCTCCATGAAGCTTGTCAATGTGAGGCACACAGTGCTGTAAAATATCATAATAGATGGTTGTGTTGTGACTCTGGACATGACAAAACACCGTGATGATTTAGGCCATGTTATCTGCTGGTGTTGATCCACTGACAGTGAAAATGTAATAATGGTTTCAACACAGCCATCTTTTTAGAGTGCATTGTGCTTCAGTATGTTGACAAGCTTCATGGAGATGCTAATTTTCCTTTCCAGCTCGATTTGGCACCTGCCCACAGTGCCAAAACTACTAGTAGTAACTGGTGTACTGACCATGGTATTACTGTGCTTAACTGACCAGCCAACTGGCCTGACCTGAACCCCACAGAGAATCTTGGTTGTATTGTCAAGAGGAAGGTGTGAGTCCTCAACATCCTCCATGCCACGCCCCATTGATTCAATAATTTGTTCAAAAGTAGCCCAGACCAAGTATTAACTGCATACATTAATATACTTTTAAGATGCTCGACATTTCTCCTTTAAAAAAATGTTTTTAGTGGTCTCGTAAAATATTCTAATTCATGGAGATGGGATTTTCTGATTTCCATGAGCTGTACGCCATAATCATCAATATTAAAACAATAAAAGGCTTGAATTATTTCAGTTGTTGTGTAATGCATCTAAAATATATAAATGTTTATTTATTTTTATTACATTTTGGCAAATAATGAACTTTTTCAGATTATTCAAATTTGTTGGGATGGACCTGTATATGAAGGAAAAAAACAATGTCACATTGTATTCTACCCCTGATAAAGAGTAGGACATGAATATTGCTCAGAAAAGTAAACTTTGTGCTATTTCCGCCTATTTAAGGCCTTATATAAAAGGCTGCTGATTCACAACATAACCAAATATTGGCATTGTGATTGTTCTGGGATCTAGAGACAAAGATGATGACAGAGGATTTAGTTGGAACTCCCTCTTTTAGGATAGGCGTTTTTTGCATATGTGGTGAGTCAATTCATGGATTAATTTCATGACTTTTGCAGTAAAAGTAAAACTTGGGACAATCCATTTCATGAAGGGGACATAAAGATATGAAAAAACGTTGTCCCGTTTTGTTCTACACCGGGTAGGGGTATCTAAAAAACTAAGCCTCTTTTTGAGGGTTTGTTCCTGCACTAATAGCAGCAGGTGCCCAGCTGCATCTGACAAGACAACATTATGCATTCATACTTGTCCGCGTGTAAAACAGAGGCGTGTGGATTGCCAAGCATGTCCTAGACCTAGAGGTCGTACAGGGTTTTCATTCGGTGATTATATACCTAATAGGCCTACTGGTATCGATTTTGCAAAACCTGAGGGAGCTACACTATTCTCAATGCCTGATGACAGCCTGGAAAATGACGCACCAACATATGCAGCTACTACGCCCACCCCTCCTACACTATAGGTAAAAAGGCTCACTCCGCAACCTCTACCTTATACACTGTGTATAATTGTGATATCACCATTCACCATGGAGGACTCTACTTTTTCAGTGGGAGAATCCAGCTCAAGTGGAGGAGACAAAGCTTGGTGGATACGGACGAAGACGATGAATATGATGATACGGACGAAGACGCTGAATATGATGAGAGGGCATTTTGGGGGTATTATACGGGGGACGCTGAATTTTTTGAGAGGGTAGGCTTATTATACACAAAATCACCCATTCCCCATGACACGCCAACCACCTCACCAGTGCTTTCGACACCATCCCCAGTGAATTTGCCCCTGACTATGGATGAGACTGATGGGGTGATCAGCACAGTCTTTCTAAATATTATGAAAATACGAGTTGCTCAACTACTCGAAAAAGCTATAACTGAGCATATGAAAGAGGATTGCCATGGCTGTCAAATAGATCATACTAGTCAGGCCATACATTCATGTTTACGCCCTACCCCTAGATATTACTTCTACAATCATTTTAAAGATTTAATGGAAAAACTATGGACTGTTGACTTTATACCGGGGGTTATGAATGTATTGAATACTAAAGGGAATGTAGTACCACTGTCAGTGTCAAGAATCCATCGATTATGCACATCTTTTCTGCATGACCTGAAGGATGTACCCGATATATCACAAAATATCAAAGACATAACTAATGGCCCGATGAATGATCCGATTGCATAGTATATATTGGATGAATATATTGATGAATTCAACGTCTTGAATGTATTTGCATTATCTGAATGTATTTTAGATTAAGATATAAGATTGTTTTTATTGTGATGTTATTTTGTTACACTGTATGTATTGTTTCACTTGTTTGTTGTGGACCCCAGGAAGAGTAGCTGCTACTTCGGTGGCTGCTAATCCATGATCATCATGACAATGATACATATGAATAATAGTAATGAATGCTGTGTTCATTATTGAATATGTAATCATAATAAATATGTAATCATAAAAAATGTACATTTTGTTATCATTTTTTACTACATAGGCCTACATGGTGTGCATACATAGAGTAGATGTCTAGATGTAGATAATATATGCCTGGGTTAGGGATTGTACGGTAGTGTACGGATTTGAAATATCTATGTTTTTCAATATTATGGTATAGTACTACATGTACAGTATAGTATATCAGATAAGTAATTTATCATTATACACAGTTTTCTTTCCTTTTTTTTTGCCATGACAATGATCATAATATTTTACCGTTACATGGAATTTGACTAAATACCATTCTGAAACTCATGAAACTAAGAATTGATATATTCTGTAACTATTAATGGTGGTTAATTGTAACATTCAGTTGTTATGCATAGCATATCTGCGTAAACTATATGGTCATGTACATACTTTCTTGTCAAGCAACAATATCATACACTCATATTAGTTTTAAGTGTCTAGAAGAATGTACGAACACCATATAACATATAACCCATAAACATGAGTGTAAACATGAGTCTAAACATGAGTCTAGTTTTACTAGATGGTCCATTACAGAAAATGTAGAGACAGTAGCCTACAGGTTATATATATAATACATAATAATAATAATAATAATTGAAGAGGACAGCTTTTGCCCAAGTAATCCTTTAGCCTAAGTTTATTATCCATATGATTATAATTCAGATGGTTTTTACAGTTACAGCACAACTATTCTCTGACACTTTAACGCTATTCTTAAACTAATTAAGTCAACATAACTAGTACATGTTTATATCTGAACATGCATCAATATTTGTTCATTATTATACATATAGTATTTTGAACAATCTTGAACAATATGTTGTATTATTTCTTACTATGGTGCAAGTTAGCAAGGAACCCCGAGGTAATGCATCAAATCAATACGTTGAAACGATAAACACTATAGGATGTCACTCAGGTCAGGTCGATAAGTACCAGGTATAGATCTAAAGAGTTCCTATAGTTTAGGCTTACACATTTTTTCTAAACTGTAGTTTCGGAATTCTTGGAAAACCATATCGGTACATCAGTATTACATACTTTAGTATGCATAGTGTAGATAACCTGTTATAATGGTCATTGTTACATGTACATACTCCACCATCAGACATGCTGATGTTAATGTGTTTTGTATGCCCCATACAGTTTTTTCTAGGAGGTTATAAAAATATATATATTAGCACGTAGTTGAACCGTTCAAGCATATCTAATTATTATACACATACACAGTACAGAGTATGTTATTTAAAATATATATATATATATATATGCTTGATACTATTACATATATACTAGTATGTTGGGTTGTTGTTGTCAATAGTTATTGTCAACACAAAACAGTGTGTTTTGTGTGCAGACCCTATCTACAGTTTTGGATTGAAAATATACTGTAATATACTGCAAATACATCCTTGTATGCCTATAGCAGCATAGTTTATACCCCTGTAGTCTAGACTATAGTCTATCTAACAATCAAATGTCAATCAATCAAATATCATGCAATCAATCTACCCTATAGTCATCGTTACCTATAACCAACAATATCTACTTAACTTCACCACCATAATGTGTTCACCTAAAATTAAATAGTCCGGTCAATTCGTTTTAAATGAGTTTTATATGATAAATCATATACAGTTACGTTGCCAAGGCAAAGTATTCAGATATTTACATACTTTGTTATTAAGCTGTGTTGAACTAGTATATTGAGCACTTCATTAGTCATAATGATGTGTAGATGTACAGCTATTATTGATTGGTGTTGTACAGTGTTTATGCTGTTGGGTAGTGGTGTGTATTGGTTCTGAATAATATGCAATAGTTGTTTTTGTGTTGTGCATTCGTGTTGATGTTGTGATATGATTATATGATTGTAGTATGGACCTCTATGCTATAATCCATATATATATATTAAGGCTGTCAAAGTTAACGCGTTAATCGTGCGTTAACTCAACGTCCTTTTAACGGCGTTAATTTAATTAACGCGCGATTAACGCACGGTGAAGTTTGACAGAACGGTTGAGAGACGCATGCATCTGAATGCAGGCAGGCAGATTCCAATAGCCCCGCCTCTCTCTCATCCCCCCCCCCACTCTCTCTCTACCATTCCCACACTCAGTCCGGACTCCGGACCGTCAGTACTATAGGGCTGCGCACAGTTGAGCTGTGAGCAGAGGCTGAATGCCTCCGTTCGGCTCGTTATTAATTAATTTGCTTCACAATGTGTTAGATCAGAAGCTCTTTGAAGTGGGCATTGGGCAAAAGCAAAACTCTGGCAGTTTTGGTTGACAAACATAGTTAGTTAGTTGTGGAAGCTTGATGTTAATCATGCTACACAGACCATGCTAATGAGTGCTAAAGCTAATGTTGACTTGCAGGAGAGAGGGGCAGGGGCTCTCGTGTGTGTGTGTGTGTGTGTGTGTGTGTGTGTGTGTGTGTGTGTGTGTGTGTGTGTGTGTGTGTGTGTGTGTGTGTGTGTGTGTGTGTGTGTGTTGAGTTTATGATTTTGTTTCCCCCTTCCATGGCATTTGCAATAAAGCAAGCATTCTCCCATGTTGAGTATTTAAAACTTGAAAAGACCACCAGTGGTCCCTGAGGGGATTCCAGGTGGCCCACAGCTAAATGATGGAGGGTTGGTAACCAAATGAACCCTTATAGATCTTTAACTCTCAAGAGTTGAATAATTGTTAAACAAATGCATTACTTAAAGTTAATTTACAAGAAGTCTACACAATTAGAGAACTTAGAATTTTTTTTATTTTGATCAACATACAGCCTGTTATCTCTCCCCAACATCAATACAGTTCTTTAGTTTGGGTCTGGAAGGATAAATGTCATCAAATGGTGGTCCGTGGCTCAAATGCAGAATAAATAATGGACCTTGATATGAAAAATCTTAAAAACCACTGATTTAAGGTATATTTAGAACGGATAAAAAATATGCGATTAATTTGCGATTAATCGGCGATTAACTATGGGCAATCATGCGATTAATCGCGATTAAATATTTTAATCGACTGACAGGCCTAATATATATTCATACATATTGCTGCCTTTGCAGCCTATATCATACTATTCATAATATTATGTTTGATACCGATGCCTTTTGCTAATGGATGTGTATTGGAGGCATTGGCTTTTGACTTTAACTATTGATCAGTCAGTCAGATGACACTTTTTATTTTTATTTTTGCTTGTTTCATGTTACGTGTGTTTTGCGTTGTTGTGATGTATTGTATGGTGTTGATGTTAGTGCCTTATTGATGATACTGTAGGTGTCACTATACATTTGTGATGAACTTATGTTTCGGTGATCTGGTATTGGTCCATTGTGTTGATTGCAGGTATAGTTTTGTTTTTTCTTGGATCTGTATAGGATCTGTATCAATTTATTTGATATTACATTGGCTGTAACAGTACATTCTGTTCTGTATTTACATGTTTTTGTTTTATGTTACGTGTGTTTTGCATTGTCGTGATGTAGGGTGTAAGGTGTAGATGTTTTTAATGGTTTTGTAGTTGTTGTGAGTTTGATTTGTGATTTGTGTCCGTGATTAGTGTGTGAGTAGTTAGAGGAAAAATAGGTTGCATTGAATAACTGGTAGTCATGCTATACTTGCTGATATACTACCTATGTTCAACGATACAGACAACCGGTAATATTCACCATGCCTACTGTATAACACAATATCATAATGTTGAGCATAAACTGTCTAAATGTAACTTGTTGAGTCATATGCCTTGCCATGGACATAATGAGTCCTTATTTCAAAATATTGCCTGTTCTTTAGTAAAAGGCTATAGGCTTATTCTTCATGAATTTATACAAGTGAAATTAGTTAGGTCTACTGTAATGTCCTAGAAAAACACTAATTTAGTAATTAACCATCTTACGCAAGAGCATTCACATGCTGATATTCTACCATAGCATGTGTGCGTATCACAGTTTATTTACAATGGGGATATAACTTTTACCAGGAGGCATAAAACTTGTCTCGCTACCGATCTACCTACAAGGATTGGATCATTAGGCCTAATCATAAAACTAATTACTACAACTACAATTAGGCTACACCAATCATTGTGAGAACATTTCTAGCATATGGCTTTTCTAGCAGTAGTTGCCTAATTACTGTAGGCCCTGTTGCACACCCTTCACATATAATGCTTGGGTTAATCCATCCCTGACCACTGACAGATCATACAATAGCCTAAATATATGGTTTGTCATAATGGATATAGATTTTTCAAATTAATTTAATTTGAAATGAACATTGTCAGATATTAAGAAATGGAATAATGTTACAGCTAAGTTTGTATGGTGTATGGAGTATGAGTATGGATTACGGGGACATAAGCATTTTAAGAAGAAAAATATGTATGCATGGTACTAATATGTGTATATGAGTATGTGCATGTATGCATAGGCATACAAAATGTGTTAGATAAAACATAACTGATGTTATACATCATAAGACGCTAATTAGAGCATACAAGATAACTACTATAAGTTGTATAATTATTCAAGTTGTATGATTCAACTTGTTTACGTGAGCATATTTATATCATAAACTTATCATAAACACTACAGTTTTAAAACTTGACTCAGTGACTCTTGCAAGTCACTGAGTTAGTCTGTATTCCTTTAATGTATACTAGTATTCCACTGACTAGAGAAAACAAAAACGGTCTCTGCTCATGCTTATTGCTGTAGAATACAGCATAATGCATAATGACCTAGGTGTTGCAATTGTATGGTGTGTATTCAATATCATGTGCCATTGCATTCTATAAAACAATGGCAGTGAATCGTGATGCATTGGGAGATTGTAGATCTGCTACTTTCGCATAATTTTTAAAAGTGTGTCTAACACATTTTATTCATACTTCTACATACTTTAGTAACTTTAAAACACAAGAAAAAATGGTATCAGTGATTAATGGTTAGACTTATGTACTGAATAAATGTAACAAACATCATGTTGGTGCTTGTTATAGAATATAGTCATGTCCAGTCATATAAAATCATGCAAAAAGCATAATAATAATAGCATACATGTGTATGTATGTATGTATGTATGTATGTATGTATGTATGTATGTATGTATGTATGTATGTATGTATGTATGTATGTATTTACGCATGTATTTGGTTAAAATGGGTAAGGTTTAAAAATGCAACAGCATGCTCTATTGCACTGGCTGTATGTATGTATGTATGTATGTATGTATGTATGTATGTATGTATGTATTTGGTTAAAATGGGTAAGGTTTTAAAAAAGGCAAAAGCATGCTCTGTTGCACTGGCCTAAAAGTGGGTCCTCTAAAACTGCTTCAACTTCTGAGAATGTGTGTTTGGTTCATTAGCCACCAGATGGCATACCTTATAAGTATGTATGTATGTCTGTATGTCTGTATGTATTTAAAAGGGGGGCTTTTTTGTAAAATCCCAGCCTACAATACCTTAATATATTTAAAATCCAAAGTAAGGTTACCAGTGAAGGGCAACCTGCCTATTCACTGGGGACTATGCAAGGCAGAGGCGTCCACCCCCCTGAGTCCAAGTTAGACTAGACCGCATACCTATGTATGTATGTATGTATGTATGTATGTATGTATGTATGTATGTATGTATGTATGTATGTATGTATGTATGTATGTATGTATGTTAGCAGACCATCAGTTACTGGAATTATTTGCAGTCTGTCCAAACATGAATGTTTGACAGTTCTAACTACTAAAATCTAGTGGTCTAAAAGATATGCCCATAATCATGTCAATTATACTTTTTAAACATGCATGCCCTATATGTATTTTACGAAATGTTTTACATGAAACACAACAAAAGTTAGTTACAGCTGTTATGTTACAGGATGTCTCAGAGTTAGGGGGTGAACACCGTTTTAACACTGTTGCCCACCATGGAATAAATATATAATATTATATAACTTTCTAAAGTTAGTTAGGCCTACTGGATAAACCAACCACCCTAAAACATGCATGCACGCACGCTCACACACAGAGAGAGAGAAGTGACTAACACATTTAGGGTACATTAGTTCTAATCACTCAGCCTTTTGTTGTTGAATTACAATGAAAGCCCCCTTTTACAAAGGCCTTTACATCTCTCTCACACACACACACACACACACACACACACACACACACACACACACACACACACACACACACACACACACACACACACACACACACACACACACACACACACTCACTCACTCACTCACTCACTCACTGTACCCAAAGGTGTTATGAGTGAGACACAGGCAGACAGACTGAGCCCCTAAAGTGGGGAACAGTCCTTACAATAATGCACGCACGCACGCACGCACACTCAGCCAGACAGACCTATCTATTACAATTAAATGGCTTTGAGTCGTCACAAGTCCAAATGAGTGGCTTTTGTCAATAGAGACAAAAAGGCACGGGACTGTTAAAGTGTAACAGAAAGTGTACACAAACACCTGCACAAAAACATACAACAAAAGAAAGACCCTCTTTCCAAAGGATCACACACACATGCTCACACAGGCACACACACACTCAGCCAGACAGACATTACAATTCAATGATGTCCTAATGAGTGCCTTTTGTCAATAGAGACAAAAAGGCATGAGACGGTCACACTAGCATCCCACTCTCTGCAGGAGAGGGTCACACATTAACAGAAAGTGTACACAAACATGCACAAAACAGTGAACAAAAACCACACAAACAATACAAAAGGCTATAATACAAAAGAACCCCCTTTTTCTAAAGATTTCTAAAGATTCTTGTTTATACATGAGTCTGAATAGATTATTTGTGAATCCTATAGACAACAACACACAAAGCATGTATAGAAATCCATAGAAATATGTCCATTATGTCTAATAATTACACACAATAGATACAATAGATATAATTGAACAAAATAATATTAAAACATCCATACTATACTACTGATGCTTCTTTGGGTTGGCATCAGCTATGTTAAGTAGGCGCTCAGTTTCACCAGCCAGTCTTGCCAGTACTGGGGTACTCAGACAGTATTTCAGCAGACCCCGAGGATCAGTGGCTAAGCCAGAAATAGCACCTTCTCCTTTATGCATCTAGTTCACATGTTCTTGAGTGTGATCAGATCCAATGGATGTGAAAGGAACAGGGACCAACCCTGTTCCTGAACGACTGACGGCAAAATCACCACTGAGAAGTTGCCATACTGAGGGATGGCTATGTTCCAGGTGATGCATGTGTGCGATGTAGTCGGGTATGTTCTGCAGCTGGGCGTAGTCGTGTAGGCAAAAAAGTAAATACACTTCTGCTCGAAGGACGCTAGGTGCAAGGGTCAGTTCCGATCACGAGTAGTTCGTATGAACTGGGGGAGATTGTTGACCTGTCTCATTCATATATATATATATATCCCATTTGTACATCGGGTACTTCTCATTTTCACTGTCAAACCTAGCCTCATGGTTTGCACCATTCAACAACCCCCCACAACTACATTACCACACATCCACTCACCTACACTACTGATTTCACTGATTAACACACCTCATAGCATGTTGAAGTTTTAAGTTGTTGTTTATATTGTAAATAAATATTGCTTTGTGCACTTTTAAAAGCAGTGCCTTTATGTTATGGCCTAAGAGCCAGGTCATAACATATTTGCTTAGCAACAAAGAGTGCTATTACCTCATTCTCAAGTTTTTCAAATTACGTACTAGCTAGTACTTAAATGTGCTGAGAAATAACATTGCAATTACAGAATTGAATTAAAATCATTTTTGAAGATCATGCATTTGCTTCGTAAAAAAGGGTTACTGTAGCGCCATCTATGGGTGTATTATGATCACATTTGCATGGCTTGTGCAGAAGCCCATGATATGGAGATGGTAGGGTAAAGCCCAAGCCATGTTAGCCATTCAGCCTATATTTCATGCACTGAGCAGTGGTGTGCTTGTTAGGCCTATACACTCTCTCAATTAGGGATTTTCCCTGCGGTTAATTTCACTGATGTGTACAACCTTTATTCAAATAGTTGAAAATTAATTCATTACAAAACCGAGCACATTAATTTTTTTTATATATAAGGCCAAACCTTGAAAGAACCTTTGAAAAAAGATATAAAGAGTAGGCTATATGACAGCCTTTTAAAATGTATATTGGAATCTGGGTTAAATCAATTAAGCTCAGGAGCTGCCTATAAGCTCACCTATTCTCAATATTAAATCAAAAAGACAAAAGACTTTGCCTGCTATGTATGTTTATCATATAGGCTATACCTGTGCTGGCCGGTGCAAAAATAAATAACAGCTTACTGCAAATAACGGCCTGGTTCCTTATAAACGCCCAGGGTCCGAATCGATTTTGCATATTAACAGCTCGGGCTACTATTTGGTAATATACGGGTATTTGATATTCATTTTAGCTTCCCCGCCCCATTCCTATACAAACCCATTATAACGTCAAACTCCATTTTTACCATGATAAATTCATCGAAAACACCTGACCATTTTTCTTTTGACTGATAATGTCCTTCTAATACGTGAGGGGGGCGTGGATTTTCATTTACTGTTTTCAGTTATTTTTAATAATTATTTTGGAAAATAACCTCCTCCAGCACCGCTCACAAAATCAAAAATAATTATTAAAAATAAATGAAAACAGTAAATGAAAAAGCACGGGCCCTCACGTATTAGAAGGACATTATCAGTCAACAGAACAAAGGTCGGTGTTTTTGATGAATCTATCATGGTTAAAATGGAGTTTGAAGTTTTAATGGGTTTGGGGCAGCTAAAATGAATATCAAATATCTAAATACTATAATAATATAATATTATAATAATAATATAATAATAATAATAATATTTAGATAATAATATCTAAATAATCCATCTAAATGGAGCAACTTAAAAACTGTCTGTAGTGTTCACATAAGCCTGAGTAATGATAAAATAAAATAAAAAGTGAAATATCCCTTTAAAGGAGCATTCAGTGATTTGGAAAAAAAACCCTGTCCGCCCTGGTAACAAGATGTGCACATGCACACGCTCTACAGTGAGGGAAGTACAACAGACCAACAGCACGTGCACCAAGGCCCACCCCACTCGATCATGATTGGAGGAAGGCCCCTCTCATCCTGATTGGATGAAGGCTTTGCCACCCAAAGCCCAAACCGAAGGAACCGGAGGATTATCCAAAAAATAAGAAAAGATAAGTGATATTTGAATTAAGTTAAATCACTGAATATACCTAGCAAAAGTATACTATAGCAAAAGTATTGTAAAACCAGACTACCAAGTATGACAGTTACAAAACACATTGTGATTACATGAAAGCAACTAAAGGTTAATTTACCTGGAATGAAGATATATGTTGTCTGAATGAAGATATGTCGTCTGGATTCGCGTCTTCAACAGCTTCTGGATATTTGACACAAATGACCAGAAATATATAACAGCATTTCTTATAGGCCCCTCCCTTCCGTCCTTCCTCCCTCCCTATAGGCCCCTCCCTCCCTTCACTCTGTAAATATATTTGTTATGTCATCATCAAAGGTAAGGTGTGTGTGGCCAAATTTGACTGAGGGACTGCCATTGGAATTTTTTGAATTTTCATTTTTTTTCATGTCATATGAAAGCAAGGAATCATAGCTTCAAATTGACATTGGTTGTTCAGTTTGACCCACCAGTTTTGGAGATATGGCTTATACTTATAGAGTTGAGAAAACAGGCTTGAAAGGTTCACTTCTGTGGTCTCTAACATTACACCTAGCTACTGTACATGTTTAAGCATTTATTTTATATTTACATGTCGATTTCAGCTCTGACACTTATTTCAGACATGCTCTAGTATGGGAAGAGTCTGTCTGTGCTAGTAACTCATTTTGAATTAAAAAAAATTACTTTTTCTCAATTCTCAAATTTGACAGTCAAATCTGGTCATCAGTGTCTGGTATATACAGTTAAGGGTCAAATGTGGTGCAGGGTTTGTAGATCTGCCTTTTTCCGGTGGACTCTATGCCCAGGATGAGTGCTCATAGGCGGGGAAGAATAGCCATGAGAGTATCTGGGTATCTGGTGGCAGTTGTTCCTAAACTTCCATGTGGTGCATTGCTGTGTGTTAGGCTGACGTGGTCTCCAAAGTTGGACTGCACTGGTTTTCATCATTAGTTAATTATTACTTCAGCCCCAATTCATTTTTTATTATTAATTCATATTTACTTCACATTTAGTTCATAATAATTTACTTTTGTGTGATTGAAGGTGAATGAATGCAGCTGTGTTGTCAGTTCATGGGAAATCTGACGTCAATAACTTTCCAAAGAAAAAAGGAGTTTGATTCTCAAGAAGAGAAGGTGTGTGTCCTGCATGTAATGGCATGTGTACGTGTTAAGGTAAGGTTAACCGTGGGATAGGACCAGATCAGAAGTTCTCAGTATTTTTTTTAAATCTCTGGACCACTATAGTATATTTCAGTTAAAGGCTTGATTTAATTATTGCGTGTGTGTGTGTGTGTGTGTGTGTGTGTGTGTGTGTGTGTGTGTGTGTGTGTGTGTGTGTGTGTGTGTGTGTGTGTGTGTGTGTGTGTGTCTGCATGCGTGCGTGCGTGCGTGTGTGTGTGTGCCACAGCTAAAGAAAACTAAAAAAATTACGAAAACTAAAATTGAAAAAAAGTTAATTTAACGAAATAAAAACTATAATATTAATAATAATAACAAAAACGATAACTAATGTATTGTCCGTTTTGACTACAACTGATATTGTTTTACATCACCATTACATCACCTATAATCAACATGAATATTTTAATATATTAGCGCCCCTCACTTCACACAGGTGTGATTTTTTAGTATTAATTAATTTACATTTACTTCACTTTTAGTTCATAATAAGTTACTTTTGCATGATTGAAGGAGAATAGGCAGCTATTGGCAAACAAACCTCGCCTGATTATGCAATTGTGTTGTCAGTTACTGGGAAGTCAGATGTCAAGAACGTTCCACAGAAAAAGGGAGTTTTATTCTCAAGAAGAGAAGGTGTCGGATTCCCTGGTTGAGTCATCATCATTCGGACATGTGCCCACTTAATGGCATGTTCCTGCTCGCTCAAACCCCTAGAACAGGGGTTCTCAACGTTTTTGGCCAGGGACCCCCGGAAATGCAATACAAACTGACTGCAAAAATAATAATAATTTGGGGACCCCCCCAAAATAATTTGGCGACCCCCCCGAGGTGTCGCGACCCACATGTTGAGAACCCCTGCCATAGAACTCTAAACACGGGTGATTTTCACATTTATATTTTTGTAATTTTCCTAATATTTGTTGCTGATGGGTGGGTCTTTCAGTACCTTCATGATGCTCAGTGACATCATAGAAGGTAGGTTTGTTTCCCTGCCCACATCCCTGTTGTTCTTCAGGCAGGTGTTCCGGTGAATTTCACCCGTGTTTAGTGATAATAGTGTGATAGAGAAAAATCCCATACACCCTGACCCACAATGGAATTTGTGCACGTGCACGCATCCGCCATTTCTGCACTGGCCATATATGGATCGTGTCTTGAGTGTACAGGGTTTGATGAGGTCAGGTCAACATATGGAATTTCAGAACAGGTCAAATTATTATAATTAATTAACCTATAGTGCTTTTTTTAGCGCCACCACAAATTAGGTAGCACCATCTTTTTCATTGTATAGCGCGGTATTAATACATGACCTTATCACCAAGGCTAGAAAAGGTTTTCCTGGCTGAAGCATAAACGCCTTAAATTAAGCACATAACATGGAATATTTATATTTTCTCTCTCTCTCTCTCTCTCTCTCTCTCTCTCTCTCTCTCTCTCTCTCTCTCTCTCACACACACACACCCACACACACACACACACACACACACACACACACACACACACACACACACACACATAGTCCATGAGCCAGACCCCCCTAATTTGCACGTTAATTACGAAATGGGTGGGCAAATTCTTGTTTGAATTTTTGACTAGCTGTACTTCACATTTTTGTATGATAACAATCGCAGACTAGCAGCCTAGTGGTAGTTATCATGCATTAAGTACATGCACCCCTATATTGCCACATGCAAATTGTGACAACAAATATATGATCAACTTTTGAACCTTACTTTGTGCAGAGACCAATGAAACCACTTTTCTGCATAATTCAAATATGGGGAATTGATTGGAATGGTTATTTTACTTCCACAAAACTTCCATATATGCTTAAATGGGCTTTTAATGCAGTATTTTGCACACACATCTAAATAAGGCTTGCAAATATCCCCATTTTGGTGTGTGCTAAGAACCAACATGTTCCTAATGGCTATAGAAAACTGCTCACCATTCTAAGCTTTAATATGAGTAACATGTGTTTGTACGTTTTGTAACTCTAGAGATACAATCAGAAACACTATTATAGTGTGATAACACGAGCCAGGGCCATAGCTATAGAATCAAATCGGTGGGCAAAGCTGGTGTGATTTTTTTGACTTGTTGTGCATCTCTACTTCACAGTTTGGCATGATAACCATTGCAGACACATAGCTTAGTGGTCGTTATCATGCATTGAATATGTGGCCCCCTATATTACCACACACATTCTTACAAAAATATATGATAAACGTTTGAGCCATTATTGTGTAGAGACCTATAATCACACCTTTCTGCATAATTCAAGTATGGGTAATTGACTGGAATAGTCATTTTACTTATTCAATACTTTCATATATGCTTAAATGGCTTTTTAATGCAAAATTCTGCACACAAATGATCCATGCAATAACCAACCCCAAGAAGAGGACCTGATTATCACAGAGGCAGCCTTGACTGACTCGGAAATACTGCTCCCACGGGCCAGTGCCCGTGGGAGCCGGGGCAGGGGCCCTGCCCAGAGAGGACTTTTGTGGCGGTTCTGGACAACCGTGGGTCTGACCGACTCGACACCGGGCTGGCTGAAGAAGTTCCTCATGCAGAAGACCCCAACACGGTGTAGTGTCTGGCCCTGAGACTTATTGACAGTCATGCCGAAGCAGGGTCTCACTGGAAACTGTTGGTGGGGCAGAGTGAATGGATAGATGATGTTGGTTGGACACAGGGTGATGCGTGGCCGTGGACTGAGAGTGCATCCCGCATTGACACCAACCACAGATCTTGCAGCTTTAGGCGTGAATCTCGTGCTTTGTCTGACTCAGCTCTCTATGCACGTTGTTGTGCGTCACGCATCCGGTTGCGGTATAGGCTCGGGTACCTTTGGGCATATTGGCATGTAAAAAATATTTGCCCACTCATTTCTTAATGAAAACTTGTCTGGCTCATGGACTAACACACGTGAAAGCTGATGTGCTTTTATTGTGAAGGGAAACGTTTCTGAACATATTTCCACGTGCTGAAAATACGTGTGGTGGACGTGACGCGTTGTGAGCTTGTAAATCTGCTATTTTCAGCATGCATCCATGCAACACGTCGTAATATACCAGGTTTCACGTGGGAGATGTATTTTGTTTAGTTTTTGTTTAGTTTTTTCTGAGTTTATCAGTGAACGCGCCGCCACCGCTTGTACAACATGCGCAGGCACGTCACTCACATGCATGGCAGGCACTCAGGTCAGAGGCAGGCAGGCAGAGAGATAGAGAGAGAGAGAGAGAGAGAGAGAGAGAGAGAGAGACGGGACGTGGCGATTGATCCAAAATAAAGTAATATTTTATTATCTACTAACATAGCCGCCCGACGCTCGTGCCTCAGTGCCCGTACCCACAAAAAAACGGATCGTTTCTTTTTTTTCTATCACCGATGTGACCTCATTCAATTTTAAGTAGCACCTTAAGAAATTAAGTGGCATATGCGACCTACTAAGTCACACGCTGGAGCCCTGCCCCTGGCCTTGACTGACCGCAGCACGCGGCCAGCTATACTGCTGAACTTGTCGAGGTGCAAACTTGCACCTTGCACACATGGCCTGCTTGTGCGCAAGCAGAGCGTGCAAGTACTGCACTGCTACTAACTAATGTATATTACAACTGCTGTTCTAAATCCTTTAGACCCGTTATTGGCCTTATACCAACAACACATACATACATACATACATACATACATACATACATACATACATACATACATACATACATACATACATACATACATACACCCAGCCGATCACCAAACGTACATTAGTTAAGTCATCAGCCAATCCCTGATTGGCCGACGGACACCACCGACATATGCAGCCGATTACAGTACTTGCGTGCTCTGCTTGCGCAAGTAATAATGACAATATATACAGAACACAGAACAAAGTTGAATACATGTAGGTATGGTCTGGTGCATCACAGGAACAAGGACATTATGTTGCAGAAGGAGGAGAGGACGCGTTATTATGTATCCCACCGCAGTTCTAGGAAAGCCCTGCTGTGATTGGCCAGTAGTCGTTGTGATTGACAGTTCTCGTTTTTGCGACCACCGTCATTAGTCCTACAACTACAACCTATCTCAAACCCTCACCCTAAACCTAACCTCCCACGGGGCAGCACACCTAAACCAAACCTTAACCCATGTCTAACCAATGACTAGTCTAAACTAAGTATGCACCCCCCTAAACCTAACGAGAACGGCCTAACCTCAGTAAAACGATGCCTTCCCGGGAGCCAATCAGACACATGGTGAGGCGGGTCTACCCTAGAACGTTGGTGGGATTCATAATCACGCGGAGAGGACACTGGAGCAGCACGGACAATTAAAGCCTTTTTATTGGGTGCTAGTATACAAAACGACTGACGTTTCGACCTATCCTTTGATTCATTGTCCTTCGAACTATCGTTTCACTCACTCAATACGATACGTGGGGTTAATACACTTATTGTAAGTCGCTTTGGATAAAAGCGTCTGCTAAATGACTGTAATGTAATGTAATGTAATGTAATGTTAAAAAAGGACTGGCCAATATTTTTTCCGACAACTTTAAATTCAAACCTCTGACATTTGGCAGCTTTAGATCTTTTGAATATCATGCAACTATACTGGAAAGTCAATCTCCCGTGCCTTTGATTAATATCTATCGTCCCCCAAAGTCTAGCAAAGCCCTATTTTTAACAGAAATATCAGAACTTTTATCCATTTGCTCCACTGACTATGACAGAACTCTCATTACTGGTGAACTAAATCTGCATCTGGACATTGTTTCCGACACCATGGACTTCATACAAATATTACACTAATTTGATTTTACTCAGCACGTTGTTGGACCAACACATAAGCATGGCCACACCCTGGACGTGGTAATCTCTAGAGGCCTTAATATTACTATGGACAGGATTTGTATTGACCTGAGCTATCAGACCACTGCCTGTTGTGTTTTAATGTGTTTTATGTCTCTGGCTTAGAGAAAGACAACACAAACGTTTCTGTAAAAAAACGTTTTTTTTAAGATGTCGCCGAACAGAACAGGTCTGGAGAAAAAACAAACTCACTGTTCATTTAGAGATTTAAAAAAAGTCAACAGCGGCATATAACAAAGCCCGGCGCCTGGCAAGACAGGCCTACTTCTCTGGTATCATTAAGGACAACAAGCAAAACACCAGAGTCCTATTCTCTACCATTGAGCGCATTCTCAACCCAAACAAGTCCTATAAGCAGTCCCTTCCTGCCTCTGCGGCTAAGTGCAATGAGTTTGTATACTTTTTTGACAATACAATTCTTAATATTCGTGCTGACATTAGGAATGTGGCTGCCGTCAGAAATGTGCAAGCCCCAATCACAGCAAATGGTACTATGTGTGGAAGCATGGCTCGCCCCAGGGGAAGCCTCATGTCATTCTCTTTAGTAAATGAGGAGGAACTCCGGGAAACCATTTTGCATCATGCTCACTGGATACAATTCCCACACACTTTCTCAAAAAGGTTCTAGACAGTATAATTGGAGATATCTTAAAAATTGTGAACCGCTCGATAGAATCAGGCCTCTTTCCAGATGCTCTGAAAACGGCCGTAGTTAGGCCACTTCTCAAGAAACATAACCTTGATCCCGCTGTACTGGGAAATTACAGGCCCATTTCAAATCTGCCCTTCATGGGCAAGGTTCTGGAGAAAATCATCTTTCATCAGCTGGAGGTGTTTCTGCGGAACAATAAGGTTCATAATAAATGTCAGGCTTCAGGAAAGGCCACAGTACTGAAACAGCACTCGTGAAAGTTATTCATGACCTTAGGCCCTAAGGTTCTTTCTTTTTTTTTTCTCTCTCTCTCTCTCTCTCTCTTTCTTTATTTTTCTTTCTTTCTTTCTTTCTCTCTCTCTCTCTCTCTCTCTCTCTCTCTCTCTCTCTGGTATGAGCGTAGTGCACCGTCAATGATTGGAAAAAAAAGAAAAAAGTAGCAGTCTCTCTTCGGCAAAACGTGTGTTGCTCATGACGATGTTGTGAAGGCCAGTTTCATTATTGCCCAATATAATGCTGCCGCATCAAAGCCGTATTCCGAAGTGGAATTTATCAGAGAGTGCATGCTGGCCATCGACAATCTTTTGTCTGATAAAGATATCGGACATGGCCTGCCCTACCACACAGAGGGTGTGTGTGATGGCTGAGCAGAGGAGCTGTGCTGAGATGTTTTGTTTTTCAGTTACGTGCAGAAATCAGACAACGCACGAACGCACGCACGCACGCACACACGCACACACGCACGCACACACACACACACACACACACACACACACACACACACACACACACACACACACACACACACACACACACACACACACACACACACACTTTAGCATGATTGAAGGTGAATTAAGTCAGCTATTGGCAAACAAAAAAACTGTCTTGTAGTTTTAAGTTACTGGGAAGTCAGACCTCAATAACTTTCCACAGAAAAATGACTCATGTTGTGTCACAGGTTGTGACACAACACAGGTTGTGAAATCAGCGTGCTCACACACGCGCACACACACACACGCACACGCACACGCACGCACACGCACACACACACACACACACACACACACACACACACACACACACACACACACACACACACACACACACACACACACTTTAGCATGATTGAAGGTGAATTAAGTCAGCTATTGGCAAACAAAAAAACTGTCTTGTAGTTGTAAGTTACTGGGAAGTCAGACCTCAATAACTTTCCACAGAAAAATGACTCATGTTGTGTCACAGGTTGTGACACAACACAGGTTGTGAAATCAGCGTGCTCACACACGCGCACACGCACACACACACACGCACACGCACGCACACACACACACACACACACACACACACACACACACACACACACACACACACACACACACACACACACACACACACACACACACACACACCTCTTGCTCTGTGTGGCTGCATGTCAAATCTTCACTCTCTCGTTGTCCTTCCTCCCAACTTCAAAGTTGGTGTAACAGGGCGGTATACATAAACTATAGCCCACTATACCATCTGGGGAGTTGAGCCTTAGGAAATATATCTTTAATATTGATTTAAATTATTAAAGATGCATACTTAGTGACTCACACAGTTTGTTTTACAGTTAGACAAGACAGGCAGAAATGTGTGTTACCAAAGTTACAAAAAGTGCACGTTTTATAAATATTGAATGAATGTAAAGTATTAGCAAGATTGTGAGACTAAATAATAACTACATTGGATCCATTGAACATATGGCTTCTTTTTTATATTTCCTAAAAAGTAACAAGGATAACATGACACTTGTCCATGTGCAAACACAGCAGCAAGACTTGTGAGCTGCATGCTGTGACAGGAGAAGGATATGTCAAATGGAATACAACCACCCATTGTGTGTACATTGTTTGTATAGTTTCACAAGATTTACAAGAATTACTCAAAGTGTTAATGTAACACAGCTCTGTTTACACCTTTATATTATTCCTATTTATATTCAATATTTATTTGTACATTGTTTTGTTCCACTTTTGCTTTGGCAATGTAAACCTATCATGCCCATAAAGCTCATTTGAATTGAAAATTGAGAAAGAGAGAGAGAGAGAGAGAGAGAGAGAGAGAGAGAGAGAGAGCACTTCTGTTCCGGGAGAATGGTGTAGGCCTACCTATAATGTGCTGTTTTCACTTTCACTGTGCTACACTTAAAAGTATAAAATAATGAGTGTGAGCCCATAGTCATATTCATAGTTAATATTTGTAAATTTGGCATAACATTTTGACCTGGAAATTTTAATCACACAGCCACATAAAGTAAAAAAAAAGTGTTACATTGTACCTATCATTTTATAATGACTTACTTTTCGGGCAAGTGGGCATGAAGTAGAACATGAACTGAACAAGTGCCTCAGAAATCTGAGGCTGCGTCTGAATTAATTCCCTATGCCCCATATAGTGCACTACTTTAGGCAGATCAATTCATTTGGGATTCCCAATTCCAATTCCATGGGCGTAGTTTGAACTTGACCCCCAGGGGTGCGATATGTCGGGAAGGATTTTTTTTTACCTTTATTTTATTATTTTTGCAATGCCCTAGCCCCTAAAAATGAGTCATTTAGACAGCACACACACACACACACACACACACACTGCTCCATGCCTGCTCCATATAACTACGGGGGTTTCATGTTTTTTAACTGACTTGCTGTCATTCTGGAAGTGTCAGCACGCAAATCCTTTGAAACTGAATATTCCATCCACGCATGCTTCTTGTAATAAAAGGTGGAAAACGAACGTTTGGTTTTTCCAAATGACTTTGTGGGAAATTCCTGTAAAATAGGCTGCTTTGGACAACCATGTTTTTCCCCAAGATCATGATCCACCTCCACTGATGGCCCCGCCGCCCCGGGGGGCCAGGTTTGTTGTAAACTGCCTTTACTTTCGCCAAGTTGACTACAGAGGTAGGAAGACGGAAGAGGTCAGAGGTGGGTTGGTACCTGCGTGTCTGACTGACTGACGTCACAGGTCATTACGGACATATAATAATGACTACTCTAAAATGAATTTATTGTAAAACAAAAAAAATAGAAGATTTCAGATGTATTAGTTTTATTTCATTGCATGCACAAAATAAATAATCTTGAACTTTTATTTAATTTTTTATTCCACCCCCTGGCCCCCCATAAACTCATTCCCTTCTCTTGTGAAAGATCAAATCCCTGGTTGAGTGCACATTGAGGACCATCTCCCACCTTGTAAATAATAATACATTAATAATTATAAATAATAATAAATTGCTTGAGCTGTAAATTTTAATAAATACAAAAACAGTTTTGCACACAGGGGCTGGACTTTACGCACGTTGGATTTACTTGGATCATGCAACATAATTGCAAATCAAGAACACCGTGCTGTGTTGCCGATGAAGCCAAATTGAGGAGAGAGAGCTGCCACATCTGCGAAAAATATAGCTCTGTTATTGTTATTGTCATCAAATAGCTAAACAAACCATTTTTGTTTGTCATGTCATGGTCGCAGGTCCACGGACAGTACATTTGCGATCATTACAAAAAGACTGTAGGCTATAGCAGGCATAGGCCTACTTGAGAGAGAGTGTGTGTGTGTGTGTGTGTGTGTGTGCGTGCGGTGCATTGATAGCCTATTTGTATGTCATTAATGTTTCGATAGAGGAGCAGGTGGACCCCATGTGTATACTAGCCTACTACTACTACTAATAATAATAATAATAGTATTATACTTTTGATTGGATCTACTCAAATGTGCGTGCTGCGTGCAGATATGGAGAGAGAGAGAGAGAGAGAGAAAAGAGCGCGCCGTGGTAAAGCCCGAGCCAGTTCATTATAAAGGTATGAGAATTGAATCACATTAAAATACATGTGGTCTCGTAAAATATAGTCCATAGCCATATTTGCTATATTCTGCCAATAATTATACCATACATTTAGGTCACTGTTTATTTGACTGCTAAATTGAGATGCAGGTTAAGTGGGGACTGCTAGTCTGGAGTCTGGGAGCAAACACCTTCAGAGGCTCTCAGGGAAGTACCTGTGGGCAGGCTTTGTTCTATACTGTTTGAAGCTCGTTCTTAGGTGTGAATCAAAACACACAGTGAGACGGCCATCTGCTAACCAAAGGCCATTTGTTGATCTGTATGTAAATCTTGACTCCACCTCTGAATTCAATTCTGTACTATATCTTGTCATGTTGTCAATGTGAAAATCATCAGTCTTAGCTGGCTACGGTCAGTGCTGGGAGCTCCTGAGCTCCAGGCTCGGGGCCCACGGCAAAGCTCTCTGTCTTTGGTTTCAATAAATGGTCAACATGGATCTTCAGTTCATCTCTCTGCCTGCGTTTCTCCGATCCGATGCTTTTTGACGAGGTTTTTCACTACTCTACAGTTTGCTTTAGATAGAGTTCAGTTTTCTCTACTTTAGTGAGTTTAGGGTTAATTGGGTGTGAAAATACACCACATACACTTTGAACTCAAAGTAATATGCATGTGGCCGCAACGTCCCATGTCGGGATGGCGGTACTATTGAAAAAAAAAGAAGTAAAGTACCGACACTCCGGCAATTAGAAGTCAATGTCGGAGTGGCGGCATGTCGAAGAAGAGGGCTGAGGGCATGTAGAGAATCTCTCTGGGTTCAAATAAAAGCATTTGTAAAGAATGTAAACACATGGAGGCGGATGGACAGTCTGTTAGCTTATGCATTATTATTATTTACACATAGGCATGTTTATCACTGTAACAGTTTGGCTCACATGTAAACAAACAGGAGCGTCACTCTGGCTAGTTAATGGTTTTGGTACTGCATTTTCAAGAAAATCACACTGAACTGAAGTGAGGGGACTCGGGGAGCCCACTGTATTTATATCGGCCACATGACGTCTTTTAGTGCCCTAAACACTAAAGTCCATAGACTTGGCTGGCAAATGATTTACGTTATAAGTACTCTAAGCAAACATTGTAATATCCTCAAAGATTTACCGTAAATCCTCATTTATAATCCGGGGCTTTTATTTGTCTCAACCGATTCTGATACCCCTTTTTGTAGCACTTTCCATTAAGGTCATTGTAATTAACACTTATTAACAGTCTTATTAACACTTAATAAACACTTATTAGCAACTTAGTATTTGTTAATAAATGTTTATAAGCAACCTTAATAAACCGTTAATAAGAACCTTATAAATACTCTTTAACTGTTAATTAGACAGTTATTACAATTAGTATAATTAATTAACCGTTAACAAGAAACTTCTTATGAATTAATATATGTTTATAACACATTTAATAAAGTGTTAACAAGAAACTTATATGTTTATAACACATTTAATACAGCGTTAGCAAGAAACATATACATACTTATTAATTGTTAATAAGACACTTGTTAAAAGTGGTTATACATTAATTAACTGTTATCCATTAATATATTTTAAAACACATTTAATAAAGTGTTAACAAGAAACGTATAAATACTTATTAACCATTAATAAGATACTTATTAATAATTATTATACATTAATTAACCGTTAATAAGAAACTTGTTATCCATTAATATATATATATATATATATATATATATATATAGTTCAGGAGGAACGGATTGTGTGGCCCTGGTTTTTCCCTAATGGGACTGATCGAGGGTAACTACTGGGACGTAAGTCGGGACTTGATCACCCCAGCTGGGTCACCTGAGTGAGGGGTATGATGTTGGGAGACCCGAAACCCCGATGACCTTGGGATACATCACTGAGGATACGTCCCAGGTGCATCCATGTATGTATGTATTTTGTTTAGTTTATATATATATATATATATATATATATATATATATATATATATATATATATATATATATATATATACACAACAAGGAGTTTACGTTGGAGCTGAGGAACCGCTTCAGTGCTCTTGGTGCTCTAGCTGACCCAACTGATGATATCCACACCAAATGGGAAGTCATCAAAAACACATGTTGAGACAGCTACCAAAGTCCTAGGATATAGAAAAAAGAACAGCAAGGAGTGGCTGACACCTGGAACTTGGGACGAAAATTGAGCAAAGAAAACAACTAAAAGCCAAGATACTCAACACAAAGTCACTGAGGCTCCAGAAACAGGTCCAAGAAGCCTATACAATCAAGGATAAGGAGGTAAAAAAGAGCTCAAGGAATGACAATAGGATTTTTGTCGAGATGTTAGCTTGCAAAGCAGAACAGGCAGCAGCAAGAGGTGAAATGAGTGTTGTGTATAAAATCACCAAACAACTCAGTGGAAAGAACCTCAGCCACTCTGCTCCTGTAAAAGATAAAGCTGGGAACAACCTCTTAACAGAGAGCGAACAGGCAGCAAGATGGGTTGAGCACTTCCGCGAAGTCCTCAATTGCCCTGAACCAGAACACCCTGCTACCCCGACACCGGCACATAACTTACTCAACATCAACATCAGCCCCCTAACTGAAACAGAGGTCAAGAGTGCCATTAAAGCAACTAAGAGTGGGAAAGCTGCAGGTAGCGACTCCATTCACGCTGAGATGCTGAAGACTGACCTAAACACCTCAGTCAAGGTCCTCACAGACCTGTTCAGGAACATCTGGGACCAAAATACCATCCCTGAGGACTGGGCTAAAGGTCTAATTGCCAAAATTCCGAAGAAAGGGAATCTACAAAATTGCAACAACTGGCGAGGCATCACATTGCTCTCCATCCCATCTAAAGTCTTCTGCAGAATCTTGCTGGGTAGAATTGACACGGCGATTGACGCCAAACTGAGGCAGGAACAGGCAGGCTTCAGGAAACTAAGAGGGTGCACAGATCAAACTGAGTACCACAGACGAAAAACAGTCTAAGTCCAAATTTCAGACTGACCCCTCCACGAAAAGGCCTTGTTGTCCTGAACCCTTATCTATCATTTATATATTATGGATCAATAGTGTGGACTTAGACTGTTATTCGTCTGGAACATCATTGAGCAATGCCTGGAGTGGAACAGTCCATTACACATCAACTTCATAGATTTCCGGAAAGCTTTTGATAGCTTGCACCGTGATACGTTGTGGAAGATTGTATAATCCTATGGCGTCCCTCCAAAGATGACTGCATTGATTAAGATGTTTTATCATCAATTTCAGTGCAGTGTCATTGTCAATGGCAATCTCACAGAATCGTTCCCTGTGGAATCTGGTGTACGCCAGGGATGTATCATCTCCCCCATACTCTTCCTGATCGCCATTGACTGGACCATGTGTAAGACCATCTCAGATAAGCCCAGAGGTATCCAGTGGACTCTCTTCACCCAGCTAGAAGATCTTGATTATGCTGATGACCTTGCTGTTCTCTCCACCAATCACACCCACCTGCAATATAAGACGGATAGGACTGAACGATTTGCTAAGCAGATAGGTCTGAACATCAAAACCCAAGTGATGTGCACACACCCAACACCACATGTACCAATCACTGTGGATGGTAACTCCCTTGACTACGTTGAGGAGTTCACGTATCTGGGAAGTCTCCTCAGTAAGGACAATGCGTGCAGCAGGGACATCAGTATAAGGCTCGGAAAAGCTCGCAGCACATTTGCAAGCCTCCAGACCATCTGGAAATCTAAGCAATACAGCCTAAAAACGAAAATCAAACTGTATAACAGCAACGTTAAGTCAGTTTTGCTGTATGGCTCAGAATGCTGGCGAGTGGTGGAGAGCGACATGAATAAAATCAACTCATTCCACAATAACCGGAAGATATGTCGCATCTTTTGGCCAGAAAAGATCTCCAACGAGGACCTGTACCTAAAGACAAACTGTTACAATGTGGTACTGGAAATCAAACACAGACGGCTCAGATGGCTCGGACATGACCTTCGAATGGATCAGAACAGCATTCCTAAAGTAGCCCTAAGATGGACCCCACCTGGAAAGAGGAAACAAGGGAGGCCAAAAACAACCTGGCGGAGAACTGTGACCTCAGAACTGAAGATGGCAAATCTGACATGGGCCGAGGCACAACATGCTGCACAGGATAGGACCAGATGGAAGCAGATAGTCGCAGCCTTATGTTCCACCGGGAACCAAGAGGATTAAGTAAGTAAGTATATATATATATATATATATATATATATATATATATATATATATATACTAAACTAAATACATACATACATGGATGCACCTGGGACGTATCCTCAGTGATGTATCCCAAGGTCATCGAAGTATACAAAAAAGTATACATACTTATTAACTGTTAATAAGACACTTGTTAACATTTAATAAACTTTGTGAAAATACTAAATAACAATTAGTAACCTATTTATAAGGTAACTGTTAGGAAGGGTAGGCCTACTTAGGGCATTATCTGTTAATAAGGCCATGTTAACAATCAATAAACTATTTATAACACTTGTTAAACATTAATATCTGTTTGTAAACGCTTGTAACAAATGTAATTAACCGTTAAGTTGATACTTATAAGTCTTTATTAACATTCAAATTGAACTTATGCATTTATTAAGCGTTTACTATGGACTTATTATGACATTAATTAACACTTTCGCATCTACCTGATGTAAAGTGGGAACAGTGCTTATAGACATTAACAAATGCTTAATTGCACATTTATTAAGCATGAAACACGGTCTCATTACTATTAACAGATTGTTTGCTATGCACTTATTATGACATTAATTAACACTTCCGCATCTACCTGATGTAAAGTGTGAACAGTGCTTATAGACATTAACAAATGCTTAATTACACATTTATTAAGCATGAAACACTGTCTCATTACTATTAACAGATTGTTTACTATGCACTTATGACATTAATTAACCCTTTCGCATCTACCTGATGTAAAGTGCGGGTAGTGCGGATAGACATTAACACATCTTATTTACACATTTGTTAACAATGAAACAGTGTGCCAGAAATATTAACAAGTAATTTACTATGAGGTTATTATGACATTAATTAACACTTTCGCATCTACCTGATGTAAAGTGGGAACAGTGCTTATAGACATTAACAAATTGTAAATTACACATTTATTAAGCATGAAACACTGTCTCGTTACTATTGAGACAATTGTAACCCTAAGATGAGTGTCCTTAACTCGGGTGTGATTAAAACCCCACCCTATGTCTCATGAACCAGTCTCTGAATGGTGTATTTGTTGTTGTTGTTGTGTTTGCTGGTTAGGAGATGAGGATGAAGAACCAGGCATAGGAGATGTGCGGTAGAGCAATGTAGTGTCGTTTATATCAGCTCTGGTCACCCAGCAGAACTGCATAATGTAAGCTTAAACATAGCCAGTGGTAGTTTAAAGACAATGCTTACAGTTACTAGCCTTAATAATACAAAAGTGCATTAGAAAACACAGACATATCTTATTTGTTGCACTTATAAGATCCATTCATTCAGGTAGTTACCAAATGAGCACATACCTGGCCATAAACTACTACAAATATACACATCTCTTCACAAATAACCCAAGGAGAACAACAATATAGTTCCCCACAATCATATTTGTCAATCAAACAGCATGGATGGCTAATATAATTACTTATTTCAAATAGATTAATCAGAAGGGTGGATTTCACTCCTACCTTGCAGAAAAACAATAACAGTGTGACCTAAAATGGCCGCCCCCCACCAATAAGGTCAACAGCTGCACAGAACAGAAACACTGGTGGCTCCTCCAGTCAATTCACCTCCTTACATCCACCCCCTCTTTGCTTGAGGGCGTCCCAGCCATCATATAGTTCAATGCATAATAAGTTAAATTTGAATGTTAATAAAGACTTATAAGTATCAACTTAACGGTAAATTACATTTGTTACAAGCGTTTACAAACAGATATTAAGTGTTATGAATAGTTTATTGATTATTAACAGATAATGCCCTAAGTAGGCCTACCCTTCCTAACAGTATGTACCTTATAAATAGGTTACTAATTGTTAATTCGTATTTTCACTATGTTTATTAATTATGCCTGTCAGTCGATTAAAATATTTAATCGCGATTAATCGCATGATTGCCCATAGTTAATCGCAGATTAATCGCAAATTAATCGCATATTTTGTATCCGTTCTAAATATACCTTAAATCAGTGGTTTTCAAGATTTTTCATATCAAGGTCCATTATTTATTCTGCATTTGAGCCACGGACCACATTTAGCCTTCCAGGCCCAAACTAAAGAACTGTATTGATGTTGGTACCATTAGGAGAGATAACAGGCCAATGTTGATCAAAATAACATGTTTTCTAAGTTCTCTAATTGTGTAGACTTCTTGTAAATTAACTAAGAAATGCATTTGTTTAACAATTATTCAACTCTTGAGAGTGTAAAATGTAACCAAATGGACCCACTTGGTTTCATTTTACACTCTCAAAAGTTAAAGATATATAATTTGGGTTCATTTGGTTACCAACCCTCCATCATTTAGCTGTGGGCCACCTGGAATCCCCTCAGGGACCACTGGTGGTCCCCGGACCACTGGTTCAGAACCACTGCTTTTCAAGTTTTAAATACTCAACATGGGAGAATGCTTGCTTTATTGCAAATGCCATGGAAGAGGGAAACAAAATCATAAACTCAACCACTCACTCACTCACACACACACACACACACACACACACACACACACACACTAGGGCTGTCCCCGACTAAGGATTTGTATAGTCGAAATTAATATGAATAAATTTGCTGTTAGTCGACTGATAGTCGACTGAACACCCCCCTGCACCCCCCCCCCCCCCCCAAAAAAAAAAAAACAACACATTTGCATTAAGGTTGGGCGATAAGCTCTCAAGGCGCCGCGTCCTGCCTGTTTTTGCAGCCCCGTTCGCTACGCGTTGAGAGCTTGTAGATCCGTCTATTTTTGCAGCGCAGCTGCGCAGCCAGGGTAACAAAATAAAAAATAAGTTACAGGTGGAGATGAAGTGAAGTTGGAACGGACAAGCAGCTGCACAAGCTAACATCACAACCACTGGCTGGTGACAGTGTTGTTAGCCGCAGCAACATGTAGCCTGCCCTGGTAACTTCTCCTCCTCCCCGGAGAACTCTTGCCTCCCCGCACCGTCGGGGAGGCTGATCCACAAGCTCTCAAGGCATCGCGTCCTGCCTGTTTTTGCAGCGCCGTTCGCTACGCGTTGAGAGCTTGTAGATCTGTCTATTTTTGCACGTTGTCAATAAAAAAATAACCTAGATTACAGGCGGAGATGAAGTTCAATCAGTGGGTTGAATCAGTAGCTACGCGCTAAGCTAACGATCCCCGACCCTACACTAACACTAGCAGCCTGTTTTTTATTTCCCCCCCGACTTCACGGGTGGCGCATTGGGATTGTGATGAGACACGAGACAGCAGTGTGCATTCTGTTGTGACTGTATATTATTAAACTGCATGGGTCTGGACTCCGGAGCATAAACAACATGTAGGCTACAGTACAGTAGCCTCCCTCGGCTTGGTCCCTCCCAGCCTTTACTCTGGCTGCCAGAGTGTTCCCCGATGCTGCGGTGCGGGGACTGGGAGCATACCATTATAACGGAGGGGTTTTCCACCCGGCCCAAAAGAAAAAAATCGTCCCGACTGTTTTTTTTTTTTTTTTGGTGAACATCGACTGAGAGGTTGTCAGTCGACTGAGACCCGTTCCGATCGATTAGTCGACTATTGGACTAATCGAGGTCAGCCCTAACACACACACACACACACACACACACACACACACACACTCACACACACACACACACACACACACACACACACACACACACACACACACACACACACACACACACACACACAAGAGCCCCTGCCCCTCTCTCTCTCCTGCAAGTCAACATTAGCTTTAGCACTCATTAGCATGGTCTGTGTAGCATGATTAGCATCAAGCTTTCACAACTAACTAACTATGTTTGTCAACCAAAACTGCCAGAGTTTTGCTTTTGCCAGAGTTTTGTTGTGCTCCTTGGGTTATTTGTGAAGAGATGTGTATATTTGTAGTAGTTTATGGCCAGGTATGTGCTCATTTGGTAACTACATGAATGAATGGATCATATAAGTGCAACAAATAAGATATGTCTGTGTTTTCTAATGCACTTTTGTGTTATTAAGCCTAGTAACTGTAAGCATTGTCTTTAAACTACCACTGTTTAAGCTTACAGTATGCAGTTCTGTGAAGTTTCTGACAATATTGCACTATTACTATTGTGAAAGTAAAAGAAGACACTGTTATTGTTTTTCTGCAGGGTGACCAGAGCTGATATAAACGACACTAAATTGCTCTACCGCACATCTCCTATGCCTGGTTCTTCATCCTCATCTCCTAACCACCAAACACAACAACAACAACAAATACACAACGCAGAGACTGGTTCATGAGACAGAGGGTGGGGTTTTAATCACACCCGAGTTAAGGACACTCATTTTAGGGTTACAACTGTCTCAATAGTAACGAGACAGTGTTTCATGCTTAATAAGTGTGTAATTAACCATTTGTTAATGTCTATAAGCACTGTTCCCACTTTACATCAGGTAGATGCGAAAGTGTTAATTCATGTCATAATAAGTGCATAGTAAACAATCTGTTAATAGTAATGTGACAGTGTTTCATGCTTCATAAATGTGTAATTAACCATTTGTTAATGTCTATAAGCACTGTTCCCACTTTACATCAGGTAGATGCGGAAGTGTTAATTAATGTCATAATAACCTCATAGTAAATTACTTGTTAATATTTCTGGCACACTGTTTCATTGTTAACAAATGTGTAACTAAAGATGTGTAATGTCTATAAGCACTGTTCACACTTTACATCAGGTAGATGCGGCAGTGTTAATTAATGTCATAATAAGTGCATATAGCAAACAATCTGTTAATAGTAATGAGACAGTGTTACATGCTTAATAAATGTGTAATCAAGCATTTGTTAATGTCTATAAGCACTGTTCCCACTTTACATCAGGTAGATGCAAAAGTGTTAATTAATGTCATAATAAGTGCATAGTAAACAATCTGTTAAAGGTATATTCAGTGATTTGACTTAATTCAAATATCACTTATTTTTTCTTTTTTTCTGGATAATTCTCCCTACTATAGAGTGTGCTGACCATATAAGGAGTTCCTCCCTGTCCCCAGTTAACCCCTGGGGTCAAAAAACCCTAGTTTCAGTTTGGGCTTTGGGTGGCAAAGCCTTCATCCAATCAGGATGAGAGGGGCCTTCCTCCAATCATGATCGAGTGGGGGCGGGCCTTGGTGCACATGCTGTTGGCCTGTTGCACTTCCCCCCACTGTAGAGCGTGCATGTGCACATTTTGTTACCCGGGCGGACTGGGTGGTTTTCCAAATCTCCCAAATCACTGAATGCTCCTTTAATAGTAACGAGACAGTGTTTCATGCTTAATAAGTGTAATTTACCATTTGTTGTCTGTAAGCACTGTTCCCACTTTACATCAGGTAGATGCAAAAGGGTTAATTAATGTCATAATAAGTGCATAGTAAACGCTTAATAAATGCATAATAAGTTCAATTTGAATGTTAATTAAGTATCAACTTAATGGTTAATTACATTTGTTACAAGCGTTTACAAACAGATATTAATGTTTAACAAGTGTTATAAATAGTGTATTGATTGTTAACACGGCCTTATTAACAGATAATGTCCTAAGTAGGCCTACCCTTCCTAACAGTATGTACCTTATAAATAGGTTACTAATTGTTAATAGTATTTTCACAATGTTTATTAATTGTTAACAAGTGTCTTATTAACAGTTAATAAGTATGTATACTTTTTTGTTATATATATATATATATATATATATATATATATATACATACATTATAATTAATGTATAATAATTATTAATAAGTATCTTATTAATGGTTAATAAGTATTTATACGTTTCTTGTAAACACTTTAACAACTTCTAACAAGTGTCTTTTTAACAATTAAAGTATGTATATGTTTCTTGCTAACGCTTTATTAAATGTGTTATAAACATATACGTTTCTTGTTAACACTTTATTAAATGTGTTATAAACATATAATAATTCATAAGAAGTTTCTTGTTAATGGTTAATTAATGTATACTAATTGTAATAACTGTCTAATTAACAGTTAAAGACTATTTATAAGGTTCTTATTAATGGTTTATTAAGGTTGCTTATAAACATTTATTAACAAATGATAAGTTGCTAATAAGTGTTCCCTGCCTGTTTAGCTGACGAAAACGAAAATCTTAAAACGATCATAACTCCCGATCTAAATCATCCCGTCTAATTCTGAAAAAAGATCCTGTGTTAGACGGCACTCAGCGGTCCAGTCAATAGTCGCGATAGATTTATTCTTACCTCCCGTTGTTGTCGATCGACTCTAGAGTGGTGTGGCTATTGTTAGCTGCTACACAGACATCCACACCAATTTCTGGTGCGCCGGTAAAAGTGGTCCGGGCGCTATAAATGATGGGCACATGGATTAAATGGATTAAATAGGTCCGGGCAAGCAAGGTGTTAACAGTTAAAGAGTATTTATAAGGTTCTTATTAACAGTTTATTAAGTTTGCTTATAAACAGTTATTAACACATAATAAGTTGCTAACAAGTGTTTATTAAGTGTTAATAAGACTGTTAATAAGTGTCTTATTAACGCTCAATTAATGTTAATTACAATGACCTTAATGTAAAGTGCTACCAGAACGGTATAAAATGTACAGGACTCATTTATTGAAACCAAGTCCTCATAAAATATTAAAAGCTGCAGTTGTGGGTGCTCACTGGTCATTTTAACTTTTTATAATGGTAAATAAATACCATAATAAAATCAACACATCAATTTTAAACTATGATTCCCTGCTTTCATATGACATGAACAAAAATCCAATGGCAGTCCCTCAGTCAAATCTGGTCACAGTACTATTTACTATCCTATTTACTGCAGTTTAGATGCAAATAATAACATAAAAATAAAATGTATGGTGTATGGTAGGCCATTTCCTATAATATCAAAGCAGCTAATATGAACAGTGCAACACTGCTGTGATCCAACTATTGCAACTTCAACGGGGGAGAGAGAGAGAGAGAGAGAGAGTCGCGTTAGAGAGTTGCGTTAGAGACGCGCGAGAGAGAGAAAGAGAGATAGAGAGAGAGAGAGACGCAGAGAGAGAGAGAGAGACGCAGAGAGAGAGAGAGAGAGAGAGAGAGAGAGGAGGGGAGTCACGTTAGCAACAGGCTAAGCTCACAGCATATAGGTGCGTTCATTCTATAAAGGGTAGATCCGCTCCCGTTTGAGGGCTGCTCCCAGCCCCCAAGCGGTAGCGATCTACCCTTTAATAGAACGAACGTACGGTACATTTGTTGCATGAAGTGTAGATCTGTGAGCTCGCAGCACGTCATGTCACAAACAGAAACAGCTCTCACTTGGTTTTGTCATTTTCCTCCCTCCGCAGTTAGACTGCTGCTCTGTGCTGAGTGCTCTCGTTAGTTGTATTGTCCGTGGACATGACAAGTGTTTATAGTGGCGTTCTCTCCCGAAGTTTGTTTGTTAGTTTGTTGCGTTGTGCACGAGCGCAAGCAATGCGACCACCGGCATAGTGACAGCCAGTCAGCCAGGGCAGCGAAGGTACGATATGGCACTTGAAAAAAACAAAACACAAAAAAAGGACAGTTTGTATATACTTAATTCAACGCCACCCCCGGTAATTAATAGGGGGACGGCTTTTTATTGAAGGAAGGAATGTATTTGAGGATTTACGGTACGTCATACTCATAAGTGCACTAAACAAACATTAAAAATCCCATAGACTTTGCAGCCATATGACGTAATCTTGTTTGTATCAGCACCTTGCACCTTGTTTGTATCATTAATATAAATGAAGGAAATCTATAACAGCCTGGTCCACAACAGTTACAAGATAAGTTTGAAGATGGAGGAAACATACAATATAACAGCCTGGTCAAAACAGGGAAAACTAGAAAAAGTGCCCATCTGGGCACAGGTCTCCACCAGGAGGATAGGAGTGTGTGAGATGTTTTTTTGTTGAGGAAACGCAGAGCTAGATCACTCAGAGCATCTCTGAGGATAGAATTCTGGATGAGCAGGACATGTGCCTAGTGTCAATGTGAGTGTATAATTTCACGGAAGTTGCACACTGTGTTTGTGGCATTTTGTTTGAAACGGACCAATCATGTGAGCTTTGGAAGCCAATCTTAGCCAATCAGGATGGAAGATGGGAAATGGTGCAGATCCGTGTTGATCACATGACTTTGGAGATATTGTATACCGAATTGTGTGATGTATGGATGTGTACGAGTAATCTACAGAAATGTGTTTTGCATGGATCGGGCCAACAGTGGCGGAGATTAGCTGGTAACGGACGGACGGACGGAAGGAAGGAAGGACGGACACACACACACACACACGGACGGAGTGCAAAATATACTCTCTCCCCATGCCTTCGGCCTGGTGGAGACAATCACTGGGAAGTGATGTCACTTGACACTGAGGAGGAGAAAGTGATGTCACTGTGGAGGAGGAAGTGATGATTCTAACAAGTCCGGGAAAAGACTGTGATTGGCCAGTAGTTGCCATGAGTGGCAGCGTGCCGTGCCTCCGCCATAGTGGAAAAATATATGGTAGCCGCCATATGATACACATGCCCCAGAGCCCCTTTCTATGTCTACGGAGATACAGACGCCTCAAAGCCGAAGGAGGCGTCTAACTCTCTGTCTATGGAGATACAGAGCTAAAGGAAGCGTCCACCTTTCTATGTCTATACAGAACTGAAGGAGCCGTCCACCTCTCACAGGAAGTTCAGTTTGTCTGAGGCGTACACAACGTCACAGTGGGTGTGTCTGAGTTGAGAACGTCCCCCAGCTGGAAGGTGGAGGCGGGGCCTGAAGGCACGACGTCCTCCACACCTGGCATCTGGAACACACCTGGCCCCTAGTGGACACACAGACAATGAAACACACAGCATCAAGGGTTAATGAGTTGAGTGTGTAAATATAACGGCCCTCTGGAGTGAGTGTGTAAATATAGTGGCCCTCTGGAGCGAGTGTGGAACTATAGTGGCCCTCTGGAGTGAGTGTGGAACTATTGTGGCCCTCTGGAGCGAGTGTGGAACTATAGTGGCCCTCTGGAGTGAGTGTGGAAATATAGTGGCCCTCTGGAGTGAGTGTGGAAATAATGGCCCTCTGGAGTGATACTAATTTGATCTGTAGTGGAGATAACCTGGAACAGCTTCTGGAGACGGTGGAACAGGAATTAAAAGGTTAAAGAGTTGGTTTGATTTTAATAAATTGACACTAAATTTAAGTAAAACAAAATACATAATATTTGGAAATCGTATAACTAATACAAATAAAGAACTTACAATAAACAAAATGGAAATTGAACAAGTGGATGAAGTCAAATTCCTTGGAGTAATAATAGATAATAAAGTATGTTGGAAGCCTCATATAAATTATATAAAAACCAAAATAGCCAAGTCAATAGCAATACTATATAAAGTCAAAGATTTCTTAAATAAAAGTTCACTATATATGCTATACAATTATTTTATATTGCCATACATAACATACTGTGTGGAAGTACATACAAAACAAATACTAAATCAATATTTATCCTCCAAAAAAGAGCAATACGAATTGTAAATAAAACTGCCTACAGAGAACCAACAAACAAACTCTTTATCAATTTAAAAGCATTCAAATTCAAAGATCTGGTTGACATTAAAACAGTCCAAATAACAGTCCCGCTCCCTCAGGTCTGGTGACGCAAACCTCCTCGACGTCCCCAAAACCAAACTCCGTACGTGGGGTGACAGAGCTTTTGCCTTTGCTGCCCCAACCCTGTGGAATGCCCTCCCTAAGGCACTCAGAGATGCCCCCACCCTCCAAACTTTCAAAACTACCCTCAAGTGAGGACCAATGCAAAATACCACTGTGTTTCAGTGAAAGGGGTTCTCTATCGTGTTCGAGACTGGCTCTCCACTACAAATTATTCAATTTGTACGGGAACGGACCCCACGGGGCAGTGTACATGGATATCTCTTTAAGACACATCTTCTATGGTGGCCCTTGGCCACTTTGATTTTTTGATTTCCAAACGTTTTTGAGCAGACGTTTCGTGTATCTCAGCAGTTTTGACACTTTTGAAACCTGACCACGTTGGGGGAAACCTTGTGACGGCGCTCGGTGTGGCCAAAGGGTCCCAAGTGTGAAGCCGACCTCGTTGGTAGAGCCTTGGTTCCCTGGCCGCATAAGCGTTGTGAGACCCCGGGCGAAACCGACCTCGTCGGTGAACCTCCGGGTTAAACATCGCGGCTGTACACCGCTGCGGCGGCCGGCGGGGTAGAACCCAGAGAGAGCTGACCCAGTCGGCGGATCTCTGAGGCCATCTGCTGTCGCTGATCGCTGCCGCCGCGGTCCGGCCAGGCCACACGGCAGAGAGTGAGACGACTCACGAGAGTAAACAAACAAATTCCAGCGGGTTCCACTTCCTCATTGACAGGTTGACATCAGTGTAGGAGGAGGCGCGTCAGGGACGGCTGCCCAGACTGCACTGTGCCTCATGGTTCACAAGAAGGCGATGTGGCTCAAAGATCAGGAGACAGAAACTCCCGATGACCCACAGCGTCACACGCTGCAAATCGCTTACTCCGTCACAATTGGTTCTGGTTAATATATACTTATATGCTTATAAGTATGAAAATGGCGATCTACAACAACACACTATGCATGTGGACTTGTAGGCCGACTTGAATGATATACAAAAGTTTGGAGGGCTCCAGTGTGCTTAATGTCAGATTGTTTTGTGCTAGAGCGCCTCAGAGTGGCTTAACAGTTTATGTGCAACCTCTTTCAGAGGTCCATAACTCTGCTGGTGACACAAAACAAACGGTGGACATTGATTTGGTATGGACATCTGTCCTCCTAACAAAGAGAGAGCCCCACGACTCTGAGTGAGCTCCCTCCTCATCCAGGGGTAATGGGGATGTCTTAGGGTACCATGTTGCCTTGATTCAGCCTTGATTGATGCAGCATTGTGAGATTCTGCATAGGGTAGATTGTGACCCCTCACGTTCAAGATGGAAACAGAGGGGTTTCTCAGGCTGCATGTGGAGCTCATATGCCCACAGAGGATGGCCATGACCAGTGTGTGTCCCGCAGGGGCCCTGGTATGAGGATCCCGCCTCCTGTATGAATGGTCTCATCCTTCCAGCTGAGGCTGGGGGGGGGGCATGGGGGAGGCCAACCGGCGGGGTATGGCTAGACGTGCTCAGCGCACTGAGCCCACTCCTCAGTCCTGACAGTTCAGGGAACCCAGCCCCCACCTGCTGTCTCTCAAGACAGTGGCTGTCAATTCAGGTGGACTCCTGGGTAGGTTCCACCATGTCTTAGGTGGGTTGTATGCTACATACAACACTCCCCGGTCAAGGAAGGGCTAGGGTTTGACAGGCCGGCCTCCGAGGCGACTGGCCTGCCATGCTCGAATGGGGGATGCTTATTCTCAGATCCCGAGATCCGACGCACTGACGCTATCTCACGACAGAACCTGAGTTCTGTGTCCTCCCATTCAGCCCCCTGCGTTGACGCAGTCCTGGGACCCTGGCATCGGGAGAGCCTTCACATCCTAAATTGGTTGACCGGCTGTTGTACGTTTGCTCAAGAGGTGAAGTGCCACAACAATGTGGCTCCGGCAGCACCTTGGGCACCTAGGCCGGTGCCCCAACTGGAGGGCTTGCAGGCGTCAGTTCTCACAGTCTGCAAGGTTTCTCGGCATGTGTTGGAGGGAAAAGCTGGGACTCTGTCCCTCGCTCCAGTGACGGGCCACCTTCAGGGCTCATCCCGATTACATTGAGCCAGCATGGGCCTCCGCCCCTTTGGGCTGAGGGCAACCACGGTGTACTTTGTTCCCCCGGCTCCCCTGAACATGTGACCAGTGCATTATCTGTCATTTACGATCAGGCACTATGCGTGTTGCTGACAGTGTCAGTTTACATGTATGTATGTGTGACGAGACTGTCAGGGGTGAGCAGAACCACCATAAGGGTGTATTACGGCATGGCCGTTTAAGCGCCTGGGTGTAATTGTGTGTGGTGGAAACCGGTTATCAGAGCCACTGAGTGAGCTCCCTCCTCATCCAGGGGTAATGGGGATGTCTTAGGGTACCATGTTGCCTTGATTCATTGATGCAGCATTGTGAGATTCTGCATAGGGTAGATTGTGACCCCTCACGTTCAAGCAATTACTATGTGCCCACTCCCTGTTGAGCACAGTCCAAACAGTTAAAATATGTGTACAATACAATAAGCATATACATATATAGGTGTATATAAATACACATATAATAAAGAATATAGGTATATATAGAATATATTAATATATCTATATAGAGACAAGAGGAGATGGAAACAGAGGGGTTTCTCAGGCTGCATGTGGAGCTCATATGCCCACAGAGGATGGCCATGACCAGTGTGTGTCCCGCAGGGGCCCTGGTATGAGGATCCCGCCTCCTGTATGAATGGTCTCATCCTTCCAGCTGAGGCTGGGGGGGGGGGGGGGGGGCATGGGGGAGGCCAACCGGCGGGGTATGGCTAGACGTGCTCAGCGCGCTGAGCCCACTCCTCAGTCTTGACAGTTCAGGGAACCCAGCCCCCACCTGCTGGTAATGGGTAATGGGCTACGCCGGTGACCTGGTGACACGGCGGACCGCTGTCCAACACAAGGGCAACACGAAGATCACCCAGTTACTGAAGGGTGCTCGCACCGTTAATCCCTCGCACATTAGGTCGGCAGTCCCCCCACGGGAGGTGGTACTGTCTGCCTTGCGGCATGAGCCAATTAAGCGTGGACACTTGGGTGGCTTCTCGTAGGACAGCATTCTTGTTGTTAGCAGTGTCAGCCACAAGAATGTCCCTATCAGTGCATGAAGGATGCTGCCGCTTCCTACATGGCAATGTTTAGGTGGTGCTGGCACCAATCCCTGCATTCTACCATACGGCCTGATCAGAGTACGAGCCGGTCAGCCTGTTGAGTTGCACCCTTCCCACCCTCCTGAGCAGGGTAGTGAAACAGGATTGCAGTCACTGTTGGGCCCTGTCAGGGCCTCTAATGGGCCAAACTGTCTTAGGCAGATGGTCTCCAAGACTGGGCTCCCTCATTGGGTTGTGAAACAATCTAGCAGGCATATAGGTGGGCAGGCAGGCCAGCCCCAACAGGGATGTAGGCACAATGCGTGCAGGGCCTTGTGGCCCATGCACTGATGACGAGATGTCCCTCTATCTGAGATCTGTGGGACGGATTCTGTGTCGATGCCGTCCACATTTAGCAGGTTATACCAGTGTGGTATCCATGTGGCAGCCAGCACCATCCTCACTGATTGTGCGGGGCTCCGCATCAGAACATGGCTTCAACAGTCTGTTGGCCTACTGTCCGACGGGTGGACTTGAGCGGGAGTGCATGTCCCTGCAGACTGCAGTAACCTGGTTACATTTCTCGAAGGGCACCCTGGAGCTCAGGTTAGGGCCCCACCAGTCCCATTTGGGGGCCAGGCCGTTAGCCCCGGAGGCTCTATGATGAGTCCCCTTTAAAATCATTTAGTCAGTGAGCCTGGCATACTGTCACTCAAGACAGCAGTATTGTTGGCTGTCACGTCTGCAAGGAGAAATTTGGGAGTTGCGAGCTCTGTCAACCCATAACAAGCTCGGCCGGGTGATGGAGTAGTTTTACACCCCGACCCAACCTTCTTCCCAAGGTTCTCTCAGGGGCACATCTCAATCAGGTGATTGAGCTCTGTCCTCTCTTTACATGCAGATGGATGAAGTGTGCAGACAGAGCTGGTCACCCACTCTGCCCCGCTAGAGCGTTGGAGTCGTATGTCAGGGCCACACGTAGGCCCACAAAGTGACGGACCAGCGCTTCGTGTGTTTTAGCAGGGGTGCTCGGGTAGACCACGGTCGAAGGCTGGACTGTCCCACCGGATCACAGGGGTGATCCAACAGGAATACAAGCAGGCAGGAGTGCAGTGTCGCCTGGAAGGCGGGCACACTCTGCCCATGGGATGACAGCCCCCTGGTTGCTGACAGAGATCTACACAGCAGCGACATGGTCGACTCTGTCTACATTCACCCTGTCCTACCAATGGAACGTGGTGGCATCCGCTCCCCCTGTGGGAGTCGCTCCTGCGTGCTACTCAGCGGTAGGGTCACCGGCACCTTGACCGGTCAGGTCGGCCGGGCTTGAGCAGCCCTTCACCCCGGTGGTCACTGGCCTAGCATCGTGCTGGGCCAGCTGAGCCTAGGTGGCGTCTTGCGCCTAGGCCAGGAGTATTACTTACTTGGTACGAATAGTGAAGTTTTGGAGCATGTGGGCAAGCTCCTGTGGCAAGGATAGCCACGGTCAGACTCATGGCGCTCACCACGTATAGGCTCTAATGGAATTCGAGGTTAAACTGCCTCGAGCTGCCGCGGGGGCAGCCGGGTCTGCTTATTTCCTTGCGCGTGTCTTAGAGTGTTGAATAAATTGAATAATTTGTAGTGGAGAGCCAGTCTCGAACACGATAGAGAACGGAGGGTTACACGGGTAACCCAGGTTCTCCGAGTGGAGAGACTGGCTCTCCACGAAAGAGCCGCTCCGAAATTCGTGTCAATCAAGAGTTAATCGAAGTGGCCATGCCCAGATGGGGCTTAAATAGCCCGCTGATTGGCATCTGGGCAGGTCCACCATAGAAGATGTGTCTTAAAGAGATATCCATGTACACTGCCCCGTGGGGTCCGTTCCCGTACAAATTGAATAATTTGTAGTGGAGAGCCAGTCTCTCCACTCAGAGAACCTGGGTTACCCGTGTAACCCTCCGTTATCCTGTGGAACAAATGCAAAGACGAATTGAAACAATGTGAAACATGGAATAAGTTTAAAAAAATCACGCCCGTGTGAACTGAGTGGTGTAAGGTCTTAGCCTGTCTGACGTAATGAAATCATGTCTGACGTAATGAAATCACACCCGGGTGAACAGGGTGAACATAGCAACCATGCTCATTTTTTCTGCACAAACAAAGCCAGTTGTATGAAATCACACCCGGGTGAACAGGGTGAACATAGCAACCATGCTCATTTTTTCTGCACAACAAAGCCAGTTGTAGGAGTGGTTTACACCACTCAAAAATGTTTAAAACAGATATAAGAAATATATATAGGATAGAATAGCTGGGTACAGTGTGTACGCATACGTTTTTGTGTGTGTATAAATGTATGTCCGTCTGTCTTGTACAGTATATCCTTGACTATTTTTTGTTTTTGTTTTTTTGATACACAAAGAAGGGGTAGGACTTCTTCCTATCCCTTTTTCGAACATAAACTATAAGGATATTAGATATCCCTTGTTTTATTTTTTGTTTTATTATTATTTTAAATCTAGTTCTTCCTTTATTTCCTTTGCCTGTTCATTTATGTTTTAATATGTTCAAAATAAATAAATAAATGAAATGGAAAAATTTAAAATTAAATGAAAGTGTGGAACTATTGTGGCCCTCTGGAGTGAGTGTAAAACTATAGTGGCCCTCTGGAGTGAGTGTGGAAATATAGTGGCCCTCTGGAGCGAGTGGAAATGATATTCAGACAGCAGTGAAAGAGAATGTCTTACTGGGGGGCTGACTCCATGCTGAATATGATCTGAAGTGACAGGAGGCTTGCTGGGAGGATGGCGTTGGTTCAATTCCTAGCAGACAAGAACCACATTGACCAGTTATGAGTTTACATAGCAGACAAGAACACATGTTGACTAGATTCGTTTTTGTCCAGCTTTTGGTGTATGTAACCCAATTTTTGTCCCAACACAAACATTAAATGCCATTGACAATGAATGGACAATTTTGAGTGTTTGTGCAAACACAAACATTGCGGAACACAAACATTGATGATGAAAGGGTGTTTGGGCTGTACTCTTTTTACATTTTTGTCTAATAAACTATTCAATCAATTAATCAAATCAAGTAAAAGTATCATGTCCCATATTAAAAATGTACTTGAGTGAAGGTAAAAAATAAATAAAAGTATCAGCATCAAAATATACTTAAAGCACCAAAAGTAAAAGCAGTTCAAAATTCAAAAATCTTTTGAAAATAGCTGATCTATGTGAGCTTGTAGATCTGCTATTTTCTAATGGCCGAAATGTATTTAAGCCTCAAAGCCAAAGTAAGATTCAGGGCCTTGCCACATGAGAACGGCTCGGGCTGTTAGCCGCGCAAGTTTGTGAAAGATATAAAACTTTCCTTCGTCCACATTGCGGTTATGTTAATTATTATGCTGTATAGACGAGACCGGTAAACTGCTCCGGATTCAAGGGAAAGCTGTAGTACACATGGTCAAAATAGGTAGTAAAGTGTGCCGCTTGGGATACTATTTACATTATCAAGAGAGGATATAAAATATAAAAATATTAAAAAAAAATTGAGCGATGGAAATAAGCGAATTAGCACAACACCCCAATCCCCCATTCAATTCAATGCAATTCAATTCAATTCATAGAGCACCAAAATCCTGACGTCACTGTCAGTAGAGGGCACCAGTCCACAGGTTTGTGTACTTTTTATTTGCATTGAAATCCCCATAGGGGGATTTTAGATCTTTTCATATAAGAACTGTGTTTGAAAAATAAACCGATCATTCCGGCCTTTTCACTCATGGATATGAAGCATCGACTGAAGGTGGAAATGTACAAATAACAATAAGCGCTAGAAACGAGTCAAACAACCCAGAGACTACATTTCCGGGTATAGGCGGGGTGGCTGCAGCTGCCCGTCGCACAACATAAACTGACATGTTAATTACGTTTATCTTTTTGGTATTTTGGTATTTAATGTTTCGTGGTTAGTACGAGTCGAGTAACCGCCAGCTGAGCTTATGTCAACGAGGAATCTCAGGAACGCAATATGTTGACAGCTGGGCGTGACGTATATTAACAGCGACATTGCTTTCATATGTAGTTTCAAGGCTTTTGCGGCCAAATTCATTCCATTTTCTCCAGAAACTGGCTGTATCAATTATGAATGGACATCATTAACGACGCAGAGTGACGAGGACATTTAAATACATTGAAATGTGTCTATACAAACTCAGCTTTGAAGCTCGGAACCACGCTGTGCCTGACACATGGCTCCTGGGATCATTTCCTGCTCACCTGTTCCTCCCCTTTACCTCTGCATCCGGTTCCCACCCCCCCCACCCCCCTTCCTTCCTTTTGTCTGTAAGCAAATGGTTTTCATCCTGTCTACATCCTGTCCCTAAAACCCCTCCTCTCATGTCTCTTTCTGCCCCACCTTCTGGGGGTGGTCTATCACTGCATATAAGCTGTACCCCTGAATTGTGACGGAGATGGCTACATTGACCCGCCGGTGCTGCAGCATCGATGTAATGCTGTGAACGTTAAATAAACCATCATCAAGCTTTCCTCATGGTTCTTCATGCGTTTAGAGTGTACAAAACTGCCACATCAATTTGGTGTCTAGAAGTGGGATCTAGCGACGTCTGAGCTCCGGGAGATCAAGCCACGATTGTCCATCACATCAACGCTCAAAAAGGACAGAGATCAACAGGAAATCCGCGGCTGCGATCTACGGAGTTCAGCGCCTGGATTTAAAAAAACCCGTGGCTAGTTGGCTACACTGAAACGGTGAGAAATTTCCAATTTCCAAACATATTCCTGACAATTGAAGTGCTACATTTTTAAAGGGTTTAATTAAGTATGCTAAATTCTAAGACCATATTTTGCCAGCCTATCTATTGTGTAAATCTAGCCTAGTGGACAGAAAACAACCTTGCATTAAATAACACAACGACACCTTGTTACACTGTGGAAACAGCAAAAGATATCTTGTTGCACAAGCAGCATAAAGACATTTTGCTGTCCTCACAGAATAGCACAAAGATAGTTGCATGTTTTGAAAAACAACGACACCTTGTTAATCTGTGGAAACAACAAAGATACCTTGTTGTATAAAACAACATAAAGACATTTGTTGTCCTCACAAAATAGCATAAAGATAGTTGCATGAAGTCAAGTTTGTAACACAACGACACCTTGTTACTCTGTGGGAAAACATAAGATACCTTGTTGTATAAAACAACATAAAGACATTTTGTCCTCACATAGTAGCATAACGATACCGTGTTACTTAAGACTAGACAGTCCACATTGCTGTGTACTGAGAGAAAAGTGTGCCGGTCCCAGAGAACAGGGACAGGTGAAAGTGATGCTAGGTGTACATTGATGAAGTTGTATGGATGTGAAGAAGAATCATTTAGAAGAACGTAAACATGTAATTTGAACCAGTTGTAATCATTTTGGGAACTTTGTGTAATGTTGTCATTTGTTGCAATAATTAGACTAGATACATTTGGTCACTACATGTGTTAATTTGGTTAGTGAGCTAGGAGACGGCCGGTCTAGACTCAGAGCAATCACTCAGCCTGAGTACCTTGCTTTGTTCTATACTGTTTGAAGCCGTCTGAGGTGTTGGAGAGATATTTAGTATGTTTCATTTCTATCATTGATCGATAAGGTTATGTGAAATTCGTTTAAAAAAGTGATTTGAAGTTACAGACAGGGTATTGTGAGTGTCGTGATGTGTCGAAAAGTGATAGAAACTATTGAAAAAGTACATAGCAGTAATTAAATATGGGTAATAAAAAAAGTGCAGTCGCACTCCCAGAGGACAGAGAAAGGTGGTCTTCTCTAATGCGCGATATGGTTGCGAAATATGGCCTAGGAGCGTTAGACTGTCTTGATGAGTGGAAACAAATGGGGTTTCCGGAGCAAGGCTCTTTAAGTGTGGGAAAATTGCTTGAATTAGATAAACTACTAAAAAAAGCTGAGAAGAAAATGAGACAGAAAAAGACAGTAAAAACATCTAAACTTGACAAATGTGACCTGAACAAAAAAGTATTTTCAATGTGGATGGAGGAAGCACAGTACAGACAACGGGAGAGTCATATGAAAGAACTGCCAGACATAGATTCTTTAATGGAGGAGGAGAGCCAACCACAGGCTCCTCCTCCATATATCGCTTCAGGGCCCAAATATTCGCAGAATTCTATTTTTTATCCTTCTCTGCAGGCGCCATCCCAAATCGGCCTCGACTGCCCTCCTATGCCAGCCAGTCAACCCCCGACGTCTACCAGCCGAAACGTCACTGCTCTCCTCACACCTTCTGATCTCACCACAAGCCCGCAACCCCCACAGAGCAGTCAACCCCCCTGTCTACAGACTGCTCTCCTCACACCTTCTGATCTCACTGCAAGCTCGCACCCCACCCCCCCCCAGAACATTCAACCCTCCTCTCTGGGAAACCCACAGCCCCCCTCCGCTCCGACGCCATCCCTGGTGTCTGCTATGCTCACCCTATTGGAAGAAGTTCAACGCAAAGAAGGCAACATGAACTCCACTCAAGCCAATGACACCAATAATAACCAACGTCCATCCTACACTGACATTTCTAACCCAGAGCTGGGCAACGGTAACAATACAAACACAGCACAGCCAACAACTCCAGTTCCCGCATCGACAAGACAGAAGACCTTGCCCCCACCAGTATATCGGTCCACCCCTATTCACAACGGGGAGACAGCGGCTCGTCACAAGAATATCGCCATCACCCAGGACAACACACTGTCATATGGGCAGGGAAGAAGAAGGCCTGGGGCAGTAACACGTGCACAGGGGGCGCCACGGTTTTATCATCTGCCAGGCAACACGCCCACCTCAAATGAACTTTATTCTGACCCATGGATGGATGAAGAGGAAGACAACATAATACAGGCAGCTGACATGCAATGTCCAATGGTAGAAGTAGCCAACCCGTACGGCGACGTAATGATGGTACAACGCTTATGGTCCCCAGACGACATATCCCAATATGCCGCTACACTAAAGAAGCCCAATGAAGTGGGAGGACGCCGCTGGACTCAAGAACTACAGGCTTTTTGTCGTACATACAGACCTACCATGAAAGAGGTACTTGACATCTGTGCCAAGAACATGGAACCTTCCGAAATGCAAGCAGTCCTAGATGTTGCCCAAACATATCAAGATGAGAGGCCCGTCCATGTACAATTTGAGAACAATTACAGATACATCACTGCTGTGGATACAGTTTGTGAGAAGATTATGACACTCTTCCCAACGATATTAAATCTGACTGAAGTGCACAACTGTAAGCAGGGCAGAGATGAAACGGTCAGTCAGTTCCACCACCGCCTGGAGGAAGCCATACTCACCCACGGAGGGGGAAAAGATCCGAACGACCCATTTGCCAAAGCCTTCCTGGTCAGTCAGCTAATAAGCAACATGCATGACAAACTCTCTAAGCGTGTGAAACAATCTCTCATTGGCTACAGAACAGCTGATCCGGCCGACATCCTCAGGCACGCAACTCATGCAGAGGAAGTCGAAAACGACATGAACGAAAAAGAGAAGAAACAGGATCAAGAAAAGACCGAAGCCCTCCAACTTGCCATGATTAGTGCTGTCACTACGCTGTCAACAGACAAAGAAGAACGACAGCAGGAGACACCATATGACGACAGTAGAGGCTATTATGACGATCAAGCCTACCATTCATCAGAGCCAGGCTATTATGACGATCAAGCCTACCATTCATCAGAGCCAGGCTATTATGACGATCAAGCCTACCATTCATCAGAGGGAGCCAGCAGAGACCGAAGGGACGAAGAGGATTATGGGCACCGGCTGGCAGGGACTGGTGGACAGGATAACTGGGGCCGATGAGGGACAGCGCTTCCAGACAAGAATACAATCGCCAGTCCAGGTTATGCACCCATTGCACACACACACACACACACACACACACACACCCCCCCCCTGGAGGACTGTCCTACACACACACACACACACACACACACACACACACACACACACACACACACACACACACACACACACACACACATACACCTCCCCCTATCAGACGGCCCAATTAAAAAAAAGAAAAAAAAAAAAAAAAAAGAAAAAAAGTGGGGAGAATCACTTGACGGTGGACTCTTAACGCGTGTTGGACAGTTTGCGTCATGGGAAAATCGTTTCTCATCTGGAAAGAAAATATTGTTTGAAATATATGATTTTGTTTTCTGTTTATCTGTTATGTTATATTTTGCTGTGCTAATACAGGTCAAATGAATTCAACAGGGTACTGTATTAGTATCATTTTTAGGGTTTTTGGTTTATTTGGTTATCTAACCACGATTGTTATTGCAGTATGCTCAATTATTAGCTACTAGTGCTTCTATTTTTTATGTATTTTCTTCAAATGTGATATTATGATGTATTATTTTGATATTGATGGAAAATTCACATTTATTGTTTAATTAAGTTGTTGTTTAATTAACAAAAGGAGGGATTTGACGAGGAATTTCCCATCACCATAGGACATTTAAATACATTGAAATGTGTCTATACAAACTCAGCTTTGAAGCTCGGAACCACGCTGTGCCTGACACATGGCTCCTGGGATCATTTCCTGCTCACCTGTTCCTCCCCTTTACCTCTGCATCCGGTTCCCACCCCCCCCACCCCCCTTCCTTCCTTTTGTCTGTAAGCAAATGGTTTTCATCCTGTCTACATCCTGTCCCTAAAACCCCTCCTCTCATGTCTCTTTCTGCCCCACCTTCTGGGGGTGGTCTATCACTGCATATAAGCTGTACCCCTGAATTGTGACGGAGATGGCTACATTGACCCGCCGGTGCTGCAGCATCGATGTAATGCTGTGAACGTTAAATAAACCATCATCAAGCTTTCCTCATGGTTCTTCATGCGTTTAGAGTGTACAAAACTGCCACATCAAGAGTCACCCCCCTGACAGAAAGGCCGGGATGGGCCTGGGCCATGGCTCAGTGGTCCAGTCTGGAAGTGTGCCGTGGGTTCAACTCCCAATCCCGACGGCCTTCACTGCATGGCTTCCCCCCCATTTCCTGTTAGCCTACTGTCTGTCCCTCCCTCCATAACAAATGGCGAAAGCCAAAAAAAAGAAAAGAAATGGGATGATCGGTTTATTTTTCAAACACAGTTCTTATATGAAAGCGACCTAAAATCACCCTATGGGGATTTCAATGCAAATAATACATGAACCTTTGTACTGGCGCCCTCTACTGAAAGTGACGTCAGACTTCTGTGTTCTATTGAGGGCTTATATTAGGGGAAATATCCAATAATGCGCTTTTGCACAAAATAACACCTAGGCCTCTTTGGTGGGGACGTAACAACTACAAATAAAGGTAAGAAAGTCTTCTAGCATGGAATTCTCCTTTAACTTGAGTAACAAGTATCTATACCGTAGCACTTGCCCTAGCCTCGATGACCCTGCGGTCTTACGCAAAGACCAAAATGTAATTTAGACTGCATGTTAAGTAGACAATCCCAATTCAGGGGGTTCAACCTACAAGGTGCGGTACTAGGTAGGATGGGGAGGGCACCTGTGGAGGGGGCATAGGGCACACGCTCTGGGGATGTTTGTGAAATGGGACAGTGTTCACTTCGGAGCCGAGTGGAGCTGGGCGGAGCCGAGTGGAGCTGGGCGGAGCCGAGTGGAGCTGGGCGGAGCCAAGCGGAGCTGAGCGTTCCCGACTGGCAGCCATTACTGTTGTCACCGCAGTGTTTTTAGACCTCTTAAAACTACTTTTTTAGGCCACGGAATTTACTTTCAAGTTATTTTAGGGGAGTATTTAGTTGTTTAAACTTCATATATGTGGTCAATTAATCATAAAACGGCCTATTTAAAAATATCCCACAACGATGTCGGAGAATTCAGAGAACCGTGTTGTCTCGCCTTGGGGGCGGCCAGCAACCGAGATGTACCCGTGTGTGGCTACCCGTTGTCGGCATAGCCCGAAGCAATTCCTCCTGTTGCTCCTACGTTGTTGTGGAACGAAATGATGCCTGCGGCTCTCACCGCTGTATGATATGAATCTGATATTTACAGCCTACAGACAATTCGTTTCTAATTGTTTTATTTTCCCAAATGTCAAGTGCATTATAAATAAAAGCTATTATATTACTACGTCGAATCTGATTTAACCTGAGTCCTGACTCCTTGCAAAGAGTTGCTGAAAGGAAGGATATACCTGTAACCTGCATATAGCCTATTCACTTAATAATGATAAATGTTTTTACAAATCAAACAGCAGCTGCTGTTTGATTTGTATTAGCAGGCACCGATCAATCACTGATCTACAAGCTCATAGCGCGGCGGCACTGATCATCAGTGCCGCCGCGCTATGAGCTTGTAGATCTTCTTGATTCTTCTTCTGTATATTATATATATACTGGCATAAATTCCCGCTTCTATATTCCCGCGTCAGTGACGTCTCCTATAGACCTTGGTGAATTCTATTTGTCCCTCGTTTTGCTTTGTTTTGCTTGCCAATATGGATTTAGAAATTGTTTTATTATATTTTATTCTTTATTTGCTGTTGGAAGAGTTGGAGATGCAACACCGCCCTCGTCGGCGCGTGTTGTATCTCAGGCTGGGAAGGACAAATGATGGACAAGTAAGTTCATGGTTCATTTGTGTATGCCTATACCTTTACAGCCAGCTAACAGCTAGTTCGTTTTCATATAGGCTAAGTTTATTGCTATAATGTCATTTAACTTTGACAATATAGGTCTACTTTTACATTTAAAACAACCACATATAGGCCTATATAGCCTACTGTAAAGTGAGTATAAACTGAGAGAAATTAATTAATCAGAATGCTACTCTTGCATTTACATGAATGAAAAGGTTAAACCAGGCCAACTCTCAGCTCCAAACGGCTGATTCGGTCTGGCTTATTAGCCAGGCTAGTGCTGTTGGACCTCCTTGACCTAGACCGGCGTCATGGATGGGGTGCCAGATTTGAGACCCTGGTGTTTCTCTACTGGCTGGCAAGTGGAGCATCATACAGGCTGGTATCGGATGCCTTCGATATGCCTCGTTCCACTGTCCACAGGGTCACAAGGGAGGTGGTGGCCAACCGCCACAGGGTCATCCACTTCCCAAGTACCCCTGAAGACCTGGAGGAAGTGACCCGTGGGTTTGCAAGGCTGGCTAGACACGCTGCTTTCGGAAGAGCAGCTGGAGCAATCGACGGCTGCCATGTCCGTATCACAGCACCAAACGGCCCCGATTATCAGTGCTACCAGAACAGGAAACTGTTTGCCTCCATCATCCTGCAGGCAGTCTGTGATCATCGGGGCCGTTTCATTGACACCTACGTGGGCTGGCCTGGGTCGGTGCATGACGCCAGAGTGCTCCGCTACAGCCCACTGTACCTGCAGGGAAACTACCCTCCTCCAGAGCACTTCATCCTGGCAGATGGAGGGTACCCATGCCTCCAACACCCACTCCCTCTCATCACTCCCTACAGGAGGCCAATAGAGGGTATGCGCATGCTTAAATTGAATGGCACATCGAGTGGCAAAGCAACATGCAAAGTGTGTTTAACATTGTTTAACGTTGTTTAATGCAATCAGATATGACTTTTCTGTGTGGATGTATGGGCTGTCAAGGCCAGAAAGTAGTTTTTTGCCACTCAGTAGGCCTTCCTGCATAACTTCCTGGTATGATGATGATGTCACGCGCATACCCTCTATACCTGGTGTTGCCGCCCAGCGCTTCAACCACCATCATTCCAGGGCACGTGTCGTTATCGAGCGTGCCTTTGGAATGCTGAAGACCAGGTGGCGTTCCATCTTCCTGCATGCACAGGAGGTGCACCACACCTTTGTACCCTATGTAAGTAATCACTGAACAGCCTATATAGTTCCTACACCAGTCAACTAAATATAGGGTTAATGTGGTTAAGAAGACTTTTTCAGTAAGTGTAAGATGTATCTACTGATTCCCATTTACTTAAAAAGGTTTTGAATATTTACATTTGTAATGTTTTCTATTCTTGCCTCTTTCTAAAAAAAAAAAAACATCCAGTGACATGGCAGCCGTCGATTGAGTCAGCCTTGCAAACCCACCTGAACAATGCGGTGGACAGTGGAAAACACACCCTGAAGACCACCCCAGATGCCCAACTTGCTAGCCAGAGGACAAACACCAGGGTCTTCATTGCATCCCATCTGTTTCACCGTTCCTGGTTGAGAAGGTCCAACAACACCGACTCCCAGTTTAGCACAGCAAAAAGACTGTCCCCACATCATTAAGAAAAACCTGTCCAGGACCCCCTATTTTAGTTTTAGTCGTCTCTTGAAACGTTTTCATTTAGTTTGTCACATTTTAGTCACCTGGACTGTTTGTGTTCATATCATAAGACTTTTGTCGACTAAATCTACAGTTGATTTAGTCGACTAAAATGTGTTTTGGCGGGCCTTGAGGCTGTGTAATGACTGATTTTACACTGATTTTACACTTGTAGATCTGCTATTTTGATCTTGTAGATTAATCCATGGATTAAACTTTGTTGTGTCCGCCATCTTGGTTTTGCGCTGTAAATAAACAGCAGCAGTCGTGAGCATCATTCACGTTACTATTTCATTCATATTTGAGAATGTTTAAATTAAATTATAGTGCCTGCCTGCAGCAAAAATATTTATAATAATAAAAACCGTCTCGCTCGCTGAAAAAAACAACAGACGAATAAGCTGTGTGTTTATGCTGTGTGCAGAGGCGTCTGGGAGAAATGCGAGGCCCTGTGCGATATGTTTTGGGGGAACAATGTGCGCGCGCGTCAGCGCACGCAAATGTTTTGAATTAATTAATTAATTAATACATACTTTTGCCCTCACTTTCCTATTTGTTATAAATATTAAGTATCACATTTGCTTGATTGCCTGCAGACAGTTTGTGATCGATCAAAATTCAATTAGAAAATTGTGAAATCATGACACTGACTGACTGGACTGACAGAGAGACTGAAAGATAGAGAGAGAGAGAGATAGAGAGAGAGAGAGAGAGAGAGAGGGGGGGGGCGGCTCCAAACCGACCGCAGCTTAAATAGGTGAAAAATCAACTGCGACTGAACGGGCTGCGATGCGATTATTGTTTCTTAAAACAAAAAAACACACTGCCTAGCGCGAGGCCTCGCATGCGCGAGGCCCTGTGCGGCCGCACCACTCGCACTACCCTAAAAGCGGCCCTGGCTGTGTGTGTGTGTGTGTCACTGTGTGTGTGTGTGTGTGTCACTGTGTGTGTGTGTCACTGTGTGTGTGTGTGTGTGTGTGTGTGTGTGTGTGTGTGTGTGTCATTTATAAGCTCAGAGCGCGTCACTCTGTGGTGCGTGGTAGGTTTATAGATCTGTTCCGTCGATCACACCACACCACCACTTCCTCCGATAGTTTCCCAAACAACAACAAACATGGCGCAGCGTGCAAGGGGCTCAAACTTCACTAGCCACGAAAAGCATTTATTATGTCAGTTAATGGAGCAGTATGGGAACACTATTGAAGACAAAAAAACAGACAATGTAACGGTGAGAAAAAAAGACTTGGCATGGGACGAGTTGTGTACGTGTTTCAATGGTTCGGCGGGTATCAAGGATAAACGAGACGTCCCCAGTTTCAAAGCCTGTTGGAAAAACTTGAAAGCAAAGGCGAAAAAAGATGCTTCTGAGGAAAGGAGGGAGACTTTTCTCACAGGAGGTGGACCCCCACCCCGAAAGATTGATGCGTTGTCACAGAAGATCATCGAGTTGATCCCACAGCAAATAAAGCCACTACCAAACCTATATGATGATGATGCCCTGGCTGACCATTTTGACCAACCCGCCTTGCTGCTGGTACCAGCGGACCAAGCAGCGGACCGGGCGGACCGTCCGGGTCCGCCATCAACGTCCACCTCTGAACGTGAGTTCAGTTGTGTGTGTGCGTGCGTGCCACTGTGTGTGTGTGTGTGTGTGTGTGTGTGTGTGTGTGTGTGTGTGTGTGTGTGTGTCACTGTGTGTGTGTGTGTGTGTGTGTGTGTGTGTGTGTGTGTGTGTGTGTGTGTGTGTGTGTGTGTGTGTGTGTCATTTATTGTTCAGTATAATGTAAAGTCAGCATCAGGTCAGTAGTATTTCAATATGGTCAGTATAATACCAGTTTAACTTTGTTTTGCCCTGACAGTATAATACCAATATCATATTTCAGCAGGATGATATTGGCATGATATTCAAATGATACTAACCATGATACCATGCCCATGTTACTAACACAATCACTGTTTAATTGTTCCTCATGTAGGCCTACATACATTGTAATGTAAATAAAACAAATGAAAACATACAATTAAAAAGAATAACAAAGAAATTAGTTATTGAAAAAGCAATGCAAAGTTGATCCTCAATGGTCAAAACAATATAAAAAATGATATACCGGTAGGTTAAAGCATAATTTATGCTGTGATACAAGCCATGACTTAATAGTTATGTGCCCATAGCCATGAGCCATTGTACAATTGTGCTATAGGCTACTGTCCTAAACTAGTTCTTAAATATTTTATGTATTTTTCAGACAATGATGTACATGTGAAGTCTGTTGCCCCCTCTGCTCCTGCCATTGTGAAAAAACGTGTCAGCAAAGGAGCAACCCCAGGACAGTCACACACGGTTCAGCACGGCAGCCCATCAAAGAGCAAGAGAGGGAACTAGAAAAAGTGCCCTTCTGGGCACAGGTCTCCACCAGTGTGTGTGATGTTTGGCAAAATGTTTAGGAGTAGTGTGTGTGTGTGTGTGTGTGTGTGTGTGTGTGTGTGTGTGTGTGTGTGTGTGACACGCGAGCGCCACCATGAGGCTGATTTGAAAACTGTCAAGTGGCATTTCTTCCTCAGCCTAGTGGGAATATGCATGCACATAGTTTCACCGCAATCGGACGCTGCGTTGAGTAGTTGTGGCGATTTGTACAAAACGGGCTACTCCTGAAAAGTTTAGAAGCCAATCGTAGCCAATGAGGGTGGATTATGATAAATCAAACAAACCCGTCTTGATCACATGACTATGGAGAGCATGTGTACTGATTTGCGTGAAATTTGGATAAAATCTGAAGGAGTAATATTAGAAAATGTGTTTTACATATGTCGGCCTCCTGGTGGCGCTATAAAGAGCAGATGTGAAAAATTCCAGGCAAAGGTTTTTCCTTGGCCTCTAGGGAGTTGGCATACAAAGTTATCCACAGATCCATGCAGTTAGAGGTAAAAACACTTTTCGGCCAGTTATAGCGCCACCATGAGGCTGAGTTGAAAATGTTCATGTGGCATTTCTTCCTCGGCCTAGTGGGAATGTGCGTGCACATTTTCACGGAAATCACACTATGTGTTCATGATTTGCAGCATTTTGTTTGAAACTGAGCACTCCTGCGAACTTTGGAAGCCAATCTTAGCCAATCAGGATGGAGTCTGAGAAATCTGAAAGACCTGTTTTGTTGAATGGCTCTAGAGAGACTGTGTACCAATTTGTGTGATGTTTGGACAAAATGTGTAGGTGTACTGTCCAAAAACTTGTTTTGCACAAAGCGGCCTCCTGGTGGCGCTATAACAGGCCGTTCTGGAAATTCTGGGGCAGAGGTTCATCGTTGGCATCCAGGGAGTGTGTGTGCAAAATTTGGCATCGACCGGGTTAACGGTGCCAGAGATTAGCTGTTCACAGACGGACACACGGACACACAGACGGACGGACGGACGGACACACGGACGGACGGACGGAGTGCAAAACATACTCTCTCCCCATGCCTTCGGCCTGGTGGAGACAAAAAGGACACAAATGAATATCATTTTGATGTACTGGAATTGGAGAAAGAGAAGAATATAATTCAGATAGAAAATGCAAAGTTACAGAGAGAAGTGCTTCTGTTGCAGAAAGAAGTGCCGCTGCTTCAAAAAGATGCACTCATGACTATATGACAGCATTGACAGGCTTACAACCAATGCAATTTGTTCTTAATGAACCCTAGTGTAAATAGATTCATGGTTGGTACAGTATTGTAGGCTATTTATGATTTTGTTAAGCCATTTACCTGTGTTGTAAATTTCACCAAAGGAGACAGGTTGTGATCACTACTGTGATACACCATAGAGTCCCAGTCCAGACAGTTTTGTGTTTTGTTTTTGTGTGGATTATAAATGCTAGATGTGGGCTATGAGTTTTTGTATTGAGTTGTTTTTGAAATGTACTGTAAATCTCAAATGTTAATTATTCAATCAATCAATCAATATGATCTGAATTTGAATTGAATTATTTATTTAGGAAATTGAAGAAAAACAAGACAACTGTTCTTTTATGAGTATGTGTACAGTACACATCAGACGTTTATTTGCATTGGCTGGCATACTTATCTGCAGATGTGTGTTGTATTGGACTATTATACATTAACACATTGGACACTTTGACATGTTTAGTATCTTCCTCAAAACACAGGCATTGAACAGCACTCATTGTATTGGCTGTACAGTACACACAAGGAAAATATTACATTAACATGTTATAGAAGTAGATGTAGAAGTGATTATTATAATTACAAAAAAAAAAGTTATCCTTTAGGCTTGTGTGTACATAATACACACGCGAATTAAGCAGCAAAATGGTTCTCAATTAAGGTCATCCGGACAGCAGTTCCATTTGCAGTGGCAGCAGCGTGTTCCTCCTGGTCATCTTCTCCGTCGTCATGGGGACCCTCTTCAGCATCTTCTGGCAGCTCGTCTCCATATCTCTTCCCAAAGTTGTACAGCACTGCCACTGCAACAATGACTGTCAATGTTGTCTTTAGCTTTATTCGAAGCCCATCCTTCAAGCAAGGAAATCTCCTTTTCCAAACTCCAAACACTCTCTCCACAAGACCTCTTGCTTTAATGTGGCTGGTATTGTACCGTCTCTCTGCTGGTGTTTGAGGGTGCAAAATGGGGGTCATCAGGTAGGCACGGCAGGCATATCCAAGGTCACCAACTAGGTGGCCTTGAAATGCCTGACTTTCAAGCAGAGCACAGATGTGGCTGTTGTCAAAAATCCGGCTGTCATGTGTTGATCCTGGCCATCAATGTTGCTGATTTGGCCCTCCTCGTCACACACAACCTGAACATTAATAGAAAAGTGTCCCTTCCTGTTGCGAAACAGCTCTCCATTTGCTCCACCAGGGTTTTGAATGGGGATGTGAGTACAGTCAATTGCACTCCTGGAAAACCAGATCTTCTGTACAATTCAGCAGATGTTTCTCTTGTTGGAGCAAATCTTATGTACTGGTTTTTCATTAAAGACGCAATTGCTCGGGATACTCTTGCAACAATCCTACTCACTGTTGAGTCATGTACTCCAAAAAGGTCCCCATCCACCAGCTGGAAGCATCCGGTTGCATAAAAGCGCATTCCTCTCAGTGGCATGTTCAATTGCAGGCCCGATTTTATCAATTATTATCATTACAGAGTCTTTGCTGAATCTGTACCGCCTTTTAAATTCATCATAATCATAATATTCGACTGGGTTTAGACGGTCCCTTATTTTTCTTTGAGGTGCTCTTTCGTTTTCTCTTTCGTTTTCATGAAGCCATCTGATATATGCTGCCATGTTGTTTTCATTTAAACCTCCTCTCCTGCTGGTTTAGAATTAATCCCTTATTGATACTTAAATCAAAGTTTAAAGTAGTGGTGCAACAGGATTGACATTAATCCAGGTTTACTGTGAAAATTAAAACCAAGATTAAAAAAACAAAACCAAGATTAAGAAAACAAAACCAAGATTAAAAGGATGGTTTAAAACTAAACCGGATTAGTGAAAACTAGGTTTAAAGTTGGTGCAACTGGATAAATAGATAAACCTTGATTTAAACCAGATTAAGGCTTAATTTGTCTTGGTGCAAACGACCCTAAAAGGCGTTCCCATCCTGAATGGGTTAATATGGTTGCATGTAGTGTAATGCACAGGATATTCATCCGCAGAAAATATTCGGGTGAAAATGGCTAAAAATGCATTTTCGGCCTATTCGGTTTCGGCCCGAATAGGCAAAAAATATATCACTGAATAGTGTATGCAATGAATGCATTCAAAAGAGCTGAATAAATGTTTTATGGACCCATAATAGTGATTATTATTTAAGTTAAGTTAAGTTTTGCCATAACCATTTATTTTGCCATAAATCAGATAGCTTTAAGGTACGGCCATGACAGCAATGGTAGGAAAAAAGATATATAATATTAATCATATTCGGATATTCGGTTTTCGGGGGGCCAACTGTTTCCTATATTCGGTATTCAGTTTCGGCCAAGAATTTCCCTTTTGGTGCATCCCTAGTTGTATGTATAGCATTGTATGACTGACTGTATGTATGAGTATGTAAATCAAGTAATTCCAGTAGAAAATGAACACAAATAAATAAATAAATTTCAATTGAACATTAAACACAAACAAATAGATTGCACTGAACTGAAAATAGATTGCACTGAACTGAACGTGAACATTACACATTGCAGAGAGAGGATGAACTGGCTGTTCTCTCTACTACATTTAAATGTAAACTATTTATCAACCATTCTCTCCAGTAGAGAGAACAGCCGGTCCATCCTCCATCATCTTTGAGGAGCTCAAGGAGCTCAAAGGAGCTCATCATCTCTCCCCCTCTTCTTCGGGCCAGCCTCCACATTGGGCCCTGGTGTTCCTGACCCTGCTCCAGACCCCAGTGCAGCTGTACCAGACACACTAGGGTCTGGTATGGCCTCGGCAGCGGAGGCGAGCAGGACAGGGGGGTTGATGGAGTGCCTCTGCCCCAACACTTCGTCCATGAGGTCAAAGTAGGCCCATGTGGCAGCTGTGGACTTTCCATCCACCCCCTCACCCGTCTTTGGATACTTGCACTCCTAAGGCAATGGAAAAGGAAGGTTTCAGAACCACTGGCATAACAGGTTATTTGTATGGCAGTAGTGCTACACCTCAGACAAGTTAGAATTCCCTTATTGTTAAAAAAAAAAGATGGCTTTTGTGCTTGAGTAATATGTTCTGTTGTGGTCCAATGATGACTTTACAACAGGTTGCCATGACATTTGAACTTGGCCCTATTAAATGTCATGATTAAAAAAAGTTATATATTTTATAACTTTTTTTATAATTACATACTTACTTTGTATTTGGCCTCGAAGATCTCCCACTTCTTCTTGGCCTGCTTAGGGAGCACCTTTTTGTCTAGGCCCATTTTCTCCAGAATGACACTAACAACAACAGAGATTAAAGTCAATACACCACATTAACACAATAGAGACAATACATAATTTAACACAGAGATGCAACCGTAAGAAGGTTAAAGTATTAAGTGTATTATACTATACATGGAATAAAGCTAAATCAAATCTCAATGTAATGATGTTTTAGGCAGACCAGCTGAAGAAATCATGGCATTTCTGAGACCGTTCATGTTTCTGTCACACTGCAATGTGTTGTGAGCTTGTATATCTGCTATGTTTGGTGTGCAGACACGCTGGTTTCTATGGAATCCAAATGACTGAAGTCAGTTGTGGCGACTGAGAACTTTAATCCATGTACTATAATCTACTTCAATACAAAGAACACGGCCCCGCCCCCTCACGTATAGGACAATAGACTGACACCACGGTGCGTAAACAGCGCCTCAAACTGTGACTCCGCCCACAACCGGGGGAAGTTGTGATTTGCGCTCGTTCACTGCAATGCAATTTGCGGCATTTTCAAAACAATATTGAGCAGAGTAGCGATTATCAAACTTTATCAAGGCACGCTACCTCCGCAAGTTAGATAGCATCGGCATAGATGTTTGTCCGTATGTGATTAAGGATTGGACCAAGTTGCATTGGCAGCCATAGAAAAGTCTTACCCCAGGCTAAAACCGGATGTGACGTTTATGGGCGTTCCTGTCTTATGTGGTGTCAGTGTATGGACGGGTGTTTTTAATGAATCTATGGGACAATAGCACTGAGTCACCAGAACCATGGACGGGTGTTTTTAATTAATCTATAGGACAATAGCACTGAGTCACCAGAACCATGGACGGGTGTTTTTAATGAATCTATAGGACAATATCACTGAGTCACCAGAACCATGGACGGGTGTTTGTAATGACTATAACGTGGTTAAAATGGAGTTTGAATTTACAATGGGTTTGTAAAAGAAACTGTCTGATAAAATTAATATCAAATATCTGAGCAACTTAACAACTGTCCATGGTTTTCACAAAAACCTGAGTAGATGTCAAAATGACCCAAATAAATTTACACAAAAAATGGATTATCACAGTCCAATGTTGGCATTATGGTAGCGTACTACAAATGGGCCATTTTCTACTCACGTCCTCATGGTCCCTCCTCAGCTCGATGAACCTTGGAAGTGGTGGTCCCTTAAAATAAAGTACATACATAATAGTATACTCATCTATAGCAGTGATTCCACAACTTTTTCATGTCAAGGACCCCCAAAATGATACTCATTATCCTGCAGACCCCCATTAGAAAAGATATGCCAGGGACAGACCCCCATAAAAATGTTTTTACGGCTCTAGCAGTGATTTTCAAACAGTTTCATTTCACGGGACCCCTTCAGTTTGACCTGAATTAGGCTATGAACTCCCATTTAATGGCATTTCTATCTCTGGGAGTGTACAAATGGAACCGGGTTCAACTAAGAGATTGTACCATTTGTACAATCTCTGAGTTACAGACACATAAGGGTCCATTTGGTTCTTAACTATTATTTAGCTGGGGACCCCCTGGAACTCCCTCAAGGACACCTGGGGGTCCCCGGACCCCACTTTGGCAACCACTGCTCTACAGTAATTTATAATCATCATTTCTAGTCATCTATAGCAGTGGTTCTCAAACATTTGACTGAGTGTACCCCTCTAAATAACTTTCATTCACGGCACGTCTGAATTACAATTGGTGTCTTACAGCAGTGTTTTCCCAAAACCACACACACACACACACACACACACACAAACACCTTACATTTATAATTGAACTGGGCAGCCTCACTTGCCTGAGTTGGCTCGTCTTGTACTGTTGTCGATGAGAAATGCAATAAAAATACATTAGACCAACTCAAATTAGGCTCTTACCGACCAAAACTCATCCAGAGTAGGCTACACCATTTAAACCAAATACTAGTCGGACTCGTCGTGACATGTCCAACAACGTTACGCATGTCCAATCATGTTTAGTTTAAGGCAAGCACAACATTTAAAGACGTTAAATCTCAGTCACGTTTATTTTACTACAACCACCATGTTGGAGCAAGGGGGGGCATTTGAAAAAGACAGGTTGTTGTGTTCGGGTGAATGACAACAGACTGGCCGCTGTTTTTTATTTGGCTCTGTCATGATACATTTGACCACATATATGAAGCTTAAAAAACTAAATACTATCCCAAAGATATTAAAATTACCTTCCGTGACACAACAACGCTTTTAAAAGAGTTTAAAACTTACAGTTTTCTTCCGACATGCTTGTTGCCGCTCTGCTCTGCTGCGGGCTAGCGGCGAAGAGGAAGAAGTGCGTTTGCGCAGCCGTGCAGCGTACATCGCTGCTATCCTTTGGAGGCGGCCTCAGGCGGGGGAAACTAGTGCGTATCGCTAGTGTAGTGTTTGAACGGGTCTTTTGCGGTCTTTGAAATGGGAAGCACTGCGACGCGCCGCTGTGACGTCATATACCCCGAAATACGCACTGCTCAGTGTCCACCCCCTGAATTGGGATTGAGCTAATGTTGACCTGGCATCCTATAGTGTGTTCAATGTACAGATTGTTGATTTTGGGGATATTACAATCTTAGACTGATGATGTGTTCTTTACATATGATTACAATTTCTATATGCATTTGATGTATTACCTCAGCCCCTGAATCACTAGGCACGGCCATTAAAAACATATATGTGTTCTGGCGATTCGGTATGAAACAAAATTTAAATTGGTGTCAGGCTATAGTATTACCTTGTGTTGTCCTTAAATACTGTGAATTGCTCTGGATTAAGAGCGTCTGCTAAATGCCTAACTTTGCAAACTGTACCTCGACTCACAGGAAAACACCATCATGCTGTTGACGTTTTGACACAGAAGTAAAAAGTGTGTATACCTCGTCTCTGGCGCGGTCGTAAAGCGGAGGCGGTTCCTCCGCCGGTCTTTTGCAATCATTGCAGGAACAACAGCACTGGCGCAGAAAACAAACCAGCAGGACGGCCGAGGACACGGCGAACACACGCTTCCCGAAGAACACCAGGGACTCTGCGTCTGAGAGGAGAGAGAAACACTTTAATGAAAACAACGCCATGCAGCCATGATGCTGCATCTGAGCGGAGAGTGAAACACATGAAAACTCATGACAAATGGCAGTTGTGTAAGGCATGGGGTTCTCAACCTTTCCATAGAGCATTGATTCCCAAACTGGGGTCCAGAGACCCCCAGGGGTCCTTGAGGGAGTTCCAGCTAAATGATAGTTTGGAACCAAATGGACCCTTAGGCCTATGGGTCTCTAACTCTGAGAGTGTACAAATGGAACCAAATGGACCCAAATTAACATTGATTTTACAATATAAATCTCAGAGATAGTAATGCCATTAAATGGGGGTCCGTAGCCTGGTTTGACGTGGTGGGTGCCAGTACAGTCAACGCAAGAGGAGCCCGCACCGTCTCGCTCAAAACCACCGGTCACGAGAAGGCGCGCATCACTGGCAGCCAAAGCGGTCCGAACAAAATTGAAACCTTTTATCGTGTTTAACTCCTTTGCTGCTCCCTGGTGTTAGCATGCTGTTACTGCAGATATGCCGCCCCCACTATACGGAGCTTGTTGTCCTTCCAGGTTAAACAGGAAGGTGGGGGCCTCCGGAAGGGGAACAACACCACTGGCATTAGCCCGCAGCCTTTAGCTAGCAGTACAACCAGCTACATTTTCTCAGCGATGCGATACAAACTCACAAATGATTTACGATCGTCGGGTGCGTGGCGGCGCACCATGGACAGCTCTCTAACCTTTGGAGATTGCACCAAGACAGATTAAATAAAGCTTAGTTTAGTGTTAATCAAGGATTTGTTGATCAAGGATATATTTTAATTTGAGTTGTGTTGCACCACCACATTTTAAGCATTGCTTAACAGATCGGTGATTAATGCTTAACCGGTGGTTAAAATCCTTTAACCTGTGATTAAAACTTTAATCTGTGATTATAATTAATGGATTACATTTTGTTGTGCGTCCACAATCTTGGTTTTGCGCTGTAAATACACAGCAGGAATAATGACTCTTGAGCCTAATGTCGAGTTTATTCCGTGAGTGGGATCATTATAATATTAAGTGCCGGCCCAGCTTATATTTGTAACTTCATGTTGTGTCATTTATGTATAGAGTGTTGGTGCTATTATGAAGTTCACTGCCTATACAGTAAATACTCTGTGTTATATAAGAACAGAGATCCTCTTATCAACCAATTACAGTATGTCTCAGGGATGTAGATATTAATACAGCTAATTGGGGGGTAAATGTGTTACCAATGTGTTACCAATGTGATACCAATACCAATACTACAAGTCAGGAATGCGAGGTCTTACTACATGGTATGGGGGTAGGAAGTGTCGGGTGACAGAGGAAGAGCTGGCGAGCTATACACAGGGCAGTGAGGTGTTCATTCATTCTCAGAAACAATGTAGCAAACGGGATGACGCGTTTAAGTAAGTCCTTTTAATGTGTTATATGTTCGTTAAATGCTCTAAATTCAGTCATAAATGATGCATCTATGCAGTCGCTATATCTGTGAATTAATAGTATGTATCTTGTGTTTCTCTTTGTGTTTGCAGTTATTACCTAAACGCCACAGTCTCAGATTCCTTTGTTGTAATGATCATCATGCTATTGTATTAGATCTAACACGGGCCAGACAAGGCAAATAAGGCTTTATACTGTACACAAGTTTAGTAGAAGTATGTTTGTACGTGTGTGAGTGTGTTATGAGATAATAGTAATAAAATGGCCAAAATCAAGTGATTGTTTACGGGCATTATTGCAACGTCGAGGCTATGTATGTTTGAGTAATATAAATGTTACAAGTGGTGTGTGTTAAATCACAGTTACCAGACCTGTTTGTTATAACCCCTTTGCGGAGGGTCTGAATCAGTAATTAAGCAAAGCTATGAAACAGCAAAGTTTAGTTATATCCGTACAGTAATAATTAATTGCGGTGTAACCCACCAGTAATAATTAATTGCGGTGTAACTCACCAGTAATAATTAATTGCGGTGTAACCCACCAGTAATAATTAACCGTGTGTAATCACCGGTGAGTAATAATTCATTGCGGTGTAATCCATCGACGTATTACTGAAGCAACGGTACTTAAGTCACCGTAGCTATCGCTAAAGTAATACGAGCATTGTGTGATCCACATGCTAATGAAAGCCATTGGCCCGTGTTAGCTTAGCTGTTAGCTTAGCTACTACGTGATCAATGGTGGTTGTCTGCTGTTAGCGTGACGCTAGCTGAGAAGCAAGACAACGAAGGGACGGCCATCCAGCGTTTGCGGAGCATCGCTGACCCGTCATCGATCGCCGTGTCCAAGGACCAGCGACCGAAACCCGTAGGCTGCCGGAGGTAGCTGATATCTGCGGGAATCATCCGTGCCGTATTGAGGTGACCTGAGTTGACTCGGGAAAGGATGCTAGTAGCGTGATCCTGCTGCTAAGGAGGTTGTGCCCTGGGTGCTAGGAAGCATCCGGTTTTGCCGACCTAAATAAAGAGTTTCAGTGCCCACATGAGTGCTTGTGCATTGGGGGGGAATATCGCTGGAATTGTGTGTTGCAGAAAGGAACTGTGCATTGACTTTGGGGGGTATACCAGACCAAGCTAAATTGTAAACAAGCAAGAAGCTAGCCGCCTTCCCATTGACATTGCATTGTGCCTAGCAAACAACTAGCATTAGGCTAACGGTGGCTAACTTTGGCTGACTGACGCTAATGCTAAGCTAAAGGAGGGTAACTGGCTGACTGACGCTAATGCTAAGCTAAAGGAGGTTAACTCCAGTTGGATGTTGTTGGGGCTAGCCTAGCCAATGCTAACGCTAATAGCATAGGGGTTGGGGCTACCGCATTGTGTATGTTTCACAGCACGACTGGCCGCCAGGGAGGAACGCCGGACCGGCCATCTTGAGAGACAAGGTTGGTGGGGGGGGCGAGCGAGTAGCCATTTCGTGTAACCATGGCAGCCTTAGCTGCGTTAAAGAAAGCGCGCGCGTCGAGCCAAGGCGCGTTAACAAGGTTAACGACCAAAGCCAAAAGTACGGCTGCCCATAAGTCCGAAAGTGAACTTAAGGCTTTACTGAAAGACATGGATATAGGTTTTGATGAGCTTCTAACTTGTAGCACGGATTATACAAGTGCAATGGTAGAGGCTGATGAAAACGCTATGGACATAGCTGTTGTTAGTACGAGACTCGATGCCGCAAAGATGTCCTATCTTTTGGCTCGGACAGATTTGCAGGAAAACTTATGGAAGCGGTTCATAGATGAGTCTGTGCAGCGCGCCCTCAAGTGGGTGGCAGAGGCGGCAGATAGAGCGCGTCCTGACCGTTACGAAGAACAGGATATTAACCTAAGTCTTATTTACGGGCTAGAGGGTGTAATTGATCGATCATTAACAGACATGCAGACGTTATTAAACTCTTGGGAGGGTTGCATTTCTGACGGGAATTTGGCCAAGGTATTAGCTGAGGTGTATGCCTTGAAAGCACGTAAGAGTGCCAACCTCCAGGATTTAAAGCACAAAGGCGAAATAATAATAGAAATGAAAGAGGAAATTAAACAAGAAAGTGTACCTCTCGCCGTTGACAATGGAGGAAAGAAGTCAGCCGGTAGCAAGCTGGCTGCTCAGCCTATGAAATTACCCCAATTCAGTGGGGAACGCATGTCATACTTCAGATGGAAGAGACAGTGGCATAGGATTTATGCACTCTTTGACAATCCTGGATGGGGTGATGACATGCGTTACCAGCTACTGATTGATTCCATTGATAAAAGGATAAATGATGAATTAAGGCTTGATTATTGCCAGACTTCAGATGAGGTCTACCAGAAATTAGAACTCCACTATGGAAACGTAGGACAGATTGTCAAGGAGATTATAATGAAGTTGGAAAGTGTGCCCGCTGTAAGCAGTGGCCAGCCAAAGGAGACATTAAATCTTGTTAGATTAATAGAGCAATCGGTTCTGGATCTAGCGGATCTTAATGCTGGCGACGTCATTCAAAATCAGCTCGTCATTCACAATTTGGAGGCTAAATTGCCGCCAGAAATGCAAGAACGGTGGCTTGTGATGCGTTGTAATCCAAATAATAATATTGATAGCCAAAACAGGTTCCCGCATTTCATTGCCTTCTTACGCGAGCATACAAAGGTGCTCGTTGAACAAGAACAATTAAATGCAAAAGGCATAGGGACCAAACGAAGTGATCCGAGCCCACGTAGCCGTAATAATGACCGACAGAATGACAAGCCGGGGAACGGGGCGCGCGAGAAGCGTGCGTCGACAAGGGCTACGTTTAGCGGCGAGGAGGCGCGGGGTTCGTGCGTAATCTGCGGAGAGAGCGATCACTCAGGGGCATTGTTCCGTTGTAAAATATTCATGAAAGCTAACGTCGAAGGCCGGCGAGCGTTGCCTGCTCTGAGAGTTGCCTGCTCTGATGATGACGCTGGAAGTAACCACGAAAAGTGGTGATTGGGTGGGGGCTTTGATAGACCTCGCCTCTGATACAAATTATATCACCCACAAAGCTGCAGAAAGGCTCGGGCTGAAAGGAAGACCTGTCACTCTGAGCGTGCAGGGCGTTGGGGGGATGAAAAAGACATTCAAGACGAAAAAATACTCCATTAAGTTGAAGACAATGGGGGAGAAGGGCTCTTCTCCACTGGACCATGACATGACTTGTTATGGTCTGGATGAGATTGCAAAGATCAATTGTCCAGTTAATCCTAGGCGCATTGCAGATCTTTTTCCGGGCACCGATCCGGAGGAGTTGCGACGTCCACTGGAAGTGGAAATACTTATCAGTGCGCGTGAGGGTCGTTTAGCCCCACAGCGGTTGGCTAGATGTGGAGATTTGGTACTTTGGTCGGGGATTTTGGGTAAGACGGTTAGCGGATGTCATCCGTCTCTATTCGACGCCAGTGAAATGATCACAGGACAGTGGGCGTCAACCCATTTTGCTCTTTCAATGAGAGGTGGAGCCGTTGAAATTAAGGCTGCTACTTGCCATACTGACACCAGCGCGGCACTGTCTTGGTGGCGTTGGGACAGTATTGGGGCGGCATGCGATCCCCTGTGTGGGGGTTGTCGTTGTGGAAAATGCGCCCCTGGTGGAAAAGAGATGTCTCTCGCTGACGAGAGAGAAATGGAGATTGTCAAGAGGGGCCTGACTTTTAAGACAAGCGACGCTCACAGCGATGAGTCGCATTGGGACGCGAGCTATCCTTGGAAAGAGGACCCGTCTACTTTACCGAATAACAGAGCGGCGATTGAGGCCACGTTCTTAAAGTCTGAGAAACGTCTCAGGCGAGATCCCGTGTGGTACCAGGCCTATGCTAGCCAGGTGCATGAGATGCTCAAAAGGGGTGCTGCTGTCAAGCTGTCTAAAGCTGCCATGGACATGTGGGACGGGGCTGTTTGGTGGATCAACCATCTTATGGCACCGAACCCACACTCAGTTTCCACGCCAGTTAGGATAGTCTGGGACAGTAGTCAAGAATTCCGGGGCGTGAGTTTGAACAGTATCCTGCTAAAGGGGCCCGATGTTTTGAACCCGATCCGAGCAGTGTTGCTGCGTTTCAGAGAAGGGGAACACGCCGCCATCGGCGACGTAAGCAAAATGTACCACTCCGTTTGGCTAGAAGAGCGGGAGGTGCATTTGCACCGGTTCCTATGGAGGGACTCAGTTGACAGCAAGATTGAAGACTATGCAGTTGTACGGGTCAATATGGGAGACCGTCCAGCGGGTAGCATAGCTCAAATAGCGATGCGCGAGACAGCGTATCTACCTCAGTTCGCCCACATGGTTGACGAGAGGGACGTAATCGTGGAGAACGCTTACGTAGACGACATTTTTCTATCTCACAACTGCCCCCAGAGGCTGGAGAAGGTACTGGCGGGGGTTAAAACCATTCTGGCTACCGGGGGGTTTCACCTAAAGCCCTGGGTACGGTCAGGCCAAAGTGGGAGGGAAGGAGATGGAGAAATGAAACCAGAGACTATGTTGTTTCCGAATCAGATGAGGGAAGAGGACAATAAGGCTCTGGGGGTTGGTTACCATGTGAAGGAGGACAGCCTCTTCATCATGGTTGCCATAAACTTTTCCGCCAGAAAAAAGTGCGGAGCGAGGAAAACCTTGCTCTGGAGGAGGTGGCGGAGAAGACGCCAGATCCTCTGACTCGGCGTATGTTGCTGAGTCAAGTAGCGGGGCTGTATGATCCCATTGGCCTTGTGACGCCTCTGAAACAGAAAGGCGTTATTCTAGTCAGGAGGGCGTTCCAAGAGGCGGGGTCATTGACCAAAGACACTTGGGATCAACCGTTGTCTAGCGATCTCTGCGTGAGAGCGGTTTAACTTTTTGAGGAATACGCAAAGCTGAGTGCGATCACGTTCCCCAGGTGTATCACTCCGCCCGGATGGGTGGGGAAACCCTGGGGCATCACCTTCTCCGACGGGAGCTCAGAGTCCTACGGAGCGGTGCTCTACCTGCGGTGGGAAACTGCTAGCGGGGTGGAGACTCGTCTGGTGGAGTCAAAAGCCAAGTTGGCTCCTCTAGACCAAAAGGGTGATGCAGTGAAAGCTGAAATCTGCGGTGCTGTCTTTGCCGCACGACTGAAAGGGTACGTGCTGAAGCATAGCAGGCTGACAATCGAGAAGTGGTATCACTTTGTCGACAGCCAGACAGTGCTGGGTGCCATTCAAAGGGACAGTTATGGGTTCCAAACGTTCTTCGCTAATAGGGTTGGGGAAATCCAGAAGGCGGGGCCTGTGACTGACTGGTGGTGGGTTCCCGGGGTGGAAAATGTAGCTGATCTAGTCACGAGGGGGGGTTCTCCTGAGCAATTAGACAGTGATTCCCTGTGGCAAAAGGGACCAGAGTTCCTAGCCAGACCAGTCGACCAATGGCCTATGAAGTCTGCTGCTGAGGTGGCTGCTTCATCGCGGGAAATCGTGAGTACATTGCAGAGAAAAGTGTTCCAAATGAAAGCATTCTCTGCTGCTGTTACTAGATCCCAAACTAAGAACCAGGGGTCCGCGCCACTGCCAGACAGTGGCGGGTCCTCACCAGTCAGTGGCAGATCTTCACCAGACAATGGGGGGTCTCCAGCGGTCAGCAGGGGTCCTTCACCAGTCAGTGATGGGGGTTCTGTGGCAGCATCTAATGACGAAACTGAACAGCTGTGGGGGTCAGGCCTTGTGAACCAAATGGACTTGGCTAGATGCAGCACACTGTCAAAACTCTGCGGGGCAGTTGGCTACGTCCGCAGAGTGTTGCACGGCCACGGAGGCTTATTCAAGTCCGGCAGTCGTGTACAGTGGGGGGCGGTGCTCTCTGTCGGAGAGCGGGACACAGCATTTAAGGAGCTGTGCCTTGCCGCCCAAGAGGGAATTTCTTTCCCGACAACGACACTAAACCGTCTTGTAGTTAGTAAGAACGACAAGACAGGTCTCTTGCTATGCCGAGGCCGGGTTCAGACCGTTGACCAAGAAAGCCAGGGCGTGCCCATCATTCCTTACGAGGCACGACTCAGCACACTACTGTGTGAGGAGGCCCATCGTGCAAACCACGAGGGCGTGGCTGGGACACTCCTGCGAGTCAGGAAGAAAGCCTGGGTGGTTCAGGGGCCAAGGGTCGCACGTAAGGTGATCGACTCTTGCCTGTTTTGTCGCAAACGGGGGGCTAAGCTATCCAGTCAAGTGATGGCTAATCTTCCTACAGTGCGCACAAGTCCAGCAGCTCCGTTCGAGTACACAACGCTGGATTTGTTCGGTCCTTACACTGTCAGGGGCACTGTGAAGCGACGCATTAAGAGAAAAGTCTGGGGCGTGGTCTTCAGTTGCATGGCCTCACGGGCTGTCCATGCAGACCTAGTTGAGGACTTGTCTACAGAAGGCTTTCTGCAGACCTACCAGCGATTCACTGCTCTGAGAGGCCATCCAAAAAAGTTGTGGTCTGATCAGGGTACGAACTTTGTTGGCGCGAGACCAGCATTGGAGGATCTATACAAGTTCCTAGGGGACATTGACAAGGAGCAGATCCAGCAAAGAGCAGCAGTTGCAGGGACCGACTGGGCATGGGAGTTTAGCCCAGCGGACTCACCGCATCGGAACGGGGCGGCCGAAGCTGCCGTCCATGTTCTGAAAAGGGCGTTGAGCAGCGTCGGCGACACCGATGATCTGTCGGCGTTGGAGTTCCAGACTCTACTCTACCTTGCTGCTAACCTGGCCAACGAAAGACCCATCGGAGCCAGAACTCAAGTCGACGAGGATTCCGTGGACATCATCACTCCCAACTCTCTGCTGTTGGGGCGGGCAGGGCCCAGGGGAGACATCCTGGGCTTTGACTTCCCTAGCTACCCGTACAGTCGTCTTCGGGCGGTCCAGCGCGAGGTGGACAAGTTCTGGAAGCGGTGGAGCCAGCTGGCGGGCCCTCATCTCTTCATCCGAGAGAAATGGCACGTTCCAGCACGGAATGTGGCCGTCGGCGACCTGGTGTGGGTCGCGGACCAGAATGCTCTACGAGGTCGATTCCGGATGGGTCGTGTCGTGGAGGTGAATCCAGATAACCAGGGTGTCGTCAGGGACGTAAAGGTGCGGACATGTCCAAGTCTGCCCATCAGTTGGTCGCAGGTGGTGAAAGACGTGGTGGCATGGCCATCCGTCATCCTCCATCGTGATGTGCGGCGGCTGGTTGTCCTAATCCCGGTTGAAGATCAGTAAATTAGACTAGAAAGTCCTCTTGAGAAATACCCTAACGAACTCTTCCATATGCATGCTGCGCGAGTAAGACTAGTCAGTGGGTGTTTACTTGAGGCAGCTGGGTGATGGGGCATACTTGTCACTCAGTAAGGAGCAAAGCGGTGGTGCCTACCTCCTACAGTCAGATTGAGATCAAAATTAATTCAGTGCATGAAAGTAAACTAGGTTTATTATTTCATAAGTTCAGCTGGTGAGTGCCATCCGGAGGCGTTCATCGATTAGAAGCATGATTGATATACTTATTTTTTATTTTTGTTTGAATGTTTTTGTTTGCAAATGATTGTGGGGAATCTATTTAGCCTACTGGGTTTATTTCAAACCGTAGCCTAAAAGTGGGAGGTGTCGAGTTTATTCCGTGAGTGGGATCATTATAATATTAAGTGCCGGCCCAGCTTATATTTGTAACTTCATGTTGTGTCATTTATGTATAGAGTGTTGGTGCTATTATGAAGTTCACTGCCTATACAGTAAATACTCTGTGTTATATAAGAACAGAGATCCTCTTATCAACCAATTACAGTATGTCTCAGGGATGTAGATATTAATACAGCTAATTGGGGGGTAAATGTGTTACCAATGTGTTACCAATGTGATACCAATACCAATACTACAAGTCAGGAATGCGAGGTCTTACTACATGGTATGGGGGTAGGAAGTGTCGGGTGACAGAGGAAGAGCTGGCGAGCTATACACAGGGCAGTGAGGTGTTCATTCATTCTCAGAAACAATGTAGCAAACGGGATGACGCGTTTAAGTAAGTCCTTTTAATGTGTTATATGTTCGTTAAATGCTCTAAATTCAGTCATAAATGATGCATCTATGCAGTCGCTATATCTGTGAATTAATAGTATGTATCTTGTGTTTCTCTTTGTGTTTGCAGTTATTACCTAAACGCCACAGTCTCAGATTCCTTTGTTGTAATGATCATCATGCTATTGTATTAGATCTAACACGGGCCAGACAAGGCAAATAAGGCTTTATACTGTACACAAGTTTAGTAGAAGTATGTTTGTACGTGTGTGAGTGTGTTATGAGATAATAGTAATAAAATGGCCAAAATCAAGTGATTGTTTACGGGCATTATTGCAACGTCGAGGCTATGTATGTTTGAGTAATATAAATGTTACAAGTGGTGTGTGTTAAATCACAGTTACCAGACCTGTTTGTTATAACCCCTTTGCGGAGGGTCTGAATCAGTAATTAAGCAAAGCTATGAAACAGCAAAGTTTAGTTATATCCGTACACCTAATATCATTAGCGTTACTATTTTTTTAATTCATCATAATCGACTGGGTTTAGACGGTCCCTTATTTTTCTTTGAGGTGCTCTTTCGTGTACTCTTTGGTTTTCATGAAGCCATCTGATTTATGCTGCCATGTTTACATTTAAACCACCTCTCCTGCTGGTTTAGAATGAATCCCTCATTGATAAATCAAAGTTTAAATTAGTGGTGCAACAGGATTGACATTAATCCAGGTTTACCGTGGAAATTAAAACCAAGATTAAAACAACAAAGCGAAGATTAAAAGGATGGTTTAAAACTAAACCTGATTAGTGAAAACTAGGTTTAAAGTTTGGTGCAACTGGATTAACAGATAAACCTTGATTTAAGGTTTAATCCTTCTTGGTGCAAACGGCCCACAGCGCATTGGAAATCGGGTTATAATGGAGGCTCAACGGAGCTGGATTTAAAAATTGCATCGCTGCTGGTGAAGGAGGAGGTCTAGCCGGAGCAATGCTAAAAGGTAAACAAACGGATGGTGCGTACATATATGGATTAAACGGTTGTCTACGCTTATACGTGTAGTTGGCATGAATAGGTCCCATTAGCTTAGCTACGTTTATAAGCGTAGATGGCAATACAATAAATAAGGGGGCCGTCCGTGATGTAAAGGCTATGCAGAACATCCCTGGGGCCGTGATAACGTCCTCAAAGAATGGGTGGTTCAACGACGACCTGACGAAGGAATGGTTCCAGAAGGTGGTGGGGAAATTCCACTTCGGACCCAGTGTCGTGTTATTTATGGGTGTGGGAGTTTTGTACTCATAATGGGAGTAAAATATATATTGGGTCAAATTGATTGATCAAACGGTAGCTCTCTAGCTAGAGAGAGCTGTGGGTCTCCACATTCCATTCTGCATGCAAACCCTTGAAGTGGGGGTTTTACGACCTCTTCCTGTTGTAAGAGAGGCCATTTATGACACTTCTCAGAGGAGGAACTCAATTTACAAAGTAGAACATGTCAAATGCAGGATGAAGTAACTATCTTTAATTCCTGTTCAATTGTTTAATGTGTTCTAAAAACCCATCATATATTGGGTTGGTAAAAAGCCTAAATGATAAATATCTGTAATAGTCTAAACAGTTTTAATCTAGGCAGAAATAGCAGTTGGGCACATTACAGGGACTGTAATGGGAGCTGGCTGCACTGGTGAGCTGCCTCTCAGATGAGGAAGCAGTAAATACAGCTTTTCCATTGGCTTAGAGAGGCACCGTCGACCCACTGCTCGTGCACTCCACCGACGGCATAGTCCGAAGCATCAGTAGTGATGGCGATGGGAGCCCCGGGCAACGGGTGGGCTAGCATGGTGGCAGTAGCAAGAGCGTCCTTGGCAGCCGTGAACGCGCTGTCCCTCTCCGGGGACCAGTCCACAGCATGCTTGGGGGCTTTGCGTTTAAGGGCCTCATACAGGGGTCGCATGACATGGGCCGCCCGGGGCAGGAAACGGTGATAAAACGTTACCATGCCGATGAACTCTTGGAGAGATCTGACAGTATGCGGCCTGGGAAAGGCTGCGACGGCTTCCACCTTCGATGGGAGGGGAACAGCTCCCTCACGCGTAACTCGGTGCCCAAGGAAATCAATGGTCGCCAGGCCGAACTGGCACTTAGCCAGGTTGATGATGAGGCCATGTGCGCTGAGCCGCTCGAACACAGTCCGGAGGTGCGACAGGTGCTCAGTCCTGGAGGTGCTAGCAATCAAAATGTCATCGAGAAAGACGAAAAGGAAAGGCAGGTCCCCCAACACTGAGTCCATGAGGCGCTGGAACGTCTGTGCAGCGTTCTTGAGTCCGAACGGCATGCGCAGAAACTCGAACAGGCCGAACGGAGTAATCACAGCCGTTTTGGGGATGTCCAGCGCGTGGACAGGCACCTGGTGGTACCCACGTACCAGATCCACCTTGGAAAAAATGACCTTCCCAGCCAGGTGGGCGGAAAAATCCTGGATGTGCGGCACTGGATAACGATCCGGCGTAGTCACCTCGTTAAGGCGGCGGTAATCGCCACACGGGCGCCACCCACCGCCAGGCTTAGAGACCATATGAAGAGGGGAAGCCCACGGGCTGCTAGAGCGGCGAATGATGCCGAGACTCTCCATGGACTCGAACTCCGCTTTGGCGATGTGAAGTTTAGCAGGGTCGAGACGCCGAGCCCGAGCACAGACCGGAGAACCAGCAGTGGCCATGTGATGCTCCACACCATGCTTTGCCGTGAACGACGAGAAGGTAGGCTGTGTGAGGGCCGGGAACCCTACGAGGAGCCGGAGGTACTCATCTGCGGTGGAGAGCACATTGGACAGTCCGACAGCATCCGCCCCACCGAGAGTGCACGCGTACGAACAGTAGGTGGCCGCATCGATTAAACGGCGGTTTTTCACGTCCACCAGTAGTCCATAAGCGCACAGGAAATCCGCACCGATGAGAGGAAAGGACACGTCCGCCAACACAAAGTCCCAGGTGAACTTCTGCCCACCGAAACTCAGAGACACATGCCTGGTGCCGTAGGTGCGGATAGGCGTACCATTAGCAGCTTTCATTGGGGGGCCGTGTCCGGCGGCCTGCATGTCCGCCACAGTAGCCGGTAGGATGCTGCTCTGCGCACCCGAGTCACACAGGAACCGCCGTCCGGAGTTTGTATCCTGAATGAAAAGTAGCCTGCCAGGACTGCCAGCACACAGGGCCACTACCGTGCGCCGGCTCTGGCGTTTCCCGATGCGTCAAAAGAACACGGTGGTCGGCACCGCTTGGCATTGGGGCCAAACCTTGCATGGTAATAGCACAAGCCAGTGTCCCGCCCCTGGCGTGGGGCTGTCGCTGCAACAGAGACTGTCGAGGCGTGGGGCAGTGGTGAAGAGGGCAGGGCAGGCTGCCATGCCGCTGCACATTGTTGCTGGCCAGCGAGGAAAAACTTGTCAGCCTCCGCAGCCAGGGCACGGCAGTCTATTATTTTAGTGTTGGCCAGAGCGGCCCGTACCTGAGAAGGCAGCTGTCGCAGGAAGAGGTGGATGAAGAGGAACTCTGGCTTGTTTGGTCCCATGAGGTCCAGCATCCTATCCATCAGTTCAGACGGTTTATTATCCCCCAGACCTTGCAGGGAGAAGAGATGGTCGCCGCGCTCCGCCTCAGAAAGCTGGAATGTCTTCAGCAGGTGACTCTTGAGCGCGTCGTATTTAGCCGCCCGTGGAGGAGAAACAATTAAACTCTCCACTCTCAGTGCTGTCGTACTTCCGAGGGCCGAGACGACATGATAATACTTAGCAACGTCGTCGGTAATGCCCCGCAACGCGAACTAAGCTTCTGTCTGTGCGAACCATGTTGCTGGAGAAGCTTCCCAAAACTCCGGTAATTTGATCGGAGCGTTCGTCGCCATGGTTACGTTCAGGTTACGTCAAGTCACTGGAAACGACCAGCAGACGAATGTCGGGGTCACCAATGTAGGAATAGCAAGTAAGACGAATGGCTATTTCTATCTTTGAATCAGAATGTGCGGAACGGCACGTCTGTTTATTTCACACACTGCAATCATACTGACAACACAACATGCACACCCCAACTTCCTTGTTTACCCCGAAATCCCCGCCCACTCTCTTAGGGTGAATTATGTCCCTAGAAAGTCACTACACGTACGAGATAGTTATGTGTATGGAAATAGCATAAATAATGTTAATCATAACTATTCACAACAAGACAAGAGACTTGTCTAAGATTTGAGTTGCATGCTTATTGGCCGGAGACTGAGGTCAAGGGAAATAAGAGACCAACTGCGTTGTGAGATTGCGCCCGGTAAAAAAGACACAGTGACTGTGTCAGAAGTCCACTAATTAAAGCTGGGCGAAACTAACCATTTACTCTGTGAATGAATGATTGTGAAGTCAATTAACCACTAACCCTGACTTACTTACTTAAGTGTTAGGGGGAGGAGGGGGTAAGAATGGCTTCTTTAAATGAGCTAAATGAGCTAGAGATAAGAAGCTCAAAGGCTCAGGCTATTTTTAATAGTACGATCTATAGGATAGAGCTCTGCATTAACAAGGGTTCATCCAGTGAGATAACTGAAAGTTTTGCTGTGCTGGACAGGGTGATGGAGGATGTGATAGACGCATCGGTAGATTACGAGATAATCCTTCACGAGCAAATACCAATAGTGGTACTACCACTGAACTAATCTGAAAGTCATCAAGGAACTAAATTGTATCTGATCCGAAGGTTCCACAAAGGGCCGATCTCATGCAGTATAGGGTGTTCTCAATTGATAGCTAAACTTCTACCGAGCATAGCAGGAGACAGCAAATAGCAAAGTGCAAAGTCACATGCAGTGTTGTAATACTTGCATATTGTAACGGGGAAGAGTGAACAGACCACGTGTGTATGATTGTATGTGTTTTATGTTTAATAATGAACTAATAAAACCCCTATAACCCTGTTGGAGTTCGTCAAAGATAAGCTATTATTGAAACATTTAGTTCAGCTGTGCGTATTAAACTCTAGCAATCCTGTCTGAAACTTGAGGCCGGTCGGAGCCTGGTTAACTCACCGAAAACCGAACACCCAGGCTGCTTGCATGGGTGCACTCGCACCGCTGCCATATCAGCGAGGCCACCAAGACAGAGCTGGAGAGGGGGTACAGCATTACAATGGCTGTAATACCTGGAGGTTGTACGAAGTACCTTCAGGCCCCTGATGTGGTGTGGAACGGCCCCTTCAAAGCACACCTCTGTGGCGCCTATACGACAACTGGATGGCAGGTGAAACAGACAAGTCGTACACCAAGTCAGGGAACCTGAGAGCCCCTTCTCGCCGCCTCCTGGTCGACTGGGTCCTGAGAGCCTGGGACACCCTGGATCGGGACACTCTCGTCAACTCATTTACGGTGTGTGTGCGTATGCGTGTGCGTGCGTGTGTGTGCGTGCAATGCATGCAGAGAGTGGTGTAGCCATGGCTAATTGCTGATTTTTGGTATCCTCACAAGGTGTGTGGGCTGACTGTGGCAGTGAAGACCAGCTAATTCACTCAAAAAATAAAGCATACTGATACTGTATATTGGTGGCTTTGAATAGTTATAATTATTTGAAACTTTACAATACTGTGATTCCTGTCCTGCAGCCTTAATTGTTCTGTTGACAGAATGCTAATACAACAATTCGGTCTATATTCAGCATACACCTTTTCAGTTGTCAATGACCCTCAGCACAGGAGCCCCTCAAGGATGCGTTTTGAGCCCCCTTCTCTACTCCCTGTACACCCACGACTGCGTGGCTTTGTTCAACTCAAACCAAGTGGTCAAGTTTGCAGACGACACCACAGTCATAGGCTTGATCACGGATGACGACGAAACAGCTTACAGGAAGGAAGTAGAAAACCTGGCACAATGGTGTCAAGAGAACAACCTGGCTCTCAACGTTGACAAAACAAAAGAGCTGATCTTTGACTACAGGAGGCCTCCCAGAGATCACTCTCCTATCCAGATCGGAGGAAGCCTGATTATCAGACTGTAGCTTTCTTGAAGCTTCAGTCTGACATTGTCTCCTGTATGAGCGATTTCAAGGGAGAGGGGATTAGAATTTCCCTCAACCAGTAGCCATTGGTGTTGTTTTTCCCTCCTTCCTCTGTGTGTTGCGCTGCGGGATGGCGCTGAAAACGGGACTCGGCACTGATTGGTTGTTCGTTAGACCCACCCCCACCACCAATTCTCATTGGATAATACATTTTTGTACCGAATAAATTATAGGTTCACAGTGCAACAACAGACTAAGAGACGGAGTCCACTCAGAGAGTGGGCGGGGTCTTTGGGCTGGATCCAGGCTAGATCGGAGGTGCTGCAGTGGAAAGGGTCAGAGAGTTCAAATTCCTGGGAGTGCACATTACTGAGGACCTCACCTGGGCAGTGCAGACAGAGCGGGTGGTGAAGAAAGCACAACAACGCCTCTTCTTTCTCAGAAAACTGAAGAAAGCTGGAATGGGTCCAAAAGTTCTAAGAGCTTTCTACAGAGGCACCACAGAGAGCATCCTGACTGGTTGCTTCACGGCCTGGTATGGCAACTGCACTGACCTAAACCGCAAAGCATTGCAAAGGGTTGTGCGGACAGCCGAACGCATCAGCAGATGTGCTCTCCCCCCTATCCAAGCCCTGTACGATGAACGCTGTGTCAGCAAAGCTCGAGGAATAATGAAGGACCCAAGTCATCCCAACCGCAGTCTGTTTGAGATGCTACCACATAGGAAGCGGTTTCGCAGTCTCAAAGCCACACAATAGACTGCAAAAAAGCTTCTTTCCCCGAACAATCAGATACATGAACGAACTGATAAGAACCAAAGCGTATCAGGGAAAAGGAAAATGCTAGCACCCCCCCGCACCTTTGCCCTTTGCCCTCGCCCCGCACTTAAGCTCGAATTGCACCTCTCTAAAACTATTTTGTTGTATATTTATTGAACATAGTCTACTGTGAAGTTAAAATAATAATAATAATAATAATAATAATAAAAGAATACTATAATAATAATAATTTTCCTACTACAAGGAAAACATGCACGTGATACTCTTTTTCTACTCTTGTTTGCTCTTTTTTGCACTCTATATTCTATTTTGTTTGCTGTGTTTTGCTGTTTTGATGTCGTATTATATTTTTGCTGCAGGAAGCCAAACAAAAATAAGTTTTACTCTTATGTACCTGTACACAAGATGTAACAATAAAGCACAACCTTGAACCTTGAACATTTACATGCAGAAATTCATTCGGCATGAATGGATTAATTCCAGTCATCAGAATAAAAATGCTCATGTAAACACCTCAAATTGGAATCCCATTCCGAATTAATTTCCATTCCGGTCTGGAGGGGGTGGTATATACCGTTTGCATCGGTATAGAATAGATCTACCATAGCCTATAAACACTTTATAGAGAGTATGCATGTGACATCATCATCAAACCAGGAAGTTATGCAGGAACGCCCATAGATATATATAAACTCTAGATAGCTCACCCGCGCTGTTGGCCAATGGAGAGCGACGTCGTTACGTGGCGACCATCTTACCTCGGGCCACATAACATTGTGTATATGGGGCATGTACTCTTAATAACTTGCTCAATTTTCAACCGATTTTCAAACGGCTTGGTTTGTTATAAACGTCAGAGACGTCCGCATACTTATATGCTTTTATACGACGTTCATATAAAACAAAATTAAGCAGATAAGCGTCTTGAATCATAGCCACGTTGACAACGTTTGTAATAAACCAACCCGTTTGTAAATCCGTCAAGATTTGAGCGAGTTATGACTGTTTCTGTTTGAGCTGCCATTGAACATACTGTACTGTAGCCCCGAAGTAAGATGGCTGCCGGGTGAACGACGTCAGAAACTCCGCCTTGAGCCATCTAGAGTTTATATATATCTATGGGAACGCCTACTGAGTGGCAAAAAACTACTTTCCTGGCCTTGACAGCCCATACATACAAACAACATTAAACAACGTTAAACAATGTTAAACTCACTTTGCATGTTGCTTTGCCACTCGATTTGCCACTCGATGTGCCATTCACTTTAAGCATGTGCATACCCTCTATTCCGAATGCTAAGTTTGGAATACATGTATTATTTTACACATGTCTGCCCTTAGACTATAGTGCTTTTTGCCCATGTCCAAAGCAGGGATGGAGACATTTTATGCACGCAAGAAATGCACTATTTTACCCATTAAAAAAATACAAATGCACCAGTTTTTTTTTCTCCCCATAATAAAATGTGCTATTTACAAACCCATCTGTGATTGCCATGCAATTGCAGTGGGTGAAACATGGAACTGTGTCCCAGTCCACCTGGGCGGGGGAATTGGCGTTAGTTGTTGTGAACTTGTGAACACATGCACACTTTCCCAGTAAGTCCCCAAGCCTCCACCGCATCGTTGAGTTCACCTACCATGTTGTCTCCAAGTGCTGTCTGTGTCTGTCGGCTGACTGACGGATGAATTAACGTGCACTCCTCGTCAATATAGTGGCACGTAATTATCAAATAGCTCTCTGTGGTGACTGATGAGTGCCGTCCAACCGTAGGTCGTGAGAGCCACACGCAAACTCAACTATAGCCTATTGCGCTTTTAGCTTTATATATGTTTTCTTTAAAATGGGCTTCATTTCAACCCGTGACAGTCTGTTTTGGAAGGCAGCAACTCCTGGAAACCCTCGCCATTGACCACGCTGATGGGCAATATATTTCGACCATCCGACGTTACCTTATTAACATTCTTTAATTGTGGGAAAAACTTTCCCAAACACCACTTCTTTACCCACTTCATGCTGTGTTTTGTTGCAGGGACTGCAGGGGCTTCAAAATATATTTTTATTTTATTTTATCAGTTAATAGCTGTTAGTGTTTGTCGGTTATTCATTTCTTAACAGATAACGGTCATGGGTTGGCCATCTCTATAGTCCAAAGTTCGATTCTGAATGAATGCTTTGGTCATGTAAACAATTGAGGAATAGGAATACTTGTATTCAGGTTCCATGTACACAGTTGGGTATGAATCTCTCTTCTGAATACATTTTGTGCATGTAACCGAGGCCAATGTGTGACCACATTCCTATTCCTATGACCCAGAGAAACTCTGGGCTACAGGAATGAATGTCTTGTTTACACATAGTCAAATACTGATTTTGTGGTATTTTGCCAGTGCCACGGTCCCCCTTGTGGCCGAAACTGTCAAGTTGAGAACTATTTAGTCATTTTGTTTTCATATAAGTACAAACGGCACTTACATAAGTACATATGTGAATATAAATATTTAAATATATATAAAACATTGGGTAATGCATATATTGGGTGCATATAATGGTTGGGATTATAATTTAAGCCAGGAATTGATTGAAACAAAAAAAGTGGGCAATACATATATTGGGTGTGTGGTGATGACTGTGCCAACCAACTAATGCCTGTCGTATCTTTGCAAATAGCAACACTGAAAGCGCCAACTCTCATTGGTCATGTCATGAGTCAACGAGCCAATAGCTGTGCTGAGCTGCATGATTCTCAGACACCACGTTCGCATTTCGCACAGCAGGTCACAGTCACATAGGCACTGACTGCAGGCAGTTACACAACAGGTCACAGTCACACAGGCACTAGCCTCGGAAACCCAGACGTTTTTATTTCGAGGGAGAAAAAAAAGTCTGGGGCCGAGTCCACTTCAATTCGGCATAGAGTAGCGCAAACGTCGCTCACTCTCTGCTGATATCTGATCGTCTACTCTGCACCTTTGTTAAATTGACGCACACACGCACACATGTACACACACACACTCCTCTCTCTCTCTTTGTCGCTCTAATTAATTAGTTTCATGTCCAACAGCTGGGACCAGATGGACCCGCTTGAAATGAAGAAGTGTGAGAACCACCGCTATTTTGATATTGCGTGATGTGTTTAGCTTTTCTTGTGTTTTGACATTGTTTAGATTTTGTTGTTTGATGTGTTTAGCTTTCTTGTACGTTATTTGTTTAGCAAAGCACATTGCGCCACACACAAAAAGATGCTCTATAAGTAAAGTTTAATATTATTGTTATTATTATTCTTACCCGGTGGTGCCAGCGGGCGGTCAACGGTCAGCTCTAGCGTGAGGAAGAGGTTCCCGTGGCGGTCGTAGGCACGGTACGTCCCCGAGTCGGCGCTCTGCACGTCCGTCAGGGTGAGCCCCGTCGGCGCTGCGCTGCCCACGGATCGGCGGCCCGAGGGCACCGAGCAGCCTGATCTCACCAGATCTATGACGACACTGCCCTCCGGCCGGTCCCTGGGCTGGTCCCTGGGCTGGTCCCTGGGCTGGTCCCTGTCCCTGGGCTGGTCCCTGTCCCTGGGCTGGTCCCTGTCCCTGGGCTGGTCCCTGGGTTGGTCCCTGGGCTGGAAGGTCAGGCGGAAATGATCCACGCTGTGATCGAAGGTTATGACCACGTCCTGACTGGCGTTGACCATCCTCGACTCCGCCTTCCCTTATTGACCAATGAAAAGAATCAGAACGGATTAGAAACACGTTTGAATGTTCTCCCTGTGTACCCTAGGGTAGGTACCCTCACATGTTCTCCCCGTGTGCCCTAGACTAGGGTAGGTACCATCACATGTTCTCCCCGTGTCCCCTAGGGTAGATACCCTCACATGTTCTCCCTGTGTCCCCTAGGATAGTTACCATCACATGTTCTCCTCGTGTCCCCTAGGGTAGATACCCTCACATGTTCTCCCCGTGTTCCCTAGACTAGGGTAGGTACCATCACATGTTCTCCCTGTGTACCCTATAGGGTAGGTACCCTCACCTGTTCTCCCCGTGTCCCCTAGGCCTAGGGTAGTTACCCTCACATGTTCTCCCCGTGTTCCCTAGACTAGGGTAGGTACCATCACATGTTCTCCCCGTGTCCCCTAGGGTAGATACCCTCACATGTTCTCCCTGTGTCCCCTAGGATAGTTACCATCACATGTTCTCCCCGTGTCCCCTAGGGTAGATACCCTCACATGTTCTCCCTGTGTCCCCTAAATTCCCCCCTGTCAGGTGAAAACTGAAAAGAAGCGGCTTGGACTCCTCATGCACTCAAGGTAGCATGAGCTCAGTTCAGGGTTCTCCCCAGGTTGGCAGAGGGAATGTAGCGCCCAGGATTACATTAGACAATTTACACTAGGTGAAAGAAAAATGGAACCCTTAACCCTAATGAGAATTACAATGTCATGATTATTGTGGCTTTTATAGCGCTAATCGATATGCTTAAAACTTTAAATTTCACTTTGGACTGTATCTTTAGGGGGCAAGATTTACATTATGTACATATATGACATACATGTAAGGTTCTACAACATTTATAGTATAAGGCAGTGGTTTTCAGCCAGGACCGGGATCCCCAGCTAAACGATGGAGTTGTTAAGCAAATGGATCCTTATTAGATCTTTAACTCTTGAGTGTGTAAAAATAAATGAAACCAAATGGACCCTGGCCTGTCCATTTGCTTTCATTTTACACACATTATTGTTGAACACATGCATTAGGCTACTTCATTGAGAATACGTCTGCAAAATTAGAGCATGTACTGTAAAATAATTCTTATTTTGATCAACGTCTGCCTTATCTCTCTCTCCTAATGGTACTACATCAATGCAGGACAAAATATTACAACATATTCTTTAGTTTTGGGTCTGAGAGGCTAAATCTCATCAAATGGTAGTCCATGGCTTAAATGCTGAATAAATAATGGACCTCGATATGAAATAGGTTGAAAAAAATCTATAAAGTATACTATAAATGGATGAAAAGGTAATTTACAGCCAGGGACCTGACTTGAGCCAAAAACGTTTGAGAAACCACCGGCCTAGACTCATCAGTGCTGTGAGTACCTTGAACACAGAGGTGGGTTAATGATCTATTAGGCTATTTCATACTCCAGTTTTAGGTGATATGGTAATTAACCACTGAAACGGTGGTTAGTAAAAACAGATATGTGTTAACTTTGGGATGAACATTTTCATCCATTTATAGTCCCAAACTCTTCTGCCTTCTGCCTCACTCCCAATATTCCGCCGTCGTCTGAAAACCCACCTCTTCAGACTCCATCTTAGCCCTTGCCGTAGCACTTGTCCTAACCTCGACGACCTTACAGGCGTATGGAAAGGCTAAAATGATGTAACTTAGATAGCATTTTATGTAGACATAGCACTCTGTAGTGTATACGCATAGTTTCATTGTACAGCTATTCTACTGTTAGATGGATGTTAGGTTCTCAGCTTGCTTCTCAGCTTGCTTCTGCTCCTTGATGACTATTTCTATGTATTTGATGCATTATCATGTGTTGTTCTTGCTTACTAAAATCGCCCCGGATTAAAAGCGTCTGCTAAATGCCTAAATTGTAAGTGGGCAGTACCTTGCACACAGAGGCGTGTCCTGTGGATCTGCGTTCCGTCGCTTCTCCTCAGCGAATATACACCCGCGTCTTTCCGGGTGACGCCGGCCTTCTGGACCACGTACCACACGGTGGCGCTGTCTGCGTAGAAGGGGCCCCGTCCTTCCTCCACCCGCCAGCCGTCCGCCTGCGACGCCCCGCCGCTCCGCGAGGAGGGCGCAGTGACACTTAGCTCCGCCCCACGGGCGGGGTTTGCGGAGGCGTAGAACATCAGCATGGCGGGTCGCTCCGTCACTGCAAAGCTTGCCGTGTCGCCGTAGATCAGTGTCCTGGTGCAGTCTGGAAAATTGAGTTTATAGATCAGTAGATCAGTGTCCTAGTGCAGTCTGGGAAATGGAGTTCATGGATCAGTAGATCAGTGCCCTGGTGCAGTCTGGGAAATGTAATAATAATAATAATTATTATTATTATTATTATTATTATTAGTAGTAGTAGTAGTAGTAGTAGTATTATTATTATTATTATTATTATTATTATTATTATTATTATTATTATTATTATTATTATTATTATTATTATTATTATTATTATTATTATTATTAGTAGTAGTAGTAGTAGTAGTATTATTATTAGTATTTGTAAGTGCCGTTTGTAGTAGTAGTAGTAGTATTATTATTATTATTATTATTATTATTAGTAGTAGTAGTAGTACTATTATTATTAGTATTAGTATTTGTAAGTGCCGTTTGTCAGCTTTCAAACAACTCAAACTCACTGATGCACCCATTCTGTGGCTGTAGGCTTACGCAGGCATAACGAATTCCAATGTCCACAGGTAGAACTCATTTTTGCTTTGCTTTAATAGAAATAAAGTGCATATATGACATTCTTTCTTTTGTTCTCTGTGCTGCTGGTAAAAAACGTGTCTCCACGTAGGTGCATCATTTCCCCCTCACACCTGTCCATAATTATAGCCTAGGCCTGGGAGGCGTGAGGCGTGGGAGGCGTGCCCAAAACAATAATTCAATTAGCCAAGTCAAAATCAAACTATTAAGGCTAAATAACAGAAATAATAATCAGAAAATACAAAAACTGTTAAATGGCTTCTACATTTCGGCCCCTAATTGTGCATTATATAAACAATTACTGCTAAAGAAGCCATTCACAAAAAATAAACATGGTATGTGTCATGTAATGAATCTGATTCTTCTGATGACACTGCAAAAGAAGGAAATAAGAGTAGAGAAAGAAATGTCAGTTATCAGTCTTTACTCTTCGGTCTGTTGCCTCCAGTAGCAAACAGAGAAGGTAGACAGGGCTTTCGGTGTACGATGTTCATCTTTCTGGAGGGAGATGTTGACGAGTCAGAGTCCTGTTTAAGCTCCTCAGGTATCTTCTGCCTTTCGATTATATTCTTTCTGAAGTTCTGCCACCTTCGTTTCTCCAGAGTCAGTTCTTTCCTGCCACCTTGGTAATGGTGTGATGTTTCCTGTGTGGTTTTATTTATTTTTCCACCACTGGCCTTCTGTGATGGGGAAGGATGTATTTTTCCATTGAATGGCTCTCTCACCACTCTACACAGCCCTTTTGCCGTGGCATCCTTCTTTTCCTGCATCCTCTCTTTTCCAAACGTTCTTTTCAGGCTACCAAGATGCTGCTCTCCTATGCAGCAGTTGTTTGGCAAGATGGGAGTTTCATTCCTGAAAGCTAAGTCAGAGGAATAATGACCACTTTTTAACACAGAGGGTCTGCGGGTTAAACCATTAAGAACCCATCCCACTTTGGTCCTTACTGCATAGGGACCGTCTTCCTGGCTGTTAATGACTTCCCATGGTTCTATGACCTTGGGAGCGTTGGTTCCAATGAGCAGATCTATGTCAGAGTCAATTTGGTGTAGTTTGATGCCACTCAAATGTGGCCATTGATCAACATCCTCCTGCCTGGGAATGTTGCTCTCACTCACCGGCATGCTGCTGTGGGTGTAAACCTCAGGCAAATCAACAAAATCAGTCCAGTGCAGACACTTCCAATCCATAAACTGCATGGGTAGAAGTAGTCTTTGACTGCCCCATAGTTTGCAGCGTAATGTTAGTCCTTTGTTTTCCGACATTCAATCTTTGGGCCAGGATGTCTGTGCAGAAAGTTCCGGATCTGCCAGAATCCAGAAAGGCGTAAGTTTGTATGATTGTGTCACATCTTTTGGATTTCACCTGGACTGGCACAATTGAAAAAGTACAGTCATCGTTTCCGGCCCCAATATGACCACAAGATGTGGCTGCAGCAGGTGGATTGTCAACTGCTGTTTCCTTTGTCCTCCCTTTCCATGTGGAGAATGCTGGGGTGTTTTTAGCTACACACATAGCAAGTCAATCTTTTGTCACTGCTGGTAAAAACGTGTCTCCACGTAGGTGCATAATTTCCCCCTCACACCTGTCCATAATTATAGCCTAGGCCTGGGAGGCGTGCCCGTCTGTGCCCAAAACAATAATTCAATTAGCCAAGTCAAAATCAAACTATTAAGGCTAAATAACAGAAATAATAATCAGAAAATACAAAAACTGTTAAATGGCTTCTACAGTATTATTATTATATCTGGGATTTATATAGCGCTTTTCATGAGTACTCAAAGACGCTTTACATGTGTGGGGGCCAGGGGAGGGAACATAAGAAAATGACAACTTTTTTTAGGAAAAGACATGTAAAAGATAAGAATTAAAAGCAATAAAACAGTCATGTAACAAGTTAAAAACAAGTCAAAACACTTAAAACAAACAAGTCTCTGAAGAGCATAAAACTAAGCTAAGGTTTGGAACAGTGTTGATTTTGTTGACAAATACTATCACAAAAAATCCACTACCTTTTTTCACTGACGAAAACTAAATGGAAACTAAATGAAAACTAAGCTACCATGACTAAAACTAAGACTAAATATACCGACAATTTCGTCCATAAATAAAAACTAGACTAAAATGTTAGGAAGGGACTAATGGACAAGAGATCCAATCAGCCATTAAGACGACATCAAGGACCGCCAAAATACATTTTAGTCGACTAAATCACCTGTAGATTTAGTCAACTAAAATTGTATGATATTTAGTCGACTAAAACTAGACTAAGACTAAAATGTGACTGAAACTAAATTAAAACTATTCAAGAGACTATGACTAAAACTAAAATCAAAATTTGATGTCAAAATCAACACTGGTTCGGAAGGACAAGCGAGACGCCAGCGTCCTCTCACATCCTGTTACAATTTTGAGGTACTTGTCAAATTCTCTGTACTTTTACTTCTACTCCACTACATTTCAGAGGCAAATAGTGTACTTTTTCTCCACTACATTTATTTGAAAACATTAATTACTATTGACTTTGTAGATTTTGATTGGCTGAGCAAAGTACATTTTGAAGATAAAAGTGAGGGCATAAAAGTGAAGACGCCAAAAGTGATTGGCAGGAATGACTTTTGTTGTTGTGATGATTTGATTGGCTGAGCACGGGATGTGATGTATGATGATAAGTGCGCCCCTCAGACAAGTGCATTTTTTTTGTAATCACAGAGCACGCCTTGCTTGCTCAGGGGATAAATTGAATCCTGATCAATCAGATCCTGTGTCTAGGTGAGACGTGGTGACCTTTGACACACATCATTATTACTACTTACAGCCTAGACATACCAAAACGAGCACCAGCGGCACACACCAACACCCACGGAAGCATGGTCTGGGAGAGAGAGAGAGAGAGAGAGAGAGAGAGAGAGTTATTGGAACAGAAACAAGCAGGGGTTCAGCATGAATAAGTCGTCATCTGTCAGACAATGTTCCCTTGTTGTATCACTTAGTACCATCCCTTCACACAAAGCTGTCATATTATACTGTCTGTCTGTCTGTCTGTCTGTCTGTCTGTCTGTCTGTCTGTCTGTCTGTCTGCCTGCCTGCCTGCCTGCCTGCCTGCCTGCCTGCCTGCCTGCCTGCCTGCCTGCCTGCCTGCCTGTCTGCCTGCCTGCCTGCCTGCCTGCCTGCCTGCCTGCCTGCCTGCCTGCCTGCCTGCCTGTCTGTTAGCTCCATTTGGAACCTCTCTCTATGCTCACTTGGGACAGGCACGTAACATTTTTAGACAGGGGTGAAACAACCGCTTAAATTGCATACATTTTGTCAGCCTGTGGCCAGTCAACCCACATCCGCATGTGTAAGATTGCATTGGGGAAAACATGGTACTGGCTGACTTCATAAGCTTTGTATAAGTGGTTGTTTCACCCCTGTCTAAAAATGTTACATGCCTGTCCAAAGTTTATCATCTGTAGCTAGCCAGAAATACCTTTAGCTTTTGGAAACGATACTGCAAAAAGGGGTTTCACCAATGTTTTTTGGACGGCTCAACCCCCGCTCTACCGATGCAGGGATATCCTGATACAGAACCTCATCTCAGAGCTAAAAGCGTAGAGTGAGGTTCCAAACGGATCTGTCTGTCTGTCTGTCTGTCTGTCTGTCTGTCTGTCTGTCTGTCTGTCTGTCTGTCTGTCTGTCTGTCTGTCTGTCTGTCTGTCTGCCTGTCTGCCTGCCTGCCTGCCTGCCTGCCTGTCATGCATTATAGCCTAGGTTATTCTTCAATAAGAGCAGCTAAAAAAAGAACACACTTAAGCCGGCATCTTGTTTTCCGAAACCCAGACAACATGCCTCTGCTGTGGATGCTGAAACAATGCAGCTCATTGTTCACGGCGATGACTGATTATTTAGACACCATGGCTTCTAAATGACTGAGTAGAAACCATGGCTTCTAAATGACTGAGTAGAAACCATGGCTTTTTGGTTCTGAAAATCACAATGTTTCTGTACAAAATTATTGCAAAAAAAGAAAAAAGAAAAAAAGAGATTCTAAGACTCTGGAAATCAGATGTACCTCACTTCAAGACTTGGTTAACTGAACGTACTTGTATATTACATATGGAGAAGATTTTCTATGATATGATGGACAATTCAAGCAAGTTCTTCATATGGCAGCTATTCTTAGATCGCAAAGAAAAGCAGGGGCTCTCAACTCACTTTATGATGATTTCTACTTTTCTCTATTCTTATAATCGTCGAATAATGTTGTAAATAATCTTTGGCATTGCCTCTAATCATGCGAATCATGTATTTAATCAGAATCATGAGTATACAATCAGAATTGAGATATCAGTCATGTTCTATGTATTCTATTCAATCATGTTCACAAGTATTTATTGGTGTCACATCAGGTTACCAGATGGGGCTAATAGCCTTTTGTTCACACAATGTATATAAGACGTCATGTCCTGTTATCTCGTCTATACTTGACAAAGACTGTAAGGTCGAAACGTCGTATTTTTTTGCCTGCCTGTTGCTAAATAAAGTTTGGAGCATCATAAAGTGAGTTGCGAGCCCTTGCTTTTCTTTTCATTGTTCACTGTTTCTACAGTTTTGGCTCAGCACCAATGGAGGATGTGCGTTGCTTTTCTTACCCTGAAAGCCATTCTTAGATCACCTTGCTTAAATGTCACATTGAACCTACTCAGTATTTAGCTGTATGCCCTCCACTCTTCATATACTCTCTAGCAGTGTAACTGATTGTAATGTAATGACCTGTTCCGAATGAAATTATTCCCTGTTTTTGAGTGGTGCAACCACTCCCTTACGGAGCTATATATGTGTGTGGCTGGATGGGTGGCTGGCTGGCTGGGTCTGAGCACGAAAACAGCATGGTTGTTTTTCACCATTTGTGCGCAACCTAACACACACACAAACACACACGCACATATTAACTGTATATATGATGATTTTGGGTGTGACAGTACAGTACAGTACAGTACAGTACAGTACAGTACAGTACAGTACAGGGTACAGTAGAGGGACCCCCTCATGGTAACTGTGTCATTTCTCAACCGTTTCGGACACAGGGCAGCACACTGGAACCGGGCCGGCACCATGGGTGCGTTCCTGTGGGTCTGGATGTTCCGGGGACCCCCCGGGGGTCTGTAACTCTGCGAGTGTTACAAATGTAACCAAATGGACCCAAGCCAATCTGCAAGCTCACAGCACGTGCAAAAAGACATGCTTTGTGAGCTTGTAGATCTGCTATTTTCAATATAGTTTGATACTGCCCCCAGTATGGCAGTGTGTGTATATTATACTTTTACTTCTACTCCAAATATTGTACTGTAGGATCATGATGCGATATTGCAGAATGAGAAACAGGGAGATGCGGGTCGTAACGTCTCTTCAGTAACCATGGTTTATTAGAAAAGGTTACAAGTCAATCTGGCTGTCCTGTGCGAGGGACAGGCCATCTGAGTCCGCTGCTAGTCCACGAGTTCAGTTGCTGTACATCTCCCGTCCGAGGCTGAGTCTATCTCTGTTACAGTCTGAGTCTATGAGTCCATCTCTGTCCAAGTCTCTTACAGTTTAAGTCTCTGAGTCCAAGTCTACGTCTACGGCCGAGTTCCTTTGTTCAACTATACTACTTATATGGAGAATTACCATGAGTGTCTATGTACGAGCAACGTAAATATTAATGTGTGTTGGACACGCAAAGGGCTAGATAACCTGTGTGTGTGTGTGTGTGTGTGTGTGTGCGTGCGTGTGTGCGTGCGTGCGTGTGACTAACTTAAACATGTCCATATATGATCGAGGACCAAGAGGGTGCATGAGTGTGCGTGAGCTTATGTAAGTTGGGAGTGCTGTTGATTCATTGTACCCCTCCAAGATACAGTATGTATGTGAGTTGATGAAATCCAGCTGTGGGGCTGACCAATCGTGTGTGTGGCTGTGCGTGCTTGTCTCCCTATGGCTCTCTCTATGGCCAGTGAGCTAGTGTACTTTACCTAAATATGTGTAATATTGTATCCAGACACTTAATGTCAATATACAACAGTACCTTTACTCCACTACAATTATTCGACAACTTTAGTTACTAGTTACTTTCAAATGTTTGATTATTATTACAAGAGATATCATTAACCACTTCAGCCCTATACATTTTTGTCCATTTGAAAATAGCCAATCTACAAGCTCACTGCAGATTGGCTATTTTCAAAAGATTTTAAAACTTGTACTTGATACTTGATACCAATACTTTTGTACTTTTACTTGTGTGAATTTTGATTTACCAGACTTTTACTTGTAACGGTACAACAGAGTATATGCCTACTTCTACATTGCATTATTGATAGGCAACATGCAGTCTATGTATATGACATGCAGTGATACATCTAAACATATAAAAGACTTCCGATGCTACTTACAATTTGAACAGCGGATTTCTGGTGCATTTTAATCACGTCGTCTGCTTCAGTGGGCTGCTAAACAAACAGAGAGGTGTCACGTCGCCACCTGTGTCCTGTCAAATCGTGTGACTCCAGAGATGTCCACCATAAAAAGCAACCTTTACAAAAACAAACAGCAATCTGAACAATGTAATTCTATAACGAACAATGTTACATTTTCCCGTAGAACATCATTGTTACACAAGGCGTGACGAGCGGAGGTCTTCTGGCATTGTTGTTTGTGCCCTTTCTTTCTTCAAAGTGAAATAATACACCCATTGTATTATGTGCGACCCCAAGTAGCACGAAGAGATGGGTCACCGATGTCGCTGTAACACCAGAGATGTGTCACCCTAGGTCCAAAAATGTAATGATACTCCTCACAGAATGTCTGTTTGAGTTAAAACGACAAATACATCCTATTGAGTGTTAGTTCTATATGTGGTAGTATAAAATTTAATTAATAAAATACACAATGGAATAAACTCAATAAATCAAACGAATGTATTTATTTATAATTGCATTTTTTTATTTATATAATTGTATTTGTTTTATTACATTGCATTTTTGTATTAATTTCATTGTGGACTTTTTTAATATTTGGGCTAAAAGTGTCATTACAGCTGCTATAAGCAGTAATATGTCAAATTTGTAATGGTCTTTTCTTTTTTTGGTATTCAAACAGCCAGCAATGGGTAGAACGCTCCCAAAATAATTTAGTCTCTTATGTCAAATTTGTAATGGCCTTTTCTTTTTTTGGTATTCAAACAGCCAGCAATGGGTAGAACGCTCCCAAAACAATTTAGTCTCTTATGACACATCTAGGGGCCGCAATCTGCATTCAAAGATGTTCCATTGCTGGCTGTATACCAAAGAAAAAGTCATTAAAATGTTGACATATTATTGCTTATAGCAGCTTTAAATGCATACAAATATTGACATGAAAAGTCACAATGAAATACATCAAAAACTACTATATAAAAGTATATAAATGTCATTATTGGCCTAAATAAAAAAAACATTTAATTTAATTTATTGTGGATTTAAATTATTTCATTTCTGTATTTATTATTCAATGTTTGGACCTATGTATGGACTTCCATTATAATAGAACAACGTTACAGTTTACAGCTCAATGTGCAATATAGGCTAAATGTAGGCTTTGCTGCCATCTTGTGGTAACAACGCAGCATGCATGCTTGTAGAACAATTATAATAAAGTTATTTGTCTGCAAGCAAACCCATGTTGATGCTTTCTGGATTCAATCCAAAGATGATTTATTGGCATGAGAAAACATAAGTTTCCATTGCCAAAGCAATAGAAGTCTGACGTCACTTTCAGTAGAGGGCGCCAATACACAGGTTCATGTATTTTTGAGTGGTGTAAACCACTCCTACAACTGGCTTTTGTGTGCAGAAAAAAATGAGCATGGTTGCTATGTTCAAAATAATTTCTGACGTAATTAAATCACACCCGGGTGAACTGGATGACCGTAGCAACCATGCTCATTTTTTCTGCACAAAAAAAGCCAGTTGTGAAATCACATCCGGGTGTGATTTCAATACGTCAGACATGATTTCATTACGTCAGACAGACCTTACACCACTCAGTTCACACGGGTGTGATTTTTTTATTTGCAGTGAAATCTCCATAGGGCGATTTTAGGTCGCTTCATATAAGAACTATGTTTCAAAAATAAACCGACCTCCCCGGCCTTTCTGTGTGGCTGTGCGTCGTTAATGATGTCCATTCATATTTGATACAGCCTGTTTCTGGAGAAAATGGAATTAATGTGGTCTCTGGTGACGTTTTTCTGTTTTACCTGAATTACACCCAAACAACCTGAACTTTGAACATTCATTGGATTTTTTGTGGTGTGGATTTTTCTAAATAAATAGCCTCACAAAGTGCTCTGATTTGCCTGTGGAGGCGATGATTGACAGGAAAATTAGTTTTCCACGGCAGCTCAAAAGCCTTCAGAGCACAGAAAATCCACTGAATGTTCAAAGTTCAGGTTGTTTGAGGTCATAAAACCTAAAAGAAAAACGAAAAAATAAAAATAAAACAATGAAAATAGACAGTCCTGAAAGCTTTTTCCCTTAACTGATATTTAATGAGTAAAAGAAATGTGGCAGTGCCTCCCATTTGGCATGTACTACAACATAACACGATTACATTCAAATCAAACATCAAAACAGTAACATTCTATAAAAACGGCAAAACATTTAGCAATACATGAGTGTAACGGCATCCTCTAGCAAAAACATCATAATCAAGTTAACATAAAATGGTTTGTAAATATGTTTTAAGGGTTTAAAATAAGAAAACAAAAGAGCAGGATAATGGAGGCCTCTATTGACAGGGTTGATTGATTGAATAGATTATTAGACATAAATGTCAAAACAGCAACAGAGTACACTTATTCCAAAAGGGATAGCACAAACAAGAATCACACCCGTGTGAAAGCGAGGGGCGCTATTATCTTCATACATCATCTCATTCAGGCCAATCACAATTTGCCTCCTCACTTTTGTTTTCAATGTATGTGTTTACGGTTGCACACTTTTGTCTTCAATGTTTGTGTTTACACAAACACTCAAAGCTGGACATAGGAGGGTCTAGTGCCCCTCAAAAAGTCCTTGGGGTCTTGTTTCCATTTAGGCCCTGCAATAAATACATATACATGACATGAAGAATAACAAAAATCACACTTGTGTGCGCTGTTATCATCATACATATCATACATCACATTCCGTGCTCAGCCAATCCATTCATCACAAATATCAATCCGGCCAATCACTTTTGGTGTCTTCACTTTTCTGCCCTCACTTTTTATCCTCAATATGTGCATCAGCCAATCAAATCATCGCTATTCAGTGATGCCAATCGTGTTTGTGTTCACACAAACAGACAAAGCTGGGCAAAGGCCCCACCAGCCCTCAGCAAAAAAATCAATATAATCAACAACAAAAACAACAATATCATTACAGGGAAAAAACACTGTATGTACAGAGTGGGGGGAAATGGAAGGGGGGGGGGGTGATCAACTGTTTAAGGGAGAAGTGATCAATTCCTCTCCCTTGGGCCTGCTGAAAGGTGGATTTTCAGGCCTGTTTTAAAGGATGTAGGTGATAGTCATTCTTTGAGGGAGGGGGGTCAGGGCATTTCACGCCTGGGTGGCCGTGCTGTAGAGGGAGAATTTACCCATATTTGTTTTGAAATATAGGAGCAGTATAAGGGCCGATTCATACTCCTATTTTACCACTGTAGTGCCGAAATGATTTCGGCTCGTCAGAAAATGTCAGTAGCACCGAAGAGCCGACTTTAGGACGGTACCCGCCCCCCCGAACCTCAAATGACGTCACATTGTAGGCTCTACAGAGCCAAACCGACTTTTATTCGGCTCTAAAATAGGAGTATGAATCGTGCCTAATAATGCATAATATTTTCCTTGTCTATAGACCTCCCTACGAACATACAGATGTTTAATTTGATCCTCCCAGTGAGTTAATTTATAGTGGAATTTTTTTTTTTTTACCCCATGGCGTGAATGCAATGGTGTCTTAGCAAGTGACGCAAGTTATTTAAACTTGTGTCAAACCGTTTACAGTGGACATTTTTTTTTATTGTATGTGTCCTAAGGTTTTTCTCCAGTGTGGACATGCTGGTGTGTTTTCAGTTCACTTGACTGCATTGTAACATCTTGTTACAATGTTTACATTGGAAATGTTTTTCTCCAGTGTGGACACGAAGGTGTGTCTTCAAATTACCTGATACATGGAAACTCTTGTTACAATGTTTGCATTGGAAAGGTTTTTCTCCAGTGTGGATACGCTGGTGTGTGTTCAGGTGATGAAGTTGCTGCTAGCACACACTGTGCTGACAGATATTCCAATGATGGATTTACATATCGGGATATTAGTCCAGTTTGATGTCTCAAAAAATTAAGGTTCATTAACATTTTCAGGAGATTAGGAAAACTATACATTTGGAGACTGCAGAGTATGACAAATTAGAAATGATTTCATTTGCGCAGAATCCAATATGGTTTGAAATTACACTTTTGCATACGATAATTGTATAAATGTTTATCAAACTTTTGCATACGATAATTGTATAAATGTATATCAAACTACAACGTGTTGATACGTGTTTTGCTAGCCAGGCATGTGTGCGGGGCACGCCATGCTTATAGCCGCATTTTGATCATGTCATCACAACAAAACATTAGGTTACATAGGTAACCCTGTGTTTTGACTATTCGGTGATATTTTTTCGGCCTATTCTGGCCGAAGCCGAATAGGCCAAAATGCGCTTTTAGCCATTTTCGGACAAATATTCGGTGCGTCACTAACTCTAATAGACCCCCAGGTGTGGTTGGAATATTCAAATATGTCTTCCCTGTGTGTATGTTTTTCTTCCTGAAAGATGAAAGCCTTTGAGTCAAAAAGCCCAATCGAAAATACACCATTTTGGTGACATAATAATAGCCTTAACCCCTCCCCCATTATCATACTACAACAGCAGCTGTGGACTAGGCTATTATAACCCACCTGAACTTAAAGGTGTAGTGAAATGAAAAATACGTTTTTCACACTTTTAGACCATATCCATGGTCATCATATGGGCATACCTAACAATGGAGGCCAACATTTTTTGAAAATTCTCATTTTTGTGTGTTTTTATATCAAAAGTCCATAAAAAATATTTTGTATTACTTCCTGAAAACGAAAACGTGCTGCGTGATGACGTGTCGAGGCCCACATCGATAAAAGCCAATAAAAATGAAGCTCACCAGTTTAATTCCCCATATCTCCGCATCCGTCCAGCACAGGCTGCACAGCTGCTATTGATTACAGACATCTTCCGTTTTTATTCCCATTCAAGATAACATCCAGAGAGTGTATTACTCGGTTTCAACTTAATCATCACGCTAAAAATGTATCTGAAAACATTATAGGGTAGAAATAAGCCACATTAAGTGTAAACTGGTAAAGCTGGCCGACTATCTGATTTGTAAACAAACATCCACACGCTGTCCTGCGTAGCATAGCTACCCGTCCCTAGCTACCGTCCCATCCCCTGAAGGGATGCGACGCTCTGATTGGTTCAGAAACTTCATAGCGGTGTTTCAACTTGAGACCGTCTGAAACTTCAAAATAAAATGTCCACCATTTCCGTTTCACTACGCCTTTAAGGCGAAACCAAAGCAACCAGGTATACTTAATGAACTGGTGGGTGTGTCCACAGAAAAAAACATCACTTTCTGTAGTTTTTTGAAAAAAATCTTTCTCCTTACATAATAAATACCTCATGATCATGTTTTTTTTTTTTTTTAAGAAAGGAGGAGCACACCACCGGTGTGGGTGGTCTTCAGGTTCCTGTTTAAAGGGGCATTCCACTCATTTTCAACATTTTACTATGTCACTAATATACCTTAATTTAAATACTTTAATAACTGGAGACCTAGTAGTGTTAGCCAACATGTGAATCTGGAGTTCATGGGAATCGTGCATTAGGGAAGAAATAACACTTAACTTAACACTTAGACCGCTAGCATTTATTGACAAATTATATAATTCACACCAGCATTTTTCCCAGTTGAGCTCTTATTTTGAAAAGCCACATTTCCAGACTTCCAGTACTGAACACAAATTAGGAAGTTAAACGGATCCAGGACAGGTCTTGTTTACCAAACGGATCTAAATGTATGCTGGTGCACTGGAGGGCTCCACATTGTCAGCTCTGTGCCATCAAATAAACCTAAAAAATTCCATCTGGGACAAGGAATAGGAGATACAGGCGATTGAAAGATACAGATAGAATGGATGATTATGGCGACGACGATCTAAGATGGGCGACCCATGTGTTATGAAAACAGCTAGCAACCCGATGCTAACATAAGTAGCATTATGGCTTGATCGATCGAAAGCAATGGCGTGTTACGTTTATACATGGAACAATGGTCTAAAATAAGGTGAAAGTAACTAGCAACAGGGTTAATACAAAAATCAATCAATTAATCAATCAATCAAGCAAGTAAGCAGCAGTGAGCGTACAGTGCAACCATTTCTGTGAGCGTAAATTATAACCGTTCACAAGTAAGCATGATTTAGCAACAGCCATTAAGAAATGTGAATCCCTAGACTCCTGCAAAACCACTCTCAAAGAGCACTTGCAGGCGGCTGCTATTCAAAACTAGCCTGGCTAATAAGCCAGACTCAAATCACACTGTCGTGTGGTATTTGAGTCTGGAGATGCTGTGTATGGATATGGATCTTGTTTCCCGGGGGGCGGGTTCAAACATTTTCTCTTTGACGCAATTGGTCAGAGCTACTGTCAGTCAAAGGTCTCAAGCATTGAACATCACTGTACCAAAGCCCGCCCATATTGCATACCGTGTCCCGATTGGCCACACCAGTTCTCTGGTGTAGGAAATGGGCGTACAATTGAGCCTCTCCAGACCGTAATCCACCGGCAGGCAATTTTAAACTTCCCCCTGTAAAAAAAGTTAAAGGCCCCCCAACCTATTTTGGAGGGGCTATTCAGCTATTAGTGTAGAATTTTGTCTTACACAAACATTGAATTCCCATTGACAAGAATTTACGTCATATGTGGACGAGCAAATCAGCCATTTTTTTCCTACACAATTATGCAAATTATGATGTACACACAGGTGAGATTTTTTTCCATACTGTACAACAGTGGTTTTCAAACAGTGGTCCAGGGACCAACAGTGGTCCTTGAGGGGGTTCCAGGTGGTCCCCAGCAAAATTATGGATGGACACTTATAGATCTTTAACTCCTGAGAGCGTAAAATGAAGCCAAATTGACCTGTACGGGTCCATTAGGTTTCATTTAGAGTTACATTATTGTTAAACATCTGCATTACTTAATTTACAAGAAGTCTACACAAATTTGAGAATGTAGATTTAGTTTTAATTAATTTTGATAATGGTTTACCAAAAGCATGGAATTGTAGACTTTTAACTGTGAATTTGATCTGTTAAATCTGTTCATTGAAAATAGCTGATCTGCAAGCTCACTACTAGGTTGTAGATCAGGCCTGTCGAACTCAACTTGGGGTGAGGGCCGCATTGGTCAAAAGGTCACTTGATGGGGGCCACCGCCAGTTGCGGACGCGTGCTCGACGTTTCAGTCAGTCACTGCTATAACACATATATATATATATATATATATATATATATATATATGTAAAGTAGTAGTAAATAGTAAAGACATTACTTGTCTACCCGTTTACATCTGCTAATATGCAAAATATCTCCAGTTTCTGTTGAGTAATATGTGGCTTTTGTTCTTATATGTTTCAGGTGTAGATCACCTGGGAGCTATTACCATGTCAAACATTTACATCTGCAAATATGCAAAGTATCTGCAGTTTCTGTTCAGTAATGTGTGGCTTTTGTTATGTTTCAGCTGTTGATCACCTGAGAGCTATTATCATGTCAGCACAATATCTGCAGTTTCTGTTCAGTAATGTGTGGCTTTTGTTATGTGTCAGCTGTTGATCACCTGTCAGCAAACGTTTACATATGCATTACATTATGCAGGCCTACTTTCAGCAAATCAAACTCAGACAATAAACAGTTTTGTGTTTTATTGAAGTTCAGAAGTTCTCAGAAAATGTCAAACAAAAAATGACACTCAATGCTTCATGCATGCATAATCAATTAAAAATGAAGGGAAAAAACCCAAACAGAAAAAGTTCAGCTCAAAACATTAAAAAAAAAACTGTTTTACTTCATGCCTGCCACCTGGCATCTCTTTGCTTTAACCAACTTGTCAACATCAGGGACCAGCTTCTGAGTAGTTGAAACTTTCATAATGTCATTTAGATGTCTGTTTGTCAACTGTGAGCGCAGTTTGGATTTATTGATATTCATCACATCACTTTCCTAAAACTCCCGTATTGCATAATATCAGACATGTAGGCTTGCCTTTGTATTCGTAGAAGAAAAAGCGTTCTCTCCAAGTAGGGTTGAATACACGGCGTTCGTCCTCAAACTTTCTCTTCTTGTTGTTCGGCAGCATATTGAATCTGAATCACAGCAGCAGTGTCTTCTCAGACAATTTTACAATTTACAATTTAGGCATTTAGCAGACGCTCTTAATCCAGAGCGACTTACATTAGGCAAGAACAAAAGTATGGGAATACATCACATATATAAAATGCATTTATCAAGAAACATGCGTAAGCTAAGAACGTAACTAGAACATATCTATATAATGACACTATACATATTAAATATACATATATACTATACTATGCTATACATATGTACTATGATGTGCTATGACTACATACAATGCAATTATTGTGCTGTCAACATGACATGCTATAAGTCTGTTTCAAATGCTATCTAAGTCTAAAAAGTGCTATCTAAGGGGGTAGGATAAGTGCTATGGGCCATGATGGAGTCTGAAAAGGTGGGTCTTCAGACTACGGCGGAAGATTGGGAGTGATGCTGCAGTTCTGATTGCAACGGGGAGTGCATTCCACAGTTGACAGTGGTGTCTGTCAGTGTCAGCTAGCTTTCAGGTGAATGAATGCTGAAACTGTATTACCTGGGACTCTTATGTATGGTGCATGGGGCCATTATAATGTTAATGAGGCATGGATGGCTTCAAATGGCTCACTTTGTTTTTCTTCCCACAATAGGCTTATATATCAATTTATAAATTGTGTGTTACTATCATTATTGACTTTCAATATTATATTATTATAATTTGAGAGATGCTAGTTTTGTTGAAGAATCAAAGGAGAGGGAGAGGGGTGGGGCCGAGAAAGGCCCTTTGACGAGCGCTGTTATGCATCCACGGTTCTGTGCGCCGTCAGTGCACATTTGCTTGATACTTTGATTTGATTGTTTGATAGAATGTACATAGTCCATAGAAAATCCTTCTTTCTAAAGTCCTTCTGTTATGCCACAAGTATGAACTGAGCAAATCTGCACCATTCAAAGTTAATAAAGTAGTATGTAATAGCATGGAAAAGTCACAAGCTGGTCATGTCATCTCTAGCAAAGTGACCTGTCTCTGGAATGCTCTCCCACAAACAGTAAGAGATGCCAACTCACTAGACATTTTTAAATCTAAACTTAAAACCCATCTTTTCTCCCTGCATTATGGTTCCCCCTAGTTTCACTGAAATCACTATATTCACCATGCTCTGCCCCGTGGTTTCAAAACCCTATGCTATTTTAATAGATTTTCTGAACGCATGTTTAACTGTGTCCTAACGTATGGTACTTATGTCATCCATGTGTATTGACACATCGTATTATGCTTGTTATTGTGTTATTGTGCTATTGTATTTTCTTGTATTTTTCTTTTTGCTGTGTATTGTTGTGAAGTGCACAGAGACCCCTTGGGGTGATGTTGCACTATAAATAAAACATAAACTGAAACTGAACTGATTGATCTGTGTCTGTCTGTCCATTGACAATATGCACACGGCTGCCATCTTGCCAGCAAGGTGCCAACGAGAGCTGGGATACCCGACCGAAACCCGACTCGGCCCGTCGGGACCCGACAGGTCGGGTCAGGGGTATAAGATTAATGCAGGATGTGAGAGGACGCTGGCGTCTCGCTTTGTTCGCCGCTTCTCCTTCCGAACTTTAGCCTAGTTTATGCTCTTTAGTGACTTTTTTAAAACTTTAATTCCTGCGCTAGTTTTTCTACACTTCAGCTTATTTTTGCTACACGGCTTCTATTGGATCGTCACACAACAGACGTCTTGTTTTCTTACCTGGCTCCACTGACTCGGCTACCATCGCTCAGCAACACAACTGCCACTGTGGGCTCCTCTCTCCGGACTCGGACTGTCTTCCAGCGTTTTGATCAGCTGGCGGCTTTAGGGCTAGCTGGCGATCACCCCGGCTGGACAACGTTCTGGTCAGCGGGCGGCTTCAGGGATAGCCGGCGACCATCTCGACTGAACAGTGCCTAGTTAGCTGGCGGCTTCAGGGCTAGCCGGCAACTAGCAATAGGTCAGCCACAGCAGTGCACTTCCATCCTGTCAAGTCAGTGGACCTCGTAGAACCCCCGGCTATTTGTGCCTCGTTCTGCCTCCGAGAGGTACCCTTCGGACAGCCTTCCTACTGTCCTGGTACCGCTTGTTCTCACTGGCTGGCTGGGACGGCTAGCTCTCAGCTAGCTCTCAGCTAGCCAGGCTGACTGGCTCTAGTCAGTTCCCTAGCAGCTGGCAGCAGCAACAACAATAACAACTACAACTTTTCACTCAGCCGTCACAGGGTTCTCCTGTTCCTCTTCTTCTTCAAGATCCACACTGTCATGCTGTGGATCATCGTCTCGTTGTGCCTATCGTTCCATCTCTGGCCGTGCGGCCACTGGCCAACGATCCCAGGCTAACAGCCACCATTGTTAGCAGCAGCATCGTCGGCATGTCTCTCAAATACACCGCTCAACAACTCCTCAATCTTAACACGCGCACCACCCGTCTATCACACATTACAGCAGCTATACAAAAAACACGGACTATTTCGCCGACCCAAATACATCCACAGAAGCTCCTGTAGAAAGTTTTAGTACTCCCGGACTGACCACTGTATTCCTTCACTCTGGTCACGCAATCGTCCTTTCCTCTATAACTTCAGGCATGAAATCCTCCACCAGCATCCTCGACCCTATCCCATCCACCCTAGTCATAGCCTGCCTCCCACCACTCTCATCAATCATCACCAATATAATAAACTCCTCCCTGTCCACTGGCTCCCCTCCTACCCTCAAGCTGGCCGCCATCACCCCCATCCTCAAGAAACCAGGTCTTGACCCCAAAACCCCAAAGACTACCGGCCCATCTCCAACCTCCCCTTTCTGTCCAAAATACTGGAACGAGCAGTTGCCTCTCAACTCAAATCCCACCTAGACGACAATAACCTCTATGAGACCTTCCAATCCGGCTTCCGTTCACTCCACAGCACCGAAACAGCTCTCCTTAAGGTCACCAACGACATCCTCCGCTCTGCCGACTCTGGTTCCCTCTCCATCCTCATCCTCCTCGACCTCAGTGCTGCCTTCGACACAATCAATCACTCCATCCTCATTTCACGCCTCCACTCCTCCCTTGGTCTATCTGGCACCGCCCTCTCCTGGATGAAATCCTACCTGTCTGACCGTCAGCAATTCATCTCAATCAACTGCAACTGCACCTCCTCCACTGCCCCTGTCATTCACGCTGTCCCCTAAGGTTCTGTGCTTGGCCCCCTGCTCTTTACCATATACATCCTCCCCCTCGGACAGATCCTTCGCCACCACAGCCTTCAATTTCACTGCTATGCTGACGACACACAATTATATCTCTCCACCACAACCATCACCGCAGCCACTCACTCCACCCTCATCACCTGCCTCACAGAAATAAAAACCAACCAACAACATTTCCTCAAATGCAATAAATCAGAAATAATCATCATCGGCCCCGACTCCCTCACCCGCTCCACCCAGGACTTCTCACTTAACATCGACGGCTCCCTTGTCAAACCCTCCCCACGCATCCGCAACTTAGGTGTCATTTTTGACCCAACTCTCTCATTCCTCCCCCACATTAACCACATCACAAAAACTGCCTTCTTTCACCTCAGAAACATTGCCCATCTCCGCCCCTCTCTGACACCCTCAGCAGCTGAAACCCTCACTGTACTACTGCAACAGCATCCTCTACGGCACCAACACAAAAACCCTCAATATGTTCAAAACTCAGCCACCCGCCTACTCACCTCCACCCGATCCAGAGACCACATCACACCAGTCCTTCATGACCTCCACTGGCTCCCCGTCAAACAACGAATCGACTTCAAATTACTCCTCACCACCTACAAATCACTGCACAACCTGGCCCTACCTCTCTGATCTCCTCAAGCCACACGCCCCATCCCGCTCCCTCAGGTCCAGCGACGCCGGCCTCCTTGAGGTCCCTAAAAGGATAAAACGCAAAACCTGGGGAGACAGGGCCTTCTCTGGAACGCTCTCCCCAAACATATCTGAGATGCCCACTTCCTACCTTCAAATCTGCACTGAAAACTCACCCGTTCACAATCGCATTTCTAAGCTGATGTGTTTTTAAACTTGTTATATGCACTGTTATCGGTTTTATTCTTTAATTGTTTTTTACTCTAATAAAGTTGTCCTTTTTCTTGTTCCCCCCTGGCCCCAACACATGTAAAGTGTCTTTGAGTGTCATGAAAAGCTCTATATAAGTCCCAGATATTATTATTATTATTATTATTATTATTAAAGTAGCCTACAGCTGCCCACTCCACGCTGTGTGGATTAAATATTGCCAATGCAGAATTGCCGATGTCAAATCAATCATCAATGCTGGTAAGGACACAAAGCTTTCGGGCTCAGGCTCGAAAAAGTCGGCCCGATCCCAGCTCTAGTGCTAACTAGGTGTAACTTCCCATAGACAGCCCATTCATCCAAACAGAAAAGTCCTATCTAATTGTATTAAATAATGTCAAACTCATCAACATAGTCCCAAATGACAAATGTTTACACCCTCCCCCCACATTCTGCTGGACCCTAACACACTGATAACGTTATGGTTACATTAATAACAGTGATGATGCAACCAAATAATGTATAGGCCTATGCCTATATTGTAAAATGTAGCACCCTGAGCTGGAATCGAACCCAGATCTCCAACTCAGCAGAGCAGGCAGGCTGTTAGCAGAGCTACCATTGCAGTGTTAGGAAGAGTCAGTTCACATTATCCACTTGTCAGCTTCATGTTGACACACAACAGAACTGACGAGGCGTTTATTCAGCCAATTAGGGTGACCAGATCCAATCTCACCAGATGTGGGACAAAGAGTGTGTTTGTGTGGGACAATGTGGGACACATGCGGGGTTGTGTCACACGCGTGAATATTGTTAACATGAAAACAAAAATAACATTTCTATTCCTCAATTAGACATTTCTATTCTTCCCCTTCACATACTGTAGCATCACTATGCTTTGCCATCTGTTTCATTCAGTAGCACATAATAGGACTATGATGATAACTATAACAGAAGGAACTACTATGCATTATGAAAATAAAATAAACTCAACAAATGCATTTCAATTAACTATTTACTGGACAATCCAATCTACAAACAATACAACTGGACAATATAACTGGACCATGAACCAACCAACAAATGGCTCTGATTTGATTGTGAAGGCATGAATTACAACCAATAACCAATAAAGAAATGTTTACTTTATCAAAATATCTTCCTCCTAACAAAGCCAACTACTGCAATTTTGAAATTATACAGGCACTACAGGCCTGACAATGGATCAAATAAATTAAAAAAACAGAAATATAATCAAAATTGGTCAGCATTGGAGGCAACTTATATAATAAATGCAATTGTAAACTTAACAAACTTGTCCACCATAGCAGCACCACAGCATAAGCAGCACAGGCTATGCACTTTTTAGGTTTTGTCTCTCAGTTTTCTCTCAGTTTTCTCCATCACAGCAGCAGCTATAGGCAGGTCTGTCCACACAGCAGGTAATGCACATTCAGCACCATAGAAAGTCTCTCAGTTTTCTCCATCACAGCAGCTAATGCACATTCAGCACCATAGAAAGTCTCTCAGTTTTCTCCATCACAGCAGCTAATGCACATTCAGCACCATAGAAAGCACCTGGCAGTGAGTGAAACACAAGAATAGCAGCACATAATTAAAATCTAAAACCAGACAGGCCCAGGCCAGAGCTCACAATAAACTATTCTATTTAAACAATGTTTATCTTACCTTAGATGTTCTTCTTTGGTTTATACTTTCTGCTTGAGCGTGCTGCTTCCAATAAGTCCTTTTGCTTGAGTGCATAGCTGTAGAAGTCCTTACAACTGTATTCAAAGTTGGTCTTGACTTGGATTTCACTCTTGATGAGTTCCACAGAGCAACGGTTCCTCTGGTCACTCCATGCAGCATTCATGAGGGAAAACACTCTCTCTACTGGAGCATTGGTGATGGGGATGCTGAACAGGAAGGATGCAACAGCAGTCAGATTTGGTGTTTTTGTGCCTTTAAGCAACATGGACCACTTCTCCAGAACATGAGCTTTAATCTCCACAACTCCCTGCTGGCGTGGCAGAGTCACACAGTATTCATCATACAGTTCATCCATGTCCAGTTTTCCTCTGATCTGTAGAGCCTCCACCACCTCACTGAGCTGGGAGAATGTGAACCTGCTCTTCAGTGCCAAGCATGCAACATTCTTCTGGTAGTTGTTGTCTGTGAAGTCATACCACTTTTCCAGGTAGTTGAGTGCAACATTGTATAAGTTGGAAAGATCATTTCTGATTTTTGCTGCCTCTTGGTCTGTGAACTCTTTGAGTAGATCATCGGCCTCCATTCCAAAGTGGGAATCAATTTCTCGTTGTTGGATATTTGTCTTGAGAGTGAACATCATGTCATATAGCTCACAGACGGTCCCATTCTGTCCCTCCAACTGCAGAACAACTACATGGAAGATCTTCAACACCTTATTGAGGAAGGCCAGGTAGACCTGTAGCTCAAGGGGTTCCCCTTCACCATGCTCATCCTTTTTAAGCAGCTGCCACAGTGCTTTTGGGCACTGATTCTCTCCCAGTGACAAAAAGTAGCTCTTGATAGCTGCCCAGCTGTCATGTAGCCTGTTGACAGCAGGCCACAGACTCAACCATCTTGTGGGTACGTTTCTCCCTACAGCATGATACTCCTCCTCCACAAAGGCAAACACTGCTTTCAATGCATCTGTACGGTGTGCAGATACTGAAAAGTGACTATATATTTTGTTCACTACAGAGTCAATGTCAATATTCAGCCTGTCTGCAGCATGCTTTGCACAGTTGTGTACTATGTGAGCCATGCAATTTGCCTTGATGATGCCACTGTTGTCTAACTTTAGCTTCTGGAACACTGAATTATTTTTCCCATAGTTTACACTAGCATTATCAGCACTGTATGATGAAATCATGTCCAGTTGCAGGCCATTTTCTTCTAACTTGCTTGTAATCTGGCGGTGTATGGTAGCAGATGTCTCATCACTATCCTCATAAAAGTCAAGTATCCTGGTTTTCAAACCCAGCTCTGGTGTCCAATATCTCAGTGACAATGGGAAGAGCTTTGTTGTGCCATGATTAGAAGCATCTGAAGCAACTGAAAAGAATGGTGTGGGCAGTTTTGTCACATGGGAGTTCATGAACCACTGGTGTTTTTAGCTCTCTCAAGCAATTCTCTACACAGGCAGGTGCAAGCACGTCTGTAACTATGGATGCTGCCTTGGTACGTCCACATGACATTTTCTTTGCAATATCACTGTCTGAAAACATGACTGATGCCAGCTTATTGCCACAGTCTTCAGATCGGTATGACTGGGCGTGTTGCACTGTGTGGTAAACACTGGTTATTTCAGCAGCAGTTACCTTATCTGCGTTTGAATCTTGCTTTGGTTTTAAAACAAATGTGTCCATGCACCGTGAAGCCTCCTTTTGAGCAACGCGTTGCTTGTGAGTGTCGCATTGTCTGTGTCGCTTCACGTCATATTCACCTCGTGTGTCACTGAGAAATTACTTTTACAGACATCACAGAAGACTCTATCAGAATCGCCTTTCACTGGCTTGACCCACGGGTAAATAGTTTCCCAGTCTCTGTTATAGCTGCATTTCCTTTTCTTCGCGGTCTTTGTTTCTTCCCTTTTGTCCTCCTCCATGTTTCTTGTTGTTTCTCGTTTCGCTAATGCTGCTGCTAACTCGTTGTGCGGTGTGTAATGTTGTTGTTTTTTTTTGGTGGGCGTTCACCCCACGCTTTGACCGGCTGTTTGATTGACAGCCATTCCTACCTACTGATGTGGCAGTTTTGTACACTCTAAACGCATGAGGAATCATGAGGCAAGCTTGATGATGGTTTATTTAACGTGCACAGCATTACATCGATGCTGCAGCACCGGCGGGTCAATGTAGCCATCCTGACACAATTCAGAGGTACAGCTTATATAGCGTTAGTCCCGCCCACAAGGTGGACCCCGAGAGACGGGTCTCAGACAGGTTTTAGGAGACGGGAATCCAGACAGGAATACGAGCTCACAGAGATGAAAGAAACCATTTGCTTACAAACAAAAGGAAGGAAGGGGGGTGGGGGGGGGGGGGAACAGGTGAGAAGGGGGTTCTAGGTCACCAGAGCCAAAGTGTCAGACACACTGTGTTCTCACAGCATGGTTTCAGAGCTTCAAAGTCAGTAGAGATGGTCACAGGTGACAGGAAGGCATTGTGTATAGACAGGCCTTGGCGTTATCTGGGAGCTGTGAGAAGAGTGAATGCACGATGGGAAATTCCTCGTCAAATCCCTCCTTTTGTTAATTAAACAACAACTTAATTAAACAATAATTGTGAATTTTCCATCAATATCAAAATAATACATCAAGAAAATACATAACAAATAGAAGCACTTGTAACATAATTGAGCTAAGTAAAATAATGACACAAGGGTTTAAGCATATAACGTTAAGAGTACAGTGATACTTTTTTTTCTTTTTTTCTTTTTTGATCGTGGTCAGTCCGGGCTGTCAGGTGCCTTTGTGGTACTCGGCTGAACGTTTGGCGCGTCCAATGGGTGCGAAGCGTGTGTGTGACGCGCGTGCGTGCGTGCGTGTGTCTGGTCAGTGGTCGTACAGTCCTCCTAGCAGGCCGCGTGCACTGAAGACCGTATGGTGTGACTGGGGCATTTTCTTTGGGCTCAGGCTGTGCTCCTTTCCTGTATGCAATGCATTGTCTATTCTAGGTGCGGTTATGAGTGTGTACTTGTCAAATCTTTGTGTATGTGTGAGGACTGTAATCACCATTGCAACCTGGAGACAATGACAATGTCTCAGCAGATCATGTTGGTCAGCGCAGCCCATAGGTGCAGCCCCACTAAATGAGTGTATGGCGAGTCAACACCCTCCTCTCCGCCACCGCTCACATTCAGGACCTCTCTTTGACCGCCGCTGAGCATAGGTGACGTGATGACTGTTCCGCTGTCCATCCATAGGCTGGGCAGAGTAGTGAGGCATTTCGCAGCCTGCTCTGGCGTAGGCCGACATTCTCCGCTGCAGTGCTGCACCGAGGTGCACGTGGTGAAAGCCTGATGATGATCGCTTCTCCATCCGCTGGGCAGGTATAACAGCACGCTGTCTGCTGCCGCTGGTAGATAGTAGCATGTATCACCTGCTTGTTGGCTTGACTGCGGCGCGCAGCTCCTGGGCGCCATTGTTCGTCGCTGTGTAGACGCGCCGCTGCACACCGGATCTGGTTCTGTGTCCTTGCAATGAGGTCACCGGGCTAAACAGTTAGGGGGCAGGGCTTGCTGTCCTGTGCTGTGGGGGGTTTCTGTTAAAGCAGGAGATGAGACTGCACAAGTCCTTTGAAGTCATAATATGTATATTCCCTAATGTAGGTCCCCCCTTGTAACTATGAAATACATCCAGTCATTCATTCACACATTCATTACTGTCTAATAGCAAACATTTCACACCACGCAATACGCCAGGCATGTGATCGTCTCATCGAAACCTCCTGGCTCCCCTTACCCCAAACTCAGGCTTTGACGGCAGGGCGAACTAAGTTCCTCCCGACACTGGATGTGTACCCAGCCGTTCCCACCACCAAAAAAAGAAAATTTGGTAGAAGACTGCGTCTAATACCACTATGCCTATTTCAATGAGTCGATTCCATGCCTGTACAAACACACATTTACAGAATTGATTTAAATGCTACCATAAGTTGTATTAGTAGGAGTATCAATTATCCAAGTCTTCAACCATAAAACTATTTTTATGGGAATACTGAGCTAGACTTACGGAAAAATAAATCTACATGTTTGATCAGCTGCTGATAGTGAGAAAAACCAGGTGATAGCCTCCTGACCTATACTGTATGGTGCATGGCTTAGCAAGGCTCACTTCTCTAGGAACTAAAGAGCCACTTAATTTTAAACACTTCAACTAACTTTTAATATCAATCAGGGCATGGCCTGCCTGGGGAATTTAGATTAAATTCTTTCTACATAAAACAATTTTAATAAGTCTATATTAGACAGTCACTTGATCAAAATGAAGTGATAACTAGTAAACCAGTCATCGATGCTACTCTTTCATCAAGACTACTTTAGCCCCACACTCAGGATAACTGAGTGAGGTAATAGATTAAACTATTTTGACTACCATTTCACCTGTTGACTACTCTAGCCCACATTTCGACACAGAAACTGCCCATAAATTCACCTAAATATTTTCTCCAGAAATGTTCTTCACAAATTTGAGCACTTTCAAACATAACCTATTTTAACCACTTTAATCCTATAAATCCTATTATTTTTGGCCATTGTAAAAGGGTCAATCTACAAGCACGAGAAAATAATAATCAGCTCTACTAATTCTAAGACGATTTTATACTGAAGCGTATGAGAGGGGCACCGGGATCTCGGCCGTCTGACACAGGGCATCAATTAATCTCAATAAAGCTAAAATTATTTAAACATTCTCCAAATTACCCCATAGACTCTATTTCTTGAATCAACTTCTTAACTAATTTAACTCGACAAAACTCAAAATCACAATTAGTCTTGATGTGAGACATAATGAGTACTTTTACTTAACCTGGATGATGATTGAATCCTCGTCTGGACGTGCAGCCCCGCATCGGCCCAGCTCTCCCGTCCGCCACCCCCCGCCAGCCCATCCGGCTTCTTCATCCCTCTGGTCTCTGTTTCCTTGGAGTTGCTTGGCCCCTCTTTTTTGGCTGTGGGCAGGCCGGTCTCCAATGGTCTGGGCTGTTGCAGTTGAAACAGCGCCCATCATTCAGCTGAGTTTGCTTGGTCACTCTCTGACCTCTAGTCTTTTTCAGCTGTGGGCAAGCTGGTCTTCTTGGCTGTGTGCAGGCCGGATCATTCAGCTGAGTTTGCTTGGTCACTCTCTGACCTCTAGTCTTTTTCAGCTGTGGGCAAGCTGGTCTTCTTGGCTGTGTGCAGGCCGGTCTCCAATGGTCTGGGCTGTTGCAGTTGAAACAACGGCCATCATTCAACTGTTGGTGGTGGTTCATTCCACGTCCCCTGCCATCATGGTTTGAAGATGGCTCAGGTGATGGGCAACGGGGTTGAATGTCACTGTTGCTGCTGACTTTGTCACTGTCAGCCAGCACTGGGTTGGAAAAGTCAATGCAGGATGAGCACTGGCTGCTGTCAGCGTCACTGAATTGTCCTTTCTGCGTTTCTTCTAATAGGCTGAGAGCAGCAAACATCTGTGCTCCTTCCAGAATGGATAGAACTGAGGAGTAGGCTGTGCGGTTGCAGAGGCTGCAGGCATGTGTCACTCCAGGAGCATCCTCCTTGTCGTTGGAGAGGGCAGAGGGCTGAGGTGTTGCCTGCTGCTTCGGCAGGCTGTTATGGAGAGTGGATGGGACAGCTGTCTGTAGAGAGGGGGTTTGCATGTTCTGTGGCAGGCTGGGAGACATGACAATCACGTGCTGGAATGCTGGCTGTTTTGCTGGACGGGTTTGGATGGCTGGCTTGGGGTGGGGGCAGTCAAGGCCTGGGCCGATCCGTGGCAACACCCGCAGACAGGAGGAAAACGCAGGCGAGTAGGAAAAACTACATATGCAGGGGGGAGTCTATCACTTTTCGACACATCACGACACTCACAATACCCTGTCTGTAACTTCAAATCACTTTTTTAGACAGAGTTGAATTCAGAGGTGGAGTCAAGATTAACATACACATTTGGTGTCCCAAACGGTTCCTGAAGGACAATAGAATACTAAATATCTCTCCAACACCTCAGACGGCTTCAAACAGTATAGAACAAAGCAAGGTACTCAGGCTGAGTGATTGCTCTGAGTCTAGACCGGCCGTCTCCTAGCTCACTAACCAAATTAACACATGTAGTGACCAAATGTATCTAGTCTAATTATTGCAACAAATGACAACATTACACAAAGTTCCCAAAATGATTACAACTGGTTCAAATTACATGTTTACGTTCTTCTAAATGATTCTTCTTCACATCCATACAACTTCATCAATGTACACCTAGCATCACTTTCACCTGTCCCTGTTCTCTGGGACCGGCACACTTTTCTCTCAGTACACAGCAATGTGGACTGTCTAGTCTTAAGTAACACGGTATCGTTATGCTACTATGTGAGGACAAAATGTCTTTATGTTGTTTTATACAACAAGGTATCTTATGTTTTCCCACAGAGTAACAAGGTGTCGTTGTGTTACAAACTTGACTTCATGCAACTATCTTTATGCTATTTTGTGAGGACAACAAATGTCTTTATGTTGTTTTATACAACAAGGTATCTTTGTTGTTTCCACAGATTAACAAGGTGTCGTTGTTTTTCAAAACATGCAACTATCTTTGTGCTATTCTGTGAGGACAGCAAAATGTCTTTATGCTGCTTGTGCAACAAGATATCTTTTGCTGTTTCCACAGTGTAACAAGGTGTCGTTGTGTTATTTAATGCAAGGTCGTTTTCTGTCCACTAGGCTAGATTTACACAATAGATAGGCTGGCAAAATATGGTCTTAGAATTTAGCATACTTAATTAAACCCTTTAAAAATGTAGCACTTCAATTGTCAGGAATATGTTTGGAAATTGGAAATTTCTCACCGTTTCAGTGTAGCCAACTAGCCACGGGTTTTTTTAAATCCAGGCGCTGAACTCCGTAGATCGCAGCCGCGGATTTCCTGTTGATCTCTGTCCTTTTTGAGCGTTGATGTGATGGACAATCGTGGCTTGATCTCCCGGAGCTCAGACGTCGCTGGATCCCACTTCTAGACACCAAATTGATGTGGCAGTTTTGTACACTCTAAACGCATGAGGAATCATGAGGCAAGCTTGATGATGGTTTATTTAACGTGCACAGCATTACATCGATGCTGCAGCACCGGCGGGTCAATGTAGCCATCCTGACACAATTCAGAGGTACAGCTTATATAGCGTTAGTCCCGCCCACAAGGTGGACCCCGAGAGACGGGTCTCAGACAGGTTTTAGGAGACGGGAATCCAGACAGGAATACGAGCTCACAGAGATGAAAGAAACCATTTGCTTACAAACAAAAGGAAGGAAGGGGGGTGGGGGGGGGGGGGGAACAGGTGAGAAGGGGGTTCTAGGTCACCAGAGCCAAAGTGTCAGACACACTGTGTTCTCACAGCATGGTTTCAGAGCTTCAAAGTCAGTAGAGATGGTCACAGGTGACAGGAAGGCATTGTGTATAGACAGGCCTTGGCGTTATCTGGGAGCTGTGAGAAGAGTGAATGCACAATGGGAAATTCCTCGTCACTACCTACACACACACACACACACACACACACACACACACACACACACACACAGCCCGCCCCCCTCCCTCCGTCTCCGCTGCTCACAGCCAGTTGATAAAAGCAAGATTTTAAGCGCACATATGAAAAACTGGAGCCTGTCAATCAGAATGCGGGACAACGTCTCAATTTGCGGGACGCATGAAAAGTCGTTGAAATGCGGGACAATCTGGTCACCCTACAGCCAATATATACACACAGGTTAATTGGCATTTCCGGGTAGCATCTCAGTCCTTCAGAATAAGGGTTTCATATATACACAATATAGATCATATCTCAACACAGGCAACAAGCCACGTAGCCAAGAGAGCTAGCTCCCTTTGGAGGAGCAACCCAGCTAGCAAAGATTCACCGAGCGACGCCAGCACCAGCCTGGGGCTGTCGTATCAGGGGCGTTACACGGCTGTCGTATGACTATCAGAGCTACGCTGTCATCACGACGGAGAGGTCTCGCTCAGTGGAATGGGTGGGGGTGAATGCGTTGCTGTCTAGCCTGACACCAGCCTCACGTCAGACAGCCATGCCATCTACATTTGAGATCATTTACTTTTGAATGCATAGCACTCAATGTAGATGAGACTGCATTAGCATCAGATTGTCTTTACTCTTCTAGAAATTATTCTCTAGCCTACTCTGACAATAACATTTTAGGACATCACTATAAATTATTTGGATTTCTTTATTTTTCATAATTTTTGCCACTTTCACCCTGAACCTATAGCCATTTGTATTAAAGCTTAATAGTTTGTGTGCAAAACAAGAGGTGACCTCAGTAATAATGCTGATTCAATTTCATGGATGAATTGATCCTCAATATTTTTTTATTATTTTTGCCTTGTTTTTATTCTTATGCGGTTATTGTATAAACTCATTAAAGTCTGACACTTTGTATTGTATTTAACCTAGTATTTTTGTACTGCTGCAAAACAAATGTTTGGGGTTTCATTTCATTTTAAGTTGCTTATTTTAATTTCTCATTATTGGGTATAATTAAGTGACTTATTATTTTATTAATAATAATAATAACTAGAAAAGGATCGCTGCAAGCAGCGATAAGGCCGGACCAAGCAGGAAGGCAATAAGAATAATATGCACAAGAAACATGGAAGACTAAACTTGAGAAAAAGACCATGGAATTGTGACAGGGTCGGTTTTTTATAGTAGGGGGCAGGTACAGGTTCTTGAAGACTCATACACAGAGTTGGCGGTGCCCAGATTTGAACCCCTGACTTTGTGTTGCAAAGGCAAGAGCTCTACCTACCGAGCTAACAAGCAAAATCATTCAGTGTTTTTGTAGCAAGTTGTACCGGTTCCCAAACACTCCAGACCCTCAACACAGGAGCACCCCAGGGCTGTGTGCTGAGCCCTCTCCTCTATTCCCTGTACACACATGACTGTACGACCACACACAGCTCTAACGTCATCATTAAGTACGCAGATGATACTACAGTGATGGGCCTCATTGAAAACGATGACGAGACGGCCTACAGAGCTGAGGTTGACACACTGACACAGTGGTGTCAGGAAAACAACCTCGCTCTCAACGTCAGTAAGACCAAAGAGCTGGTCGTGGATTTTAGGAGACAGGAGAGAAAGCATGCACCCATCTTCATCGACGGCGTTGCAGTGGAACAGGTCACTGACTTTAAATTCTTGGGGATACACATCTCCAAGGACCTGAAGTGGGCCACACACACCAAAACAGTGGTGAAAAAAGCCCAACAGAGACTTTATTGCCTCCGCCGCCTGAAGAAGTTCAGAGTGAGCCCACGCATCCTCAGAGCGTTCTACAGCAGCACCATAGAGAGTGTCCTGACAAGTGGCAGCACCGCGTGGTTTGGAAACTGCACCGCTGCGGAACGCAGATCACTGCAGAGAGTGGTGCGAACAGCACAGCGCATCGTGGGGGTGGAGCTTCCCCCCCTCCAGGGAATACATGAGAGACGCTGCGTGGCTAAAGCGGAAAGTATCATCAGGGACATTCACCACTCCAGCCACAGCCTGTTCAAGCCGCTGCCGCACCCACGGCCAGGCAAGCGATTCAGGAGCTGTACTACCAGACTCTTGAACAGCTTTTACTTATCAGCAATCAGACTGCTGAACAAGAGCTAAGTTTTGACGCACTGAACTGAACTGATTCATGCTCAAATAGGGACTCTTTTTGTTATAGCCTATACAGTACATGCACCCATGACGAACTTTTATTTATTTTGCACTCACTTTGTTATGTCATGCACTTTATGTTCTTCTCTCTCTACCTTAAACTGCAATATGAGCCTGCACAACCAAGTTTTTCACCCACCTTACTTGTAATGTGATGTGACAATAAAGATTGATTCTGATTCTGAGTTGCACAAGGATAACTAATGATAAGGTGGGTATAAAGATTTATGAATTGACTGCGTATAAACCAGAAAATATACCAGATTCGGATGAGGAGCTCAATGAGTGAAAACCAATGAAATGAGTCTGAAACAGGGATTAAAGGTTAACTGAAAAATTATTATTAAACTTCAGAGAAAATAAACAGCTTTGAACATTCATGAAAAACAAACAAATGGGGCCCACTTTAGGTTGTTGACTTGAAAAGTCCCAGTTCAGTTCCTATTCAGTTCAGGGAAAGCAGTCTCTTTCTCCAATTTGGAGAACCAGATTACCACATTTGTGGGTGAAGGGGGGTTCAGAGTTCCGGGTCGGCTCGCCAGGTCTGGGTACCATCCGGTACCAGAACCATCCATGCAAGGGAATCCTTTCAGGACACAAAAAACCTGAACTGAAAGGCCAGGTGTCCAAATCAGTCTTTGTTTCAAAATCACTGTTGTACAACATCAAATAATCTATCAATTCATGAGTAAAGAACCTGATTTGATCAGGATCAAGTTCTTTATACATGTTTCTGACTAAACAAATCAGTTTCTAGCATTGTTATGGCCCTTTAAACTTGGCTCAACCAAGGGCTAACATAAAAGGACACAAAGTCAGATCAAAAGTTTACAAAGATATTTAAAATCCTGCATTGCAAAACAGACTGATTGACAAGAATACTTACGACCAGCCCATCTGAAACTTAACTAATAACAGCAACAAAAAGGGAACACAACTGTTCAGTTTTGGTGTTTGGGAGACAATGAGCTGCTGGCCACAGGTCCACTTATATAGCCTGCAACTAATCAAGAACAGCTGACTAAGGGTGTGGCAGCCAGAAATCTCAGGTGATTGACAGGTGAGGCACTTTAGACCAGCAGAGGTCAGCAAAGCCACAGGCACTACAACAGAACAAAGTAAAGACAAAATTTCACAAAACGGCAATTTTCATTGGCTCATAAAACCTTCATTTTTTCACTTAAAAAAACGTACTATAGTTTCCCATGTCCGTATAGGTCCAAAGTTCACGTGTAGAAGTTTTCGTGCATTTTGATCAAAGATCCTGGGAGGAGATGCATTTTAATTGATTTTCATATAATTCAAAATGGCGGGTGATCTAGAGGTCAGGTCAAAAGTAACAGCACGGAACTTGTTCAGCATGAGGAGACGCATATGTGTGTCGAGGTTTCATTGCCGACGGTCAAACGGTTCATGAGCTATGCCTGGTCAAAGTTTGCATTTGCAATATAGCGCCACCCTTTGGCCAATGGTTGTGGGCTTCACATCCTCACCGTTTTGCATGGCCCTCTACCATATCTCCAAATTTCGCGAAAACCGACTGCACGGTTCAGCCAGAACTGCTATTGGTCCTTTAAAAAGGACCAAGTTCTTTCAGAACTGCTTGGTCCTTTAATAATAATAATAATATTGAGTACAGCAGGGACTATACTTGTATATTTGTCTGTCATTATTTTAGCATACATTTTCTTGTGTGCAAGTAGATGGCCTGTAACCTGGCACCAGTGTTGCCATGTCCGCTTTTTATAAGCGACTTTGGGCTTGTTTGTCTGTTAAATTGCTTGTAAATATTTATATTTGTAGTTGTGGGTTGCGTTTTTTTGGGCTTGTTTCCTAACCCCAAAATTAATATATATTTGTCGTTGTGAGCTTGTACATCTACTATTTTCCTAGTAGGTTATTTTGGGCTTGTTTTCATAGAACTCGTTGCTTATTTCTCTCACGCAATCTGGCAACACTCCCTGGCAGGAACTTCCAGCTTTCTCGGGAACTTCCAGGAAGAAGAAGGCAAGTTTAGTTTACCGTCTCCACCAGTATTACCCCCTTTCTGAAACCAGCTCCTCACCACTCGCTCTACACACTTGCCCTCGATATGCACGTTCACGCGAGGCTGCGCCATATTAAGTGTCGTCCGAAACCAAGCAGCCGGAAGTGGCTTATAAAGCCCTCAAGAGCGAGTCTGTGCTGATCTAGACTCGATTGCCTTGTGCAGCCCTGCTCTGTGTCCGCATGGAAACCGCGACCTACAAATGTAAGAACCACCACAAATAAATGATAAATAAACTCCTCCTAAACAATCGTCATCTGATGCAGAATAGACAATGCTCCAACTGATGTTCACAAGGGCTCTTTATTTACCCCACTGTGAAAAAACTATAAATGAAACCACACAAACAAAAGAACTTTTAACACAATGATTTACAGTGTTGTAACTAACGCCCTTACATCACGTTACGTTACCTAACAGCGCTACTTTTTGCAGTAACTTGTAACCTAACGCTTTACATTTCCCCATTCCATAACGGCCTTATAGTTATTGTGCGAGCGTTACCCGCGTTATAGCGTTATGTTAACTTATGTGATCCGAGTGAAAAGTCTCCCCATGCAGCGCCGTGCCCGTGAGTCTATCTGTCATACAGGCGCGTCTCGTCTCTGTGCTGAGAGAGCACTCTCTGTGTTGTACTCTGTTGACAGTGTGCTCTCATACTAGCCTCTGAGACCACTCTAACATGATGAACAAAGCACGTCGCAGAAGAGGTCATTGATTGGCTAACGTAGGGACAGATTTCAGGGTAAGCCAATCAGAGACAGTCTGACAGAGTAGGGCGGGTCTTTCGTATGGCTGTGGTAAACAGTTCTGAACTCAGACACACAAACCCTCGTAACGCATACACAGAAAACGCCGGTTGAACGAACATTATTACCACACGCTACAATGGCAAATGCAGATGACAGCGAGATCGGATGCTTTGTGGGTTGGAAATACAAGCATTATTTGAGTACTTGCGGGTCAAGGAAATGTTTTAACATACCATGTGTCCCCGCTGTGTGTGATTCGATTCCCCGCACTTCCTTTATTATTACTGCTGCGTCCCTCCTGCGCAGCACAGTGCCTGACGTTAGCCGTGCGTTAGCCTTGTACACCGTTGCATGCTACCGTACCTCCCCGGGCACAGTGATAGGGCTGCCCTCTCCCCCCCAGAAAAACATTGAGGTGAAAATGCTAATTATGTGGCGGACAGAAAGCATTGTCCACAATGCAAATCTAAGAAAGCATCTTAAATCAGTCCATGAGCTAGGCTGCCGCACATCACCAAAACAGACAAAGATCGCCACAGAGGCATGTCACCAAGAGTCAACTTGACAAAATGATTGCCACTTGCCAGGTATGTTGTTGAGGAAATGCTTCCCCTCAACGGTGGAGTCTGTTCCTTTCAGAGCACTGGTCAGCAAAATACTAGTGAAAGCAGGGCCAATGTGCAGAAATACATTTTCCAAATACCTGAACAGTGAATATTCTAAAATGGAAGATGAGCTCAAAAATACATTTGATGAATTAGAATATCTCTCTACCACTGCAGATAGGCCTATATGGACTCATTTTTTATTTGATTATTATTTTTTTTTTTCATATTGCAAATTTGCACAGCACCATTTGTTTTGAAGGCAAGTTGAGGCTACAATAAAGATGCCTGTCAAAATTTCTGAACATGTTTTATTGTTCCACTACATTTCATAATGTTAGGAGGGAGTTGTCTTTTCTCTTACTGTGCGACAGAACAAAAAACCTTATTTTAAATCGTTTTTTATATTATTCTTTTTTAAAGTAAAGTAAAGTAACTTGAAAAGTTACTTTCATAAAGTAAAGTAAAGTAAAGTAACTTAAGTATGTAACTATAACTATAACTCTTTACTTTTTAAAAGTAACTTGAACAACACTGATGATTTATAAACACCATATATGTATATGACATGTAATTTTTGACAGTCACGCTGTATTTTCTTTTTCCATATTAATGAAATCCACATGTCACACAAACATACACGATGCAATGCAATATAACTGTACAAACAACATAACAGGTAACACAATTGCATGATGGTAACCATGGCAACGAATGGTGTCTGTTTCCTGTTTCTGCACAAGGAGGGCGAGTGTATTTCCAAACAGTTTTTTATACCCATGCACCCTAATCAAGGGAACTTGATTCAGCTGGAGGGGAACTTCCTGACGAGGGAACCTCCCGAGAGCACTTCAAGTCAAGGGACTGGTTTCAGAAAGGGCCTTAGGGTCTCCACACTCGATATTAACAAAACAAACATTTGGAAAATAAATCCTGATGGATACCTTCTCCTCTCGAGACATTTTGTCTATAGGTGAGTGCACTTTGGTGTCTGTCTGGGGATATATCTGCCGTGTGTGGTTCACAATTAGAGTAGACTGCATTTTGTTCTTTATCAGTGTTTTTAGCATTTAGCCTCTATGCTAGCGAAATAGCTAACTCCATTGTTGTTGAACAATGTTCTGCTCTTGGAATAGATTCCGGTTTTAATAGTATTTAAACCAATGTAAACTGTGAAATGAGGTTATAATGTAACTGTTGATGTTGCTGTGTTTGTTTTGCAAAGGTTACTTTAGCAAATCTTTTTAGCAGTGTATTTGATTTAGGCTGCAGACGGGAGCGTACCTGTTCCCCACCATGCAAAAAAGGTTCTTAAACTAAAAGTATTTTAGCAACTTAAGTCTTAGTGTTACTTTTAGTCGCAAATTCTGATTTAACTTCAGTCTTTGAACAATCCATTGAACTTTAGGCATGCCTAGGCTACTTAAACTATCTAGTCTTAGCAAACTAAAAATTAACACTGGCATAAAATAAAATAAAACATAATTGCTCAGACTCTTCAACAGGCCTACTGGTGATGTGTACTTGAATATCAATGTTAAATCTTCCTTTCTTGCCTCCTAATGCCTGGTTTTACACATGGTTGCAAAATGTGCAAAGCACGGAGCTAACTGTCAACTAAGCTATAAAGAGGGATGTGTTGTGTGATTATTTTAGCCCAATTTCTCCCCACTCAAAAGGCTTTTGCTAGGCCACAATTGCAAATAAAGATTTGTCTATAATTACAACATATTTTGATTTAGTTTTAGTCATTTTAGTCATCTGAAATGTTTTTTTTTTTGTTTAATTCTATGCCTGATTTTTACACTTGGTTGCATGCTGAAAATAGCTGCTCTTCAAGCTCGCAGCACATTGTGTGCTTGTAGATCTGCTGTTTTCATCAAATTGATTTTATGTACATAAAATGTTTACCATTTTGATGTTACTGTGATTTCAGACACAGGACTTGGATCTGTTGGCCGTACAAACGGTAAGAACATTTTCTACCACTGAATTAAGTAATCACTTTTTGAAACAACTTTTTTTTTGTATCATTGTCTTTTCCTGTCTCTAAACTTCTCAGGAGTGGAACCCTGACTCTACCTCCCTGTCCCTGGTTTCTACTCCAGTTACATCATGGCAAAGTACTACACAACAGTAGCAGCTACATAACAAGGTTAAGCCATACATTTTGTGTAACTTGTGTATATAGGCCTATTGGCCCTTGGATCCTGCTGTTGTCTCTCTGGTACCACACGGTCCACACTGCATCATTACAGCATGAAATGTTGTAGTTTTAGGTTGCATGCTACAAGCTCTCTTGCCTCAAGTTTGCTGTTGCATTTGAAAGAAATTTGACTTGAATTTGATTTCATTTTACAGACAAACAAGGTGACATGCTGTACAGAGCTGAGACATTGTTCTTTAATTTAAGCTAATTGTTCATTTTCATTTTTACCAAGGACAGACAATTGGCACCCAACAATGTGTAACTGTGTACCATTGTTACCATCATAACATTTTAAATGACTGAGGTGTACTAGAAATGAGATGGATTTGTATTAAACTAGTGGATGTACAGGCAATTCTTTTTTGCAGATGGATTGGAGATTTGTATGACAGCATGTTGACTTTGCACTTTTTATTGTATTTTTTTTTACTATGCAGATGCAGTCATGAAATTCAACCATGAAGCAAGAGAGGGAGACGGTGGACACAGCAGGCTCTCAGGACTCATTGTGGGGGATCTTGGACTTCAGTGTCGGCAGTGACGGGGACCTGGGGTCGGAGAGCCGGAGACATTGGACAGGGAGCCTTCTGGAACTTCTGCTGGCGGCCTGAATTTGAATATGTTCCCCTATAAATACCACCGATTAACAAACAAACAGCTACTCGAACATTGAGTAACTCTACATGACATAACGAACTTCAACCAAACACCAGACAACCATGGCATCTGCAGCAAAACAACCAAAATATGACGACACTACAGCGACCGGATTCATTTTCAATACTACCGACATCAAGATAAGCAAAAGAAACATAAAATATTTCAACTTCATCTTGCAGACCGGACCAGACGAGTACATGGACTGTGTAATTTTCATCAAACCATCATTCTAACTATTCACAAATGCGAACAGCAGACACCAACAACCTTCAAAAATATCCAAAAAGCTACCAACCAATATAAGTTTAATTATCTTCATTTAACATTTGCTATTTTATATGCCTGTATAGACCTACACTAAAATAACTATCAAATACTACCATAATAAAGAAATGTGTGCATTTAATACTTGTCTTACAGTTACCCACAAATTCAACATACAGCTGAACAACAGAACTCAGATACAATATACCTCAGAACCACTTTTCAAACGCAAATCACCAACGGACATACAAGCAATAACCCTGGCACAAGTTAAACAACTTGCAAACCGGCAAAAAGTAAGTATTATATGAATATTTTTCATTCTTAAACTACCGCACAATAGAATACATTCACATAATTAAGTTTAATTTTGAAGGTGATTTCTAACAATAGTTTTTAAAGAGAATACAAAGTGGGGTTTTTTTCTGTTTGTTTGAAGAATGACCACCGCAAATAGCTAAGATGACTTAATAGCCTATAGGCAGTGTTGGGCAGCTACATGTAGGCCTAGCTTAACTTGTCCGACATTATTCCTTTTAGCTAATTTGATGGGTTTTTTCCATTAAGAATCAAGGCTCAAATACCTGCACGTATAATGGAGTATGCAATAGGTCTAATAAAGTTAATAGGCCTATTTATTAGCTATGATTCATTGTTATCCGTTTGGTCATTAACTACAAGGAATAATGTCAGCCAAGTAAATTAAGCTACATATGTAGCCTAGCTGACCAACACTGCCTATATACCTATTAATTTGCATTGCACAGTGCACTCACTCGGTGCAGCTAGGATATATATATATATATAAAGCTCACCAACATTGCAGATGGAGAACAAAACAATCTTAAAACATCGTTTCAGCTTGTAGATTGGCTATTTTGAACTTGTGAAATGGGACATTCTGTATGAGTACTTTTACTTTTAGTACTTTAAGTACATTTTGACACATACACTTGTACATTTCGAATACGGGACTTCGGCTGAGCTCACACCTTTCATGCAATTCTCGTGCTCGTTGGATGCTCGTTGGATGCATGTTGTGTTGTGTCATGGCCGTCCCTCCCTAGATGCATCCATTTCCCACAAGGCTTTGCGGGAAGTGGGCGGTGCGCTAGAGCGGAATGCGGAAAACAACAGACCCACGTTTATCTGCGTGTAGTTTTTGGTGAAGTTGTGCTGGTAGCCATTTTTTGTTGGTGCGTACGTGGTGACACAACATGGTACTGATTGTAGAAATGACTGAGACAGCCGTGCGTCATTTCATCATCATCATCAGAACCTTCATTTAAGCGTGGAGTACAATTTAGGGGCAGGCCCTCATTTTCAATGTAGCCGAAATACAAAACACAAAATCAATAAGTGTAATGCTTAATTGGGTCGTCCACTCACAGTTAACAGCCTTTGTATTGAGTTTGATAGAAATATTTATTAACAGTTTGCAGAATTACAGTACATTTCAAGCACAATCAATCAATCAAAACAATATACATTAAATACAGCAATATAAAATATATGAAATGGAAAACAGAAAGTATTCAAAACTGAAATAACTATAATAGATAGATTAGAATTAATTAAAACAGTTACACTGGCCGCAGTTACATGCATGCTGATCATTCCGAATAAATACTTTTTTTTTTGCTGCGAGTTTACATGGGAAATGGTCATTCCGAATGATTGTTTACATGGAGATGTGATCTTTTTCCCCACCCGCTGCGGCTCCCCTTCTCCGCTGGGAAGGTGATCATCTCGTTTTTATTTGTACTTTATTATCTACAGCAGAGAGAGAGAGAGAGAGAGAGGCAGAGGCAGAGGCAGAGGCAGAGGCAGAGAGAGAGAGAGGCAGAGGCAGAGAGAGAGAGGCAGAGAGAGAGAGGCAGAGAGAGAGAGGCAGAGGCAGAGGCAGAGGCAGAGGCAGAGGCAGAGGCAGAGGCAGAGGCAGAGGCAGAGAGAGAGAGAGAGAGAGAGAGAGAGAGAGAGAGAGAGAGAGAGAGAGAGAGAGAGAGAGAGAGAGAGAGAGAGAGAGAGAGAGAGAGAGAGAGAGAGAGAGAGAGAGAGAGAGAGAGAGAGAGGTATATTTAATAACGGTTCTGTGTAGTTTGCAGTGGTGTGGTGTGTCAAGGAAGTCCAAACGGAGAGTTTGTCTTAAAAGTCGTATCCAAGTTTTATTGAAAGAGGTACGAATGCAGTTTTACAAGGCAGTTTTCGGGAACAAAGGCCCTTGGAGTCACACGCACACGCCTATTCAAATCAGCTTAGTACGAGTGAGCACACCATCGGAACGAAAACATGTAGTCTATATACTAATGCAAGTTTAAAACTCCCCCCCCTCTCATGAGGGTGGGACTCAGAAGTGCCCTTACTTACTGGCCAATCAGTGAGCCAGGACTGTCATGCAAGGGTTTCCTATGAGAACTTAGCAACAGATGAAACTATACCAATAAAAATGAATGTACCATATAAAATATACAGAACATTATTTAACACCTGCAATGAAATAGTTAGACTGTATTCTTGACTCTAGATGCATATTTGACAAAGATACGTTGCATTCATGACAGACAGGACAGACAGATAGAGCAGAGCAGAGCTTGACCTAAGGTATGCCATGCAGCTGTTATCTTATGGATGCATCTAGGGTAAGGAGTTCACGCAGACCCCTGTGGGGTTTAATTACCCCCTCTGTTTCTTCAAGCCTAGTTGTAAATAACTAAGCATAATCTCAAAGGATCTTACCGTGAGCCAGTTGCCACAGATTGCATTGTATAGAAAAACAGCTGTCTCAACTTACGCTCTCCTCTTGTGTGCAGTCTATGCACCTGGCTGTTTTATAATATATCAACTGATTGATATATATGTGTCCATGTCTATAATATATTCATAGAGAGAGAGAGAGAGAGAGAGAGAGAGAGAGAGAGAGAGAGAGAGAGAGAGAGAGAGAGAGAGAGAGAGAGAGAGAGAGAGAGAGAGAGAGAGAGAGAGAGAGGAGAGAGAGAGGAGAGAGAGAGAGAGAGAGAGAGAGAGAGAGAGAGAGAGAGAGAGAGATCTACAGGCTGACAACGTGTCCCATCTGCACGATACACCATCGCCGCATCATTATGGCATAGGCCTAATATATTCCGGGCAAAGTAGGCTACCAGAGAATAAATTGGATGTTTAATACTAGATTGATTGTAGCTGCTCATCAATGCAATTAAACTGCAAAGCCGTTATGTTTCATGACGTTTTGGTTGCAACTTGGAATAGGCAAGTTATAGCCTGTAAAAGTACAAAAGGACATTATAGCGATAATAGCGTATTCTTGGGACTGTGTGTGTGTGTGTGTGTGTGTGTGTGTGTGTGTGTGTGTGAGATTACTGAACAGCGGACTGACGGCATTTCGTCCTCTCTCTCCTCCGTCTTTCTGTGAGTCCCCCGATGCACGGTAGCCTACAGTAATCCAGATACATAGGCTGGCTATATAACCTATATCAAACATGTTTGAAAATTATCAGTGATCATCAACTCGGGACGGTTGGATCTTTGAACCAGGCCCGGTTCTTCCTACAGGCCGACGAAGCAACGTCTTCGAGCGCCATGGGGGAGGGGCGCCAAAAAAAAAATAATCCCCAGTGCCCCCCCAGTGCCTCCCCAGTGTCTCCCCAGTGCCAGTGTCCCGCCAGTGCCTCCACAGAGCCTCCCCAGTGTCCCCACAGTGCCTCCCCAATGGACCCCCAGTGCCTCCACAGTGTCCCCACTGTCCCCCCAGTGCCTCCACAGTGTCTCCTCAATTTTTGGGAGGGGGGGCGCCGCGAAAAATCCTGCTTGGGGCGCCAGATTGCTCAGGACCGGCCCTGCTTTGAACACTCACAGATCAGGGGGATCATCATCACTGCTGCTGCTCCACGTTTTTTTTTGTGGATTTCGGATCTGCAAAATGCACGAAATAACGCGCTCTATGTGCAAACTCCTCGGCGGCCTTGGATATGAGCGCCTTGGAGTTGGAGCGCCTTGGAAATGAGCATGCTCAGAAAGACCAGAATGAACTTACATCCGAAGCAGTGTACATGAGTCCAATTTTCTTTCAATCGCATTGAACATCGGAATAATCCGGCCAGTGACATCGGAATGGTTTTTAAATCGCATCGAGCATTTTCATTCGGATTTCAGTTTTTGTAGGTGTTTACATGACAACGTTTAATAGGATTTAACTTCTATTCGGAATTAAGAGGGGTTGAAAGACCTCATGTAAACGTGGCCAATGTTGAACAAAAGTGCTAGAAATCACGGACTGAGATGGCTTATTTGAGGTCTCCAAGTTGCGCACGGGTGACACTCTGTCACTCTTCAGTCGGACTTTTCTGCGGGGCTCAGGAGACTACAACTAAACTCCGCCCATTGGGATACAAAACAGCCCTTCTCTCCTATTGGTTGGTGGTTAACCCCACCCTCTGTGTTGTGTGGACGTTGTGTGGATGTTGCGCCTACAAGCTGTTGTATGGCTTTCGGCTGTGTTTCGACTGCCCCCCCTCCCCCTCATACAACACAATGTTGTGTCAAAGCACGTGACTCCCATTGGAAATACATTGGGCGGCCATGACACAACACAACATGCATCCAACGAGCATCCAGTAGAAGTAGATGAGTACATCTACATTGCAGTATTTATACTTTTACTTAAGTAAAATATTTGAGTCATCACTACAACACTGAAAATCGTATATCAAAAGTATAACTAAATATACAAATTTATTTTCTCATCAGATTGGACAAATCACCGCCACCGTCACACAAATTCACCCCTCCACCACCGGAAACACGTACAACGGACCCACAGCACTACAGATCATTGAAATAGCAGACACCACGGACAAGACACAATGCACCATCTGGGACACTCACACAAACACACTGCACCAAGACACAACATACACTATCACAAATCTCACTCACCGCACACTCCCCTGCAGTGCACTCACTACCACCACATCCGCCACAATCACACCCCTCGATGATCCACTAACCATTCCTCCATCAATTCTTGCACTTGCCCTAGACCCCGCACCATCAACGAGCACCTGCACAATCACAGGAGAAATCACGGGAGTACACATCACCCCCGAAATATTGAACGTAAACAATAAAACCAACACGTGCACTAAATGCCACATGACACAAAAGACACTTAAATTCACAACAGTCACTTCGGGTATTTTGGCCATTCAATCCACCACAAAGCCACACAAAACCACCAGAGTCACCATCACAACAGACACATTAACCACTTATTTAAATAAACAACACTTAAGTCACCTCACCACAACAACAGCCAACACTTTTTGGACCTAGAGCACGTCACAATAGAACACAAACCGTCACTCATAATCACGTCCATTTCACCCCCCCCAAGCAGACACAGAGCACAGCACCCCCAGCACATCACATGCTGACATGCTTGATTTTGATTCTCCTTTGCTTTAATTTGTTTCATTGAATTTGTTGTTGTTTTGTTTTTCCAAATTAAGGAAGAATTTAAGTTTAAATTATTATTTTTGTTTAAGTTAAAAAAAAAAAGTTTGTTTAAAAATGAAATAACTGCAATGAAATCTTAATGTATTGTCTTTTTGTTTTGAAGAAAGTTATGTTCACTTTAGCACTTTGCATTTTGCAGTCAACCTAACGAACACCTACTACAAAGTAATACACAATTATTATTTTTTTTGGGACACAACCATTTTCCTGTTAAGTTCAACACATCAATGCAATTCATTCAATCGCATTGCTGTGGTTGATCTTAAACAGATCTCGTCCCGAAACTTTGGTGTAGTTTGGGCTTAAAAGTTGATACAAAGTTTAATTTGACTATAATCCCCATGTACATGTTGGTAAATACTTCATCTACAAACTCAAGCAACATTCTTACATTGTGTTAGCTTATAAATCAATATTTGCTATTTTGAATAGAAATGACAATTTGACCACTTTTATAATATAACTTTGATATTAAAATGGCTTACAATTTCACTTCACGCTACAAACTCCCACAAGCTAACGACTATTTGAAACTAAAATCCACTAGGCCTATAGTCCAAAATAATTGCCCTCTTACTTCAAATATAATACAGCATTTAAACAATTAACAATTAATCACAAATTTCAGTTTCAGTACGTTCGAAAATGCGCACCGAAAGGGTACTCGACTATATTATTTTGTAGCAGTCGAGAGCCATAGAGTGTGTTAATTGCTTTAAAATATTTGAACGCATGCGCAGTCTTGACCCGTGAACGTCAATCTCTTCACTACGTACAACAGTGTCCCAGATTTCCATGCCCTCTTCTAGGCGAAAAGCCAGCTATAACACACCCTGAACAGGCTTTAATATGTAGCGGAAAAAACACCACTCCAAAACCACTGTCCCGACTACTAACGGCAAATGTAACGTAATCACTCTCTGATGCAAGCAGCTCAAAGTCACAACTATATGATGACGTGAACGCCGCTCGCGCTGATCCACCCAAAACACATACGTAGAACATGTCATGTCACGACCCCAAAACGGAGGTAAACTTGATGTTTGATTAAACACAACGTGCCACGCTGCCACCGAAAACTATAGCCTCCCATGTTTGTGTCGAGGAGCGCTGTATAACGACTCCTAAGTCAACAAAACAAAGCTGTCAAGTGAATCCTGACTCGTACTTCGTCGTACGATGTGTTGCCTGCTGATGAAAATGGTTGATCTGCAAGCTCACAACGCGTCGCATCCGGAAACTAGCCTGGCGCAGCCAGCCTTCATCCGACCCATAGCATATGAATATGCCCCGAAGGGCAGCGAAGCGCAGTGGTATATTAAAGTATCGCAACGCAAGGCTATCCGGCCGGAACCCTTTATGAGCTTATAGATCAGCTATTTGCAGGTACAAGGAAATATCCAGGATGTGAGACGTTTATAAAAAATTGCTTTCACAAAAGCATTTCAGCTTTCACAAGTTGAAAAGAGCTACAGTAGGCTATCAGCATTATGACGAAACAGAAACAAAGTGGAAAAGGATTAGGTCTACTGATTCAGTGGCATTACAAATGGGTGCATGAAAAGTGAACACCTAAACATTGTGGGCACTTCAGTGTTAAATTGGCTTTTTTCCCCCCCAAAATGTAAAATAAGGAAATCATTTGTAAAATGGTAATGGATTGACATATTGTAAAAGTTGTCACTTTATTAATCCCAAAGGGATTTTTTTAATTCGTTTTTGTTTGTGTGGCAGGATGGGAGTGGGTTCCCACGCTGTCACGGCCCATCCTTCACTCACTCCTCAGTGACTGATTAGTGACAGTATAAAGGCAGCACGTTTCCTGTTGCTCGTCAGTGTTCCGTCTTCGTCTGCTCCGGTTGTGGGTGCCACGGTTCATGCTCAGCGGGCCTGTGTTCCCACAGTAGAAGTTGTTCCTCGTCTTGGACGGGCCCGCTTTGTTCCGTCTCGCTTCAGTGCAGGTATTGGCTTTGAACTTGACCGTGCATGTTGTCCTTTTAGCTCCTGTATATATGCTACTGCTCCTCTCCTTCTGGAGTTTGGCACCGATGTGCTGTGCTCATCACCACACACTGCAGGTAGGTCGGATCCTCCGCACTACAATACTTTCGTTTGGTGTCATGTCACCATTAGAGCGTATAAACCTGATCAGCTCTCGTGTTGTTTCAGTGACTGGTGCCTGTCCCCGCTGCTGCGGGCTCCGACGGCGAGCTCTGCACTCGCGGAGGTGGTACGTTCACTGTTTGTTTCTCTCTGCTCCTTTATCTCTGAATGTTATTAGTAGGTTAACGCAAAGCTTGTTTTTTACAGGGCCAGTAACTAAGGGCACCGCTACTTTGCTGGGAGTGTTTTATTGATTCATATACTACAGCCATGAAGAAACATCTAACCCACCACCACTTGTCAGCTATTCTTCTCCACTGGCGTGCCTATATATGGCAACTAGAAACAAATTTCAAGAAATTTGACTGGGTGCCTGCATATCACCAAGTCTGTGCAGCATTTGAGCCACGGACCACCATTTGATGACATTTAGCCTCTCAGACCCTGTAAGGGTCCATTTGGTTGACTTTCAATGGGGTATTTTGTCTAAGTTTATTGCACATTACGTTGCCACCAACATTCTAATGCTAACATGCTAATACTAACATGCTAATGCTAACATGCTAACATGCTAACATGCTAACATGCTAATGCTAACATGCTAATGCTAACATGCTAATGCTAACATGCTAATGCTAACATGCTAACATGCTAATGCTAACATGCTAACATGCTAATGCTAACATGCTAACATGCTAACATGCTAATGCTAACATGCTAATGCTAACATGTTAACATGTTAATGCTAACATGCTAATATACTAACATGCTAATGCTAACATGCTAATATGCTAATGCTAACATGCTAACATGCTAATGCTAACATGCTAACATGCTAATGCTAACATGCTAATGCTAACATGCTAAGGGGTCCATTTGGTTTCGCTCAGGGGGGCGGCCCGGTTCTGGCGAGCCGCCCTGCGTCCGAAACGGTTGAGAAATGACAGAGTTACGTGTTTCCCCGAATTCCTCTATTGACTTTCAATGTGTGTGTGTGCGTGCACATGTGTGCATGTGCATGCATGTGCGTGTGTGCGCGCGTGTGTGAGAGTTGGTCAGGTGACCTTGAATCATTAACAAAGTATCATTTTCACCTGGGCTAGTCTATGCAATGCAAACAGTATTGAAAGGTAAAGCACACCGACTCTCTATGAGAGATCGTATGTCCGAACAAATTGCTCTATCGCAAAAAGTAAAAGTCGAATGCGATTTTTGTTTTCCCCGTGAGTGACCCGAGGCATTGAGGTACGCCGTGTGCGATCGTGGTATTGGTACGATAAAAAACGTGGTTATAAGTGCGAGTTAAGAATTGTGCTTGTGATGAAAAAATTGCTGACTCATTCAGGCATTTAACATGGAGTTTATGACACATTATGATGGTACACCTGTCGCTTTCAGGGCTGTAGTTCACGTACTGTATGTATCTGGGCTTTGGTTGTGACATTGGGTGAAAGAGGACGAGTGTGGCTACAAAATTACCGAAACCCATGCGTGTAAAGTGAATATTTTGGCCGTGAGGACGATTTGTTCGGAGAATTTCGGTATAGTCTTCACATTGGCTTCTCACTCTGATCCGCTCTCTCTCTGGGCGTGCGACACTCTGAGTCGAGAATATTGCTCAGACCACACACACTTTGAACTGCGATAGCGGGCAAACCGTGCAACCTATTCGAATTCCGTCTGAACCATCACAAAGTCGATGGCCTCGTGTGCTGTTTGACGTTTAAATCGTGTTTCTACGTAACAGTATGCCAGAGCAATGTGGCTCCAAAGTAACGTGTCGTTTTCTGTTTTTCCACGCGTTTCCCCATCGACTTTGAATGGGGCATTTTTCGCGTCGTTTATTGCGAATTACGTCGGCACGGTAACACGAATCGGAAAGAAAAGCACAAGCACACCATTCCCGGCCGAGCCGCACGTTTTGATGTATATATTGCGGGGCTTTGGCAAACCGTGCGGCCGGCCATAGACGTCGAAGTTTCGCGTATTGATGATGATAATTATTACGATTAAGTATGCGTTTTAGATTTCAACCTGTGTTTCTGCCATTGCATGGCAGGCACCCAGAATTACTAGAAACAAATTTCAGGAAATTTGACTGGGTGCCTACAGCTCGCCAAGTCTGTGCAGCATTTGAGCCACGGACCACCATTTGATGACATTTAGCCTCTCAGACCCTGTAAGGGTCCATTTGGTTGACTTTCAATGGGGTATTTTGTCTAAGTTTATTGCACATTACGTTGCCACCAACATTCTAATGCTAACATGCTAACATGCTAATACTAACATGCTGATGCTAACATGCTAATGCTAACATGCTAATGCTAACATGCTAATGCTAATATGCTAATGCTAACATGTTAATATGCTAATGCTAACATGCTAATGCTAACATGCTAATGCTAACATGCTAACATGCTAATGCTAACATGCTAATGCTAACATGCTAACATGCTAATGCTAACATGCTAATGCTAACATGCTAATATACTAATGCTAACATGCTAATGCTAACATGCTAATGCTAATATGCTAACATGCTAATGCTAACATGCTAATGCTAACATGCTAATGCTAACATGCTAATGCTAACATGCTAACATGCTAATGCTAACATGCTAATGCTAACATGCTAATGCTAACATGCTAACATGCTAATGCTAACATGCTAATGCTAACATGCTAACATGCTAATGCTAACATGCTAATGCTAACATGCTAATGCTAACATGCTAATGCTAACATGCTAACATGCTAATGCTAACATGCTAATGCTAATATGCTAACATGCTAATGCTAACATGCTAATGCTAACATGCTAATGCTAACATGCTAATGCTAACATGCTAACATGCTAATGCTAACATGCTAATGCTAACATGCTAATGCTAACATGCTAACATGCTAATGCTAACATGCTAACATGCTAATGCTAACATGCTAATGCTAACATGCTAATGCTAACATGCTAACATGCTAATGCTAATGCTAACATGCTAAAATGCTAATGCTAACATGCTAATGCTAATATGCTAACATGCTAATGCTAACATGCTAATGCTAACATGCTAATGCTAACATGCTAAAATGCTAACATGCTAACATGCTAATGCTAACATGCTAATGCTAACATGCTAACATGCTAAAATGCTAATGCCAACATGCTAATGCTAATGCCAACATGCTAATGCTAACATGCTAATGCTAACATGCTAACATGCTAATGCTAACATGCTAATGCTAACATGCTAATGCTAACATGCTAACATGCTAATGCTAACATGCTAATGCTAACATGCTAATGCTAATATGCTAACATGCTAATGCTAACATGCTAATGCTAACATGCTAATGCTAATATGCTAATGCTAGCATGCTAACATGCTAATGCTAACATGCTAATGCTAACATGCTAACATGCTAACGCTAACATGCTAATGCTAACATGCTAATGCTAATATGCTAATGTTAACATGCTAATGCTAACATGCTAATGCTAACATGCTAATGCTAATATGCTAACATGCTAATGCTAACATGCTAATGCTAATATGCTAACATGCTAATGCTAACATGCTAATGCTAACATGCTAATGCTAACATGCTAATGCTAACATGCTAATGCTAACATGCTAACATGCTAATGCTAACATGCTAATGCTAACATGCTAATGCTAACATGCTAATGCTAACATGCTAATGCTAACATGCTAATGCTAACATGCTAATGCTAACATGCTAACATGCTAATGCTAACATGCTAATGCTAACATGCTAATGCTAACATGCTAAAATGCTAATGCTAACATGCTAATGCTAATATGCTAACATGCTAATGCTAACATGCTAATGCTAACATGCTAATGCTAACATGCTAAAATGCTAACATGCTAACATGCTAATGCTAACATGCTAATGCTAACATGCTAACATGATAATGCTAATATGCTAATGCTAACATGCTAATGCTAACATGCTAATGCTAACATGTTAATGCTAACATGCTAACATGCTAATGCTAACATGCTAATGCTAACATGCTAATGCTAACATGCTAATGCTAACATGTTAACATGTTAATGCTAACATGCTAACATGCTAATGCTAACATGCTAATGCTAACATGCTAATATGCTAACATGCTAATGCTAACATGCTAATGCTAACATGCTAATGCTAACATGCTAACATGCTAACATGCTAATGCTAACATGATAATATGCTAATGCTAACATGCTAACATGTTAACGCTAACATGCTAACATGCTAATGCTAACATGCTAATGCTAACATGCTAAGGGGTCCATTTGGTTTCGCTCAGGGGGGCGGCCCGATTCTGGCGAGCCGCCCCGCGTCCGAAACGGTTGAGAAATGACAGAGTTACGTGTTTCCCCGAATTTCTCTATTGACTTTCAATGTGTGTGTGTGCGTGCACATGTGTGCATGTGCGTGTGTGCGAGAGTTGGTCAGGTGACCTTGAATCATTAACAAAGTATCATTTTCACCTGGGCTAGTCTATGCAATGCAAACAGTATTGAAAGGTAAAGCACACTGACTCTCTATGAGAGATCGTATGTCCGAACAAATTGCTCTATCGCAAAAAGTAAAAGTCGAATGCGATTTTTGTTTTCCCCGTGAGTGACCCGAGGCATTGAGGTACGCCGTGTGCGATCGTGGTATTGGTACGATAAAAAACGTGGTTATAAGTGCGAGTTAAGAATTGTGCTTGTGATGAAAAAATTGCTGACTCATTCAGGCATTTAACATGGAGTTTATGACACATTATGATGGTACACCTGTCGCTTTCAGGGCTGTAGTTCACGTACTGTATGTATCTGTGCTATGGTTTTGACATTGGGTGAAAGAGGACGAGTGTGGCTACAAAATTACCGAAACCCATGCGTGTAAAGTGAATATTTTGGCCGTGAGGACGATTTGTTCGGAGAATTTCGGTATAGTCTTCACATTGGCTTCTCACTCTGATCCGCTCTCTCTCTGGGCGTGCGACACTCTGAGTCGAGAATATTGCTCAGACCACACACACTTTGAACTGCGATAGCGGGCAAACCGTGCAACGTATTCGAATTCCGTCTGAACCACCACAAAGTCGATGGCCTCGTGTGCTGTTTGACGTTTAAATCGTGTTTCTACGTAACAGTATGCCCGAGCAATGTGGCTCCAAAGTAACGTGTCGTTTTCTGTTTTTACCCGCGTCTCCCCATCGACTTTGAATGGGGCATTTTCGCGTCGTTTATTGCGAATTACGTCGGCACGGTTACACGAATCGGAAAGAAAAGCACAAGCACACCATTCCCGGCCGAGCCGCACGTTTTGATGTATATATTGCGGGGCTTTGGCAAACCGTGCGGCCGGCCGTAGACGTCGAAGTTTCGCGTATTGATAATAATTATTCTGGGTGCCTGCCATGCAATGGCAGAAACACAGGTTGAAATCTAAAACGCATACTTAACTAGAAACAAATTTCAGGAAATTTGACTGGGTGCCTACAGCTCGCCAAGTCTGTGCAGCATTTGAGCCACGGACCACCATTTGATGACATTTAGCCTCTCAGACCCTGTAAGGGTCCATTTGGTTGACTTTCAATGGGGTATTTTGTCTAAGTTTATTGCACATTACGTTGCCACCAACATTCTAATGCTAACATGCTAACATGCTAATGCTAACATGCTAATGCTAACATGCTAATGCTAACATGCTAACATGCTAAAATGCTAATGCTAACATGCTAATGCTAACATGCTAATGCTAATATGCTAATGCTAACATGCTAACATGCTAATGCTAACATGCTAACATGATAATGCTAATATGCTAATGCTAACATGCTAATGCTAACATGCTAACATGCTAAAATGTTAATGCTAACATGCTAAAATGCTAACATGCTAACATGGTAACATGCTAATGCTAACATGCTAATGCTAACATGCTAACATGCTAATGCTAACATGCTAATGCTAACATGTTAATGCTAACATGCTAACATGCTAATGCTAACATGCTAATGCTAACATGCTAATGCTAACATGCTAATGCTAACATGTTAACATGCTAATGCTAATATGCTAACATGCTAATGCTAACATGCTAATGCTAACATGCTAATATGCTAACATGCTAATGCTAACATGCTAATGCTAACATGCTAATGCTAACATGCTAACATGCTAATGCTAACATGATAATATGCTAATGCTAACATGCTAACATGCTAATGCTAACATGCTAACATGTTAACGCTAACATGCTAACATGCTAATGCTAACATGCTAATGCTAACATGCTAAGGGGTCCATTTGGTTTCGCTCAGGGGGGCGGCCCGATTCTGGCGAGCCGCCCCGCGTCCGAAACGGTTGAGAAATGACAGAGTTACGTGTTTCCCCGAATTTCTCTATTGACTTTCAATGTGTGTGTGTGCGTGCACATGTGTGCATGTGCGTGTGTGCGAGAGTTGGTCAGGTGACCTTGAATCATTAACAAAGTATCATTTTCACCTGGGCTAGTCTATGCAATGCAAACAGTATTGAAAGGTAAAGCACACTGACTCTCTATGAGAGATCGTATGTCCGAACAAATTGCTCTATCGCAAAAAGTAAAAGTCGAATGCGATTTTTGTTTTCCCCGTGAGTGACCCGAGGCATTGAGGTACGCCGTGTGCGATCGTGGTATTGGTACGATAGAAAACGTGGTTATAAGTGCGAGTTAAGAATTGTGCTTGTGATGAAAAAATTGCTGACTCATTCAGGCATTTAACATGGAGTTTATGACACATTATGATGGTACACCTGTCGCTTTCAGGGCTGTAGTTCACGTACTGTATGTATCTGGGCTTTGGTTGTGACATTGGGTGAAAGAGGACGAGTGTGGCTACAAAATTACCGAAACCCATGCCTGTAAAGTGAATATTTTGGCCGTGAGGACGATTTGTTCGGAGAATTTCGGTATAGTCTTCACATTGGCTTCTCACTCTGATCCGCTCTCTCTCTGGGCGTGCGACACTCTGAGTCGAGAATATTGCTCAGACCACACACACTTTGAACTGCCATAGCGGGCAAACCGTGCAACGTATTCGAATTCCGTCTGAACCACCACAAAGTCGATGGCCTCGTGTGCTGTTTGACGTTTAAATCGTGTTTCTACGTACCAGTATGCCAGAGCAATGTGGCTCCAAAGTAACGTGTCGTTTTCTGTTTTTACCCGCGTTTCTCCATCGACTTTGAATGGGGCATTTTTCGCGTCGTTTATTGCGAATTACGTGGGCACGGTAACGCGAATCGGAAAGAAAAGCACAAGCACACCATTCCCGGCCGAGCCGCACGTTTTGATGTATATATTGCGGGGCTTTGGCAAACCGTGCGGCCGGCCGTAGACGTCGAAGTTTCGCGTATTGATTATAATAATTATTAAGTATGCGTTTTAGATTTCAACCTGTGTTTCTGCCATTGCATGGCAGGCACCCAGAATAATTATTATAATCAATACGCGAAACTTCGACGTCTACGGCCGGCCGCACGGTTTGCCAAAGCCCCGCAATATATACATCAAAACGTGCGGCTCGGCCGGGAATGGTGTGCTTGTGCTTTTCTTTCCGATTCGTGTTACCGTGCCCACGTAATTCGCAATAAACGACGCGAAAATGCCCCATTCAAAGTCGATGGGGAGACGCGGGTAAAAACAGAAAACGACACGTTACTTTGGAGCCACATTGCTCGGGCATACTGTTACGTAGAAACACGATTTAAACGTCAAACAGCACACGAGGCCATCGACTTTGTGGTGGTTCAGACGGAATTCGAATACGTTGCACGGTTTGCCCGCTATGGCAGTTCAAAGTGTGTGTGGTCTGAGCAATATTCTCGACTCAGAGTGTCGCACGCCCAGAGAGAGAGCGGATCAGAGTGAGAAGCCAATGTGAAGACTATACCGAAATTCTCCGAACAAATCGTCCTCACGGCCAAAATATTCACTTTACACGCATGGGTTTCGGTAATTTTGTAGCCACACTCGTCCTCTTTCACCCAATGTCACAACCAAAGCCCAGATACATACAGTACGTGAACTACAGCCCTGAAAGCGACAGGTGTACCATCATAATGTGTCAAAAACTCCATGTTAACTGCCTGAATGAGTCAGCAATTTTTTCATCACAAGCACAATTCTTAACTCGCTCTTATAACCACGTTTTTTATCGTACCAATACCACGATCGCACACGGCGTACCTCAATGCCTCGGGTCACTCACGGTGAAAACAAAAATCGCATTCGACTTTTACTTTTTGCGATAGAGCAATTTGTTCGGACATACCTGTCATTGACAGTCAGTGGGCTTTTAACATTCAATACTGTTTGCGTTTACATAGACTAGCCCAGGTGAAAATGATACTTTGTTAATGATTCAAGGTCACCTGACCAACTCTCACACACGCGCGCACACACGCACATGCATGCACATGCACACATGTGCACGCACACACACACATTGAAAGTCAATAGAGGAATTCGGGGAAACACGTAACTCTGTCATTTCTCAACCGTTTCGGACGCGGGGCGGCTCGCCAGAACCGGGCCGCCCCCCTGAGCGAAACCAAATGGACCCCTTAGCATGTTAGCATTAGCATGTTAGCATGTTAGCATTAGCATGTTAGCATGTTAGCATTAGCATGTTAGCATGTTAGCATTAGCATGTTAGCATTAGCATGTTAGCATGTTAGCATGTTAGCATGTTAGCATGTTAGCATGTTAGCATGTTAGCATTAACATGTTAGCATGTTAGCATTAACATGTTAGCATTAGCATGTTAGCATGTTAGCATTAGCATGTTAGCATTAGCATGTTAGCATTAGCATATTAGCATGTCAGCATTAGCAAGTTAGCATGTTAGCATTAGCATGTTAGCATGTTAGCATTAGCATGTTAGCATTAGCATGTTAGCATGTTAGCATGTTAGCATGTTAGCATTAGCATGTTAGCATGTTAGCATTAACATGTTAGCATTAGCATGTTAGCATGTTAGCATTAGCATGTTAGCATTAGCATGTTAGCATGTTAGCATTAGCATGTTAGCATGTTAGCATTAGCATGTTAGCATTAGCATATTAGCATTAGCATATTAGCATATTAGCATGTTAGCATGTTAGCATTAGCATGTTAGCATGTTAGCATTAGCATGTTAGCATTAGCATGTTAGCATGTTAGCATTAGCATGTTAGCATGTTAGCATTAGCATGTTAGCATGTTAGCATGTTAGCATGTTAGCATTAACATGTTAGCATGTTAGCATTAACATGTTAGCATTAGCATGTTAGCATGTTAGCATTAGCATGTTAGCATTAGCATGTTAGCATTAGCATATTAGCATGTCAGCATTAGCAAGTTAGCATGTTAGCATTAGCATGTTAGCATGTTAGCATTAGTATGTTAGCATTAGCATGTTAGCATGTTAGCATGTTAGCATGTTAGCATTAGCATGTTAGCATGTTAGCATTAACATGTTAGCATTAGCATGTTAGCATGTTAGCATTAGCATGTTAGCATTAGCATGTTAGCATGTTAGCATTAGCATGTTAGCATTAGCATATTAGCATTAGCATATTAGCATATTAGCATGTTAGCATGTTAGCATTAGCATGTTAGCATGTTAGCATTAGCATGTTAGCATTAGCATGTTAGCATGTTAGCATTAGCATGTTAGCATTAGCATGTTAGCATGTTAGCATGTTAGCATTAGCATGTTAGCATGTTAGCATTAGCATGTTAGCATTAGCATGTTAGCATGTTAGCATTAGCATGTTAGCATGTTAGCATTAGCATGTTAGCATTAGCATGTTAGCATGTTAGCATGTTAGCATGTTAGCATGTTAGCATTAGCATGTTAGCATTAACATGTTAGCATTAGCATGTTAGCATGTTAGAATTAGCATGTTAGCATTAGCATGTTAGCATGTTAGCATGTTAGCATTAGCATGTTAGCATGTTAGCATTAGCATGTTAGCATTAGCATATTAGCATGTTAGCATTAGCATATTAGCATTAGCATGTTAGCATTAGCATGTTAGCATGTTAGCATTAGCATGTTAGCATCAGCATGTTAGTATTAGCATGTTAGCATGTTAGCATTAGAATGTTGGTGGCAACGTAATGTGCAATAAACTTAGACAAAATACCCCATTGAAAGTCAACCAAATGGACCCTTACAGGGTCTGAGAGGCTAAATGTCATCAAATGGTGGTCCGTGGCTCAAATGCTGCACAGACTTGGCGAGCTGCAGGCACCCAGTCAAATTTCCTGAAATTTGTTTCTAGTTAAGTATGCGTTTTAGATTTCAACCTGTGTTTCTGCCATTGCATGGCAGGCACCCAGAATAATATAGAGCTGGAAATTTGACGGTGGGATAGACCCATATACTGGCTGCTATTTACCCCCATAGTCCACCACTTATTGTTTGATTTAAGTTTTTTTAGGTTTATTTGTTTGTTCTGTTTAGTTAGTCTTGTCGTTTTATGTTGGCGGGTGGACCTTAAGGACTCAAGTCTCAACTGACTGCAGACAATACGTCTCTCTGTATGTAACTTATAGTTATATGAATAGATATCAATATGTCCTTGTAAACTTCCAATTTGAGTGACTAACACTTGGTCTCGCTCTGCAGGAATTGGTGTTTGGGAGCTCCATTTTGGATCGGGTGACGGCCGTGCCGAGGCAGTGGTAACCCCCACCATCAACGAGCACCTGCACAATCAGGAGAAATAACGGGAGCACAAATCACAGAAAAAAGAGAATGCGCACTTTGCACCCACACCCAGGATCCCGACATCTTTAACGTAAACAATAAAACCAACACGTGCACTAAATGCCACATGACACAAAAGACACAACAATCACTTTGGGTATTTTGGCCATTCAATCCTCCGTATATGAATAGATATCAATATGTCCTTGTAAAGTTCCAATTTGAGTGACCAACACTTGGTCTCGCTCTGCAGGAATTGGTGTTTGGGAGCTCCATTTTGGATCGGATGACGGCCGTCCCGAGGCAGTGGTTGTTTAACTATAATAAAGTATTTGATATATTCAAACCTACGTTTCTGCATTATTATTTAAATATAACATGTGTACACAAATCTGTGTGGAGAGTCACCTAATTAACTGGTATGGAAATAGGTCTTTATAAATATCTCTGCACGAAAACTTCTACACGAACGTTGGACAAATTGTAGTACAATTGTTTTAAGTGGAAAAAATGATTTTTTTTATGAGCCAATGAAAATTGCTGTTTTCTTCTTCCCCTCATACATACATGCAGCGTCCTATTCGTATGCAACTTTACAGTATGGTAGAGGGTCATGCCAAATAGGCCTGTAACCAGTCTTACTCCAATTGGTCAAAGGGGAGTGCTATAGCAATTTTTATTTTTTTAATGAAACCTTTGAACAGTCATAACTCACTCTTTGTTTGGCCAAAATTCATGGCACTTGTTTCCACATGTTCCTTTACTCATGGTGAACACATGTGTCACTTTGATCAGTAAGCTTGTACGTGAAAACATTTACAGCTAAACACACTGGAGCACAGGATCACTGGTTCAAATCTGGGTAGCGACAACTCGGCTTGTGATTCTTATTTGTGAGAAAGTTGAAGAGAAGTTTGTACGTGAGAAAAAGTACCCTACATGAAGAAGAAAAAATAACCCTACATGCCTAAAATGAGGACAAACAATTGTTACCAAAACACTGAATGATGTTACAGTTTACAATGACAGAACTGACTGTCCAGATAGCTCAGTTGGTTGAGCTCTCACCTTCAGACCACAAGGTTGTGTGTTCAAATCTGGGTACCGACAACTCAGCCCATGAGTCTCATGTGTGCATATTGTTCTTATTGCGTATCGTCTTCTTTCTTGGTCCCGCCTTATCGCTGCTTGCAGCTATATTTTTTAAATTATTATTGTATGCCTCCTTATGGAGATGAAAAGAGACATATTTTTTTAAATTTGTTTATGTTATGCCTCCTTCTGGAGACAAAGACCTTATTCAAGAGACTGGCCAAATGCAGATGTCAATTCGAAGCCAAAATCGGACTCTGTCACCTTTACCAAGTGACTTGGTAAACAAGTCACTTGTCCTGTACCCTTGCTGCCTAACTTGTTGCACTTTCATGTTTGTTGCCAAACTTGCCATGAAGATTTTATTTTTGTTCGGATTAATACTGCACTGTCGTCTGTTAGCAGGGATGTTTGTTTTAAGATTGCACTGATTGCTTGAGCAAGTATTTATGGCCTAATAAATAAAATTAACTACTTTCAATTAATTTATTCCATGGGCAGTGATCATTGTCATACCAAGCATCTATTAACTATTCATTTATGTGGGAGTCTGCACGTTTCAATGCACTTGGTTGGGGCTCTTTACACAAATTTCAGTGTGTTAGAGGCAGTCTAGCCAGCCAATCTGTGGTTTGACTTAAACATTCAGGGGTTATAAGGTTTTCATTAAAACAGTTTAAATGCCAGGGACGTTAAGACGAGATGAATCTAATTATGCACTGATTGCCAGGGACGTTACAAATTGGATTTCAATGGACGAGACCCTTGCGCAACATGTGGCTGAAATCAAGCATACAAAAACCCAACTACAAATAGACCTCTTCCCCTGTCCACAGCCCTCTGTCTAATTGTCTCCACCAGGCCGAAGGCATGGGGAGAGAGTATGTTTTGCACTCCGTCCGTGTGTGTGTGTGTGTGTGTGTCCGTCCTTCCGTCCGTCTGTGAACAGCTAATCTCCGGCACCGTTAACCCGGTCGATGCCAAACTTTGCACACACACTCCCTGGATGCCAACGATGAACCTCTGCCCCACATTTTCCAGAACGGCCTGTTATAGCGCCACCATGAGGCAGCTTTTCACATTTTTGACCTAAAACTGCACCGATCTGCGTGAAACGTTGCATGCACACTCCCTAGTGTGGACAAACCTTTGACCTGCATTTTCCGCATCTGCCTTTTATAGCGCCACCTGGAGGCCGACTTTTGTAAAACACATTTTTTGATATTTCTCCTCCAGATTCTGTCCAAAAATCTCACAAATCGTTACACAGTATATCTATGGTCATGTGCTCAAGTCGGATCTGTCCGAGATTTCATATTCCATCCTAATTGGCTATAATTGGCTTTCACAGTTTGCAAGATTGCCCCGTTTTGAACAAAAGCCTCAAATCATGAACGCAATTTACGTGAAATCTTTCACACATTTTCTTACTAGGCTGAGGAATATATCCCACCCTTTTCACATTGGCCTGTTATAGCGCCACCAACAGGTTGATTTTTGCAAAACACATTTTTGGAACAAAATGCCTCAAATCATCCAATTGCCATCAAAGGCGTATGAAGAAATGGCACCCTTTTCACATTGGCCTATTATAGCGCCACCAGGAGGCCACAACCTGACCTGCCCTGGTGGAGACCTGTGCCCCGAGGGGCACTTTTTCTAGTTTAGTTTGTTATCATTTCTGTTAGCAGAGCTACCATTGCAGTGTAGGAAGAATCTAGGCAGCCTAGGAGCTAGTCTGACATACGGAGGAAATAATGAGACGAGTAGGCAGCAGCTCACATCCACTCCTTCAGGTTGTCAACACTACTGAAGCCAGCCATTTATTCAGCAGTTTTATGCAAGTAGTAATAGGCATTTCCGGGTAGCACTCCGGCACTTCAGAATAAGAGCAGGTATATAAAAGACAATAAAGATCACATGTTAACAATTTCCTTTGACTGCTGGCAGTACTGGGTTTTATTGGGAAGAAACGGCAGCGGTTTCAATTTACACACAGTGAGTTCAGTCAGCTGAGAGAACACCCCCCCGCCACACACACACACGCGAGCACACACACACGCGAGCACACACATGAGAGAGGATTCCCCCCGCCCCCAAGCCCCATTCGACGAAGGAGCAAGGATTCTACATTAGTTTCATGATTGAGAACGACTAGCGAGCGATGCAGTCACCGTCGCACACACACACACACACACACACCCCGCGGTATATGCACAGTGCATCCCAAACCAATGACTTCTCGATCCAAACTCAAGCAGAAACAAACAAAGCAAGTTTAGATGGCTCGTTGTCCACAGCTCCACACACACACACCCACCCCGCGGTATGTGCACCCCAGACCTGACCAGTTTAGATGGCTCGTCGTCTTCTCCCCCGCGAGGGGACAAAAACAAAACACCATCCATCATACAGAGATACACACACGTAGTGCACACCACTTCACCTACCTGAAGTTTTCCATGAATTAGTCAAAAAAAGGAAGAAAAGTATATGATCCATCATTGTGCCTCCGATTTCTTCAGAGGATCCAATAATTCCAATCGGCTACGCAATCCCATTCAGCCCCAACTCCCACACGTGTTGTTTGTGCGTGCGCGGCTGCGCGCGCACGTGTGGGTGTGCCTGTGTGCGCGTGTGTGTGCATGTGTGTGTGCATGTGTCTCTCTCTCTCAAAACGATATTTGGGCATGGGCCCCTGGATTTTCCAGGGCCGGATTGGGCACGGGCCCTTGGGCATCAGGGGGGGACCCGATTTTCTTATTTTTTTCAGTTAAAAAAAGCACTTTTTTTTGTCTCATTGCGAATGCAATGAGCACTAACTATGAGACCTAGCAGAACATCTGTCTGTGTGTGTGTGTGTGTGTGTCTGTGTGTCACGCTGTAACACCACCCACCCGCCACCAGAGGGCGCAGCTGTATGACACAAAAAAAAACACACACACACACACACACACACACACACACACAAAAAAAAAATTACTTAAAAAAAAACTTAACTTAAAAAAAAACTTAAAAAGAAAACTTTAAAAAAAAAACACACACGAACACATACACACTAAAAAAGGAACTTAAAGTGGCTGTAAAGCAAACTAAGCTATTTTCTTATAGACATATTAAACATGTAAAACATCTATGAAACCCTGGAAAATAAATTGGAACTTTATTTTACGGCACTGTGGAATAAGACCACTTTGCGTTTTCTGATCATATCTGCGGGGGGGTCGAGATTAAAATATCACCGTGTGACGTATCACGTGAGCCCACTGCCGAAGTTCCGCCCCCTACCTGGCTGGCTAGCTAGCTACTAGCCTGCTGGCTATGTTGTTGTTGTCCCCACTCCCCTCCACCACTACCACTGTCCACTAGTCCCATACTTTTTCTTTCCAGTTGTTGACTTGTTGTTTGATCGGTTTAGCTTTTGCTCGTTGTTGTTTTGTCGTTATCACGGCTCCTTGGCGCAAATGCGTTTTACCTGCCTGCCAGGCTCGCCAAGGGGGTTCCATTTGTTTGTTCGCGTTCCCCAAAAACGAGGAAATGAGACAGAGGTGGATGGAGTTTGTGAAGCGCCACGGCGGGAGAGATTTGCAATTCACCACCGCCACTGCCTACCTCTGCAGCCAACATTTCACCACCGATAGTTTCTCAAACTGGCAACGGAGACAGCTCGGTTTTACAGACAACCCACTGATGTTGGTGAGCTTTGCCGAGCCGACCATATATATCGCCGCTGGGGCCGGACTCCCTCCAACTCCTCTCCCCCCACCTGTATCACTATCTACCGTCGTCAACAGGCCTGTTGCTTCCCATGTAAGTTTCCAGCAGTACTTGTTATTATAATTATACTTTTTTATTTATGTACATCGATAACTACAACCTGTGTAGTAGTTCTATTTTCTGCTAAACGACAAAACGGTAAATGTTACGTTGCGTTTGTAGTGTGTATTGTTTCATTCACTGTAACACAGTGCAAACAACCATGATTTGACCATCGACCAAATACAGAATGTATTGCACCGTACCGAAAAGTGATGGTAGTAGCCTAGTCTGGTTGCAATGTGTTTCCTGGATATGAGTAATTTGGAAATCTCGCGCTCTGCTCTTTGGTAAAGTTATGCCTGTGTTGTGTTACATTACATTACAGTCATTTAGCAGACGCTTTTATCCAAAGCGACTTACAATAAGTGTATTCAACATAGGTAGGGAACAAAAACTACTAATCACCAGAAGTCTTTAGTGCATTTTCTGCAAAAACAAGCAACCAAGAGTATACCTAGCGCTAAGGTAGAAGTGCAATATATCAGCTACCTATTTCCTTAAACAGATGAGACAAAATAGCTAAATCAACTGAGCATGAGCTAAAACAATTAAGTGTATTGACTAAACAAGATCCAATAAACAATACAACAATAGAAAACAAGCGTTCGTACAACTAGTTAACAACAAGTAGGTCAGGCAGAGAGGAAGGGTAGTGTTTCCTGAATAGGTGGGTTTTCAACCTGCGGCGAAATATGGGCAGTGACTCTGCTGTCCTAACATCAGTGGGAAGTTCATTCCACCACTGTGGGGCCAGAACAGAAAAGAGTCGTGACCGTGTGGATCGGCCAGAAGGACCCTTGAGTGACGAGGCAATCAGTCGCCCCGAGGTGGCAGACCGAAGTGGTCGGGCAGGGGTGTAGGCATCGACCATAGCCCGGAGGTAGGAAGGAGCTGTTCCTTTCACTGCCCTATAGGCTAACACCAGGGTTTTGAACTGGATGCGAGCCGCTACGGGGAGCCAGTGTAGAGAACGGAGAAGGATGGTTGTGTGGGAGAACAACCCACACAGTGTTGTCCACTGAAATAATTTGCCAAAGTCTCCAAAACATTCGTTCTGGTGATGATAAACAGAACACAATAGAACATGTGCAATGCATCTTCACTGACTGTCACAAAACACCATGTGCATTTCATGTATTGTAGGTAAGGGTTTACCTACAATACATGTGTACAGGGGGCATAAGGGGCGGTCTCAAGACTGATGCTACAGTTATGTAGGCCATTACAAGTGGAAATTCACATTATTTTATTTTGTCTGTTCAAAAAGCAGGCCCTTCCATCCACAAGAGAGACACAGAGTCAGTGTGACAAAGTCACTACCCGAGAGATTGGGGTTCAGACTGACCGCTCTGTGGGGAGAAGAACAGTTGCAACGCAACTTGCCAGAAGAACCCTCATTAGCAGCAAGAGTGAAGGTTGGTCAAGTTATTACGGTAGTTTCTTTGTAATTGTCTTTCAGATTCTATTGATGAACAACACTCCTGTCACTTATTGAATCAAATATAACGGAACCTATTCATTAGTCATTGGACACAGACAGTACATTATGCTGCATACTGATGTTACTGCTGTCACAATATCCTATAATCTATTATTCTGTCATTGGACACAGGCTTGGTAATTTCACTAAACTAAATATGTCAGACTCAGTTGATTACCACTTTTTATTGGTTTAGAGACAGTAATTATTCATTGTAGGGTTACAATATATTTATACATGGCATGCCATGCCATCCTGCATCATATCAGTTTATCTATCGATCTAACTATTCCATTCCTTGACCAACATTGGCTTTGCAACAATAAATTCATTTTTCAGTTACTTTGTCCTGTTCAGGATGTTGATCTTTTGAGAGACTGAGAGGGGGTGAAGTTGGAGTTATCATAACATAATCTGTATGACCCACAGTTGAAAACTCAACACTGCTGTTTACACAATGTTCTTTTTGGACGATGTGACGCATCCTCAGAAGGTGACTGAGAAAGCTCAGTCCAGCAATCACTGAGCTAGCTGCTTCATTGCTCTGTGTACATTTTGCGAGCCATCACAGTCCCTCCTCCTTGGTACAGAGAGACACTACTTTTGCGGGGGGTGTATTTGGAGGCATCTAAACTGCATATAACACTCTTATTCTTATATGTTCCAGGTTCTCAAGCTACGGTTGTTTCAGTTGCCTCTAGGCACATCTCTGAAGAGGAAAGCTTTAGTGCCAGCTGAGAGCCCAGCAGCAAAGCAACCTATCTAAGAAGCTGCTGTCTTCTCAGGAGTCTGAGGTCCCATCCCTCGGTTCAGAAGAGGACCCCACCTACCATCCCAGCGTCTAAATTAGATGACATCAGTGAACGGTAAAAAAAGAGGGAACAGAGCGGCATTCCGACGCATCGCCATTCCGACCATTGACTTCCATTGATCGGAATGGCGGGGTTTCTCCCCTTTGGTTAAGACCCCGCCACTCCGACGATTAAACACATCGCTATTCCGAACCCCGCCCCCCGCCTCCGATACATACATCAATCAACCCCAACCCCCCCGCCACCCCGAAATGTCACACCGCCAATCGACGCACAGGTATAATTAAGGGCACAAACTTCCGCAAAGAATGCAGAATGCCTGCCAAATGATACGCACAGCCTGTGTGTGTGTGTGTGTGTGTGTGTGTGTGTGTGTGTGTGTGTGTACGGTCGAGATGTCATGATATGTCTGTCTGACAGACATACTCTATCTCTATTATTATTATTATTATTATTATTATTATTATTATTATTATTATTATTATTATTATTATTATTATTATTATTATTATTATACTGATGACAGAGTATGATTGCCGGACAGCGAGTCTTCTTCAATGATCGATAAGATATGCTATAGCCCGCGGTTACGCACCGCCATTCCGAACCACCGCCATTCCGAAGGTTCACTTCCATGTTTCGGAATGGCGATGTTTCCCCATGGAAAGAATCGCCCCGCCATTCCGAAAGTTAAATCTCCGGAGCGAGCGCACAGAGCGCAACTCTCTCTCTCCCCCCCCCCCCCCCCCCCCCCCCCCCACCTCCCCCCCCCCCCCCCTCTCTCTCCCTCTCTCTCATAATAATAATAATCTCCGAAAGTTAAATCTCCGGAGCGCACAGAGCGCAACTCTCTCTCTCTCTCTCTCCCCCCCCCCCCCCTCTCTCTCTCTCTCTCTCTCTCTCTCTCTCATAATAATAATACTAATAATAATTAATAATAATAATAATATAGTCCGCTGTGATTCTAATGTCTCCGTCACCACCAGAAGTATATGAAATGATGAAACTTTCATATTAATCATTGGCATGCAGGATTGACATAGCGTTATTTAGGCTATAATGATCAACTTGTGGATGATAATTTTATGTATCAAATATTATATTAACTCAAGGCAATTAATGTTACAGCTTTGAATATAAATGTCGGAACTGGTGTAGAATGGAAAATAAGACTGTGCCTGTTGCTCACTGCGCAATTGGAAATAAAACCAGCATGAGCATGGGGTGTTTATGCTAATCTGTCCATAATAGTCAACATATGCCCATAATTGAAGTCTTCATAAGGAATCCATCAGATGAGATCGCACAGCTGTCCAGTCTGGTCTGGACTTATATCAAACCAAAACGAGGCTGTGCGTAAATACTGCACTTATTAATAACAGCGCAACAGCAATAAATAATTGATTAACGTGCATGAGAACGCACTATGGCCTATGCCATATAGAACAATGCAAATCCTCAAAGAAAATGCGTCTTCCTAATGGATACATTTGGAATGGATATTTCACAATATGATAACGGAAGCAATATGCTGGGGTTTCCTCCTTCACCAAGGAAGAAGAGGCGTGCAGAAGAGGGTGCTTTAAACATAGTCATCGTAGATGCAGCCAAACCAGAGTCTGTGCGCTTCTTTGGGGCGCTATGCTACAGCTACACAATATTCAGCTCTTAAGTTCAGTACAAAAGTAACCTACTCTCAGTCCCATTCAAAGGGTGGACACATATCCAAATTAACCCATGGCCTATACTACCTTCAGAACGATTTGCACAGTGGTGGAAAAGTTTTGCTTAAGTTAAAGTATCAATATTGCAATGAAGAAATAAGTCCGGTAATCAACATTTGAGAAAGGCCTTTACTGTTCCTTAATTTGCATTCCTTGTTACATTCCTTGTTACACACACAAAAAAACAAAACAATACATTTGCAAATGTATAAAATCCTTTAAAAAAAAAAAAAACTTAAATAGGCATTAAATAGGCCTAATTATACTGTATTAAAGTGGACATGTAGTGGAGTAGAAATAAAAGTAGGCCCATATTAAAACAGAATATCCAATAGAGAAAAAAAAAACTCAAAATCAAAGCACTTGGGTTAGGTACATTCATTTGACAGACAGACAGACAGACAGACAGACAGACAGACAGACAGACAGACAGACAGACAGACAGACAGACAGACTACACAAAGTTGTGGATGCAGTGCTGGACTGCATTCCAGTACTGGTCCAGAGTTCTCTGTCCCCGGCGGTACTGGCGCCTGAGCCTCTGAAGCCTGTTGGCGAAAACCATTAGTTAATTAATATTAGTAATACATGAATATAGTAACATTAATGTTGGTAGGTAAACACATGTTTGTTGTGCACAATACGTTCTATAATAACAAGCCGACTCCAGTCCACTGTATTGGAGGCCAAAGCCTCCATGCTCCTTGGACCCCATGCCTACAGCCTTTTATTATTTATTTTTTCCATATGAATAAATTCTCAAACCTCTCCTCCAACCGGCGCCACTTCGGTCGCTGGAGTGGTGGTCGATCCCCGCGTTCGACCTGCGCGCACGCAGTCTCCACCAGCCTCTGTTCATCCTTCATTTTGCGGATGAACACCCAGATGGATGGGTGGCGCCTGTCCACTCGGACATTCCATCTGTGATGGAAACCTGTAATAATCATATAGAACCATTAGGATACATGCAGGTCACATGGCACATGGCCCATTGGCATTTAATTCCCACGACAGATTTAGAATGAGAAATGTATAATTAGGGTAATAATAATAATATTAAAGTAAATAAATAAGTTTATACCCTCCACCGCGTTGTTGCTGCGATTGTCCATGTGGCGGCGATGAACACACCAGATTGGTGGTGGGAACAGTGCCCGCTCCCCTACGTAGGTCTCCTCCATGTAGCGAAGGAAACCACCTATCGCGGGGTAGCGGCGGAGCTGTTGGCGGGTCTCTCTGCTCCTTGCAAATGTCCTGAAATTCTGCCTCAGGATAGGCAACGGTAAGTAGCCAGTTGCCATCACCTTCCTGACCCATGCTCTCAGGGGCCTGTCCTGCCTGTATGGACCTGCACAAGTTGAGTGAAGAAATAAAGTTACTTATTAATTTCTTAAGCACTCAACACTCAATATAGTAATATCTTTTACAAAAGAAAAAAAAGCTTCTACTCATGAATGGTAATATTATAACAATTATAATTATAATTGTCTACATTACCCTACATCTGCATATTAATATTATTATTATTATTATTATTATTATTATTATTATTATTATTATTATTATTATTATTATTATTAATGTTAAATGTATTTATTTATTATGTAACCTAAACACCTATACATTTTGAAGAAATCACACAAAATTACTTTTTGTTTTGATCCGTTAACTTAATACACCATGCAACACTGACCTGCCAAGCCAAGGTCTCTGCACAGGTGGAAAAAGCATCCAGTACGCGTGGTGTCTGGCAGCTCCTCTCTGAAGGCATTCATCATGCCCATTTCGTAGTCCGTCAGGACTTTGTCAGGGCTCCATCTTGTACATGAATGGGGGGATGGATGGATGGATGGATGGATGGATTAAAAAAGAAGAAAAAAAATATTATTCCAGTTTCCATAAAATATTTAAAAGCCAGGTGCAGTGACATTATCTTATGCCTATAGGCCATGAGCGTCGACACACACACACACACACACACACACACACACACACACACACACACACACACACACACACACACACACACACACTTACCGTTGTTCTGTGACCCGCTCGACCCTCCTCTTAACATGGCGGAGGACTGCCCGATACATTTCCTCTGTCTTGCCACTCATTAAAATAAAGATAAATGGCACCACCTTGCCCATGTAGAGGCCATGTATCATGGCAAACTGATAGTATGGCCTCGGACACGTCCTGAACGTGGCGTCCATGTATATCTAAAACAACATTCAAATGCATTTGATTAATACTGATATAAACTATAGACCTGTATCATATTATTGCGGAAAACCCTTATTAAAAATATCAAAATCAAGCAGTTCGGATTGGCGGTGCGTAATTATTACCCACGCGGTGCGTAATTACGCACCGCAAAAACGAACGTTTTATGGAAGAGGGGTTCTCACCTGGTCACATTGACTCAGTTTCTGGACGTTATCGTCGGTCCCAAACACCAAAAAATGATGCTGCAGGTTGTGTTTGGTGAGGAAGGCCTCCCCTCCCCAGGTGAAGGCCCATTCCCCATCCACGGCGACGTCCTGTACTCTGCGGGGGATGGGAGGCATGAGCCCGGCCCGCCGTCTCTCCAGACGGGTTTTTACAGCGTTGAAGGGGGGGATGTGTTCTACATCGGCTGTTTGGGCAACGACCTGGTCATATACCCGCTTTACGGGGATTGTTGGATCGGCCGCCACCAGGTTGAGCATCTGCTCAAGTAAAGCCGTGGTGGCGACCAAATCACCCTCTCCCGCGTGGTCATGTTCACCTGGCGGCATTAAGATGGTGATAGCTGGATTCTCCTCATGCACATCAAGCCACCGTGTGTGCACAGGCACGTTGCACCCAGGGTGGGCACAACGCCAATATATTTTGGCTGGGGTTGTTTTGTTACGGAGATAACGGAAGGTATCAATAACGAGGGCTTTCCCTCTGCGACTGTTGGCCACTTGTATATATGCCATGGTAAAAGAGAATTATCACTGGTGGGCCGCTCTTTTATAGACTTGATTGATTGATTAACATGTGATTCCAATACATTAAACGATTGCCTCAAACTCATTGGCCTAGGCGAATTGAATACTTGCATGTCAAATTGAGCTGTACTGTCTATGGTTCTGACCTGGGGGCCTTTTTCACAATAGCGGAATTTAGGCTGAATGTTTAAGTATACCCCCCAAATATAGTCTACATTTAACCACTGCTCTTAACTCAAAATTCATAATTAAATCGTCATATAAATAAATATAATAGAACATAATTCTTAATAGTGATAAATATGTTTTATAACAATCCCTAACAGCAATATTTCATTTTAAGTATTAATTTTTACAAAAAATAAGTTGTTGGCTGACAAGACTGATGTGCGGGTCCATGAGCTAACTACAAATGAAGACAGACAAGCAGGTCCCCACGTTCAGCACCGCAGACAGCTCCTCATCACCAGACAGACAGGTCCCCACGTTCAGCACCACAGACAAGCTCCCCATCACCGGACAGACAGGTGGACAATGTCAACTTGACATGCAAGTATTCAATTCGCCTAGGCCAATGAGTTTGAGGCAATCGTGTAATGTATTGGAATCACATGTTAATCAATCAGCGGTGGCCGAACGGATAGCGGCGCGGTCTAGATACCGGAAGGTTCCCAGTTCGAACCAGCCGTCCGACACGTTAAAATTACCACCGCTGAAATGCCCTTGAACAAGGCATCAACCACTACGATGAAATGTGTTCTATGAGCAGGGCCTGGCTGGAAACAAGTTCTTGAGCTTAGCCCAGATACCCTGGGTAAATATAGATTTCATTTCATTTCATTTCATTTCAATCAAGATTACGTCTATAAAAAAGCGGCCCACCAGTGATAATTCTCTTTTACAAAACTGAAGAATGGCACGGCAAGAAGGGCCCCGCAGAGTACAGGACGTCGCCGTGGATGGGGAATGGGCCGTTACCTGGGGAGGGGAGGCCTTCCTCACCAAACACAACCTGCAGCATAATTTTTTGGTCTTTGGGACCGACGATAACGTCCAGAAACTGAGTCAATGTGACCAGGTGAGAACCCCTCTTCCATAAAACGTTCGTTTTTGCGGTGCGTAATTACTCACCGCGTGGGTAATTACGCACTGCCAATCCGAAATGCTTGATTTTGATATTTTTAATAAGGGTTTTCCGCAATAATATGATACAGGTCTATAGTTTATATCAGTATTAATCAAATGCATTTGAATGTTGTTTTAGATATACATGGACGCCACGTCCAGGACGTGTCCGAGGCCATATTATCAGTTTGCCATGATACATGGCCTCTACATGGGCAAGGTGGTGCCATTTATCTTTATTTTAATGAGTGGCAAGACAGAGGAAATGTATCGGGCAGTCCTCCGCCATGTTAAGAGGAGGGTCGAGTGGGTCACAGAACAACGGTAAGTGTGTGTGTGTGTGTGTGTGTGTGTGTGTGTGTGTGTGTGTGTGTGTGTGTGTGTGTGTGTGTGTGTGTGTGTGTGTGTGTGTGTGTGTGTGTGTGTGTGTGTTGACGCTCATGGCCTATAGGCATAAGATAATGTCACTGCACCTGGCTTTTAAATATTTTATGGAAACTGGAATAATAATTGTTTTCTCCTTTTTTTTTTAAATTTACGTTTACACCTGTCTGTCCGTCCGTCCGTCGGTCCGTCGGTCCGTCCGTCCGTCCATCCATCCATCCATCCATCCATCCATCCATCCATCCATCCCCCCATTCATGTACAAGATGGAGCCCTGACAAAGTCCTGACGGACTACGAAATGGGCATGATGAATGCCTTCAGAGAGGAGCTGCCAGACACCACGGTTACTGGAAGCTTTTTCCACCTGTGCCAGAGCCTTTGGCGTAAGGTGCAGGACCTTGGCTTGGCAGGTCAGTGTTGCATGGTGTATTACGTTAACAGACCACAACAAAAAGTAATTTTGTGTGATTTCTTCACAGGATAAAGAACAAAATATTAAGATGTATATAGGTGTTTAGGTTACATAATAAATAAATACATTTAACATTAATAATAATAATAATAATAATATGCAGATGTAGGGTAATGTAGACAATTATAATTATAATTGTTATAATAGTACCATTCATTCATGGGTAGAAGCCTTTTTTTCTTTTGTAAAAGATATTACTATATTGAGTGAATTAATAAGTAACTTGTATTTCTTCACTCAACTTTTGCAGGTCCATACAGGCAGGACAGGCCCCTGGGGGTATGGTTCAGGAAGGCCATGTCAACTGGCTACTTACCGCTGCCTATCCTGAGGCACAATTTCAGGACCTTTTCAATGAGCAGAGAGACCCGCCGCCAGCTCCGCCGCTACCCCGCGATAGGTGGTTTCCTTCGCTACATGGAGGAGACCTACGTAGGGGAGCGGGCACTGTTCCCACCGGCAATCTGGTGTGTTCATCGCCGCCACTCGGACAATCGCAGCAATAGCGCGGTGGAGGGTATAAACTTATTTATTTACTTTAATATTATTATTATTACCCTAATTATACATTTCTCATTCTAAATCTGTTGTCGTGGGAATTAATTGGCCATGTGACCTGCATGTATCCTAATAGTTCTATGATTATTACAGGTTTCCATCACAGATGGAATGCCCACAGGCGCCACCCATCCCTCTGGGTGTTCATCCACAAACTGAAGGATGAACAGAGGCTGGTGGAGACTGCGTGCGCGCAAGTTGAACGCGGGGATCGACCACCACTCCAGCGACCGAAGTGGCGCCGGTTGGAGGAGAGGTTTGAGAATGTATTCATATAGAAAAAATTAATAATAAAAGGCTGTAGGCATGGGGTCCAAGGAGCATGGAGGCTTTTGCCTCCAATACAGTGGACTGGAGTCGGCTTGTTATTATAGAACCTATTGTGCACAACAAACATGTGTTTACCTACCAACATTAATGTTACTTTATTCATGTATTACTAATATTAATTAACTAATGGTTTTCGCCAACAGGCTTCAGAGGCTCAGGCGCCAGTACCGCCGGGGACAGAGAACTCTGGACCAGTACTGGAATGCAGTCCAGCACTGCATCCACAACTTTGTGTAGTCTGTCTGTCTGTCTGTCTGTCTGTCTGTCTGTCTGTCTGTCTGTCTGTTTGTCTGTCAAATGAATGTACCTAACCCAAGTGCTTTGATTTTGAGTTTTTTTTTCTCTATTGGATAATTTTCTGTTTTAATATGGGCCTACTTTTATTTCTACTCCACTACATGTCCACTTTAATACAGTATAATTAGGCCTATTTAATGCCTATTTAAGTTTACAAAAAATGCATTTTATACATTTGCAAATGTATTTTTTTTTTTTTTGTGTGTGTGTAACAAGGAATGTAACAAGGAATGCAAGGAACAGTAAAGGCCTTTCTCAAATGTTGATTACCGGACTTATTTCTTCATTGCAATATTGATACTTTAACTTAAGCAAAACATTTCCACCACTGTGCAAATTGTTCTGAAGGTAGTATAGGCCATGGGTTAATTTGGATGTGTCCACCCTTTGAATGGGACTGAGAGTAGGTTACTTTTGTACTGAACTTAAGAGCTGAATATTGTGTAGCATAGCGCCCCAAAGAAGCGCACAGACTCTGGTTTGGCTGCATCTACGATGACTATGTTTAAAGCACCCTCTTCTGCACGCCTCTTGTTCCTCGGTGAACGGCGAAACCCCCGCATATTGCTTCCGTTATCATATTGTGAAATATCCAATCCAAATGTATCCATTAGGAAGACGCATTTTCTTTGAGGATTTGCATTGTGCTATATGGCATAGTGGGTTCTCATGCACGTTAATCATGTATTTATTGCTGCTGCGCTGGTAATAATAAGTGCAGTATTTACGCACAGCCTCGTTTTGGTTTGATATAAGTCCAGACCAGACTGGACAGCTGTGCGATCTCATCTCATGGATTCCTTATGAAGACTTCAATTATGGGCATATGTGGACTATTATGGACACGGAGCTGTCGGCGTGAGGTCGGCGGAAAAAAGCTGGGGCGAGATGGAATTGGGGCGATGACCTGTTACCGCAACGGGCACAGTCTTATTTTCCATTCTACACCAGTTCCGACATTTGTATTCAAAGCTGTAACATTAATTGCCTTGAGTTAATATAATATTTGAACCATAAAATGTGATTCTAATGTCTCAAATGATTCTAATGTCTCAAATTTTGTTGTGAATTAGTTAATTTTGTTGTGAATTAGTTGAGGAAAAAGCCTTCTGAATGAGAGCTCCAAGTTGCGCACGGATGCTTCTTTTGTTATTTTTCCTGGTTCCTAAATGCTATCACACTAAACCCAAGCGTTTAGGTTCTAAACACTTATTTGTAACACTTTTTAAACGTGTCACAGTGTTTAGATTATAAACATAAGAGCATGTTTAAATGCCATATTGCACTGAGTCATCTGATAGGCTAGGCCTACTCCTTTTCATTGTGAACTAGTAGCCTAAGCAGAATACGAGGCCATATTCATTTCATATTGGCATTCCTGTTACCTTGGCGACAGCTAGTTTCGAGACATATGGCAGTAGCTTACAGTAGGTTATGAATAAAATAAAACCTGAGTGAGTGAGTGAGTGAGTGAGTGAGTGAGTAGCCTATACGTTGCGGGACTGTGCGCTCCGGCCAGGTGGAGCTCTACGGATTGGGCATACAGCCAGCTGGTGATGATCGATTGAGTGAGTACTTTATTAGCAGTTTGCAATTGGGTTCATGGACGCACGCGCATTGGGCTCATTGCTTCCTTGGAGATCAAACGGTCCATGTCATGATGGCCCATTTGATAGGGCTCATTAAATAACAGCTCCGTGGGGCCGAATGAGCGGCCATTGATTGACATGAAAATAGACAATTCACCGTGGGGCAGAATGAGCGGCCATTCCCTTTCGGAATGGCGGTGTTTCGGAATGGCGGGGTTTATAAACCCCTTTCGGAATGGCGGTGTTTCGTAATGGCGGTGTTTCGGAATGGGGGTCCGTCCCCATAGCCCGCATGCTGCATAACCTCAATATAAAGCAGTCACGTGTTGCCCAGTGGGAATATTAAAACGCATTAATGTAATGCTTGTCACATATTGTATTATAAACATTGTCATCATCGTTGTCGTCATCATCTTATTATTATTTGTATTATATTATTATTATTAGTATGTTGTTGTTGTTGTTATTAGGCCTATTATTCTTGTTATTGTTGTTATTTTCAATCTTCCTTGTGAGTACTAATCCAATATTTTCATGTTATCTTCCTTGTGAGTATAATCTAATATGCGCAGCCTATCTTTCACACCCAAAGTTCACTTAGAAGGTCCGGATCAGAGACCAAAATGTTTAAATTTGTTGCATTTTGGTCCGTTTAGTTCACACAGGACTAGTTTGAACCAAATATATGTGAACAAATTGATCGATACTGACAGAATATGCTATTTCTATGGAAAATTACTTCACCGCCAAACCACACACACACACACACGCACAGAGTGCGAACCCGGTCTTACCCGGTCTTTTATTTAGGACTGATTCTAACGGAAAAAAGGAGGACACGATTTGAACTCACTCTCACAGATCACAGACACGCACTGCCCAGCTCGCTTTAAAACCCATGACTAGAGAGAGACTTATTGCATAGCATAGCCCACTGTGGTAGAATAGTGAAGTGCATCGCTCCTTTGCAGGACTTGTCGACAACCATACAAAGGTTTTTGAACAACGCTTATATATCCACCCAGGTCCCAGAGACGTGAATGTATCTGCATTCTGCAATGCATATACGCCGGCATAGATTGTCTATAGATTGTAAATCTGTTCTTTTCGCCAGCATGTTAACTTACAACCTTAAAATGCGCTGGCTCGTAGAGGGAGAAGAGTCTACTGTATGAATAAGCAAAATTCGTTACTTACGGACAAGCTACACCAGGCTTTTCTCGTGCGTTTACCCTAACGCGAACCCCGCGCGTGCGTTTAATTTAGCAGGAACGAACAAACCAAACAGCCATGCAGCTTAAAGCTGCTCAGAGAGGAATCTCAACATAAGTGGATTTCATAATGTGCAGTAGGCCTACAGTGTCATAATAATTAGTAAATCAGTTGTACACAATCTGAAGAAAACCTTAAGACTGACATTCAGTAATAATGATCAAAATGACAACATTAAGTGTATATGGACTGTACAGTGCAGTACACATTGATGATAGCGGACACCATTCACCTTAACCTATACCTTCAGAACCACTTCAAGAAATACAGTTTGTCAGACACCAAATTTACAGATTGGACTTAAAAGCAGGCAGACAGGTAACATGTTTTGACGGTTTATTAACAAGCTTGGGGGGGGGGGGTGAGGCGACCAGGGGCAAAGGGACCAGGCAGAGACGTCGTCGAAGAGGATAGCGTGGGTCAGGGTTCCGGGGAGGCAGTCGTTGAAGCGTCGAGTCCGATAGGGGATTAGCAAAGCCGGTCCATGTCCGTTCACAGAGGTTCTGTCCAAACAGGCAGAAGTACAGAAGGCGTTAGGCAGAGAATAACTAGGTATGGCAGAGGTCCAAAAACAGGCAGACTATAACAGTCATGCAGAATAACGGGTTCAAGATCAAGTTTAAAAAACGCGTGCTAAACTAAGGTAAACTTGGCTGAGCAGCAGGCAGAGAATTATTAATTGATTGATGAATTTATTAACAGATTGGAGAATCAGTAGCTTATACATTTCATGAAGCACAACTCAATACAAAACTGTTAACTGCATGCAGACGACACCATAAAGTGCCGCAATCTGGCAGAGTCAGGTCTTGAGACAGGCAATTAACTATGGCTATTCTGCAGAGATGAACCAGGTGTGAGAGTAATCAAACTTTACGTAATCAAACATTATTTGAGTCCCAAAGTGCAAAAGTATCATAGTGTCGAAATGTACAAGCAAAGAACAACTTTCTTTTTTTCTCCACGGGCACACTGTGGAATGCAACGTGCATGGACTACATTTCCAAATTAAATATATACATTCATTTGGAAATAACTCACCCAGAGAACATCTATAAGAAGTTATGGACGCAGTGCTGCACCGCATCCCAGTACTGCTCCAGGGTTCGTGGTCCATGGCGGAACTGGCGAACGAGCCTCCGAATCCTGTTGGGAGAAAATCATTAGATAATTAATATTAGTCATTAGTAGGCTACTATTATTATATTAATGTTAGGTGAACGCATGACCAATTAAGCTAACATATAAGCCAAAGCCTCCACCTGCTCCCCTGGACCCCATGCTTAAAACCGTTTATTAATGAATTAGTAAAGAAACTCTCAAACCTTCTTTCCAGCTTTCTCCATTTCCTCCGCTGCTGGGGTGGTGGAGACCCGCGTTCGGCGATGGCGCACAAGGTCTCCACCATCCTCTGTTCGTCCTTCATGCGGCGGATGAAGACCCAGATGGAAGGGTGGCGCCTATCAACCCGCGCGTTCCATCTGTGATGCCAACATGAAACAATCATATTTATAAGAATTAAGAACTACAGGATACATGCAGAACACATAGCACATTGCCCATTGACATTGCATTCACTTGCTTAGTGATATTGAAGCAAATCGGCCTACAACAGATTTGGAATGAGAAAACAATCAAATAAATAAAAACAATGAAAAATATAATAATAATATTAATAGCATAATAATAATAATAATAATAATAATAATAATAATAATGTAAAAAAGAAAAAATAAGTTATTTACCCTCCACTGCGTTGTCACCGCGGCGGAGATATACGCTCCAGATCCTCGGCAGGAACAACGCATGCTCCCCTACGTACGTGGCTTCCATATAATTGATGAAGTCACGTAACGTAGGGTAGCGACGGAGAAGATGGCGCGTCTCTCTGCTGGTGCAGAAAGTGCGGAAGGCGCGCCTCAGGTGATTAGCAGGGAGGTAGCCTGTGGCCATCACCTTCCTCAGCCACTGTTTCAGGCGCCTGTCACCCCTGTATGGACCTGCAAAAGTTGAGTGAAGAAGTAAGTTAACTTACTAAAATCGAGCTACTACTAATTTCATGAGCACTCAACAATCAATAGTAATATAATGTTTTTATTAAAGAAAAATATAATAAACCATTGAGTATAATAAACCATCACTCACCTGCCAATCCAAGTTCCTGGATTTTACGCCATAGGCTCTGGCAGAGGTGAAAGAAGCAACCAGTCACCTGTGTTTCTGGCAGCTCCGCGCGAAAGGCGTTCATTAGGCCCATATCAAAGTCCATCAGGACTGTGACTGGACTCCATCTTGTAGATGTATGAATGGAGGGGTCAATCAAATCAACCTTTATTTATATAGCACGTTTAAAACAACCGAAGTTGACCAAAGTGCTTCACAACAATACAATACAATACATCAGACATAGAAAAATAACATATAGATTATAGGTTAAAATCAGTTCACATTAAAAGCCAGGGAAAAAAGGTGCGTTTTAAGATGGGATTTGAAGATGGTGATTGATTGAGCAGCTCTAATATGGGGGGGAGGTTGTTCCAAAGCTCGGGGGCCGCCACGGAAAAAGCGCGGTCACCTCTTGTTCTGAGGGTCCGAGCCGTTGGCACGGTCAGCAGAGACAGGTCCGCAGACCTCAGAGCTCTGGAGGGGTTGTGTCGCTGTATAAGTTCGGCCATATAAGGGGGGGGCCAGGCCGTTTAGAGATTTAAAAGTGAATAAAATAATTTTAAAATCAATTCTCTGTTTTATGGGGAGCCAATGGAGTGAGATTAAGACGGGTGTGATATGGTCATATTTTTTGGTACCAGTGAGGAGGCGGGCAGCAGCATTTTGTACCAATGCTGGGGTGGATGGACGCAGGGCACATATGAAAGAAGGGGGGAAAAGATTAGCCTATTCACACACACATGTAACACACACACACACACACACACACACACACACTCACACTCACACTCACACACACACTTACTGTTGTTGTGTGACCCGCTGGACCCTCCTCTTAACATGACGGAGGACAGCGCGGTACATGTCCTCCGTCTTGCCGCTCATCAGAGTGAAAATGAATGGGACCACCCTGCCCAGGTATAGTCCGTGGATGGTCACGAACTGGTAGTACGGGCGTGGGCAGGTCCGGAAGGTCCCGTCCATGTAGATCTAAAAGAAAATGATAATTTTATTCATGGGCCTACTGATAGAAGTTAGTATATATTATGTGGATACCCCTTATTAAAAATTTTGACCACAGCACCTTTTCAAGCATTGATAATATTACATTATTTAAATTAATTATGTGGGAGAGGGATTCTAACCTGGTCACACTGGCCGAGTTTGGACACGTTCTCATCCGTCCCAAACACAAGAAACCCGTGCTGGAGGTTGTGCCTGGTGAGAAACTCATCCCCCCCCCCCAGATCAGGGCCCACTCTCCGTCCACGGCGACCTCCTGCAGGTTTTGCGGGATGGGAGGCATCAGTCCCGCCCGCGGTCTCTCCAGCCTGCTCTTCACGGCATGGAAGGGAGGGATGTGGTGCTGTGCTGCTGCTGCAGTTTGGGCCACCACGTGGTCATAGACCCGCTTGACGGGCAGGGTGGGATCCGCAGCGACCTGCAATTTAGAATTACAATTTACAATTTAGGCATTTAGCAGACGCTCTTACTCCAGAGCGACTCACAGTAAGCAAGCACCAACACATGATAATGGTAATACATCAAATTCATAAAAGACAGTCATCAAGAATCATAAGAACCTAACAAACCTGCTCAAGCATTTGCTCAATTAGAGCTGTGGTGGCCACAAGGTCATCCTCCGGCGGGTGGGCATGATCCCCTGGAGGCCTCAGCACGACGATGGCTGGATCATCGGCCTCGAGATCCAGCCACCGCGTGTGCAGGAACACACCGCACCCACGGTGGGCACATCGCCAATAAATCTTATCAGGTTTGGATTTATTTCGGACGTACCGAAAATTCTCCACTATGAGGGCTTTCCCTCCGCAACATGACTTGTTGAAGTTTTGTTGAACAAGAGAATTTATTTCCGGTGGGACGCTAATTTATAGACGTAAACTTGATTGATTATCACCTGTTTCCAATACATTGGATGACCGCCCCAAACTCATTGGCCTTGGCAAATGGAATACTTTATTTGCAACACGTAAAACCAATTTTAATGATGAGCGGTCTATCTGTGGTGATCAGGAACTGTCCGTGGTGCTGAACTGTCTGTATAGTGTTGAGGGCTGCGCGGGCTTATGCCCGTTGCAACGTAGCATCTAAGCCTGTATCGCTGGTACACCTTAGAGTCTAAGGTGTATCAGCGATACAAAATCGTTAAGCCATATAGTAAAACAAAGGCCTACAGTAGGAGTGGTAGAGGAGGCTAAACATAGCCACAACTAACACGCACATCTATGCTGGGTGCTGGATCAAATATTTCTAGTAGGAGTCAGTTCCACTATGTTAAAATATTTTTGCTGCAGCGTCTGGTTCAATATTACTATACAATATACCATGCAAAAATGTTATCCCAAAATGGGACAATCTTTGGGCAAGACCAGAAGGTGTGACCCAGTGTACTGGGAGATGTTGCATCTGTCACAAATGTCGGAGACAGCTGGATACATTTTGTTCGGTAGTGTAATCTGTGCATGACTTTAGAATGAACAAACTACAATCTGGCATTGACTAAGACAGAGTGAATTCTCCTCAAATAATGTCACATGCCTCCCAGGCAGACTTCATATCTTTGTCGACTGCATATTTCCGACTGCATATTATACCGCATATTTCAAATATAGTGTCCTGTCTTAATAACACTATAGCCTACCTAATGGGGGAATGGGGGTGCGACTGGAACAAACTCTGCAAATAATGTGACACTTCGATGTCAATACATCCTGACCTGATGAAGATGTATTGACATAGAAAAGTTGTCACGTTATTTGCCATAACGCTGTAAATATTAAAGGCTTCATTGCTCCAGTGCCTTCCTTATTCTAGAAAAGTATACACTTTGTAATAAGTATTTGTCAACAGAGAGCCAACACAGCCACAGCACACAGTGAAGTACTTGGTGTATGAGGATTGCCTGCTGGACCTTTTCCGTATTTGCCCCACATGCTCTAGTGTCTGCAAGGTGCGCACATTTGTAAAAGGAACTTTCCTTAGTGTGACGCAGACCTGCAGCCATGAGTTTTGTGAATTCAGCCGGAAGTGGAACAGTCAGCCACTGTTGCGCAGCACACCAGCAGGGAATCTGCATCTATCGGCTGCTGTCTACTTCACGGGCTCTTCTTTCATTCAGACTAACAAGGTTGGTAAGAAATAATGGAGTCTTCTCTTGCAGCTTTGTGTTTTCATTTTTCAGTGCATCCCACGGTGCTACAGAGGGATGTGGTATGAACACTGTTACAGAGGAACTTTCATATTTTTCATTGCAGGTGCTCAATGCAAAGAACGTCAGAACGTTCAGCAGGATGTCACACCGGAATCATGTGCACCAGTACATCGAGGCTTCCGTGCTGCATAAATGGCGGCTACACCAGGCGGGCTTGCTGGAGGGTCTAAAACAGAAGCAAAGAGTATCTCTTGGTGGAGACATGCGAGCGGACAGCCCAGGCCACTGTGCAAAGTACGGCTCTTACACCATGATGGACCTCAACACCAACAAGATAGTTGATACCCAGCTGGTACAGGTACATTGATTGTAAAACTAGAAAATGTGCTCAGTATAGCAATAGGCAGTGAGGCAGATCTGATATTCATGTGTGTGTTTATGATACACAGAGCAATGAAGTCAAGAGCAGTGTCCATATGGAGAAAGAAGGGCTGATCAGGACCTTTCCAAAGCTGGCGTGAAGGTGGATTACCTGGTGACAGGCCGACACAACCAGGTCCTAAAATATATGAGGGAGGAAAAACCCACTATTACCCACTATTACGATGTGTGGCATTTATGCAAAGGTAGGATATTATGGAAAATAGTGTTTATTGTTCATTTGTAGCACCGCTACACCATCCAATATTATATATTTTATATATTTTTAAACAGCTTTCGCCAAGAAGCTGGTTGCCATGGCAAAGTTGAAAGAATGCGTTAAGGTCAAGCTGTGGAAGAAGAGCGTCAAAAATCACCTCTACTGGTCTGCATCTGGTTCTTCAAGTGGAGAGGAAACGGTGGTTCATGTCCACGACAATCCACACTTCCCCAAGTGCCTCCATCCCCCCTCCACTGACGAGAACAAGTGGCTGAAGCCTGGTATGCCACTATTCAATAGCAACCTTTTGTCATTAGAATGCTGTTACTCAAGATCAGTGTTGATTTTGGCAGCCAATTTTAGTTTAGTCATAGTCTTTCGAATAAAATTCCATTTAGCTTTAGTCAACTAAATATAAGATTTCATCGACAAAATCTACAGGCGGCCTGTCATTTTCCACTTGCTGAAAATAGCCGATCTACAAGCTCACAACGCAGCGCAACACATGAGCTTGTAGATCTGCTATTTTCAGCATGCAACCCAGTGTAAAATCACTTGTGTCATTTACTTATACTGGATCTCTTGTCCACTAGTCCCTTCCTAACATTTCAGTCTAGTTTTTATTTGTCGACGAAATTGTGAATATATTTAGTCTTCGTTTTAGTCATCATAGCTTAGTTTTCATTTAGTTTCTATCTTTGCAAATTGGTCGTCGACAAACATTTTTAGTCATAGCTTTAGTCGACAAAATCAACACTGCGCAAGATGTAATCCACTGACTGAATGGATTTTATAATAGTATACTCTTTCCCCCTTTAGGATCAACGGCCATCCGCAAGCTGGAGACGGCATTGACGAATAAGCGCATTCTGGGAGATGTGAAGAAGCTGAGCCCTCTCTACCAGACATCTGCCTTGGAAAGCTACCATAGCGTAATTCTGAGATTCGCTCCGAAAAATGTCGCCTTTTCGTACTTAGGAATGCTTTGCAGGTAAATTATATAGTAATCATGTTGTCTATATTGTGTTGCAATACATGCAAATTATAGCATGCATAATATCAGTGTCTGAGTATTTAGAAAAGTGGTATGTATTATTTATTATTATAGTGCCATTTCATTTGGAAATATTTTGCATCTGCTGCTGCTTATGTGCTGCCAGTGTGTAAAAAAACAAAAAAAACAGCCACTTGAACAATGTAAAATGTTATCTTCTAGCCATCTAAAAACTATCTTGGGTTCATGATATCATCCCATTCTTCTCATTTCAGGCTTTACCTCGCCACATTACATTTCAATGAAAATGCTGGATGTCTCCAAGCGGTAACTGCGTCAGGAGTTCCGCAGCACAAAATAACGTTTCCCAAGGCCAAGAAAGGGGACCACGTTGTCAACAGGGTTAAGACCAACTATACTACAGGTTAGTTACATGCAATACCATGGTCATCAGTGGAAACTTTCCATTATAAATGCTCTAGTTGCAATTGAGACCATATGAATTACTCAAACTACTGTACATGCTGTTATGTGCTCTCATGTATTTTAGAATATGTGACAGAGCTTACAGACCTCCTCTTTGACGAGGTGTTCCCCAACCCTGCACATTTTGTGGCTGAGCTGGAAGAGGTGCCTGTCCCTGGATTCCTGTGCTCACAGTACGAGCATCCAGAGAAGACTGCTGCAGTTGCTGCACGTGTGTCCCGTTTCATCCGCCCAGAGCCAACGGAAACAACAGAGCCAACAAAAAAGAAAAGAAAAAAGAAAAAGAAAGCATCTGTGTAAAGCCTCTACCTCTAGGCTACTGGGTTTGACTTTAGTCGGACGCATGCAGCACGATTAATTCAATGTCCACAGCCGTTGCATACTTTTGGATATGTCAATCCATGTATTGATATCTACATTCTTGCAGATGCACTCAAAACATATACACGTATACAACTGTACACAAACAAAACACTGAACCACTGACCACACGGTGTGGTGGCACAAATAAATACAAAATAAACAAAGCATTTTAGCTCCAACAATCTGTGTAATTTTAGCTATATATATATATATATATATATATACACACACACACACACACAGCAACATACTGTTTTTTTTCAACAACAAAAAACTTAGGATTTAGAACAGTGGTTCTCAAAAATAGTACCACCGTATTGTGCCGAATATAAGACGACCACCATTTTTCAAGACTCATTTGTGGAAAAGGAACATTGAATGTCAAATAGTCTAGTCCCGATTTATATATATCGTCTTATATTCAGGCCAATAGGGTATCTCTACAAGCTCACAGCTTGTCACTTCGAGCCACGCTGCAAGCTTGTACATCTATTTTTGAACATCTCTGACAGTGTATAAACATTTTTACACTATTCTCTTTTGGGTGGCACAAAACATTTCGGATAGGGTATCCGTGGCCAAATATCATTTTGGGGGTATTTGGCACGAAAAAAAACCTTAGAAGGCTTTGAGAATTTAGAAGAATTTGTAGAATCGGCCTGAGGATTAAATGGAAGGCCTAAATCCAGTGTATTCGCCATCTTCATCTGGGTATTCATCGTGTATCCGATGCACAATGCAGGACGCATTGCAAGATTCTCCGGTTCCCTGCTCCCAGGCATCCCCAGCACCATGACACAAAAGATCTGTAGGCCAGGAAGCGAGCACGCCTGTAATGAGAAAATTAATACAATGACTTGTGTGCTGTTTTCTTTCCCTGCCTGAGGGTGGTGCTGTTAGCTGTTTTGTATTTTTCAGTTGAGTTACAGCCAGGTGGTGAATGCACTTGTGAAAGCTTGTTGACAGAACTTTTGGACAAAACGGGGAGAGATATTTCCCGCGAACTCTACAATGGACACGCCCCTACAGTCCTTGACAGAGAGGCCAGAAAATATTGCATTGTATTTCATCCATTTTTAAACATCATTCCTGAAACGTAGCGATTTTTTTCATCATTCAAATTTGGTCTGTTGGTTAATAACACATTACTCTGTGGCGTGACAAACTGGGAATACAAATTGTATAATATTTTTATTTTGCTTTACAGCCACTTTAAAAAATAAGAAGAAAAGAGAACTTAAAAAAACCCTTAAAAAAGTACGTGATTTATTCTAATTGTTGTTATTGCAATTTACGAGCTGCGTTCGCTTCCCACGTTCGCGCGTCTTACTTGTTTGTTTGAGAACAAGTATTGTTTATATGTCTGATATCACTGAAATAAAAAAAAAAACCCAGTTTTCTCAGCTTTTTGTTTCCAAAATGGCCGTTTTTCTGAAACCAAGCTTTATTCAACGGCCAATAACTTCAGAACGATAAAAGCAAACGACTCACTACTTTTTCCTGGGCAAAGTAGAGTAGTAGATCTTTCATTTGAGATCATTTTTGGGTCTTCAAAGATTTCTAACCATCATGGAAAAACTGGCACCTGTGAGAAAAACTTCTGACTAACTGTGGCACTGAAGGAGTTTTAACGTGAATGATATACTTGGTGGATCAAGGTACAGGGATTGGAATTGAGTATTCATACCTTCAGCATCACAACTTGGGGCATCTCGACTTTTGATGCTAGTTTGCTTTTGTATACCAAGTTTTCTAGGCCAGTGGTTCTCAAACGGGGGGGTTCCAGCCAGGTGGTCCCCAGCTATATGGACAGTTGGTAACCAAATAGACCCTTAAACACCCAGTGTAAAATTAAAGTAAATTTACCTGTAAGGGTCAATTTGGTTTAATTTTATACAGTTATATATTTAAACAACAATTTACAGAAGTTATTTTGATTGCCTGTTATCTAATGGTACCATATCAATCCAGCATGGAATTGTGGACTACTGGACCACTGGTTGAAAACCACTAGTAGAACATATAGGCCTACTTCTATACTGCAGGAAGTATACAGAAGAAAGGAGGGAATGGAAAGAGCTGGAGTAAGAATAAAAGGAATATTGGTGTAATGCAGTGGTTCCCAAACTTTTTCATGTCAAGGACCCCCAAATTGACACTAATTAGCCTGCTGACCCCCCATTTGAAAAGATATGCCAGGGACCCCCATAAGAAGTTTTTAACGGCTCTAGCAGTGATTCTCAAACCGTTTAATTTCAAGGACCCCCAGTTATACATGCATTAGTCTGCGGACCCCCATTTAATGGCATTTCTATCTCATGGACCCCAAATTATATTGTAAAATCAATGTCAATCTAACTCTGAGTGTACAAATGGAACCAAATGGACCCATGTACACTCAGAGTCCATTAGGTTCCAAACTTTCATTTTAGCTGGGGACACCCTGGAACTCCCTAAAGTACCACTGGGGGTCCCCGGACAACACTTTGGGAACCACTGGTGTAATGTATTTGCTATAATACAATGTATATGCTGCATAGGATTATTATATTTTTTGTTATTATTTGCACATTTAAAAACAACACATTTGGAGGGTTGTGCAGGTGAGATTTAGAACAACTGACATTGAATTGTTAGATGTGGTTTTCTATAAGTTTATATAGTTTATATAGTTCCATTCGCTGCTCCCCACTGTAGTACCATGGCTCCCTCTAGTGGCCGTTTATGGTACGCGCACCGTGCACGCTCCAGCGGCGCTAGTGCGCATGTCCACAACCCATGTGTGTTCCCACAGTTCGCCCACCGGACTGTTGACACTTTAATATACAGAGAAAAGGTGTCGTTTGAAAACAGTGTGGTCGTTAAGCAGCAGGAGGACATTTGTTTGTTAGCAGCTCAACCACTGAAAGAAACACAGCTACAGGTAAAAAGATGGACTGATTCACCTTGTGTTTTTCATCAATTTATCTTTTATATTTAGGCCTACTCATCTTTTAAGATGGAACAACTCGTATTTCTCTCATATCTGCTCCTTGTTTGTTATAAATGTGATCCTAAACAACCAGTAGTTAATACTAGCAGCAGTAATACTATTGTAACTTGCTCCTCCAAAGGAGCTAGCTCCCTTGGGTACCATGGCTTGTTGCCGTCCTGCTCTGCTGAGTTGGAGATTTGGGTTCGATTTCAGCTCAGGGTGCTAAACGTTACCACAATGGTTTGGTATCATCATTCATCACTATTATTAAAGTAACCATAACGTTACATCAGTGTGTTGTACTATTGCAGTGGGAGAGAGAGAGAGAGAGAGATTGTTTTGACAAGCTGGTAAGGCGTTATTATAATATTAGGCAATGAAAAAGTGAACTGTATACATCTGACTTCAGTAAATAGGCCTACTTGTAGTCCATAGTTTGTTGAAACCTCTGCATTCGGCATCCACTTTTTTTTTTGCATGAGCAGATATGGAAGGAAGGTAACATATTTGTCAATCACATTCAATTCATGTGCACCCATTGACATGTAGGCTACGTGAATAAACAGGCTTCAAAGTAAAAACAATGTAGTTTTAGTCCATGTGTAGCATTGCACGGAGGCGGGATTGAACCCGGGCCTCCCACTCGCCAGACCAACGCGCAACCTGTCGTGCCAGGGCTGTTGCGGGCTGGGTCTTGGCTGGGGGCTACACATGCATAAGGTGACATTAGAAAGTATTATTTTCAAATTTCCAATTCACTTTTAATTCCCAGGTCTACTAGACTAGAGACTGTTAATGATGTCTTTTTTCTTACTGCAAGAACCATGTTGGACTTGCAGCTCATCCCATTATACTGTTCCTCGTTGCAATGCAATTGAGATCTAACTTGATTAATCACGCTTTTCTTCCATGAGACCATCTGTGGGTCGAGGACACATTTTTATGGGTCCATTTATTTTTGGTTTCGTACAGTTTGTTTTTAAGTACATTTTCATAAAACATTCCCCCCAAAAAAACAAATTCATGAATTAATTAAATAATGTCATTAAGAAATTCCATGAATTAGAAGAAATATGAAAATAGCCAATCTACAAGCGGTAAATAGTAAATGGTGCATTTATATAGCGCCTTTATCCAAGGCGCTTTACATAGATTGTGCATCAATTCACCCATTCACACACATTCATACACCGATGGCGGCGGAAACCATGCAAGGCACCAGCCAGCACATCAGGAGCAATTAGGGGTTCAGTGTCTTGCTCAAGGACACTTCGACACTAAGGCACGATTCATACTCCTATTTTAGAGCCGAATAAAAGTCGGTTCGGCTCTGCAGAGCCTACAATGTGACGTCATTTGAGGTTCGGGGGGGGCGGGTACCGTCCTAAAGTTGGCTCTTCGGTGCTACTGACAATTTCTGACGAGCCGAAATCATTTTGGCACTAGAGCAGTAAAATAGGAGTATAAATCGGCCCTAACTCTGGGAGAGCCCGGGTTCGAACTGCCAACCTTGCGGTTATGAACAGGCAACCTTGCGGTTACCATCCAGCCACTCTACCACTGAGCACCGCCGCACCGCAAGCCCACAACGTGCCGCTTCGTACCACGTTGTGAGCTTGTAGATCGGCTATTTTCACTAGTTTGGGTCCCAGGCGAATATCTAAAGTCGATTTTTATTTTCTTTAATACAAAATAAATAACGTTTTTATACAACATTAGTTTTGCTCTGTGTGCGTGTGTACAGAATTCAAACAGTAGGATTGGTTATTCTCAGGGACAGAAGTGATCCTTTCATTTTCCAACTGCATTTTGGCCTGTTGTTCTTGCTTACTGTAAATCGCTCTGGATTAAGAGCCTACATTGTCCATTGTAAATAGTTCAGTCTCTGCCATTAATTAACTCTGTGCAGCTGTGAATCTGCCTTTGATGTGCCTTCTCTGCTCACTCAGCTGCATGTTGACACTATGACCATTAAGACCAATTAATCATCTGAAAATTAAAATGCAATGAGTTCTATGACCAAATAATGAAGCCGCAAAGAAGAGTATATAATTATAAACTGTCTCACTCACACACACATACACACACACACACACTATATGGCCCTCATTTATCAACGCGGTGTACGTCAAAAAAATGGGCATACGACGGAATCACCGCAACTTTCGCATTTATCATTCCAGCATGACTTTGAACTTTGGCGTACACCACGCCAAATATCACGTCAGATTGGGAGCTGCCGTTGACTTTGTCGTGTTACAAATGTTAAATCTATACACTCTTAGTGGGCAACCGGACTATTGTAATTGTAACACTATTTCTTTCTTTCTAGAGCAACCCTAAAGTTTGCCGGACTCGGGGCTTAAAGTTCTCAGTCCTGGGGACGTTTTTTTTTTGGCTTTAAGCCCTGCTGACTACTTGTCCCACAGTTTTGGTGGCACACACTTGAGCTATATGTCAAACCGACCGGAAGAATCGGGAATCGTGTGCTTGTGTTTTGCTAAGAGAAATGTATGGTTTTAATTAGTGTGGTTGCCTATGGGCAACCATACTATTGTTCCCCTTACCTTTTATTTCTTTCTTTCTATGTTTATTTCCTTTCTGTATAAACTTTATTTTGTCGTGCTACTCCTCCCACAGTTTTTGCCAAACATACTCGAGCCATATGTCAAATCGACCGGCTTCATCGGGAATCGTGTGCTCTCTCCTTGCTAAGACATCCGTTGTATAGTTTAATTGATATTAATTAATTAGTGGATTAAATTTCCCCATTGACATGAATGGGAAAATGCAAAAACTCACATTCAAGTATTTTTTCCTCTGAGACCGTACGGGCTACAGTTACAACACTTGGGGGGAAGGTTTATCATAATTACTAAAATTAATAACCTTATAAGTATATTGATCGGCCTCATGGTGGCGCTATAACAGCCCACTTTACGTTTTGGCGTATAACTCTTGAACCGTAGGTCGTAAAATCAAAATATTCTTTTTCCTGGTTTCCTTGGGTCATGACGCATCTCCCGATATAGGCCACGCCCATTTGCGTCTAGATAGATTTTCCGCCATTTTGAATTTTGTTCAAAACACACTTTTGGATCCTCCACCTACAGATTTTGTCCATATCTCACAAAAATTGGTACACATGATCTCCGGACCTATCCGATTAAAACAGCACAGTCAGAATTTTGATCTTCTGTATCGTTCGTCCGTAATCGTCTTCCGAAGTTAGTGGAAGGGGCCTATTTTACAAAAAATGCCACAATTCACGCACAGAATGTCCGATCCATCCCAAATCTGAATCACATGTCGAGGGTGGCTTAATCAACGCAGAGCCAAAAGCAATTCCATTTTCATCCATAGGGGGCGCTACAATTGCAAAAACAATTACCCGTTTGTTGCAAAAACATGATTTTGGGGGGGAAATCCCTTCCGAATGACTTACGCATGATCACAAGGGTGACTTCACATTGTAATTGGCTGGCAAAATTACTGGGAGGGGCCTATATCAGCCAGTGAGGCAACCACACTTTGCAATTTCCCAGAATTGCTTCTTTCTAGTTTAATTTATTTGTGCATTAAATGTCCCCATTGACATGAATGGGAAAATGCGACATTCAAGTATTTTTTCCTTGGAGACTGTAAACACTATACTTACAAAACTTGGAGGGTAGGTTCATAATAATTACTACAATTAATTATGTTATCGGTCGGCCTCATGGTGGCGCTATAACAGCCCACTTCACGTTTTGGCTTATAACTCTTGAACCGTAAAATCTAAATTATTTTTCCCTGGATTCCTTGGGTCATAATGCATCTCCCCATATATGCCACGCCCATTTCCGTCATGATCGATTTTCCGCCATTTTGAATTTCTTCAAAACACACTTTTTGATCCTCTCACAGAAATCAGCACACATGATCTCCGGACCTATCTGATTAAAACACCAACTGCAGAATTTTGGTAGTCCGTATCGTTCGGCCGTAATCCCCACAAAGTTAGTGGGAGGGGCCTATTTTACAAAAAATGCCACAAATCTCGAACGGAATGTCCAATCCATCCCAAATTTGAATCACATGTCGCGGATGGGTTACTCAACCCAGAGCCAAAAGCAATTCCATTTTCATCCCTAGGGGGCGCCGCAAATGCGAAAAATTTAACCATTTGTTGCAAAAACATGATTTTTGGGGGATAAATCCCCTCCGAGTTACTTACACATGATCACAGGTGTGACTTGACATTGTAATTGGCTAGCAAAATGTGTGGGAGGGGCCTATATAAGCGACTGCGGCAACCACACTTTTTCTAAATTGTGACTTTTCTAGTTATTATTATTATAAATACTAGAATTTCGCCGCCTCATCCTAGAGTTACGTAGCAGCACAATATGGGGAGAAGGAAATTGCGGGAGTTGACAGACTCCACTTCATGTTTCAGCTGTGTGTTTATACCCAGTATTGTGTAGAAACGGATGGGTTATTAATGATTATTATGTGTTGTTGCGCGGCCGCCCGCCCGCACACACACACACACTCACACACACGTGCACACACACACTCAGTCACTCACACACTCACACACACACACACACTCACACTCAAACACACACACATGTGTGAAAATAAATAATAAATAATGCGCGGAAGACACACACACACACACTCACTCACTCACTCACTTGCGCACTTGTCAAAAATCCTCCATAGTGTACTGTGAAGTTGTGAAGCCGTTGCACTGATGCGAGGTCCAGGTTGTACAGCAGCAGCTGCTTTAGCTGCGTTCACCAAGCGTAGTTGTGTTAGCCTGGCTAATAAGCCAGACTAATATCACACAGCTGTGTGGCGTTTGCCGTGCGATAGGCGCGTTCACCAAGCGTAGTGTAGTTGTGTGGCGTTTGCCGTGCGATAGATAGAGTGTTCGCCTGGCCGGCACAGCAGCCAGAGGGGGAGGGGGCGGAGGTAAGATGAGCTGGTGTAGAGCAGAAGTAGCGAGATTGGACATTGAGGGTCGGAAATAACGCGTGTCACTGTGAAGGCCGTACCATTGGACTGGCCCCATGAAGTGAACGGAGTTGGCCTAACTCGGCAAAGTGGTGACGATTTTGACGTAGGCTGGTGGTCTTGCGCAACAATGTGTTATTTCATAAAAATGGGTATTGTACTGTAAATATGACAGTTGCATGGATGCAAAGTAGTGGTTGATGTCTGAACAGGCATGCTGTTGGTGTTGTGCATGGTGAGATGTGTGCAAACGGTGTGGTTTGGTAGGAGAAGGCGGACAAAGGATGGGGTGTTGCGCTGTCTATTAGGGTGGCAGGATATACATTTTCAAATTAATAAGGTAATGCCTTTTTCAATGCGTCACTGTTAATAGGCGAGTATTCATTCATACATAAAGGGGTTTGAAAAATAATGTGCCCCCTTTTGGAAAAAAAATATGCCCCCCTGGCTGGAATATATATGTTCATGGATAGGCATGGAGTGGCTGTCACAGGCTGTGCACATCCAAACTCGAAACATATGAGCTATTTATTTAATTCATGGTTCACAGGTTCAGGGTTTTGTAACCCATATGTGAAATTGGGGTGTACAATATAGGGATGCCAAACGACTCATATTTGGCCAATCGATAAATCGAGGCCGCAAATCGACGAGTCGATCGACTTTTTTTCCTATTTATTTTCCATTATTTTTTATTTTTTTATTTTTGTTGTTGCTGCGCAGCAGTTGAGGAGAACGCAACTATGCATTCCTTTAAGCAACACAACTTCTGCAGCTGCATCCATATGTTTAGAATTTGCATCAATGATCAAAGCCCAATAATAAAAAATAAACTTTTTGTAAACAACGACACTGAAGGAGCAGCGGCGCTATCGGCTGCTATGCTATCAGCTAGTCCCAACTCAAGTGTCTGCAGCAGCCTGTCACAAGTCCCGTAATGAACTGATACGGGACGCACGTTGTTCCGTATTTTAATGTCGGGTCGGGGAATAAATACAGTATGAATGACGGCGGGACTTATTTGACAACGCTGTCCTGCTTTCTTCACGAGAAGAGAAGAGCGCTCACAGCTCAGAACAGAGCGGACCTGTGGAACACTGTCTTTGAGCGTGAGCCCTTGATGCGAACCTGGGGTCTGGGGGCTCAGAGCTGCAGCCATTGGCTCATGATACGAGCACACGACCAATGGGACAGAGCATTAAGTGTTGCTAAGATACCCTTCCCCTTCACCCCACACCCTTGGACGATGGCGGTCTAACTGCAGCCAGGGCATGCATGTGAGGTGCGGCGCTGACAGGCGCAAAAAAAATAAAAAATAAAATAAAAACGATTTTTCGACTCATACGTTTTTGAGTCGCGGAAGGCATGAGTCGAAAATCGAGTCGATTTTCAACTTTTTTCAACATCCCTAGTACAATATATGAAATAAATAAATATGAGCAGTTCATTAAACCTTTTTTTTACAAAAGTAAGTTGATAATTATGTATATTGACCAAAAAAAGATATAAAAAATAATAAAGATATTGGGGAGCTGTAGCTGAAGCTGTAGCTGCTCCCCCTGAGGGGTCTAACGTCAGCTCACGTAGACCAGGAAGAGTGCAGTGTCAACAATGCATGGAGTGTTGCTGTCACATCATCTAGAACAGATGTAATCAAAAAACAATTGCGCGATTGAATAGGAGTTCTAGCGTTAGACCCCTCCAGCAGCAGCCTCAGCTCCAGCCCCAGCTTCAGTTCCCCTATATCTTTCTTTTTTTTAAATATATTGTTTTGGTCAATATACATAATTATCTTATACTTTTGTAAAAAAAAAAAAGGGTTAGGGAGAAATGCCCCTTTAAAATGCATAAATAAGTAATTCATAGCAGCAGAATTGATAAATAAGGGTTACAATGGTAATGGTTTCATAATGTTTAGAGTCAGAAGTAAAACTGTACATGTACAAAAAACAACATCATCCCTTTAAGGGACAGGCAGGTGAGGTGACTTCCCCTTTAATGACACAGAGTGTGTGTGGAGTAATAAAAGGATAGAGACTGAACCGGAGCGAGTTGGTCAGTGGCGTTTTGAATCACCCATAAGACTGCCGGAAGTATAATTTTAACTCAATGGCTCGAGCGAGCGGAAGTTTCGCAAATTGAGGTCCGGGCTTACGCACGTGACGTCATGAACATCCGTCCACCTCCATGAAAGTGCTGCAATTCCACATTTCGCCAGTAGGTAGTGGCAGCTTCAATGTTGGATAGCCTTACTGGGGGCTTGGTGTGGATGCAGATATACCCGATATATAAATAAGTATGAATTAAAGCACGTTGCTGGTGAAATAGACTACTACTGGTGCAGTGATATGTTTTGCCCAGCAGAGCACACGGAGCGCTGAGCAGTCAGCTCACATTTCAGTCCCTCATGCTCAGTCTCACAAACAACAAACTGCAACGAGCGAACAGGACCAGTTTGGACTTTGGAGATACGTTTCTACATGCAGCGGTAAGTTCAATCTAGTAATCATGACTTGGTTCATGAAATAAGTAACTGTTAACATCATTGGAACAAATATTGGCCGCATTTCATTGCTCCTTTCATCTTATAAAAGTGTCCCCTGACGGACCGAACCGAGGCAACTTTAGCATATCATCGCAGTTTGTCTTACATGAGTGACGTTAGCAGAATGAAGGTTACAGTTCATGTTAAGCAGCAAAAAACTGAAACAGCCCAGCACAAACACGACATGCCCATGCCATGGCCTGTTATTGTTTGTGAAGCAACGTGCTGCCTAAAATATAAACGCTGAACGCGTTACCCCCCCCTCCACTACAGACGTGCCACAGTATCTTTGATAAAATGGAATACTAACAGTTTGCAAAAAAAAGCATAGAATGTTACCGTTTAACAAATATGCTAAAAGGATTGAACCCAAGACACGACGACCGGCTACACAATGTGTGTGTGTGTGTGTGTGTGTGTGTGTGTGTGTGTGACTGGATAGACCCACACTGAGAGATGGACAGGAATTAATGCCCATATTCAGCACATTCTACAGAGTAGTTTCTACTCCACTTCGTTACCTTTCAGATTTCTTGCATGCAAAATATATGATCACAGTAAAATTAAGTTTGAACTGTTCTTTATTTACACATTAAATGTTAAAAATGCCTAGCTTAAATATATTTTTTTCTTTATCACACAGATGGCTGAAAAAAGGAGAGTGGTTAGTGTGGTGTGGAAATACTTCACAAAAGAGAAAGGCAAAGAAGACATGCAACCAGCGACCTGCAACACATGCAAGGAAGAAGTGAACCGAGGTGCCAAGTCTGGCAATTTGGCAAACCTAGCCAAAGGAATAGGCTACCAGCAATCTGTGGTATCACCTGGATAAAGTCCATAAAGACTATTGAAAAGATTATTGAAATGTCAGCACAGCAACAATTTACTACTGACACTATGTTACAGACAGTACTAGCTGCTACTATTTATTTTATTTTTGTTTATGTGGCAAAGTGATGCCAAATTGCCAATGGTGCTGGACTGGTATTTGTTTCTGTGTTACTCCTCACTCCATTCCTTGACCGCTTGACTGAACAAGTTAACATTTTTTTTTGAATAAACACATTTGTTTAAGAAAGCAGCTGTCTGTACTACTGTCACTGACTGTACCATTGCATAATCATATCGGCACAACATCTTTGCACAATTCACACAGAAAAAGATCTATTTTCATTCCAGCTAAAAATACACTATCGGTTGCAAATCGGTTATCAGTGATTGTCCACCTCTATCGTATCTGTTATCGTATCGGTCACAAAAATCCATATTGGTCGGTCTCTAGAGTTGAGTAATTGAGTGATTTATTTTCTTTATGACCTGTACAGGTCAGGTTTTTTGTCCCTGCTAGAAGCCCACGAACACTGATTCAAAGAACCATCTTACAGTGGAAGGGTCCACTCTGCACAGTGACAGACCACTGAGTAACTCACTGCCAGAGCGGTAGGAGTGTTGGAGGTTGATTCGATTTATTATTTTCTACTTTTATTTGTAGATTGAACTGAGTTAAGGCACACCTTGAGAACTGAGTCAAAGTGCCAAAAGTGCCATTGAATTGAAGACACAAACTGAACTGAGAAGAGACAGTAAAGGTGTCACACATATTTTATTTATTTTTGGATAATGATTGAACTGAACAAGGACTGAATTACAGTGTCATATACATTGCATTTGTGATACTGTACAAGGACTGAATCATAGTGTGACATACACTACATTTTTGATACAGAGCAATTGATTTGAACTATAACCTGATTCAAGTATAACACATTTTGTTGTATTTTATTTTCATGATTCAAATTGTGATTTAAAGTTGTTGATTCTATTTTGATATTTTTGGAAATGTAACTGTAAAATCTGGTTTTACCTGTGGAGAAAGGGGAAAGAGAGTTAACTCAAGATATTAGAACACAAGATAGAGACAAAATAGGAACAAACTAGTTTTATAAAATTAGTTAACCTGTCTAAAATAGCTGACTATAATAGGAAACTAAAATACCTGAACTTAGTTTTAGATAAATCTATTTCTAAATTAAGTTTAAAGGAAATAAAAAGGGAAAGTGGAACTACTTACCTTAGGATACCTGCAGGATTTTGTGTTTGTTTTATATTGGGTCAAAGGTCAATGTAGTTATTGTGTGTTGTATATATGTGACCAAATTTGACTGAGGGACTGCCATTGGATTTTTTTAGAATTTTCGTTTTTTCATGTCATGTGAAAGCAGGCAATCATAGCTTCAAATTGACATAGGTCTATTGGTTGTTCAGTTTGACCCACCAGTTTTGGAGATATGGCTTATAGAGTAATGTCTTGCAGATAATATCAGTCAAATCTGGTCACATATGTCTATGTCTAACTATTCAGTAAAGTTTGCCGGCTTTGGATTTAAAGTAAGTGGTCTCTGGTCTAATATTTTATTGTTCCCCACTCCTTAGAACCTAGAACTAGTCCAGTGGTTAACCTCGGCGATACGGGTGCTACAGTTTCGTTCACTAATATATCTTGTTGTATATTAAATGAATAAAGGCGAGCAGGGGAAAGTTTTGTTGGCTTTGCAATCATAACTATGGTTTCCATATGTTGTTTGGTCGTATTCCAGTTCATGTCGCAAAAAACGAGAGCAAGGCTTGATTTTATAAGGCGTGGAGATTGATTTCAGCTGTCACATTTATCAAAGCTGCGACCAAATTTACGCAAGGATCAGCTATTTACGATCACTTCATAAATGCCGTGCTGATGCGAGCGTACGCCAAAACCGATGCTCGAATCTAAGGCAGAATTTACACTATTGATAAATGAGGGCCTATAACTTTACACGCAATTTTAAAGTTATAATGTTGCACAACACAATTTCGCCCATTCTCTTATACCTGCTGTAAATGTGTGATGTGACTATGAACTTCAAGTATAAACAAGATATCATTTGAGAAATAAGGAGAGAACCTTAAAGTGGATTTGAGGCTAAATTTGCAACTCATGAACAAGACAGGAAAATTGTATTAACAGTATGCAGAATGGGTACAGTTAATGCAAGTACAGGTCAATATGAGAATGAAACCCTGAAAAGCACGTGACTTGTTTAGGTCAGGGTCCTCCATTTTGAGAAAAAAAAGAAATCACCCAAAAAATAATCACTGTTACACAGTTAAAAGTAAAATAAAAACATAGAAAAACACATGTACAGTATGGAAAAAATAAGGGGGGTGGGGGGCAGTTTGAATTGCAGCCCGTAAGTGCTCTTTGAGAGCAGTTTTGCAGGAATCTAGGGATTCACATGTCTTTACGGCTGTTGGTACTTGGTACATGCTTACTTGTGAACGGTTATTCACCTTATACCAGTGATTTCTTCCCTAATGCATGAATCTCATATTCTCCAGATTTACATGTTGGAGAGTTGGGCTATAACAGCACTAGGTCTCCAGTTAATAAAGTCCTTCCTTATTCACTTGGTTTCAGAGCAGTGTGTGGAGTCCAGACTGCAGGTGAAGATGAACTCTCCAGACTCAGCCAGGGACGTTTCTATTAAACAGGAACCTGAAGACATTTCTATTAAACAGGAACCTGAAGACCACCCACACCTCAGTAAGTTTCATGTGCTCTTCTTTCTTTAAGATTTTCTGTTCTGTAGGGCTGCCACAACAATGTCTTATTTTCATATAATTCAAAATGGCGGGTGATCTAAAGGTCAGAGGTTAAAAGTCAGAACACGAAAGTTGTTCGGCATGAGGAGACATATGTGTATCAAAGTGTAATTGCCAACGGTCAAACGGTTCATGAGCTATGCACGTTCAAAGTTAGCATTTTCAATTGAGCGCTATAGCGCCACCATTTGGCCAATCGTCATGGGCTTCGCATAGTCACCGTTTGGCATGGCCCTCTACCAGATTACCGCGTTTCGCGAAAACCGACTGCACGGTACAGCCAGAACAGCTGTTTTTGGCGGAAGGAGACGAAGAAGAAAAAAAAACACAAAAACAATAAGTGACCAAAGTCACTTCGTGACTTCTTGGTCCCTTAAATATAGCTGCAAGCATTGATAAAACTTATGCCTGAGTTATTCCTGTTCAAAGTTCCTGTTATCGCTTGCATTATTTAAAGTTTTTTGTAATGACGACGCAAGTTTTATTGCCGATGGTCAAACCGTTCATGAGCTATGCCTGTTCAAAGCTTGCATTGTTCAATTGGGTGCTATAGCACCACCCTTTTGCCAATGGTCGTGGACTTCGCGTCCTCACCGTTTCGCGAAAACCGACTGCACGGTAAAATCAGTTATAAACGTTTTTCAAAGTTTAAACTGCTGAAAATGCCGGAAAATCTGAGGGTGGAGCTTACTGGTGAAAGTGACAGATGTGTTCCGCATGAGTCAAGGCACATGAGTCAAGGCTGATTGTGCGGGCTGGCGGGGGGGGGGGGTAGTTTACTCTGTCCGTTCGAATGAAAATGCCAAGGATTTGTCAGTGGACGAGTCAGTGTTACTTCCGTGTTGCGTAGCATAACAGTGACATCACTGTCAAATCCTTGGTATCTTTACCGTTCATGTGTGCTCAGCGAGCAGCAGCAGCAACAACAGCTGCAGCCTATTTTGTCATGGTTGCGCGCTAATGAAACAAAACTACACGCGGTGACGGTACAGGATTATGTTTAACTAAAGTTTTCCACATATTTCTGAAAAATACATAATTGATTGATTGAAATATTTATTAACCGTTTGCAGAATTACAGTACATTTCAAGCACAACTCAATAAAAATAACTGAGTGGACGACCCAATAAAGCATTACACTTGTTTACAAGAGGGTCCACCTTGTTCAAATCATCAAAACATTTAGAGACGTACAAATGAATTTTGAATGAGAAAAAAACCATTAAGAAAGTAAGTTTCGAATTGCAGCCATCTGTAGGTGCCCTTTGAGAGCGGTTTTGATGGAGTCAAGGGATTCACATATCCTAATGACTGTCGGTAGGGCGTTCCACATTTTAGTGGCATAGGAGCGAAAATAATTTAGTCCCTTGTTTGTGCCGAATCTGGGTTGCACATGGTTTGTTGCACTCCCTCTGGTGTTGTGGCTGTGGACTTTAGACTTTAGACAGGTACATGGGTATAGAGACACACAGGGACTACAAATGTCACGCCCCCACATGAGACAGCGCCCCCACTTCTGGTCCGTTTCAACGGTGTACTGCAGCTGCCAATGCAATCCCTATGAGAGGCATCATAAAATACCCTAATTTCACTGGTTCATTACTGAGGCTGTAGCGATTTTTGTGTTCCAATAAAGTGTCCCATATGTTTTTCAATGTCACATACCTGCCATCTCAATATACACCCCACAATGTACTATAATATACTCCATCAGTTTGTGAAAAGTGCTAGCATTGTAAATCTCAAGTCAAAGTGGTCGCACGGTATATACTTCACGGTTGCATCCCTTGAGGTTTTCAATACCCATATATTTGTTGTATTTCGTTTTATACTGTAGGCCTATGCTATGTATTTGTTGAAAATGATCTAAACAGCATCTCGTGTGTGTGTGTGTGTGTGTGTGTGTGTGTGTGTGTGTGTGTGTGTGTGTGTGTGTGTGTGTGTGTGTGTGTGTGTGTGTGTGTGTGTGTGTGTGTGTGTGTGTGTGTGTGTTGGTTGGCCCTTGAGGCTCTGTTGCCTCTCAGTCAACAAGTTACCACAGGGGTCAGCAATTACCACAGGGGTCCTTGATCTGTAAAAGGATTCCTGAGTGGTAAAAGTCACTGTCCGTACTATATGACAGGATGAACTCACAGCTGTTGCAAACTGACTGTCTTAAAGTGTTTTAGTGACTTGCTATCCCAGATGAACTCTCCACTCAGGCATGAGACCTGCACCCTGCAAGTGTTATGTGTACAATTATGACATATGTTGAGAGGCATAAGCTATCAAAATATACATCAATGTCACTCCTCCATCTGAAGTTGACACCGTCGGAGCTCCGCGGTAGGTAAAACATATTAGTAAGCCCGTGACATGTTCAAAATATAGACATGCTGTTAAGGGAGGATTATGGTCTCATTATTTGTGATCAGCAGACAGAGTTGGAGGCAGGACACAGCGTCAAGGAGTCAGGCATCTTTATTCATTGTTGTCAGATCATCTCAGTACAGTCAAAGTGGTAGCATCACTGCGTCCATTCCTCTCCAGTTCCTCATTTACCTCCCCTTTATTTCCCAAACACACCCCCCCAAATCGACAGTCAGTGACAGGTGTTTATTCAAATACAACAGGACATAGGCAGATAATAACAGGTGGTCATTCACTCATCTCCTTTCATGGTCGGAGTTAAATGAGCAGGAAACAAACATGCTTATTCTAATCTGTTCTATTGCGTCTAGTGGGCATGGGAACTACAGCTGTCAGATTGACAGCTGTCGTTAGTGGTTGTTTGGGAGAGGAAGTTAAGGTGTATATATCTATTTGGTAATAGTAACACCTTAACTGCCTGGCTTGGAAACTGATTCAGCTGTCAGGTGACAGCTGTCGGTCAGTCCAAATGCGTAGTTGTGGTGGCCCATTCAATTTGACTGAATGGGAGAACTTATATATTTAAATAGTATAATTGGCATTCTAAAACTGCCATTACATGTATTATTGAGAATTCCACTCTTCAAAGTCGGCGCTCGTACCCTCGTAAAGGCAGTGACGTCCCTTAAAAGCGTCAGGTTCTCTGTCTGCCGTCTCCCCTCTGCTCTGTTAACATTATGGGTAACTCATGTGTAAATGTGAAATACATCCTATATTGAGAAAACAACAATATATGTTGACAAAGACACAAAGACACAATGGACTTCTATGGGCTAGACTGCAGTACACCGTTCTAACGGACCAGAAGTGGGGACGCTGTCTCATTTGGGGACGTGGAATTTGTAGTCCCCGTGTGTCTATCTTGGTGGTGTATCGAATCTTGTGGACCAGACCCATTGCAAGATGCTGTACTCTGTTGTCAACCCTAAGCCATTCCAGCCTGTCAAAGTAGGCAGGGGTGAGGTGGGTTTGGGGGGTGAGGCCAAATAGGAGCCTGACGAGTTTGTTTTGGGAAGTCTGGAGCCTTGTTTTAAGGGCCTTTGAGGTGCTGTGGTACCAAGAGGTGCATGCATAGTCAAAGAAACCTTGTACGCGGGCTCCTGTTAGGGTCTTCAAGGTGTTAGGGTCTTCAATGTGTTTTTGTTGACCAGTGAGATCCTGTAAAGGAATATTGTTCTTTGGTTGACTTTTTTAGTGTTCCGTTCACCTCCACCATATGTTCTCTCCCCTCCAGGTAGGATTGCATCCAGCTCACTGATGTGCTATCAAAACCAATTGCTTTTAGCTTGTTAACCAGTATGGAGTGGTTCACTGTGTCAAAAGCCTTTTGGAGGTCCAGCATGACCATGCCGCAGTATTTGCCAGCATCCACCTCGTGTTTGATGTGGTTGCTCAAATAGAGGAGGCATGTGTCAGTGGAGTGGGATGTTCTGAAGCCAGATTGGAACTCGTACATTAATTTATTTGTGGCAAGATACTTTTCAACCTGTTCATAGACTATTTTTTCCATCACTTTCGAGATGGAGCTTAGAATAGAAATAGGGCGGTAGTTGCCGGGGTCTAATTTACTCCCTTTCTTGTGCAGGGGGTTACTTTGGTCAGTTAAGCCTAACCTTACACAAAATAATCATACTATCATTGTTGATATAACGCCATTTAGGTCAATGATATGACGTTATGTTGTATGTTGGTCATTGTTTGGCATTCCCCTCTACCATATTGCCACGTTTCGCGAAAATCGAATGCAGAACTGCTATAGATAGATAGATAGATAGATAGATAGATAGATGGATAGAATACTTTATTGGCAGTTTAAAAAAATCACGAAAAAATCTAAAATCAATTTAGAAAATGCTGACATGGAATATACACAAAAAAGCTAAAGTTTGTTTCCATTGTGGTCCACCTTGTGACATAAAAAAAAGACACAAACTGTACAAACAGAAACAATCATGAAACTAAAATAATCCTTATATATATATATATATAAGGATTATATATATATATATATATATATATATATATATATATATATATAAGGCAATTTTATTTTTGGCAGAAGAAGGAAAAGAAGAAAAGACCAATACAACAAGTTCCTTCGGGCTTGGTCCCTTATTACTAGCATGACTGATAGAATGGTAATGGATGATGATGGTACCAGGACATTGTAGTCTTGTGTAATTTCAAACCATATTGGATTCTGCGCAAATGGAATCATGGATTTTCTGATTTGTCATACTCTGACGTTTCCAAAATATGTATAGTTTTCCTAATCTCATGAAAACGAACATTACTTTTTTTTACATATTGAACTGGACCAATTTCCCGATATGTAAATCCATCATTGGAATATCAGTCAAATTTAATTTAGAAAGATATTCTCTATTCTATAATATTTAATTTCTTATTACCATAAACATCGTATTTTGCACAAATGCAATGTGAAAGACACCCAGACCGTATCAGTTCCCCTTATGATTTTCTTCACAATATGGATGTAGTAGATCTCTAACAGGTTTTTATGGTGTGTCTCCGTCTAGAAATGGCTCTGTGAGTCTTTACAATATGGATGTAGTAGGTCTAAAACAGGTTTATATGGTGTGTGTCCATCTAGAAATGGCTCTGTGAGTCTTTTCAAACAGGTTTGTATGGTGTCTCTGTCTAGAAATGGCTCTGAGTCTTAGTGAGATAACACTAATGAATGTTTTTTTCTCAGCTTCTTCATTTGAACCCGATCATCCCTAAATTGTGGGCGAACAGTTGCCTGAAATAGCCAATCTACAAGCTCAGACGCGCAATAGTCCGACACCCTATCCCAAACCCTAACCTAACCCTAAGTGCACGCGGAATTAAGCCACGGGTGAGTCTTAACCGACCTAGCATGTGTCCTAACCCAATAATTCTCCCCCCCCCCCCCCCCCCCGCCTGTGCCAGAACATGAAAATACGTCTTTCTTTAGTAAAAAAAATATTTAATTAATTAATTTATGTTTTGCTTTTTTTTTTACTCACGTTAGACAGCCTCCACACGGAACCGACGCACGCTCGGCTGTGCGTGTGCTTAATAGTCCTTATTCTCTTCAAAATGAGACAAACTGAAGTGACGCGTTTTGTAATCTCATGATTACAGATTTCTCACTGGCGCCACGCTGTGGTTTAGTTCACTAAGTATAAAGTGTTTAAGTACAGAGGGTTAGTTCACCATTATAAATATATAAGTAAAGTATAGAGTGTTTAAGTACAGAGGGTTACTTCACTAAGTATAGAGTGTTAAAGTACAGAGGGTTAGTTCACTAAGTATAGAGTGTTTAAGTGTTTAACAACATTCAAGTATTTGAAAGCTTAGCGTCTGCACTTTCTCTTTATAAAACTGAAACATTACCATTATATGCAATGCAAATTCTATCAGGTATGTTTTTCCATACCTGATAGAATTTGCATTGCATATAATGGTAATGTTTCAGTTTTATAAAGAGAAAGTGCAGACGCTAAGCTTTCAAATACTTGAATGTTGTTAAACACTTAAACACTCTATACTTAGTGAACTAACCCTCTGTACTTTAACACTCTATACTTAGTGAAGTAACCCTCTGTACTTAAACACTCTATACTTTACTTATATATTTATAATGGTGAACTAACCCTCTGTACTTAAACACTGTCACTTGCTTAGTCTACTGGCAACGTGAACAAGACATTTGGCACTGATCGCTTCAGCAGTTTGTGAGATTTGATCGCTACAGTCTTTTGTGAGATTTGCCCCAGACACACACACAGACAGATTCACAGACCTATTTACAGACATACAGAGCTACGCCATGGAAAACCTTTACATAGATTGTTAAGCTACCATCGGTCCACATTTCAAGCTTTCATTGTCAGAAGTGCTTCTGTTTCATAACGTCATGCACTGAGTGGCATGACCAATTTACTACCAAATAAGAGCTCAGGTGTGAACTATCATGTTTTGAAATTGTTTCAGAATTTCATGATTCAAATTTAAAAGTAAGTAACTAAATAATATATTACTTCAAATCATTTGTTTTAGTATTTTGCTAAACTCTTGCTAAAACGGTAATGACCTGAAGTTAGTTACATTTTAGTCAATCTTATCTTGGTAGGTAATAGCTCATTTTGTATATGGAACATGGAAGAAGAATGGATTTACATTTTAGGAATCCAGTGTTGACCATCATGTTATGTTTCTGCTCCTAGACATCCTGCACACGGTTGTGTGTAAAGAGGAGGTTTCTACTGAACTGGAGAGGAGCCCCAGTCTGCTCCAGGAGGAACCAGAGCCTCCGCACATTAAAGAGGAACAGGAGGAGCTTAAAGAGGAACATAAGGAGCTACTTCAAAGACCAGAGGAACCTGTTGGGTCAACGTTTACATTAGTAGTAGTGCATGATAAAGACACATCTTCCCACTGCTCTGAAGTTGAACTTGAATCTGACACTGAAGTCACTGAAGACAGTGAGGATTGGGAGGAGACCAGTGAAGACGATGATGACGAACAGTGTGACAAGAGTTTCAGTGTCTCAGGTTCCCTGAATAAGCACCAGCGTGTCCACACTGGAGAAAAACCCTTCCAATGTCAACATTGTAACAAGAGTTTCAGTGAGTCATCTCACCTGAAGAGACACCAGCGTATCCACACTGGAGAAAAACCTTTCCAATGTAAACATTGTAACAAGAGTTTCAGTCAGTCAGGTGGCCTGAAGAGACACCAGTATGTCCACACTGGAGAAAAACCTTTCCAATGTAAACATTGTAACAAGAGTTTCATTCAGTCAGGTGCCCTGAAGAGACACCAGTGTATCCACACTGGAGAAAAACCTTTCCACTGTAAACATTGTAACAAGAGTTTCAGTCAGTCCGGTGGCCTGAAGAGACACCAGTATGTCCACACTGGAGAAAAACCTTTCCAATGTAAAGATTGTAACAAGAGGTTCAGTGTGTCAGGTGAACTGAAAACACACCAACGTGTCCACACTGGAGAAAAACCTTTCCAATGTAAAGATTGTAACAAGAGTTTCATTCGGTCAAATGACATGAAGAAACACCAGCGTATCCACACTGGAGAAAAACCTTTCCACTGTAAACTGTGTGACAAGAGTTTCAGTGAGTCAGGTTCCCTGGCGAAACACCAGCGTATCCACACTGGAGAAAAACCTTTCCAATGTAAACATTGTGACAAGAGTTTCACCGAGTCAACTCACCTGAAGACTCACCTTCGTGTCCACAGTGGAGAAAAACCTTTCTGCTGTAAACATTGTAACAAGAGTTTCAGTCAGTCAGGTATCCTGAAGACACACCTTCGTGTCCACAGTGGAGAAAAACCTTTCCAATGTAAACATTGTAACAAGAGTTTCAGTCAGTCAGGTGACCTGAAGATACACCAGCGTGTCCACACAGGAGAAAAACCTTTCCAATGTAAACATTGTGACAAGAGGTTCAATGTATCAAGTAATCTGAATTCACACCTTGGTGTCCACAGTTCTCACAGGACAAAAATAATATGTCCACTGTGAACGGTGTGAGAAAGTTTAAATAACTCGGGTCACTTGCTAAGACACCATTGGGTAAAAAAAAGAAAGTTTACACTATTACTATGACATCAGGGATCTACATCACTGATGATGTCACGTGATGTCACAAGACCTCGGCACCATATATGGGGATTTTGAGTGATATGACTGACTAACAAAAATGTACAATTTCATAGTAAAGTTTTATGGATCTGAAACGGCACCGCTAAAAAACAAATGTTTGCCCTGAGCCGGTTGCTAGGCAACACCTTCCTCTCCCCGGCATGTGCTCACACATGCGTAGACTACTGTTATAATCAGTGTTGGGACGTAACGTAACGTAAATAACGCGTTACAGTAGCGCCGTTATTTTCGGCAGTAACTGTTGCTGTAACGCTTTATCTTTTAAATGCAGTAACTTTGTTACCGTTACTACATGGTGCGTCATGCCGTTATTCTTCCGTTATTTTTCATGTAGTCTCGGGGGAGAATGAGAAGAACTGTCAGTCTGCTTGCATGCCGATTGCCTGCAGTGTGAGACAGTGCAGGGATCGATATGTGTCACCTCACCAACTGCTGTTCTGGGAGAGAAGGGTGTGTGTGTGTGTGTGTGTGTGTGTGTGTGTGTGTGTGTGTGTGTGTGTGTGTGTGTGTGTGTGTGTGTGTGTGTGTGTGTGTGTGTGTGTGTGTGTGTGTGTGCGGGGCGTCTGTGTTTACTGTCTGACTGTCATGGCGGAGCCCATATCGGCGTTTAAATGGATATATTCATTCACCTTTGCCGAGCTGCTCCAGCACAAAGAAAAGTCAAAGTAAGTTGTGTGCAGCCACTCTCTCCCCTGCTGCCTGCTGGCACGAATGGGACGGGATTCAACTTTTGCGTGCATGAGTGTGTGTGTGTGTGTGTGTGTGTGTGTTTGTTTGTGTCGGTCGCGTGTGTGATTGCGTGTGTGTGACGTGTGCGCACAGAGAGAGAGAGACAGACGGACAGAAAGACACACTGAAAGGTGTGTGTGTGTGTGTGTGTGTGTGTGTGTGTGTTGGTTGTAGCCTACTTGTGTTGTTGTTTGCTATAACAATATAGGCCTACATAGCATCATCAAAATCACCACCAGTCCCCCCTGGTATTATTATCACTAACAGTACTGAAATGAAGGCATGAATGAATGGCCTGGAAGTGGGAGCCCTTTTTTTATTTTTTGAGTGGTGCAACCACTCCAAGGAACAGCAATGTCCCTATGTCCACGTACCTGTCCATATGTCTGTAACTATGTCCCTATGTTTAGAGTACCAGTAGGGGCAAAAGTGGCGCTGTTTTGCTAGAACTAGAGAGAGAGAGAGAGAGAGAGATAGTGTTGCACTGTTGCCTTCTAATGAGAGGGAGAGGGGGGGAGAGGGAGAGGTGTCTGCTAAATACTAATTCCCCCACACAGTAACTCTGTCATTTCTTGACCGTTTCGGACACCCTGGGTGTGATTTCTTTTCTTTTTTGTAACGAAAAAGTTACTTTTCACTGTAACGCATGACTTTTTAGTTTAAGTAATCAGTACTTTTGAAATGATGTAACTATACTGTAACTACCGGTAGTTACTTTTTAAAAGTAACTGTCCCGGCTATAATTAGGATCTTCTATGGCTCTTTACTCAAACTATGTCGCTGTCCATTGTGCTGATCAGTTCACAGAGAAGATTATGTGCACATCTCAATGCCTATATTCAGGCCAGGTGCTGGATGTTAGGCAACAAGGCAAACATCAAGGAATAGGAAGAACATACACACACCAGTTAGTATAACTCCGAGATTTGTTCTTCCTCTTCATTGTGCTGATCAGACATCCGAGGTTCGGATCTGATTTCTTATTTTTCATCGCATATCGATCGAAATAATGTTTATCGAGAAAGGTAGCTAGCTAGCATGAGCTAATGCTAACATTAGCCTTTTCTTACAATGGAGGTCTGCGAGTGTCCTCCGAGCTGGTAAAACGTAAGTACTTCAGTAGTAATCTCCCCAATTCCGGCCCCGCGCAAGCTACCGTATTTACCACTTGTGGGAGTAGAGGAAATGATCACTTCTCCCTTAAACAGGTGATCCCTTTGCCCACTCAGTACATAGTGTTTTATTTTCTCCTGTAATTATTTTGTTGTTGTTTTATTTTCTCCTGTAATTATTTTGTTGTTGTAATTGATGATATTGATTTTGCCCAGCGTTGTCTGTTTGTGATGATTTGATTGGCTGAGCATGGAATGTGATGCATGATGATGTATGATGATAAGAGCGCCCCTCACTTCACATGAGTGTATTTTTACCAGGCGATTCACCCGTTATCACTGTGTATATATACAAAATCAACCGTTATCAGGACGCTGGAATATGGCCAATATGGCCATACTGGCATACTAGACATTGTGGTGTTTGGCTGTATTCCCCCGGACTGCACGCATGCAGGGTGGTGGTGCAGACATAGCCTGGTCAAGGACTCCCCCTGCTGAACTTTCCAACTCTATTGTCGGCGCATGGAAACTAGGGGCTACTAATATATATACTATTCTCTGCCTATCGGGACGTAACTCGGACAGCGCTGAGTCGGGTCTGGTGGCCTTCGCAACGCTTGGCACGGCAACTCGTGCGGCTAGCGCCTCGCTCGGCGGTGCCTCACGTGGCTCAAGGCCATCAGACACGGCGCACCTCCGTCATTGACATCATTGACACAAAAAGCAAACGCTCTCTTCCGGATTTACTTACTGGGGGTATTTCTAAGGTGCTGATTACGAACATTTTCTTGATTATCGGGTGATAACAGTTGAATGGGGTGATTTTTACTTGCGCAAGCAGAGCGCGCAAGTATTGTGGTCGGCTGGACCAGAAGTGGTACTGTATGTATTTATGGTAGACGTGGTTATAATCGGCTGTTGATGGTGACATAATTAAGATGACAGATGACATACATGTATAGGCTACATTACCTTTTACCCACCCGACATTGAAACATATCTTAATTACGTCACCATCAATAGCCAATTATAACCACGCCTACCATACATACTACTTTCGGTCCAGCCGACCACAGTATACTACTTTCAAGTTACATACATTTATATTTTATAGAGGGAGTGATAGTAAGTTTGTAGAGGCCGGTTGTACTTGCGCACTAGGCCTACTTGTGTGCAACGCGCATGATATTGCATTTTGTTGTTATTCTTCATGTCATGTCTATGAATTGATTGCATAGGGTCTAAATGTTATCAAGAACCCAAGGACTTTTTTTGGGGTGCTTTGACTGTCCTCTGTTGCCGTTTTTACATTTGTCTAATAAACTATTCAATAAATCAATCACTCAATCCTGTCAATAGAGGCCTCCATTCTCCTTGTTTTCTTCTCATCTTATCTTAAAACATATTATTAGCAAACCATTTCTGTTCACTTTATTACTTGCGCAAGCAGAGTGTGCAAGTACTGTAGACTTGGAAAGCTGCAGGCACCCAGTCAAATTTGTTGAATTTTTGTTTCTAGTCGAGTTTGTTTTACTTTAACATGGCCCAAACCTACTCAAGTTATAAAAAGAGTAGGCCTACAACTATTAAATATTTCATAGCATGCAGTCCAGCTGGGAGCATCACCTTCCTTAGCACTGGATGGGGAGGGAGAGCTTCCGACGTGAACATCGTCAGAGTGTAGGTTTCTTTCCCCCAACTACCATCATCATGGGGATCAGGTGAAGTCATGTCATCTGGAATCTGATACTATAATGTTATCCCGGGGTTCTCAAAGTTGGCATACCAGTTGGGTCATTTATCCATATCTTCATGATTGGCTTGGCAGCAGATTGGAACTGGAAACATGTGTTTCCAGTTCAAATCTGCTACCGTGTCAATCGAATGGCAATGTGGAAAATGACCCAGAATGTGACCTGTGGCCAAATGAGTCACATAGAAACTTTCAGCATTTACTGACCAACTCTTGAGAAACACATTCATATATATTTAGGGCGCACTGTATAAAAGTGCATATTACTGTGTAACTCAATAAAGTAAGTTGCTAATACTGCTTGACTACGCCACTTGATTTGGATTATGGAGATCAAGAACTCCTTTCAATACCAGGTAAAAGAGCATATCATTACTGAGTACCAGGAAGGACTGAGGCGGAAATGTTTTTTGTAGGGGGGTACAACTACCATTTGTTTTTTATTACACTAATACAATGGGGCACTCTAAAATGGCCAAGTATAAACCAAAATATTTAATTTAAATACTAAAAGCCTAATATAAACGCTAACTAACTAAATCCTAAAAATAAACAATAACCAAAAAACCAAAAGAACAATAACTGCTTTTTAAAAGTGCATTCAATCATTTGTGCCAGAGGACAAGCGTGAAGTGCTGTGGGTGCGTCAGCCTGGTGATCCTGGGCGTGCGTCTACTTCTTGTACTGTAACACACAACTATTGTGTTCTGACTATCCTCTACTGGCTGATAAGCGCCGGCTGCACTTGTCACTGGGGGGCGGGCCTAGGGACTTGAAATGGCCGTCGTCAGTCTGAAGGCAGACAGCGAGCAGAGAGGTTGTGTGCAGGAGGAGCTCAGTGTGTGAACGCATACTACAGAGAATTGTGCCAGTGCAGCGGGGATTCGACGCTATTTGATGCATTCTCTCTCTCTCTCTCTGACAAAACATTAGAATGCCTTGCCATAGGCCCTGAAACCGTCATGTTTCGTCATGTTTCATATTGCAATGAACACATGGGGATGTCACAATAGGCGAGGAATGCATGATTTTCACATCCATGTACAGTGTGCTGGTGTAGCTGTCAGACTAACTTTACACACAAGAAAGTTTCACATGGCTATATGCACACGCCACACAGACTTGTTGTTGGTGTCCTGCACAATGGCATTTGGCCTCTATTGTTCAAGCTTCGCCCTCCGCGCCAATACAAATGAAATCGTCTGGTGGCCACCATGGACTGGACTAGTACTATAGTGTACTATAGTGTTGTGACAACACAACACATCAACTCAAAATAAACCATGAAGAAAATAGTAAACTAAAGAGAAAGGGCATTACCACCACCACTGGAAGGCCGTCAACTGCTCCAGCGTAACTTGTCCCCAGCACCGGTCCTGTAAGGAGGATAAATATATATCAGCACTTCACAGTGGAAGGTATTCTAAAAATGACAGTATTCTCTTCAGCCAGTTGTTGGCCTAAGGCCTAGTCGTATCCAAATTACAAGGATATAGTATACAATATATATAAGCCAAGCTAATAAGGGAATACAATAGCCTATAATAAAGGAATAGAATTAATTAAACCCGATATGGGCTACAATAAACCAAGGCCCAGACTCAGGCGACCAGCAATCCAACAGCGAGGACCACTCGTGGCCGTGTGATTGCTCTCTCAAACACGGCGGTACATGAGAGTGTGTGGAAGGGTAAACATCAGCAAAGCAGCAGGTGTAGTGCTGGCCCAGCTGTAATGAGGCCAACGTGCACTGCCGTTGTGCTTCACCGCAGCGGTAGCCAGGTATATAAGATGACGACGGGGTGGCGTGGTGCCAGTTCACCACACAGGACTCCAGGAGGAGTTATTCAATGTGTATGTGAGAGGGTCACAGAGAAGCATTCTCTGTTTCTTTTTCTTTTTTGTTTTCCTTTATTTTTCCCCCATGCTGTACAAATGTAAATAATAATTCTGAATAGTGATGATAATTCTGGCAACAATGCAATATGTATTCTGAATGTAAATGTGATAATGATAATACCCGCCTCTTCCCTGTTGGCTAACGAGCGGCGGATGCGCGCGCCACACAGGGGGGGGCCTAGGTGTCTTGAAATGGCCACCCTCAGTCTGCAGGAGAGCAGCGAAGAGAGAGGTTGTATGTACAGAGGGTGCAGGAGAGAGCGCCTTGTGAGAGGACTGTGCCCGTGTGACGGAGTGTGACCCACGGTTCCCATGCCAGACATAGAGCCGGGACAGTGACAGCTCGAGCATGACCGTGTAGAGTGAGTGAAACAAAGTAGAGATAATAACGAGTATAATAGCGAGTCTTTCTGGGATCGACATCGCTGGAGGAGAACGAGACGAGCCTGGACAGCGGCACCAACCAGAGAGAGAGAGAGAGAAACGGAGCCCAGTGGTACTGCACGCCAGACACAGATGGACCCAGGCTTGCCTGGGTTGGCTGTAAGTAGTGAACCATCGCAGTACGCACCCCGTATCTGTCAGCAGCTCCGTGCTTAACATAGGAAACCTACCTGTGAACAGTTGAATTGGCGCCCAGTCTACTGTGTGTTACAGGAATAAGAAGTAGAAGTCACCTGAGAGACACCGGACCATAAAGTGCAGCACTCCGCACTTTATGCAACCTCCTCTGACTGTGATGATGAATTGAACGTTTTAATGGTTATAGTCTTTTCTTTTTGTTTGTGGTTTTGGTTAATTGTTTATTTCAGTTTAGTTAGTATTTGTACATTTTTAGGATTAGAGTTTTAGCATTTATATTAAAGATTGTATTTTACTTGGCCATATATAGCGCCTCCCTGTAATTAGATAAATAAACATTTCATGTTGGTTAGTTGTAACCCCCTGCAAACAGTGTCCGCCTCAGCCTTTATTCCTGGTACTGATGAATTCAAATGCTCTTTTACCTGGTGAAAAACACGAACCTTGTGTGTACCTTAGTGATCTATATACAAAAAGGAGTCCTGGGCTCCCTAGCCCCCAGGTGGCGTAGTCAGCAGATATCCAGCATTTGTTTTATTGAGTTACACAGTAGTATGCACCTTGCACTTTTAAACAGTGCGTCTGAATTGAAATATGAATGTGTTTTCTCAAGAGTCAAACAACCAAATTAATAGAGTTTATATGTGACGCATTTCGGCCACGGGTCACATGTAGCCCCGAGGATTCAAATGTGCCAACCAAACACGCTGTTCTCCGACAGAACAGCGCTGTTTTAGAATGACCACCTCAGTGGAATAGGAATATCTCCCAACCGTGGAGAGCGTGGTGATGCACTCACAAGCAGAGTGGAGGAGAGACAGACAGCTAATGCACCCGGAAGACGCGCCGCCTTATAACGCCACCGTGCTACAAATCAAGCCATTAATCAGTGGGCGGAGGACGGGCCGTGACAGCGTGGGAACGCTCACGCCCATCCTGCCACACACACACCTACTGTACCACACCTGGATGTACATACAGTGAACTGTAGTTAGATTAGGGCTATTTATGATGTCAATTAGCCAGAAATTATATATATTCTTAACTCGCACTGAAACGAATCAAGTATACATATAATTACTATTTCCTCGTATCACATAAACGTCAATCTGAAGACGTGAGTCTCGAAAGCAGTATATAAATATAGCACAGATCCCTCTTGCAATGATGAAATCAATGTACACACAAACGGAATAAATGATTTATCAAACCTGGTCGAGTGTATTCATACAATCAATAAAACACATAGCGGAACGAGCGCGTCATGGAAATATTTGAGTTTGGACATGAGCCAAACTGAAAGATCCATGCGTGTTGGGAAGTTATGTTTGCCAAACTGGTACGTGGTCTATGTTGGTAACTCGCCCAAAAGGTGGGTAAATCAACAAGAGGAACACGCAATAAAGTCCAGTCTATTCAAACATATATCTCAACTATAGCTTCGTTCAGTTTACAATCACATAGCAGAACATGAGGATATAGGTTAGAAAGAAAGACAGATAGATAGATATTTCTTCTCGCGAGGAGAGGCTAGATGGTTGCGTTTGATTTTAAGATTTACGTTAGATTTATTCCCTAACTTAAGAGAGCTCTTTCTTAAGTTAAATTACAAATACTAAAATCTTAATCAAACGAATGTCGTTTTGGGGCTGGTGCTTCTCAATAAAATCTTTGACCCACCTTGTCGTGAATAATCCTCTAGGCGAGCCTCAGAGATTCAGGAACCTGGATTAAGTTTGTGGTTAGTTCCAGTTGCAGCACGCGACAATAATGTTGCTTCCCTCTTTAAGTAAAGTATAAAAGTTGATCAGTTGTCTCAAATGAAACTCACGTTATGATATAACAAAGGACCGCTCTGAAAAGTCCCTGTGAGTTTCTTAGTTAGTAAAACGGGAGGTCACCGACAGCTTGTAGCGATGAATACCTGTCGGGTCCTCAATTCAAGAGCAAGCGTGTTTTAGCTGGACACGTCTATATATTCAAAAGGGGCCATAGTCAAAAAGGCGTTTTCCTTTGTCTTTTCAGATCTGGTTCGATCCGGTTCTTATTGACTGATTGGCTGTTTAAAATCTTACTTACTTTTCGTGAGTCTAAAGCGGGGGGGGGGGGGGGGTTTAAAGGTTCGCTGACACCTCACCTATCGTGGCAACCATCTGCGTTTCTTCCCTTTAAAATGCATAAAACACACCAACACCCCCACACACACACACACACACACACAACATCTGATGAATCCGTCAACACACATATTTTCACACCTCAGTGGTTAGTGCATTGAATTGTCAGCACAACAGAAGGACGCTCAGCAAATGTTTTAGAACATACGTTCTGGCATTGTCCTGTGTGCGTGTCTGTTGAATAATATGTGTGGCTCAACCGTGCGTGTATGCTGTTATGCTTATGCAGTGAGAAGTTGGTGTGTGTGTTTGTATGCGCCTCGGCGGGCGTGCGCGAACTGTGGGGCGTCGGAATGTCTTCCTTTGGGTCAGCGTTTGGTCAAACGGTCATTGCTGCGGTTAGCAAAACATTGCGTGTCAAAAACCCGTCTCTCTCTTCCTTCTCATCCGGCCTGCGTTATCTCAACCGCCCTTTCTCTGGCAGCTTAATCCCGGGGTGTAGCAGATTTGTTATTTCTCAGTTTGTGAACAAACGGCTCACTGAGTAACTTAGCGAGCCAGTGAGAGCAGGAATGTCATTTCTCCCCCCTGTCCAGCCATAAAAGGTGTCTTTGATCTTACTCGCTCAAGGATCACCAAATTGTATCATTGTCAAACCCACAGCCCCTACAGAACTTTACAGTCACAATACACCGAACACTGATGCACTCAGATGGACTCACAGTGAGCTTTTGAGCCACACACATACATTCACATACTTACTGCAACACACAGTGGGACACTAAGTGCACGTACCTGTATAATACCTGTGAATGGACATTTATGGGTAATTGAGTGAATTGAGTTCAAGTGAATTGCAATGTGATGGTTATAATAGTGTAGATATTTTATTTCTGCATTCCCATGAGTGACATTGTGAATATTGGATTTTGTACATTTTTGAGAAATTGATAGTTTAACGGTGAAACGAAGGTGAATAAATAAGATTTCATAAAACTACATTTTATTGGTTAAAAACAATACTTGTGAATCTAAAATAGGAGTAAGTTACTTAAAAAACAACTTTGTTTTCTTTTGTTTATTGTTTTGAATGATTATTGTCAGTTTGTTGTGTATCTGCTATTCTATTATTTTATTGTTGTAATACAAGCCATCGGGCTATTACTAAACCTTTCAAGTTACGGGCTACTAGTAAACGTTAGTAGGATACATATTGTCTCAACTTGTCTGCTCTGGACGCATAGATACCAAGGGCAAAAACATGTTTGTCACAAAGGGGCCGATAGTGACAGGAGAAAACAATTCTTTATCAGCACGTCGGCTGGGGAGAAGTGAGAACCGAAATGGGCATATGTAACGATTCATAATTATTGCAGGGCATGGGGCATAAGATTTAAGTCATTGGGAACATGTAAACAAATCCACAAACAATTAAATCTTAATAATTCCAAATGATCCATCATCAACCACTCTGCTTTTTCATACCAACTCGCGCAAAATGTACGAGTTTGACGTTTTTCCACTTGAGTTATTTGTATATCCTTTGGACGATGTGCCCCCAGCCTCTTCACTTCTCCCGCTGACATAAGGGAAAACTTTTTTGAAAGTAGATAATCCACTTCGTTCATTTGAATTCTTCCGCCCGCCGCCATTGTTAATTTTCCTTTTCTTCACCTCGCTTCTCACTTTCACAGAACAAAGCATAGAAACGCAGGTGCGCTTGGGATTGGTCAAAGGCCATGACCTCACAGGCCTGAGGTGTGCCCTAGGGCTGAGTAGAGCCTCCGATAGGCTCTGGGGCTGAGATATCTTAGCCCAAAGGGCGACTAATTCAAGCAGGCGTGTCATGTCAGCTGTCAATCACTCAACTCAATGAATGCCAATGGGAGGAAAATCAGCCCATTTCGACCTATTTTGTGTTTTTCTTGTAACTGTTTGATGCTGTTGCTGCTCTAGGTTCCACCAGCATATAAAATAATCTCTTCTAAAACATTTTAATAATAATTTTTCATCTTTCTTCCATAGGATAGGGGGGGCTCAGCCCCCCTTGCCCATTTATACCAGCCACCCCTGACATCCAGTGTACCACTACCACCACCAAGCTTCCATCCATAATCTCATGTACTGGAGTATGGATGGAAGCTTGGTGACAAAGGCTATGAGTCTGTACCGTCAATGAACAGATCCCATCACACCAGACTATCTTATGAAGTTAGTCAGTTGCAACTATGAGGGGGAGTGTACTACATTGCATACTGCATTTTAGTGCACAGTGCATTTCTGCTTGTGGTAACTGCCATGGCAAACTTTGCATTAACAACAAGCTAGATGACAAGAGCAGATGGGAGATGGAAGAGTAGAGATAGTTTGAAACTATGTTACAAACAATGTTATGGCCAGAAGTCATTTTTACTGAAAATGAATGGTTGGAACGGATTCAGCACTCCCAAAAAAATGTACACACCTCACAAACTCATATTGGCCAATTTTAAAATGTCCTGCTGTTAGCCTAGGCCCTCCGGGTACCCCAAATTTGATTGGCTCCCACAAAGTTTCCCAAGGGAGTTTGCTTGGAACACATTTTTCTGTGATGGTAGACACCTTTATGAACACATCTGTGAAGAAAGCTAGTGGTAAGCATTTTTTTCCCCCTTATTATATGGTCAACAGGATCCTTGAACAGCAAGAGGCCATTAGACGTGTTCTTGGAACTGATATTCTGCCATGGCACGACATCCAGGTTCTTGAGGTGATCGACAAGACACTAACACCACTGGCAGAATGTTACGATGCCCTGTCAGGAGAGCAGTACGTGAGTGTCTCTAGTGTGAAGCCATTCCTCCACCTCTTCGAATCACTGATGGAAGTGAAGGAAGATGACCCGGTTCTTGCAGTCTCGATTAAAACCACCATCCTACAGTACCATCAGGATAAGTACAGTGATCCCAAGACACAGGAGCTGCTCGACATAGCAACAAGTCTAGACCCGAGGTTCAAACTTGACTACGTCAGTGAGGACAACCAAAGAATACCAAACGACTCGCCGCTTTACCAACTTGCCCCCGCAATTGTTTTTAATGTTAATTTAGTATTTCCCTCCCTCTCTGAAATCTTAAATTATCTTGTATACAGATTTATTTGATTGTATAGTAGTCGATCTCTATACAATCGATTGATTTTTCACCTATTTAAGCTGCGGTCGGTTTGGAGCCGCCCCCCGTGACTAAATAATTAGTCACGCATGGACCGACGACCTCTCTCTCTCTCTCTCTCTCTCTCTCTCTCACTCTATCTTTCAGTCTCTGTCAGTCCAGTCAGTCAGTGTCATGATTTCACAATTTTCTAATTGAATTTTGATCGATCACAAACTGTCTGCAGGCAATCAAGCAAATGTGATACTTAATATTTATAACAAATAGGAAAGTGAAGGCAAAAGTATGTATTAATTAACGCGCGCGCGCACATTGTTCCCCCAAAACATATCGCACAGGGCCTCGCATTTCTCCCAGACGCCTCTGGCCTTGAGTGGAAGTGGCTTATAAAGCCCTCAAGAGCGAGTCTGTGCCGATCTAGACTCGATTGCCTTGTGCAGCCATGTTCTCTGTCCGCATGGAAACCGCGACCTACAAATGTAAGTACCACCACAAATAAATGATAAATAAACTCCTCCTAAACAATCTTCATCTGATGCAGAATAGACAACACTCCAACTGATGTTCACAAGGGCTCTTTATTTACCCCACCGTGAAAAAACTATAAATTAAAGTTATGAAACCACACAAACAAAACAACTTTTAACACAATGATTTATAAACACCATGGATGTATATGACATGTCATTTTTGACAGTCACGCTGTATTTCCTTTGTCCATATTAATGAAATCCACATGTCACAAACATACACGAATCGATGCAATGCAATATAACTGTACAAACAAAATAACAGGTAACACAATTGCGTGATGGTAACATGGCAACGAATGATGTCTGTTTCCAGTTTCTGCACAAGGAGGGCGAGTGTATTTCGAAACAGTTTTTTATACCCAGCACCCTAATCAAGGGAACTTGATTCAGCTGGAGGGGCACTTTCTGACGAGGGAACCTCCCGAGAGCACTTCAAGTCAAGGACTGGTTTCAGAAAGGGCCCTGGGGTCAAAAAACCTTAGGTTTTGTTTTTGGCTGGGCCTTCATCCAATCAGGATAGCGAGGGGCCTTCCGCCAATCATGATCGAGTGGGGGCGGGCCTTGGTGTGTGTGCTGTTGGCCTGTCACGTCCCCCCACTGTAGAGTGTTCATGTGCACATCTTTGCATGGTTTTCCCAAATCACCCAAATCACTGAATGCTCCTTTAATTTAGGACCTTCTAGCAGTATATTTTGTTTTATTAAAAACATTTCTTCCATGTAGCCCATGTTTTGTAATGGCATCATCATGCTATTATGCCTGTGGATATACAGAGTGAACTTAACAATGATAAATTAATATAATACCTTTTATATAATCACCAACATGAAATATGTTTGTTATTTACAGCTAGGTAGAGTAGTGGGGCGAGATGTAAAAGGGGCGACCGTACCTCTTACCCAACAAAACCACAGTCAAGGCCAGACTGACACATGAGATGATGGTAACTATTTATATTATAAATTGATAGGGAACATTTATTTATTTTGTTTATCAACCTTAACATGTAACTGCTGAGATATTTCTTAAGTTATCACAGGTAGCATATTAATATTACATTATTAATGGTTGGCAGCTACTGTTTACAATTTGTTATTATAAAGCTGCAACTTTAGTACTTTACAATCCATTTTAGTAATAATCAGCACTCAGGAAGCAGCAATACATTGTTCTGTATGTGTTGTTAACAGAGAGACTTTGTTTAGAGGCACAGTTGGCTGTCCAATTCATTGTCTCCACCAGGCCGAAGGCATGGGGAGAGAGTATGTTTTGCACTCCGTCCGTCCGTCCGTCCGTCCGTGTGTCCGTCCGTCCGTCCGTCCGTGTGTCCGTCCGTCCGTCCGTCCGTGTGTCCGTCCGTCTGTGAACAGCTAATCTCTGGCACCGTTGGCTTGATCGCAGCCATACTCTGCACACACACTCCCTGAATGCCAGAGCTGAACCTCTGCCCCAAAGTTTTCACATTGGCCTGTTATAGCGCCACCAGGAGGCCGCTTTGTGCAAAAAAAAAGTTTTGACAGTACACCTACAGATTTTGTCCAAACATTACGCAAATTGGTACACAGTCTCTCTAGAGCCATTCAACGAAACGGGTCTTTCAGATTCATCACACTCCATCCTGATTGGCTAAGATTGGCTTCCAAAGTTCACAGGAGTGCTCCGTTTCAAACAAAATGCTGTAAATCATGAACACAAGGTGTGATTTCCGTGAAATTTTGCACGCACATTCCCACTAGGTCGAGGAAGAAATGCCACTTGAATATTTTCAACTCAGCCTCATGGTGGCGCTATAACTGGCCGATTTGTGTTTTTACCTATAACTGCACCGATCTGTGTAAAACCATGTATGCACACTCCTAGAGGCCAAGGAAAAACCTTTGCCTGGAATCTTTCACATCTGCTCTTTATAGCGCCACCAGGAGGCCGACATATGTAAAACACATTTTCTAATATTACTCCTTCAGACTTTATCCAAATTTCACACAAATCGGTACACATGCTCTCCATAGTCATGTGATCATGTGATTTGTTTGATTTCTCATAATTATCCATCCTGATTGGCTACGATTGGCTTCTAAAGTTTTCAGGAGAAGCCCGTTTTGTACAAATTGCCACAACTCCGCAACGCAGCGTCCGATTGCGGTGAAACTGTGCATGCCTATTCCCACTACGAGGCTGAGGAAGAAATGCCACTTGACAGTTTTCAAATCAGCCTCATGGTGGCCCTACAACAGGCCAAGTCGCATCACACACACACACACACACACACACACACACACACACACACACACACACACACACACACACACACACACACACACACACACACACAACAAATAAACATGCTTATATTACTCCTAAACATTTTGCCAAACATCACACACAATCCTATCCTCCTGGTGGAGACCTGTGCCCAGAAGGGCACTTTTTCTAGTTTTATTGTGTTTTTGCTACAAGAGACAAGAGGTTTAAATCATCAAGCAATTTGTTTCACTGTCCAATTCTTTAATTGTATTTACTCTAAAGGCTGGTACACACTGCAATATTTTAAGACCGATTCTAGCCCGATTTGTGACCCCCGACAAAATTCCTGTGTCGGCCGCGATTTTGAACTCCCGACAAATTAACGTGCGTCTTTTTGCCTTGTAGTGTGACAGATCAAAAAGACAAATATTCGGCCGCTGCGACGCCCAAGACGAAACGTCGTCAATATTAAACATGTTTAATATTTTGGACATTTCCTCGCCCAGTGTGACATGGGTGACATCCCCTACGACGTGTTGGTTGCGATGACAAATGCAATGACCAATAGAATTACAGCTCCTTGAGGAGCAGGTTTGGAACTGCCCACTGAGTCCAGTCCAGTAGTCCACTCCCCCCCACAGTGCCTTGGCGCGAGAAGAAAACAGAAAAGAAACATGGTGGCAGCAACAGGAGGAAAAAAGACACGAAAAGGAAAGAACACAAACAAGTGGAAAACCGAGTCTGCAGTCAAGTCCTACCAACCTGACTGGTTGATCTCCTTGTCACTGGAGAGCATGGACAAGAAGATAAAGAAGCGAGTTATATGAACACGATGACTGATTGATGTGACTGTGCATTTGGTTCTGGTCAGGGTGGTCACTGTTGCTTGCCTGTGAGTGTGACTGTGTATTTTGTAGTAGTCCGGGAGCTAGGCCCAGCCCTCATACTAATTTGTGCTACCTTTTTTCACTATTTCCTGTTAGCATATACCTTGGGCCATCTCAAAATGAAGGGACCACCCCCAACCCCGTTTGGTTTCAGGGGCCCCAAAACCACTTTTTTGGTATATGTCTCTGGCGAGATTGTGTAAAGGCAAATAAAAATTCACTAAAATTACATAAATACACATGGAAGTGTGAAATTTATATCTACCATTGTACTCTTAAATAATGACCTACATCATCTCCAGAAACACAAACATATATACTGTCCACTTAACAAATAACAGATGGTTATTTTTCAGCACATTATGGTGAATATCAGTGCCTCACTCACATACTTCCCATATCCTTGTACTTTGTAGTACTTTACTGTACTTCATAGAGCTGTACTGTACTGGACTGGACTGTGCTGTAGTTGTTGAGCGCCACTGTCATGTGGTATGCACGGCAACACGTGAGCTTGTATATCTGAGTAGAAATGCTGTACTGTACTCCTCCCTGGTTTGTGTGTGTGTGTGTGTGTGTGTGTGTGTGTGTGTGTGTGTGTGTGTGTGTGTGTGTGTGTGTGGCGCCACTTCATACATACACACATAGCTCTGCATAGGAGTGGCACTAGCACCACTCAAAAATCTATTTTCACTATACAGTAACTCAGTCAATATTGCATTTAAAAGATCAAATAAGGTGTCACTCTAGACCTATGTTTTGATGGTCAAGGTTCTCTTCTATTCTTAAACGTTAATGTTAACGTTAGCGAGCTGATGAAGCTATTGTGGAAAAACCAAACCCCTATGATGAAGGGCAGGGATGGTTGAAAACCAAAGGGGGGGTTGAATCCAGTGTGGTCCTGCAGTCCAGTCCTACCAACCTGACTGGCTGATCTCCTTGTCACTGGAGAGCATGGACAAGACGAAGAAGAAAAAGCGAGTTCTATGAACACGATGACTGATTAATGTGACTGCATTTTGTGCTGCATGGTGCAGGGCTGCAGGCTAGTGTATATAGGGTCAGGGTGGTCACTGTTTGTACACTGTTGCTTGCCTGTGAGTGTGTACAGGGTGGAATACTGTAATGGATTGTGTGACTATGTATTTTGTACTGCATAGTGCAGGCCATTCTATAATGTGTATACTTCCGTTTAGCCTATTGTTCATACTGAGGAATGTTTTTTGTATGATGTTACGCTATAGAGCGTCGCAGTCCCGCCTCCTACCCTGGACCAGGAAATGAAACCCAATGCATTATTCTCATAGACATTTCTTAAAGTATTTATTTAAAGACGGTTACGCCGCGGACAAAGCCAACTCGAGTCGTGACAACTCATGACAACACAAACAATATTTTGGACCAAACAAATAATTACAAAGAAGAAAAACAACTAAAAAAGTGTTGTAACCTGCCGTTTTTTTCTTCTTTCTAATTATTTGTTTGGTCCAAAATATTGTTTGTGTTGTCATGAGTTGTCACGACTCGAGTTGGCTTTGTCCGCGGCGTAACCGTCTTTAAATAAATACTTTAAGAAATGTCTATGAGAATAATGCATTGGGTTTCATTTCCTGGTCCAGGGTAGGAGGCGGGACTGCGACGCTCTATATCCTATAAATCAGTGGTTTTCAACCAGTGGTCCTTGAGGGGGTTCCAGGTGGTCCCCAGCTAAATGGAGAGTTGGTAATGGTAACCAAATGGACCCTTATTAGATCTTTAACTAGTGTAAAATGAAACCAAATGGACAAAGAGTTCAATTATTGTTAAACATCTGCATTACTTAATTTACAAGAAATCTACACAACCCTGCGGCTGAATCTACACAATTAGAGTAATGAACAATAGTATACGGCAGTATACACATTATGGCCATGACCACCCAAAATAATCATGATTTGAAATGGGGATCCCCCACTGACAAGCACTTGCAGGCATTCAATTTGGTTTTCCTCTGATCAACAAGCACACAATGTGGCACTGTGAGCTTGTAGATCTGCTAATTTTATTCCCTTTTCTTACATACATTATACAATTTGGCAAGTGTTTGACCAATTTTTAGAGTAGCATAGTTTGCTTACTATTGACGCAGTAATGGTCTCTTTTTAGGCATTAAAAAGGACCTTTTGTCACTGGACTAATATACACAAATCTAGCCTGTGATACAATAGATCAAACTTTTGCCTCCAACTATTAATACACACATACTTTCCTTAACTGTGTAGCAACCCTGTTAATAAAGAAAAAAGAACTGATGGAAATCTGTACAAGCATGATTAGATGAAAAGTGCTTTTATTGTCAAATTGTTTGGATTACATACAATACAAATATCCGATAGTCTCTCCCTCCCTTTCAACCTCCACCACCTCAAAATGTGGTTGAGGAGTCCAGCACATCTAGAGAACCTACAAGGGAATCACCCCGTACTAGTTGCATGAGACAAAGGGTCAAAAATGGTAAAGGAAGATTGTTCTCATGAGATTAAGATTGTAGAATACTAGATTATATAATTTCCATATATTATATGTTTAAAGTACATTAGTTGTAACTGTGCTCCCTGCATCAGATATGATCCCTGAATTGCTTCATTTCACCTGTCATCCAAACAACTCGTTTGAGGCACATTCTTTGAAATGGCGACCTTCTCAACTTCAAGCTCTTACAGAGTCTGACAATTCTCCTTTGCCCTTTGTAATGTTCTCTCATTGCATAAAGTTGCATTACAGTAAACACAAAATGAAATGTACTTTAAACGGCCACAATGTGCAAAGATTATTATTAGCTTTCCAAGCTTGGCACTACAAAAAACAAAAAACAAAGGAACAGTACACAAAGCCTCAATGTGCAACATGGAAAGAATTTTTTTTTTAACTGCATCTGCTACCTGAGTTGAACACTGCAGGGTACGTTTACATGATGTCTTTCAACCCCTCTTAATTCCGAATAGAAGTTAAATACTATTAAACGTTGTCATGTAAACAACACCTACAAAAACTTAAATCCGAATGAAAATGCTCGATGCGATTTAAAAACCATTCCGATGGCCGGATTATTCCGGATTATTCCGATTGAATGCGATTGGCCGAAAGTTGGATGCATGTACACACTCAATCGGATATAAATTCATTCTGGTCTTTCTGAGCATGCTCACAGCTCATTTCCTTGAACACACTTCCGCAACAACAGCAACAGCATAACAACAACAAACAAACACATGGCGGGGAAGAGCAAGAGGTGGTTGAGAGGAGAGACTCTTTATTTAATACAAACTTTAGAGGATTTAGGCATCATCGAAAGGACAGACGGGCGCAAGTACAAAAATGCTGATTTATATAAAACTGTAAGGGATGGGTATCCTGGCAGAGACGCCAACCAAGTCCATAACAAATGGAAGCTCCTCAAGCAGGAATACAACAAGGCGAAAGCCAAAAATAAAACGAGCGGGTCACACTTGACACCCAGCTAACTAACACATCTTAAATTAGGTTTATTTTGTATACTATTTGAATAGTCTTGAGAAAAAATGCTGCTATTTGTTTCAAAAAAGCTATGTAACATGTATATAATGATGCAATGTGTCATAGCTCTGTTTACAAAATGCTGTACCCCTCCAACTACATATACTTTCCCCATTTTCAACTGTTTTTATTAAATTTTGACATTTGCTTTGGAAATTATGTAAAAGTATGTTTACTCGTGGCAATAAAGCTCCTTTTGAATTGTGACCCATGATGGACATGGTTTATCCTCTGGCCAGGATGATGTTGAGAGACCTGGTCCGTCCACTGACCAGGGAGAGGGTGACAGACCAGGTTCAGCCCTGGCTGATGATGAAACTGTCGGTGGTCAGCCCAAAGGAACAAAGAGTAAGTTTAATATTACTTACTTACACATTTGACTTTCTAAGATGGTGTGTGTGTCATTTGACTTGCTAAGATGGTGTGTGTGTGCGTGTGTGTGTGTGTGCGTGTGTGTGTGCATGCGTGCGTGCGTGCGTGCGTGCGTGCGTGCGTGCGCGCGCACAGACAGGGAGGTGCTCTTACTTTGCTACCAGCTTAACTTAATAATTGTAGCTCGGTTAATTTAATAATAAACTAAGGTCTATCATTTGTAGAATAGGAGTGTGCTGCCAAATGATTCATGAAATGATTTTGATAGGGAAGATATCCAAACCCAAATTCGGGGACCATGAGACATGAGAGGACCATGCAATCCTGGTCCGAATAACAGAGGAAGATGGCAGAGGAGATGCAACACAGGGAGCACAGCTGGATCGAGCAGCAACAAGAAAGAAGGGAACAGAGAGAACGGATGCTGCAAGAACAGCGAAATCAACAAGAGGAGAACCTTCTTACAAGAGTAATGGAGCAAAATACACGGTCTACAGAAAGACTGGTTGGTATGATGTTTGAAGGCCTCCACCTCCGGCACACACAGGTCCACCTCAACCCCAGTATCACACATATCCCCAGTACAATACTCATCCAATCCCACACCAGCAACATCAGGGCCAACAGCACTTTCATCGCCAAAACCTTCCCACACAGCAGACATACCAGTACCATGATATAAATACCGTGCCCAGTGTGCCCACAAATCTTGGAACACAGAACGAAAACCCAGGTGTTGATGACTACACTTTACAAACACTAGACTAGATACACACACACTACATAGTTAGGTAAAGTTAGCTTAAGTTGTGGCAAATCTGCAAACAAATGCTTACCACTAGCTTTCTTCAAAGATGTGTTCATAAAGGTGTCTACTATCACAGATTTCACACATTTGTTCCAACCCAACTCCCTTGGGAAACTTTGTGACAGCTGCTGTTGGGCTACCATTATCAACCAATATAGGGCAAAACATTCCCAAATTTCATTATACTTTAAGTAGCATGTGACGTGTCAAACTAGGGGGTTTTCATGATTCTGAATCCATTGCATTAGTTTTGCACAAAAAACACTCCTTTGCCTAAAAATGCCCATAGCCGTCATCACAAATGTGACGAGGTCAGCACATTTGCAAGTGGCTATGGCTGAATTTAGCCCAAGGAGTATTTTCATGCAAAACGCATGCTTGGAATGTATTCAGCATCACAAAAAAACCCTAGTTTGACATGTCACATGCTACATAAAGTATAATGAAATTTGGAATGTTTTGCCCTATATTGGTTGATAATGGGACCCCAACTTTCAGTAGTTGGGGTTTCCCAAGGGAGTTGGGTTGGAACAAACTTTTCTGTCATAGTAGACACCTTTATGAACACATCTGTTTTTGCAGATTTGCCACAACTTAAGCTAACCCTTTCTGGGTTCCTGCTGGGTATTTGAGAGACGAGGCTCTGGGTCATTTGTTTGTTTATTTTATTCTGACATACTTGAATTTGTTTATTATACTTGAAAGTGTTTAATATACTGACAGCTTGGACTGTAGTTTACTTAATTTACTTTATAGTTTGCACTAATTTGTACTTGAGCAGCACTAGCTAGTTGGCTCATTCATTTTGGTTACTCTTGTGTTTTTTCTACAAGAGACTTTGAAGTTGTCTGTTTAAAGCCACAGTATAGTTGGCTCCAAGTGCCACATTTTGATTGTAGTAGAAACTACAGACATTACATATTTTTATTGGAAAACTTGAGAAGTGTAAGAATCATGATCTTAATTCTTGTGGGGGAAATCAAGATTCACATTTGAGAAAGAATCGTGCAGCACTAACAGATTTACACACAGAATCACGCAGAACTACTCCGTTACAAGTAAGAGTTCGGAATTCAAAATGTCCTTTTAAAGTACCAAAAGTCATGGCTTAAAGTTTTAAGAAATAAGGTTTTCTTAATTTAAAAAGAAAAAAGGTGATATCTTCCCGACAGCCACAAATAGTAAATGCGTAAGTACTACTAAAACCAAATGTACAATTGCCCCCCTGAATAAAAAAAAAAGTACAAAAATATATAAAACTGAGGAACAAGGTCCATAAATAAACCTCTAAGGCTCTGCCACTCATCTCAAAGTTAGTGTGTATATATTTGTTGTTTTGTGGCTGTGTATGCTTGGCCTGTGGTTCGTCTGGCTGTGTAGTGTGGAGCTATTGAAAATGTCCCGTACGAAGGGGGAAGTGTCTCGCCAGATGTGTTGTAAGTGCCCGTCTTGCCCTGGTGTTGTGGTCTACATAATTCCTGAGGCGGGCAGGCTGAGGATATTGCAGATCGTCCATCTCCTCCAGCCAGTTGGCATCCCCGTGGTCTCTCTCCTGTTGGCAGAAATTGTGCAGGACTCAGCAGGTCGCAATCATCTTTGGGGCGAAGGTGAAATGAAAGTCGCTTCGCTTTTGGAGAACCCGTAAACGTGACTTGAGAAGACCAAAAGTCTGCTCAATCCCAACACGAACAGAGCTAAGGTTAAATGACTCTTGTTCTGGAATCAGGTTAGGAGATGACCGGTATCCCTTGAGCAGCCAATCGAGGAGTGGGTAGGCAGGGTCCCCCACTATTTGGAGCTGGATGTCTTCCCCCTCAATATTCCTGACACGCTGTGAAGGGAGAAATATGAAACTTTTTTAATCATTTTTGGTCATCCCACAAAAATAGTTTGAAGGGGAAATAGGAATGAGTTATATATTTTGAACATGGCCTGAAAATGTGATAAAAGTATGCATGTAGGTTCTATCCAGTGTCTGACTGCCTACCTGTGGTGGCAGCAGGTGAGCCCTTCGAAAGAGGTCGGAGTTGTGGAACACCAATGCATCATGTGCACCGCCAGGCATCTTGCAGCTGATGCTCCTGAAACTATACAGGAGACATAATTTCAGTAATACAGGTTCAGGTTCAGGTTCAGGTTTATTTGTCATATGTAGAAATACAAGTATAAATACAATGAAAATCATTTTGCTCAGAGCATTCTCAATCTTATAACACAGGACATAGACAAACATCTATAGTGCAAAAGGTTACCACACAAAAATGATTATGTGCATAAAGAAAAGTTAACTTTGAGTCCAGACTCCAGTGACAACATCATGCTTGTAGCATACAATTTTAATTCTGGGCTTATAACAGTGCTATCCATTATTTGTATGGTGTAGGTGCAATGCACAATAAGCCACAAGGTGGCTCTGTGGGCCTGGAAATATGTTATTGTATTTGTGCACTACTTAAAGGCTAAATAATAATAAAGAATAGCCCTTGTAGTAAATAAATATATGTTCATTATTTGGTATCAACGTTCAACATCGTATATCGATGTATATATCGTGGCCTCTGTATCGTGAGACGATCTATCGTGAGGTTGCAGCCCGTACCTACCACTACTGTGTAAGAGTTAAATTATTGTTAAACATCTGTCATTACAAGTTTGCCCATTATCTCTCCTATGGTAGGTACCACATCAAAATCTTACCCAACGATAACAAAATATTCTTTAGTTTGGGGTCTGACAGGCTAAATCTCATAAAATGGCGGTCCGTGGCTCAAATGATGGATAAATAATGGGTCTTGATATGGAAAGGGTTGAAAACCACTGTATGCATGTATGAACTGTTCTTCGAGGGATGTGCATATTCACAATAGAATTCTCAGTAAATGGTGTAACTACTCCAGCATACAGTTTGAATATGACCAACCATGAAAAAAATACTTGCATGAATCTGTCATCCACAACTGCCTGGAGGATGAAGGAAGGCCAGCCTTTACGGTTGGAAAAGTCTCTGTAGCCATCAGACAGGGGGAGGATCGGTATGTGAGTACCTAAGAAAGCAACAATAATTGTATTGCAAACTCAGGACACCTACACATGTAGACTTTGGCTATTTGGCAGTAATATGAAATGGATAGTCGGGGGGGGGGCCTACCATCTATCAGGCCAACGATCTGAGGAATGTGATGCGATGCCTCGAATCGTCTGCTAATCTCCAGTGCCTCTTCTTCTTTTGGCATCTGGATCATACGGTTGAGGAGTTCCTGTACGATTCCCTTACAGAACATGTACACGTATTTCTTCACCGTTGCCTTGTGGACCCCGAACTGATTCGCTACCAGGCGATATTCGCAACAACTACCCAGTCTGTAGAGAACCATGGCCACGCGCATGTTGAGAGGAATAGGTGTACGAACTGTAACCTCCTCGGGAGACATGAAGCCCTGCACCAGTCCACACAACTTCATGAATGACGTGCGGGACATGCGAATGTTCTCCTTCCACTCAGCATCTGTGAATTCCGACAACACGATCCTGTCCCACCAGTCTTTGCTCCGCACTTTCATCCACTGTTGTCAGCTGTTGCAGCACTAACCGGTTGCCATTTATGTAGTCAACCTGCTCAACCACCCTTCTCCTCCACAACAGACGAAGTAGCATATTGCATATTGTATTGTCATACTGCTGCTTCACAAATACCAGTAAAATAAAAGCAAATAACGCACTGATAACTCCGTCTTCCATGTTAGGATTGTCTTCGGGCTTTTAGACGGTATTGCTTGTCTATAAATATTAAATAATACAGTTATTGTATTATACAATACACCAGACCGATTCTGCCAACTTTGGTGGAAAACAAGCGGAATTGGCAACCCTGTTACTACAACAACATTCACCCAACAACAACACCAGTGCGAGAGTAGGGTAAACGTGAAGACGTAAACATATATATACGTCCCCTATCCAATCAGAAGCCTTCCCTGCCCCGAAGCTAATGCGGAATGAAATGATGGGATCTAAAGGTTTTGTCCATGTAAACGCTCATTCGGAATGACCATTTCCCATGTAAACACGCAGCAAAAAACATTACTTCGGATGTATTTTATTCAGAAGTATTTATTCGGAATGATCAGCCTGCATGTAACCGCGGCCACTCACAGGAAACAGGTTGTGCGTTTCCTCTGCCAGAGCGGGTGGAGCCAGCAGCAGGTGAGTTGGATCCAGCCGCAGGATATCTGCGACTGGCACCCATGAATCCACCTCACCTGCTGCCACCTCCACCAGCCTGTAGGCTGAGCTGAACTCCAAGTGAGATATAAAGTTGCATGTAACGGTAAAAAATAAAAAATAAAGTAAATAAAAAATAAGACTTATCAAAGGGCCCTACAAAAGACAAAAGGAAACAGGTTGTGTTTCCTCTGCCAGAGCTGATGGAGCCGGCAGCAGGTGAGTTGGATCCAGCCACAGGATGTCTGCGACTGGCACCCATGCATCCACCTCACCTGCTACCACCTCCACCAGCCTGTAGGCTGAGCTGAACTCTAAGTGTGATAGAAAGTTGCATGTAACAGTAAATAATACAAAACAGTAAATAAAATAAATAAATTAATAAATAATAGACACTTCAAACAGCCACAATGTTCAACGTGCAAAGATGGCATAGTAGCTTAGGGTAGATAAACTAAACTGTACACAGGGCCCTACAAAAAGAAACAGGTTGTGGTCATTGGATCCCTGAATTGCTTCATTTCACCTGTCACCTGTCTGCCAAACAACTCGTCAACATCCTGACTAGCACCTAGAAGTGTTTGAGACACAGTCTTTAAAATCGCAACTTTCTCAACCTCAAGCTCATCCTGAGTCTGACAATTCTCCTTTGGCCTTTTTTTGGACCTTTTTGGTTCTCTCACACTACTACGGCCTGAATCCTCAGTTTCAATGGCCTACTGGACCACCCTTGGAGGCGTGTTATGTGGCAAGTACGCATTGAAAGGTTCAGACTCAGAGTTGTCATCCGTCTCCAGGGCGTTTCACAGTAAACACTAGCAATCCCCCCTGCCTGAGTAGAACTGAGGAAGCTTTGAGAAGGAAGATAAGTGGTCACGTGACTGGGCTGCGCCATGACACTTTCATAGACACTTTCATGGGAGCCAGTTTGGCTCCCATGAAAGTGTCATGGAAGTTTGGCAGAATGCACTGGAGTAAATGAGACCTCAGTGACCAGCTCATGAACAAACATTATTTATGAATGACTGAGAATCACTTAACAGAAGACATTATTGTCTGCTGTGTTGCTTTTCGATGTGTACACTGTAATTTTTATAGAGGTATGGTATCTAAAGAGCACCAAGTACCTTTCTGATAAAAAATATATACTGTGCACTCTGTGCACATCGAAAAGCAAGTTATTAGAAAACAACCTGTGATATGTCTTCTTTTATATTATTGAACCGATTATATGACACAGGTCTCAATGGTTCATAAATAATGTTTGTTATGAGCAGCTCCATTCACTCCCATGGAAGTGTCCATGAAAGTGTCATGGCGCAGCCCAGTCACGTGACCACTTCTCTTCCTTCTCAAAGCTTCCTTGAGTACAACTGAACAGTCACAGTAAATCCTAGCACCACAGAAGAAAAGGACCCATCTTCGTAGTGTCCTTATCAAAGGAGAGATACACTAAACTGTATTCATAGGGCCCTACCAAAAAGAGTAAAATTAAAAAAATAACATTTGTGGGTTTCCCCTGCCAGAGCCAGGAGCAGGTGAGCTGGATCCAGCCGCAGGATATCTGCGACTGGCACCCATGAATCCAGCTCACCTGAACTCCAAGTGTGACAAAGTTGCATGCAACAGTAAATAATACAAAATAGGCTTGTGTAACTTGTATTCAGAGAGACTGTAGGACATTTGTATCTTGGTCAAGTGGCTCTTGTATTCTGTATGGTAAAGAGAGAAACTAAACTGTACTCATAGGGCCCTACCTGCCAGAGCTGATGGAGCCAGAAGCAGGTGAGGTAGATCCAGCCGCAGGATATCTGCGACTGGCACCCATGAATCTAGCTCACCTGATACCACCTCCACCAGCCTGTAGGTGGAGCTGAACTCTGGCAGACAGGTGAAATGAAGATCCAAACAACTCCACATCCTGACTTGCACCTAGAAGTTGCATCTTGGGCACAGAGAGAGGAACAGTCTTCGTTAAATCCAATCGATAACTGCCGATAAGTGGCGACAGTCACTTTGAAAAACAAAGAATGATGACATCAATTACGGCCAAAAAAAAATTTGAGCCTGACAGTGATCTTGCCCCCCCCCCCCCCCCCACCCCCCGCAATTAAATCATGTCATTCTGCCTTGCCCTGGACAGGCGGTAGTTGAAGATTCGCTGTCCATGGTCCATGTTCCGGGAGGAGTAGGGCTTGAGCAAGTCGGTCCGGAGAGGAAACGCTTCATCGCCAACAAACGCATATGGCACAGATATGTCAGTACCTGGCAGAGGCTCTGGACGGGGAAAGTTCAGCTTAGCGCCGCCCATGGCAGCACGGAGGTCTGAGTGGGCAAACAGTACTGCATCTGGAACCCTTCCCTGAACACCAACACTAGCATAGATGAACTTGTAGTGTGCATCAACTACAGCCATTAGGATTATAGAAAATCTATGTTTGTAGTTATGGAATACACTACCGGAGTTGACAGGGGGCTGGATAGTGATGTGTTTCCCATCTAAGGCACCTAGGCACCCCGTGCCACCTCTCGCCAAGCCGCCTCTGTTGTAGGTGTCTGGAAAATAAACAAACAATCATTGTTATTTCACCTTTTGTCCATATAGGAGTCATTTCATTTTGAGCATTTGAACATCACATAGGCCTACGTGTCTGTATTAGCATACATACCAATGCAACTACCAATTATTTCCATATGTGTATATATATATATATATAGATAGATAGATAACCAATCTATTTAGAAGCAAAGATTTGAGTTAAAAATTGAAACTCTGAAAGAATATATATTCAAAGATTTGCGCCACATTTTCACGATTTTTCAAAAATAGCAGACCTACAAGTTCATAGTGCGGCACTCGGTGCTGCGCTATGAGCTTGTAGATCTGCTATTTTTCAATAGCTAAAGTATAACATAATGCTTAAAACACCAAAAGGTGTTCCCGCCCAAAATGGGTTAGCACTGGGCAGTATGTTATACTTTAGCTATTGAAAAATAGCAGATCTACAAGCTCATAGCGTGGCACCGAGTGCTATGAGATTGCAGGTCTGCTGTTTTTGAAAAATCGTGAAAATGTAGTGCAAATATACATTCCTTCAAAGCGAACGTTTTAACTCAAATCTTTGCTTCTGGGAAGGTCCCTGGAACAACATATTTTCAGATGGGGGTCGGTGGCCAATTACATATAGTTTCTGGGGTCCTTGACATGAAATATTGAGCACCACTGATATAGAAACATGGAGGCATTTCAGAAACTGTCAGGATTTAGAAGATTTTTTTTTGAATTTCGACGTCAGGCCTAAATGGGTTAATATTTTTTATTTAATTAACTGTTGGGTCAGTGTACATGCTGATGGGTAGCAGTAATATGAGCACTAAACAAGTCATACCTTCAAATGCTCTTCTTTTAGCACCTCATATAGGGCTTCACAAGTCTCTAGAACGATCTCACCCACAGTGCTTCGGCCCATCCGGTACTGAAAACTCAGAGACCTGAATGACTCGCCTACAGTACAGAGAATACAAATGTATGTCAGAAACAAAACATTTTTTTGAACAATTCACAATGTTTGGAAAATGCACTCTTTACCAGTAGCAAGAAAACGGAGCGTGACTGACAGCCGCTGTCTAGCACTGATGGCGCTCCTCATCTGTGTGTCCATCTTGCTTATGGTTGGCTCCACCTTTTGCAGCAGATCATTGAAGGCGTCCACTTTCATCCGGAGAAATTCACGGAAACCCCTCCTGTCACCGTGCTGTAGATTAATGAGAGAAAAAAAAACAATGAGAAATATTATACCCACGGTCAGTTGTGTGACTTTGATTTAAATATTTATTAACAGTTTGCAGAATTACAGTACATTTCGCACAACACAATACAAAGACTGTTAACTGAGTGGACGACCCAATAATGCATTACACTTGTTTACAAGAGGGTCCACCTTGTTCAATTCATCAAACCATTTAGAGACATACAAATAGACACTTCTATATAGCAAAAGAACAGAACAGGAATTCATCATAGAGGTAAAAAGAGAAAGAAACATACAGTGAGGGGATCTGAATAGGAGGATTCAGATTGTACAGGGGCCAGTTTCGAATTGCAGCCATCCGTAGGTGCCCTTTGAGAGCGGTTTTGAAGGAGTCAAGGGATTTGCATGTCTTAATGACTGTTGGTAGGGCGTTCCACATTTTGGTGGCATAGGAGCAAAAATAATTGAGTCCATTGTTCCTTGCTGGGTTGCATGTGGTTTGTTGCACTCCCTCTGGTGTGGGTGTGTATAACATTGGTCAATCAATTGTAATTGGTAACAAGGGACTGAAGGGAGGTTTATATTTAGCAATTCTTGCATGCACTGCAATGAGGCTGTATCAATGTTTAGCTATGACCTTATTCTTCATATGATGGCAGAACTGGCATTTCATATAAATCCCAGAATGTAGACCGGGACATTTTGAGTAGCCTACCCTAAAGTTGTTAGAAATGTTGAGCATTTAGAAAGGGAACATGGGATGGGTTCCTAATAAGCATGCAGCTAGCCAGAATCGTAAAAATGTATGTACATCTGTCGACGTTCATACTTAATTTATCATTCTGGCTGGCTAAAGTTTCACCTACATACGCTCACATCCATGTGAGCGTATGTTTATGAAAATAAATTAACTGCTAAAGACTTACTAAAGACTATCGCGGGCGCGCCGCGTTCAATTAAGGAAGAGGACGCGGACTTTATTATTTATATAATTCTAAGCGCGGTTTTGCGCACTTGACTTTGGGGGGGTTGTTTATTGTTTTGCTTGTTGTAAACGTTGTGACGATAGACGCCACAGAGAGTGTCGGGACTTGGTTGGGGCGGGAGGGGTTTTGAAGAGAGTATTGTTTGTTGATTTCAGTTTGTTTACCTGTTTATTTCTTTCATTTTGTAGGGAGAGAGGCAGGGACAGACGCATTGTGCCAAGTGCACTGGTTCTATTGAACACCGTTTGTTTTACCAATTACTTTTTGCCACATCTCTATTAAATAACTTAAACTATAACCCTACGATCCCGCTTAATTTTTCCTTTGTTAATAATTTGCCTTAAGACATAAAGGGCGATTGTTACAACATGTGACTTTATTTGTCAGAATTGCCAGCATAAGAGCATCATTGCCATCTAGTGGTTGTTGATCAGACTACACGTTCATTCTGTTTGCCTAAATGTTTATTTCACTTATTTATTCTAAATACATGTAGGCATGTGTAGACCGCTTATCTGTACTCGGGTCACGGGGGCAACAGCTCCACCAGATGTCACAACAGTATTGCATTTTATTGTAAGTACATGTAGGCCTATTGTAAATGCATATATTGTATTTCTATGATTCACAGGCCGGGGAAAGGGCAGTGTCCGTGATGAGCCAGTGTCTCCTGGCTGGCGTGGTACGGAGCAAGTTCCTTGGCAGCCTAAGGACATTCCATTCACTGCTACATCTGGGCCGATCAACAGTGCTGCAGAGCTAGAGTTAGACCAGCCAGTGGACTTCTTCAGCCTGTTCGTGACTGATGAGCTAATGGATATGATAGTCTATCAGACAAATGTCTACGGGGAGAAGTCCATTGCTGAAATGCCATTCATGCCACGACTGGGTGCCTGTCACCAGGGAGGAACTAAAACGTTTTTTTTTACTTTTTTTTCTGACCGGTCTAGTTTGGAAACCAGCACTAGAACTTTACTGGTCCACAGAGGAGATCACCGCCACCCCTTATTTCGCCAAGGTCATGGCTCGCAACAGATTTCAGAACATTTTGCGCTTCATCCACTTCAACGCCAAGTTGGATCCAAATGACAGGCTCCACAAAATACGCCCCATCTTCGACTACTTGGTGACAACGTTCCAGGCCCTGTTTCAGCCTTCACAGAAGATCAGTATCGATGAAGGGACATTGCTGTTTCGTGGCCGTTTGAGCTTCAGGGTGTATTTGCCGAACAAGCCTACTCGTTATTGGATTCGAAGTTATGTGGTATGTGATAGTGACACTGGTTATGCTTTCAACATGCGGCCTTATTGTGGAGAGCCTGGTGTCTTGATTGAGATAGTTCCCTCACTCCTAGGACGCCTAAAACACTAGGGCTACACATTGTACATGGACAATTTTTACAACTCTGTCGCCATGTGCAACCTGCTGCTTGAGATGAAGACCCATGTCTGCGGAACACTCCGAAGAAACAGAGGGGCGCCACCAGAAGTGGCACAGGCATCCAATTCCACCCTGGCAGTCGGGGACAGAATCGTGAGACACACAGACACGGTTCTGACTTTGGCATGGAGAGACACCAAGGTAGTACGCATGGTGACAACCTTCCACCCAGATGAGATGGTTGACATCCGCAGATGGAAGAAGAAGGAAGGCCTGATTACTGTTGCCAAGCCGGTCTGTGTGAAGGAATATAACAACGGCATGAATGGTGTGGATAAATTGGACCAACGGATTTCCTACTATCCCTTCATCCGAAAGTCCTACAAATGGACAAACAAGTATGTATTTTATAAGTTGCAAATCTCCATTTTCAATTCATTCATCCTGTACCATAAGAGAAATCCTCAGGGAGCTGTGAAGGACATGATGACCTTCATAGAAAGTCTGGTCAAGGCGTGGACTAGCCCCACGAAACCAACCAGGTCAATTCGGCTTGATGGATATTCACAAAAGTGGTTTTCTCCTGTTTCTTGAAGCTCTATTGAACTTGAAGGTTTATTCAAATTTCTAAAAGGAAAACAAGCTCTATTGAATTGACTATTGCTAAAGAATGCAACATGCTAGAAACATAACTGTTTTTTCTGGGTAAAGAGGAAATACTCCCCTTTCAATTGGTATATTCCGTGACATGTTCACATTATTAAAAAAATATGCTATGGGTATATAAATGTAACTGGTCAAAACTTTGAGATGTTTTTCTAAAGTGTTGGACTCATTCAAATGGCTACATTTTGAAAACTAAACATGATAGAAATGTCATCTCTTTTCCTGGTGAAAGTAGAGGATTCTAGCTTTCATTTGATGTATGACATGGTATTGTCACTATAACACAGCATAATGATATGTGTCTTGTAATGTGAATGATCACAAACGAGAGACATGCTTTCTAAAGTGCTAGACTCATTCAAATGGCTACATTTTGAAAACTAAACATGATAGAAATTGTATCTATTTTCCTGGTGAAAGTAGAGTGTTACAGATTTCATTTGATATATGGTATGTCTCTGTCACTATAATAGAGGATATGTTATGGGCATAACAAAAGTGTGCTGCAAACAAATGAAAATAACTACAAAGGCAGTTTCCCAGAGGCCTGTTTAGGGTGAAACCGATCTGTATAAAACTGCCTGTATCTAAAGAATGCAACATGCTAGAAACTTAAATATTTTTACTGAGTAAAGAGGAAAGACCCCTCTTTCATTTGAGACATTTCGTGATATTGTCACATTATGACAAAATATGCAATGGGCCTTCAAAGTTCTTTGGAATTTCCGGCAAATGAGAAGTATGACTGGGATCAATTAAGGCAGCGAAACTGTTTTAACATCCTGTATAAGGCAAAAATGTCAAACTTTCCTTATGCTTTAAGTAGCATGTGGCATGCAACTGCATGTGACTTTTGCAATAAACATTTGTTATTTTGCTTGCTCCAATAAATTGCCAAAATAATATTTTCCAATAAACATTTGCTTACTCCATATTGGTGTTCTCTCCTTTTATTGAAATGTTTCTATCTAGCTTGGATTCCCCATCGATGATGTCACTGGTGGATGGGTTTCTGAACTGCCCACAGCCCTCCTATGAGACACATACTGAGTAGAAAAATGTGGTATTTTATCACGGACATTAGTGAAGACCAATTCTATGAAGATAGGTTGACAAGGGATGAAGTGGTTCTTTAAGGCAGGGGTTCTCAACCCGTGGGTCACGACCCCTAGGGGGGTTGCCAAATTATTTTGGGGGGTCCCCAAATTATTAAAAGAAATTGCAACTGAATGGCTGGAAAATGGAAATGAAGAGTTTACATAGTACACATAGTACATGCATAAACTTTCCTTAATGATTATATCTGGTTTCAGTATTCATTTATGATATATTTTCTCTAATATTAAGGTTATTTTTGCAGTCAGTTTGTATTGGGGGTGGGGCGGGGGTCGCGAGACAGGGCCAAAGCATTTCCGGGGGTCCCCAGCCAAAAACGTTGAGAACCCCTGCTTTAAGGAACACTACAACACATTCAGCGGAGGCGCTTATCCAGACTTCAAAGTGCAAAATCATAGAGGAGAGGAGAAGATTGTTATGGCAATACATGACATCAGAAGCCCCAAACATTTTTACAATTGTTTGTTACAAAAACAAAAAATAAAATCTATGAAAATGAATGTCATGAAAGCTTTAAAAATGCATGTATAGGCTACATGTTTTCCTTAACTGATATTGCACACGCAGATTAGACACACCAACGGACATGCGGAACACGACACGACATGCGGAAACAACAGTCTGACATGTGAACATGTGCTGCTCCCGTGCTTGCGGTTAGGGTTAGCTTAGGGTTTGACTTAAGTTGTCTGTCTAATGACAGTCAGACAAATAGTAGATCTAAACTAAAGCCTGTACCCATTAGATGAGTAAAATAATTGTAACTATCTGACACCTATAACTATTTGGTGTGTAATAAAACACAACAAAATTACATTCAAATCAAAACAGTAACATTCTATAGAAACAGCAAAATAATTAGCAATACATCACTGTAATGGCATCCTGAGCTCATTTATAGTAGAAACTTTCTTTTTTTACCCCATGTTGTGAATGCAATGGTGTCTTAGCAAGTGATCTAAGTTATTTAAACAGCAAGGTCGATGTAAATGATTTCATGGTGAAAGTTGGTGACAGTAATCTCCAGCAAAAAGGAGATGGAGGAGGGCTGTATTCTTCACAACAAGCTGGCAGGTGAAAGTATGGCAACAATGTGATCAAAAAAGAAAAATCAACGAACAGCTCTAATTCAGCCATTTGACTACCGGTATGCTTGCACCTCTTGGTTTTCCAATATCTCAATGTAACTAAAAACTAAGCTCCAAACCTCCCAAAAACAAACTAATTTGACTACTTCTCGGCCTGGGGCCCATGATTCCCCCCCCCCCCCCGGTGAAACCATTTTTAGAGTTAAGTGTTTGACTGTAATCTGTACTGCACCGGTTCGCAGCCGAGTGTATGGGGGCTGGGATGAGGATCAGCGTCTCCAAATCTGAGGCCATGGTGGATTGTGCAGTCCGGGTAGGGAATGCAGGTCAAGGAGTTTAAGTATCTCTGGGTCTGGTTCCGAGCAATCTTCATTCCTACTCTAACCTATGGTCATGAAGTGTTGGTCATGAACGAAAAAATAAGGTTGCGAATACAAGCAGTCGAAATGAGTTTTCTTCGACGGGTGGCTGGCATCTCCCTTAGAGATGGGGTGAGAAGTTCAGTCACGTGAGAGAGACTCGGAGTAGAGTCGCTGCTTCTTTGCCTGGAAAGGAGCCAGCTTAGGTGGTTCGGGCATCTGGTTAGAATGCCTCTCGGGCGTCTCCCTAGGGAGGTGCTCGAGGCACGTCCCACTGGGAGGAGACCCCGGGCCAGACCAAGGCGCAGTTGGAGGAAACACATCGACTCACTGGCCTTGGAACGTCTCGGGATCCTCCTGGAGGAAGCCACTAATGTTGCTCTGGAGAGGGAAGTCCGGAGCACTCTGGTGGAGCTGTTGCCCTCGTGACCCGACTATGGATAAGCGGTTGAAGATGGATGGATGGATGGATGGATGGATCAATCAATCAAACTTTTGTCACACAGTTTACAGTGGACATCTTTTTTTGTCCTGTGAGAACTGCGGACATGAAGGTGTTGATGCATAGATTTTACTTTTTTTTACAAACAATTCCATTAGTTAGGTAAAGTTAGCTTAAGTTGTGGCAAATCTGCAAAAAAATGCTTACCACTAGCTTTCTTCACAGATGTGTTCATAATCACATGTGTCTACTATCACAGAAAAAATTGTTCCAACCCAACTCCCTTGCTAAACTTCTGAACTTCAGCTGCTGAAAGTTGGGGTACCATTATCAACCAATATAAGGCAAATAATTCCAAATTTCATTATACTTTAATATAAGTAGCATGTGACATGTCAAACTAGGGGGTTTTCATGATGCTGAATCCATTCCAAGCATGAGTTTTGCACGGAAATACTCCTTACACTTGCCCAATGCCCAAATGTGCTGACCTCATCACATTTGTGATGACGGCTATGGGCATTTTTAGGCAAAGGAGTTTTTTTGTGCAACACTAATGCTTGCAATGGATTCAGAATATTGAAAACCCCCTAGTTTGATGTCACATGCTACTTAAAGATGGAGTGCCACAATTTGTGTAGTTTTCCAGTTTTTCATGTGTTTATGAGGTGACAGGTGACTTCATTAGACACCCTGGAGTCGTTTTTATGTGCAATGGTGTAATAACTTTGTATTTAGGGTTTCTTCCTGGAAGCTGAACCCTTGACACTCAAACGGGCCAATGATATAAACACTGATAGTGTGACGTATTACTATTGCACGCACACACGCACCTCCCCCTCTATATATATTTTTTAAATACGACAACCTCTGTGGGCGGAGCTGCCTGCCACATACACACGTGTGAACTGAACAAAGCAGTTTGCTGCTCTGTGCCTAACTGTGTGACAGATTTTCAAACAGTAATTTTACACATTACCAGTTCACAGCAGAGCAGAGTCAGCAGACGTCCATTAGATTGTTTTTCGTTAGATTGGAAGCAAGTAGATGTTCACGTCGGGTCCTCAGGATTAATCAAGGAAACCACTGCTGTCCAGTTGCTCTTGCTGTTCTCAGTTCAGGTTGTTTCTTTTATAATCACAGTGGTCAGGCTTTGATACAGAGTGTAGTGTCACAGTGTGCATTCTTGTTGGCTGTTGTAGTCAATATGTACTGTTGTAGTCAATATGTAGGTCCTAATAATACTTATACAAGGCTGTAAAGTCAAGAATTAGAAGTATCTGTTGTGTCGCGCTGGAAGGCAATGTTGCCATGTCTGGATATTACAAGCGACTTGAGCTTGTTTTCATATAAGTAACTTGCAGGGGAGACGTGGTTGACTTGACCAATGGTTCATGTGAAGGGCCCTCAGATATGTTGTTAAAAGGATTGGTGTTGTTGAAACGTTTGCATAAATATTCAAGGCAATTTCTGTGACTTGTTTTCGTGGACCTGGCCGCTTGTTTCTTTAAACCTGGCAACCCCAGGTTTTGCTTTTGCTGAAACTCAATGCAGTTTGATTGATTGATTGAAAATTGTATTAACAGTTTGCAGAATTACAGTACATTTCAAGCACAAACTCAATACAAAGGCTGTTAACTGTGAGTGGACGACCCAATTAAGCATTACACTTGTTTACAACAGGGTCCACCATGTTCAATTCATCAAAACATTTAGAGACGTACAAATAGACACTTCTATATAGACAAAGAACAGTACAGGAATTCATCATAATGGAGGTAAAAAGGGAAAAGAAACATATACAGTGAGGGGAAAAGGGGGGGGGGGGGCGGTGGGGGGGGATTCAGATTTTACGGGGGCCAGTTTCGAATTGCAGCCATCCGTAGGTGCCCTTTGAGAGCGGTTTTGAAGGAGTCAAGGGATTCGCATGTCTTAATGACTGTTGGTAGGGCGTTCCACATTTTGGTGGCATAGGAGCGAAAATAATTTAGTCCCTTGTTTGTGCCGAATCTGGGTTGAACATGATTCGTTGCACTCCCTCTGGTGTTGTGGGTGTGGACTTCGTTAACATTAAGGAAGTATCTACACAGGTACATGGGTATCTTGGTGGAGTATCGAATCTTGTGGACCAGACCCATTGCAAGATGCTGTACTCTGTCGCCGACCCTAAGCCATGCCAGTCTGTCAAAGTGGGCAGGGGTGAGGTGGGTTCGGGGGGTGAGGCCAAGTAGGAGCCTGACCAGTTTGTTTTGGGAGGTCTGGAGCCTAGTTTTAAGGGCCTTTGAGGTGCTGTGGTACCAGGAGGTGCATGCATAGTCAAAGAAGCCTTGTACAAGGGCTCCTGTTAAGGTCTTCAAGGTGTTTTTGTCGACCAGTGAGGAGATCCTGTAAAGGAATCTTGTTCTTTGGTTGACTTTTTTGATTACGTTGGTGGCCATTTTATCACCGGAAAGATTAGCCTCCAGGATGGAACCTAGGTAGGTAATTTCATCTTTACGTGTGATAACATTGTCACCCACTCTAACCAAGAAGCCATTTGCCTTGCTGAGATTACTATTAGATCCAAAGAGAATGGATTCAGTTTTTCCCAGGTCAGAAGGAACGGCATATTCATGTTGTAAATTGAGTTTGATCAAAGCAATAGAAGAGTGGAGAGTCTTCTGTCCAGAGCATCATGTGCCTAGGGCAAAGCTCCAAGACAGTTTCAATGCCTGGGTGCTTAGCTGGAGGAAATTAATAACCTACAGTATATTGGCAAATTATTCATGCTAAATGATCTATCAATTTAATTGTTTCTGCTGTTAAACTATGATTTAATTGGATGATGAGATGAGCTGATTGGGACAATAGGGTCAATATACTTGGAGGAAATAAATAAATGATTAAAACAAATCAGAAAAAACAGGTCTGATATGGTATGGATGCGTGGATTATAAGCCTATACATGGATAAATGGTGGCAGTATAAGTGCATAATGATGCTTATCCGACATCTCAGAAATATGGGAAGTGTTAACTTCTAACATTCACAACATTTGTTACATTACAGACAGACACCAATTTGTCATTTTGTAAACACAAGGGCAGAGCCATGGGCTGTCCTTTTATAAGGAGGGGGAGGGACGAGGACAAGTGGGTGGTCTTAAAGGAGGAGGCGGAGGGACACCGGGGCTCCACCGGGGGCGTCAGCGTCGCGTCTCCGTCACCGTCAGGGAATGTTCCCTTTTTAATCAATGAAGGGTGGCTCCACTGCCCGCGTGACATTAACGCGTGCATTAAAATTGAACCGGTGCGTTTTTTGACGCACGCGACGGAGACGCAACGCGTGCGGTCGAGCCCTGGCCGGACTGGATCAGGTGGGTGGTGCTAAGGTTAAACTCACGCATACCTAATGAACTGGTGGGTGTGTCCACATAAAACCATAATTTTAACAAATACTGTACACTTTTTTGAAAAAATTATACCTCCTTATATAACAATAACACCTGATGATCATGTTGAAATGAAATGAAATGAAATTAAATTAAATGATTACTATATTTACCCAGGGTATCTGGGCTAAGCTCAAGAACTTGTTTCCAGCCAGGCCCTGCTCATAGAACACATTTCATCGTAGTGGTTCAATGCCTTGTTCAAGGGCACTTCAGCGGTGGTAATTTTAACGTGTCGGACCGCTGATTCGAACTGGCGACCTTCCGGTATCAAGACCGCTCCGCAATCCGTTCGGCCACCGCTGCCACATGTTTAAGGGTGGAAAGAAATCACGGCACTCCATCGTATAATGAAATTTTAGTCTCCCAAGGGAGTTGGGTTGGAACAATTGTTTCTGTGATAGTAGACACCTTTATGAACACATCTGTGAAGAAAGCTAGTAGTAAGCATTTTTTTTGCAGATTTGCCACAACTTAAGCTAACTTTACCTAACTACATGATTGGTCATGTCATCATAATCATATTTGTCTGGTTACATCCCTAATCACTTTAACTTTGTCTTGTTTGTGACTGTGTTGTTTCCAACCCATCTCTACTTAAGTCATGTCATAATGTCTGTATATCAGGGCTTCAGATTACTTGAAACCTTGAAACTCTTTTCTGGCTGGTTGTAGAGTTGGTGTTTTGCTGTAGAGTTGGTGATTTGCTGATCTGCCCATTCCTCCGCTTTTGGCAGTACAGGTGATCAGACAGAGCTGCTGAGGTGATCTGTCCATTTCTCAGCTTTTGGCAGTAGAGGTCATTGTGACTCCTGATGTGTCTCCTGCTGATGTGTCTACGCAGGAATACCTGAGATGTGAAGGAGTTTGAACACTCGGAACAGAAGAACTGACCTCCACTGGTCTTCCAATCATCACTGTCTCCAGTGACTTCAGTGTCGGATTCAAGTTCAACTTCAACTTCAGTGCAGTGTGAAGAGATATCTTCATGATCTTCATGTTTCACTGCTAGTAATGTCAATGTTGACCCACCGGGCTCCTCTGGTCTTTGAAGTAGCTCCTCCTGTTCCTCTTTCAGCTCCTCCGGTTCCTCTTTAATGTGTGGAGGCTCTGGTTCCTCCTGGAGCAGACTGGGGCTCCTCTCCTGTTCAGGAGAAACCTTGTCTTTACACACAACCATGTGCAGGATGTCTAGGAGCAGAAACACAAGATGATGGTCAACACTGGATTCCTAAAATGTAAATCTGTTCCATGTACAAAATGAGCTACCAATATAAGATTGACTAAACCGTTACAAACTACAGGTTATTACTGTTCTGATTTTAGCAAAATAAAAATACAATTGAAGAAATATATTTAGTAACTTTAGCCCCAAAATGAATAATGGTGTTACAGTTTTATTTCAATCATGAAATTCTGAAGCAATTTAAAAAACATGGTACTTCACACCTGGGCTCTGATGATAGTAAATTACTCATGACATTATGAAACACAAGCACTTGTGGACCATTAGCTTCGTTAAAAGAATTAGTCCCCGAGATCGTCTGACGTCTTTTTTATATTAATTGATTACGTTGCATAACTCTGTTCTGCTAGCGTCTGTATTGCTCTGGTTACTGTGCGACGGAAGTAAACACTAAAACCGGAAGTGAAAAGTCCACCGTCTTATGCCGTCTATACGAACGGATCTTTTTTAATACTAATATATCAGATTATTTTTCTAGGCTGTGTTTTTGATCAAAACAAGCTTGATTTGCGGCTCATTTCTACCAGTAAGACACCCGAGGGCGAGAAGGGACCTCACCCTTCCACTGGCCATATATGGAGCGTGTCTTGAGTGTACAGGGTTTGATGCCCAGGTAGGGCCGGACCTTCATTTTCGGGCCGGTTGAGAACTCTAGTTTTCGCCGGCTGCTGGGCGCGGCTGCAGTAATAACTTTGGGGCAGGCCCGTCTAGAGTTTAAATGGACAGGTATCAGTCAAAAGGGAGTCATCGAAGCGGAAGTATGATGGGAAATGATCAACATATGGAATGTCAGCATATACTAATATTGATGACATCAGGGATCTCCATATATGGGCTTAATTGCAACAGCAGGTCGCATTTACTATGATATGATCCCTGATTTACTATCATCCCTGATGATGTCATAGTGATGTCACAAGACCTATGTCATAGTGATGTCACGAGACTTGGGCACAATAAATCATAGATATTATAAAAAATCACACCCGTGTGAACTGAGTGGTGCAAGGTCTTATATAGCCTGATCAGCTGTGGTCTGACGTAATGTCAGTGACCATAGTAATACATTACAATACAAAACAAGACAAACAAACAACAAAGTTAATAATACAACAATACAACATCAGAGCCATGGGGGATTACTAACAGAAAACATTAAAGAGTGAACACAAAGCAACAGTTCTCCGCAGCTTTCTTATTTAGAAGTGCTGAAGGAATTTGCTGAAGGCACGCTGCGTCGCTGCCCAAGTGACGTCACTCATGCGACGACTCCATGTCTCTCGCTGTCACTCAAGTGACTACTGGCCAATCACAGCGTGTCTTTTCCAGGACACGCGGAAGCTGCTCATTGAAGGCAAATGCTTTGCAAGGAATCTCGGGAAAATTGTGCCTTCAATTGTGAGTTGTGACACGCGCCTCAGAGCCGGAAAGGGCGTCTACGTTTATATGTCTATGCAATAAATGTGGCCTTTCCCCATGTATGGGAATTGTGAGTAACGTGATGTGACAAAAAACACAAGGTTTCATGGTTAACACCCCGAGCAGCATAAACTGAGTTCTCCGTCCTATAGTAACGGCCAGCGCTCAGGACAGAGATTAATAACAGGACGGAGATTTATTGATATCAAAACCGATCACATCGCTCCACAGGCTGGGAGTGTCTGTTGCGCAACATTCAATGTAATTTCCGGTTGGGACATCATCGAAAATGTTCCCCCCCATTTTAGCCGAGACCGAAAATCTTAAAACGTGAATAACTCTTGATCTAAATCATTCCGTCCAATTCTAAACAAAGATTATGTTTTAGACGGCCCATCGCGGTCCTGCCGCTAGCCGCATTAGAATTAATCATACCTCCCGTTGTCGATGGCCTCGGGAGTGTTTTGGCTACATCAAGCTACTTCAGCTACATCCGGGATAGCGCCTGGTGCGTCGCTAAATGTGTTGCTGTAAATCGCTGGGCGCTCTGATTTAATGGTCCTAAATAACCCCGGGCATTCGTGGTGCATTCGGTCGCAATAAACGATATGATCGTGATTTAAATAACATTTGCGGGACATGTTAATAACTTTTACACTTCCTGTTTCTCCGTTTCAGAGTAGTAGTTAAAGTAAAGTAAAGTATACGTTTTGGAAACTTCAAAATGATGAAAATCCATGATTCCATTTAGGCAAAATCCAAAATGGTTAGGAATTACACAAGCGAACGGACTATATTATGAGTGTTTTTGCCATTGTTATTTTACAGTGAAAATAAGACACTGTGGCAGCCCTACAGAGCAGAAAATATTAAAGAAAGGAAGAGCACAGGAAACTTACTGAGGTGTGGGTGGTCTTCAGCTTCCTGTTTAATATAAATGTCTTCAGGTTCCGGTTTAATATAAATGTATTCAGGTTTCTGTTTAATATAAACATCCCTGGCTGAGTCTGGAGAGTTCATCTTCACCTGCAGTCTGGACTCCACACACTGCTCTGAAATACAAGTGAATAAGGAAGGATTTCAATAACTGGAGAACTAGTGGTGTTAGCCCAACTCTCCCAACATGTTTAGTTTAGTTTAGTTTATTTCGAACCTTTCACATGTATAACAATACATAATACATTATACACTTAAGTGGCCCGAAAAGGTGTAGACTGAAGCTAAAAGCTTATAATTGCCTACCCTATTGGTTTACAGAACCAAATAAAAAAATAATAATAATAATAATAAAGCTGACAAAACTGTCAGTATGGAAGTATTGCCATCAAGCTGCACCAAACCACACCACACAAGCTACACCACTAGGTGGAGAATCAATAAGTGGTCCTAATACGGTTTGCACATTGAGTTTGTGTATGGAATGATAAGACTCAGACCCTCTATAGACTGCTTCTTTGTAATATTTATACATTAATTAATAATTGCATTTGTATATATTTAAATTAATTTAATTATTTGGTTTTAATATTTACTATTACTTATTTCTAACTAGGATACTTTAATGTTTTATATCAATTTATTACCTTGGATTTAAACATTTGTTTGAATTTGGTGACTGATGAGCACATTTTCAGATCCTTATCCAGGCTATTCCATAGGGCGGCGGTGGCTCAGGGGTAGAGTGGCTGGATGGTAACCGCAAGGTTGCCTGTTCGAACCCGGGCTCCCCCAGAGTTAGTGTCGAAGTGTCCTTGAGCAAGACACTGAACCCCAAATTGCTCCCGATGTGCTGGCTAGTGCCTTGCATGGTTTCTGCCGCCATCGGTGTATGAATGTGTGCGTGCATGGGTGAATTGATGCACAATCTATGGAAAGCGCCTTGGATAAAGGCGCTATATTAATGCACCATTTACCATTTACGCACCCCTCTTACGGATAAGCATTTATCTTTGGTGTTGGTTCTTGCGTTATTTCTCTTAAATATACCAGTTCCCCTGAGTTTGTACTTGGGTTTGTACTTGGTCTCTTGTGCATGTGAATCTGGAAGTAGTGGGATTCATGCATTACGGAAGAAATCTCACTTAACTTAAGTTTACACATGGAACAATCGTGTACAAGGTGAAAGTAACCAATCTGTTTTTAATGTTCTACCTCAGTTCAAGCAGCAGGGAGCGTAAATTGAAACCGTTCACAAGTAAGCATGATTTACCAACAGCCGTTAAGAAATGTGAATCCCTAGACTTCTTCAAAACCGCTCTCAAAGAGCACTTACAGGCGGCTGCGATTCTAAACTGGCCCCTGTAAAAAAGTTAAAGCCCCCCCACCCCATCTTTCCATACTGTACACATTTCCCCCCGATTTTATTTGTATTTTAACTGTAAATTTGATCATTTTCCTTTTTTGTTTTCATAGAAGTGCATACTGCATATGTATGTGTAAATGTTCTGATAAAGTGTAGTGGAGGACCCTGATGTAAAGAAATCTTAGTGGGGTTTTTTTAAGTTTTTGGCTTTTGTGACTTTATGGATATTTACAGTGAAAACGGGAAAGAGGGAGGGAGAGAAGGGGAGACATGCAGCACATGTCGTCATGAACGGGACTCGAACATGCGACACACTGTCAGGCCAGAGCCTAAATCTGGCATGCGCCTGGAACACTAGGCCAGTGGGCGCCAATCTTAGTGTTTTTTGCTGGTTTCATCCTCATAGCAGATTTTGTATTGACCTGTACTTTTGTTGAACTGGTTGATGTCATGACGTTCGCCGTTTGTTTTCATGTAGCCCCGAAAAGTGTAACGAAATCATCATAGCGGAGGCCCTACAGGCAGAATTTTTGATGGAATCGTGCACTTTACGATAAATGTATGAAATTTGGCACACAGTTAGAGCATGCCATAAGGAAGATTTTTGGCTGTAGTGCCATCGCAGATTTGTCCCGTGGTGACCATGGCAGCCATTTGGAAAATGACCGCCAAATGGTCGTTATTTTACAAATGCAGGTTCTAGACCACCTAGGATCTTGATTCTGGTGACTAATCCCACATTTTCAAGGATGAGTTATACAGTGGTACTATTTAGATTTGTCCTGTGACCATGGCAGCCATTTTTCAAAATGGCCGCCACCCACTGTTATTTAATAACTCCAGTTCTAGACCACCTAGGATCTTGATTCTGGTGACTAATCATACATTTTTAAGGATGAGGAATACACTGGTACTATTTAGATTTGTCCTGTGACCATTGCAGCCATTTTTCTAAATGGCCGCCAACCTGCTGTTATTTTACCAATAAATCAAGTTCTAGACAACTTAGGATCTTTATTCTGGTGACTAATCATACATTTTCAAGGATGAGGAATACAGTGGTACTATTTACAACATGTTACATAATAGTCAAACCATCAAAATGTGTAATATCGATAAAGTACTGACTGTACATGTTTTCAAACTGTGACATGTGAGAGTCAAGTGAGCCCAGGACATCAGCTGGCGTTCTCCATGTACTCCTCATCAGATCCCCTTCCAGCTCGCAAACCAGCTCTGCCCCTGAGTCACCCGTACCCAGTGAGGTCAGAACACCAGTATGTGTACTCCTAGCCAGACCCCCATCCAGCTCGCCAACCAGCTCTGCCCCTGAACTGCCAGTATCCGGCATGGTCAGAACACCAGCCCTTGTACCCCCCACCAGATAACACAGTGGAGCAGCAATACAGGGGCCACAACCTACCATCCCCAACTTCACCAACAGAGACCTGAGTGAGTTTTCCCGCCTCAAATTATCACTCAAACCTGCTGCCATCAATGCCACCCAGCGGTTCAAGTATCAAGACCTCAAGCTTGAAGAGGGTCGCCTGGTGGCCAACACTTACATGAACTTCCACACGGCATACTCAACGACAAGTTAGCACAGACCCACCAATTAGCGTTACGGAAAATAGCCAGTGTCCTGGAGGCAGCCGACATCTGTCGAGGCGATGTGGCGGCCATTGAGAACTATACGTTTCAAGTACAGTACTTCAAGTACGTGTGCAGCTCCCTAGTACTGAGCCAAAACATTTGTTGCCTCAGAAAATTGGCGCATATGCCACAGTTCTGCATGGTGCCGAAGACGGAGCTGAGTGCGAGGCTGCAGCCCCACCCTAAGAGACAGGGAAAGCTAATGCCTACTGTCCATTCTGTGAGATTAACAACCACTTCCTCAGTCAGTGTACTAGAGACTCATGACAGAACAGATCACATAATGGATTACTAGGGAGCTGCACACGTACTTGAAGTACTGTACTCGAAGCGTAAACTTCTCAAAGGCCGCCCCATCGCCTCGACAGATGTCGGCTGCCTCCAGGACACTGGCTATTTGCCGTAACGCTAATTGGTGGGCCTGTGCTAACTTGTCGTTGAGTATGCCGTGTGGAAGTTCATGTAAGCGTCGGCCACCAGGCTTCCCTCTTCAAGCTTGAGGTGGTCAACTAGGACTTGATACTTGAACCGCTGCAGGGTGGCGTTGATGGCAGCAGGTTTGAGTAATAATTTGAGGCGGGAAAACTCACTCAGGTCTCTGTTGGTGAAGTCGGGGATGGTAGGTCGTGGCCCCCTGTATTGCTGCTCCACTGTGTTATCTGATGGGGGGTACAAGGGCTGGTGTACTGGGCATGCCGGTTATTGGCAGTTCAGGGGCAGAGCTGGTTGGCGAGCTGAAAGGGCATCTGGGTAAGAGTACACAGACTACATCGATATGACACATTTTGATGATTTGACTATTATCTAACATGTTGTAAATAGTACCAGTGTATTCCTCATCCTTGAAAATGTATGATTAGCCACCAGAAGCAAGATCCTAGGTGGTCTAGAACTGGAGTTATTGTAAAATAACAGTGGGTGGCGGCCATTTTGAAAAAATGGCTGCCATGGTCACAGGACAAACCTAAACAGTACCAGAATCAAGATCCTAGGTGGTCTAGAACCTGCATTTGTAAAATAACAACCATTTGGTGGCCATTTTCCAAATGTTTTCCAAACATGTCACTCTACACTTAAGCGAGTCAGAAATTAACTTGTTACAGCAATACATTATATAGTTAATTAGTTATAGTATACACATATAGCTCTTCATGGGTAACTGGGTTCAAAATGATGGACCCAAACCATAATAGACCCCTGAAATTGGTTCGAAGATCCGAGTTCAGTGTAGAACCCACGCAATGGGATAATTAAATTGCATGTTTTCACCTCGTCCTCGATGAATAAAAGTAACCCATGATCACACATTCAGTACGGTTGAGTCCACGTAGGTTTCACTTTGACTGACGGAGAAACTTTGTTCCCCCATATATTGCGCTGCAATAATCATCTCATCTGATCCCTGGTCAGCATGTGACAACAGAGCAGCCCAAGCCCTTGCCCCCATGCTGTTTTCACACCTACTATACAGCCAACGTAAGAAAGAATGATGATTGTTGTGGTATTAGCTTTTCTGGCACATTGAGAGAGCAACTAACTGCAGAATGGTCGTCGTTGCAGCGAGAGGCAAGCGTCTAGCCAATACAACGACAATTGTGCGACAAAATGGGAACGGTGTTACCAGCGCGGGTCAGGAACAATAAATAAATAGATACATAGACCAGTCATCTCCCAATAGTGGGGGGACATTCTGACCCAAATGACTGTAGTGTGACTGTGAGCTGTGTTGTTGTTCCCCTTCCGGAAGCCCCCCCCACCCTTCATGTTTAACCCGGAAACAATTCAAGCACCGTATAATGGGAGCCGACGAGAGGCAGATCTGCAGTCAACACATTTGAACTAGATCAGTCAAATATTTAACAGTCTCTAGACCACTGATTCCCAAACCTTTTTTGGCTCAATAGTCAAGACCCATAAAATAAATTAATGTTGCTCATGTTGTGAGCTTGTAGAATGTAGCTATTTTCACTACTTTGTAAACATTTGTTTTCTAGTTCATGGAATTTATTAGATTTTTCTTTGATTTCTTCATTAAATTACAGAAGAAAAAAAAACGTTGAATTTTGTTTTTAATTCATTGCTTTTTGGGGATTTTTGAAACAATAATATCCCCCCCTCCCCCCTCTTCTCTTCCTAAATTTCCGAATTCTCCCTACTCCCCATATGGGGATCCAGACAGCGAACTATAATAGTGATGATTTCGGACAGTACTCCCTATATAGAGCGTTGCAGCCCCAGCGCCGTGTCATTAGTCAGATGAAATTACCTACCTAGGTTCCATCCTGGAGGCTAATCTTTCCGGTGATAAAATGGCCACCAACGTAATCAAAAAAGTCAACCAAAGAACAAGATTCCTTTACAGGATCTCCTCACTGGTCGACAAAAACACCTTGAAGACCTTAACAGGAGCCCTCGTACAAGGCTTCTTTGACTATGCATGCACCTCCTGGTACCACAGCACCTCAAAGGCCCTTAAAACTAGGCTCCAGACTTCCCAAAACAAACTGGTCAGGCTCCTACTTGGCCTCACCCCCCGAACCCACCTCACCCCTGCCCACTATGACAGACTGGCATGGCTTAGGGTCGACGACAGAGTACAGCATCTTGCAATGGGTCTGGTCCACAAGATTCGATACTCCACCAAGATACCCATGTACCTTTCTAGATACTTCCTTAATGTTAACGAAGTCCACACCCACAACACCAGAGGGAGTGCAACGAACCATGTACAACCCAGATTCGGCACAAACAAGGGACTAAATTATTTTCGCTCCTATGCCACCAAAATGTGGAACGCCCTACCAACAGTCATTAAGACATGCGAATCCCTTGACTCCTTCAAAACCGCTCTCAAAGGGCACCTACGGATGGCTGCAATTCGAAACTGGCCCCCGTAAAATCTGAATCCCCCCCCACCACCACCCCCCCCCTTTCCCCTCACTGTATATGTTTCTTTTCCCTTTTTACCTCCATTATGATGAATTCCTGTTCTGTTCTTTGTCTATATAGAAGTGTCTATTTGTACGTCTCTAAATGTTTTGATGAATTGAACATGGTGGACCCTGTTGTAAACAAGTGTAATGCTTAATTGGGTCGTCCACTCACAGTTAACAGCCTTTGTATTGAGTTTGTGCTTGAAATGTACTGTAATTCTGCAAACTGTAACATTTTCAATCAATCAATCAAAAGAAGGTTCATTGTTCCGAAATTACTATCCCTATCTCTAACCCTAACCTAAACATAACCGCAAGCATGGGAGCAGTGCATGTTCGCCAACCTTAATGCATGTTCAGACTAACGGGACTTTGGATCTATGGGCAGTTCCCGCAGCCCCGCCCTCTTTCAGAACAGCGAGCGTCCAGGAAGAGAATTTCCCATTCATTTCCCCAGCTATTTATTTAAAGAGCTTTAAAAGGATAGTTCAGATTAGTTTTTACTTAAGCTGTATGAAATACTTGCCAATAATATAGTGGTTGCAACTGTATTAATTGATTGCCCGAGTCCCGTGGTGGGAGTTCTGCTCTGGCTTTGGTGAAATATAAAGTAGTTCCGGTCATTTTATGGGGGGTACAAGGGGCCACGCATTAAAAGTAAATGAATCCACAAAACTTTAACGTCATTTGTATTGTTGACCCATTTCTAAAATATTAGTGCAACTTTCGATCATTTTTGCCCCCTCTATCACACAGAACTATGTTTTTTGTGTCCATATCACTACGCCCAAATAATTGTTCCATGTGATAGAGGGGTCAAAGTTGAACGAAAGTTGCGCTAATATTTTAGAAATAGGTCAACAATACAAATGACGTTAGTTTTGTGAATTAATATACTTTTACTGTGTGGCCCAAGTGCCCCCCACAAAATGACCAGAACTACTTAATATTCACAAAAACCAGAGCAGAACTCCAATCACGGGACTTGGCCAGTCAATTAATACAGTTGCAACCACTATATTAATGGCAAGTATTTCATACAACTTAAGTTCAAAAAATCTGAACTATCCCTTTAAGCCTAGCTCGGACAAACTCGGCTCCTGACAAATCATGACAATAAATAAATAAATTGGACAGAACAAATTTAGAAAGAAGAAAGGTGAGTGCACCACCTTGACAATATGAAAACATACATCGATGAATAACGTAACCTAATAGCCGATAATGATTATCATCAATAAATACATATATTAAACGCAACTGATTCCTCTCCTACCGTCATGCGCTGGGTGATACTATATGAGATTAGTAATATTATTGCAAATTAATAACTTGTTTTATTATAAATAAAAACAATTGCAAATAAATGCACCTATTTGTCTCGAGATCTGTAGCTTCGAGATGTGATAGGGAAGAAAACTATCGCTTTTTAAACATTTGTACGTGCTGTTTTCTTTCGCTGATTCAACTTTTGAAAATGGTAATCATGACATTTGCCATATAGCTAATGCTCTCAATGCTCAGTGTTGTTGTCAGCCTGGGAGAGAGGAGAGGGAGGGTGGTGGGGAGGTCAGGGGAGAAGCAAACCACACCTACTATATTTAGGAGACCATTTAAGGCTTTGTGTACCATTTCCCCTCTAGTGGCTCCAATGAAGTTCGCCCATCTTTATAAATTAATAATCTTTGCCTATACTAAGGAGACCATTTGTAGGATTTGTAGTCCATTGCGCCTCTAGTGGATCAAATGAAGTTTGTGCATCTTCATATAGACAATCTTTGCTGACTCTAACTGGGGTCCCCTAGCCCCTTTCGGTACCCTCGGTTACCTTTTCAGAATTTTGGACGATGGTACCCTAGGGTCCCTGATAGCTTATTCCACCCTCCACAGGACGCAGATTTACCCACTCTCTATTCACGGAGAGCCGCGGCGCCGCTTGAGTGTTGTTGAGATGTTTCAAAGATGCATAACACAGCTGTAGGAGACAATGGGAATGTGGGCGAAACTGCATTAACCGCTTAAGTTTTGGCTTCTCTGAAATTCTCTCTCCTCTCTTCCTTGACTTCCTTATTGACTAGCTGCGTGTCCCTACGTTACTGCCTCGCACCGGCCACCCTGCCCTGGTGCGGGAGGTGGTACAAGGGGAAGTCAATAAGGAAGTCAAGGAAGAGAGAGGAGAGAGAATTTCAGAGAAGCCAAAACTTTAAAAAAAAAGATTAAAAATACTTAACGGCATCGGCGGTTAATGCAGTTTCGCCCACATTTCCGTTGTCTCCTATAGCTGTGTTATGCATCTTTGAAACATCTCACCAACACTCAAGCGGCGCCACGGCTCTCCGTGAACAGAGTGGGTAAATCTGCGTCCTATGGAGGGTGGAATAAGCTATCAGGGACCTTAGGGTACCGTCGTCTTCAGAAAAGGTAACCAAGGGTTCCGAAAGGGGCTAGGGGTCCCCCTGATGTGATACATATAGAGGAGATTGACCGTGCCTATTCAATACCTTACCACCACTGTGGCACGAACATGATATTCATCAACAATAGACTATATTGCACACTACAACTACAGTATACATCAACTGAGGACATAATACGGTATATTTCACATTGACACTCATCTCAATCTCTCATACTGTATATACTATCCACTGCAATAGTAAAACACATTGATGTGTTGTAGGCTACTTGTATTATTAATATGGTTACCTTAATAATAGTGATGCAACCAAACGTTTAGCACCCTGAGCTGGAATCGAACCCAGACCTCCAACTCAGCAGAGCAGGCAGGCAACAAGCCACGTAGCCTGATCCCTTTGGAGGAGCAAGTTACAATATTATTAGGCTACTGCTGCTAGTATTAACTACTGGTTGTTTAGGATCACATTTATAACAAACAGATATGAGATAAATACGAGGCATGTTCCATGTTAAAAGATGAGTAAATATAGAAGCAGGAGTTCAAGTCCGTTGCTCTCCCCATGTCCCCCATATATGGGGACTAAAGAATTGACAGTCAGGGCAGGGGTGAAAAATGGGTTACAAAATCGTGGGATAAAAAACATTTTAAGTTATAAAAAAGAATACAAAAAAAATTGAGTAAAAACTACGTAGTGAATCAGTTCATCTTTACCTGCTGTGTTTCAGGGGTTGAGCTGTATAACGACGACACAAGCTGTTTTCAAAGACCTTTTAGTTTTCTTTGTATATTACTTAAGGTGTCAACACGGACAACACAGTCAGACGAACACACAGTGTTGTGCACATGCGCACTTGCTGCTGGAGCGTGCACGGTGCACGTAACATAAACGGTCACTAGGGGGAGCCATGGTACAGTGTAATACAGTGGAACAGCTATACTGTGATCTCATCAAAGTCTAACTTCACTAAATCATTTTAAATATGAACTAATAGAACAATTTGATGAATCAAATCTAACAATTCAATCTCTTCCACTTACACCCATGTAACACACTATAAAAACACTTTTTATACTAATATACATTTTAATATTGTGTATCCATTGTTGTATTTATTCATGTTGCCAAATAATTTATTTTTGATGTTTTATGTCTGTATTTTTGTTGTTAATTAGGTGATATTACGGTATAACCTTGTAAACCCCACAGGGTTTTCTAAATCTCACCTGCACTGCACATTTGCACAACCCTAGAATATGGTGTTGTTCCAAATGAGTCGTTTTTAAATGTGCAAATACAAAAAAATAATCCTATGCATCATAGGAATTGTATTATAGCAAATGCATTACACAAATATTCCCTTTATTCTTACTCCAGCTAATCCAGCTCTTTACATTCCCTCCTTTCTTCTGTATAATTCCTGCAGTACAGAAGTATATGTCTTAAAAGGATCCCTGACTAATGAGACAAATATGCCTTAGTTAAAACATTATTATACTTGCCCTCTATAACTAAAATAAAAATAAATAAAAACACCTTAAATATTTGATTTATTTCATTAATAAAGAATCTTTCACTCAATAGGGCCCAGCAAAATATCACAAAAGGGGCGTAAACATTTGTCGCTTCCAGCCCGCATCCTTGTTGTGGGGAAAGTAGGACCCTAGCCCTCTTTTTGAAAGCGCCTCCTCGCCACTCGCCCTACACACTTGCCCTCGATATGCGCGTTCACCCGAGGTGAATTAACTGCGTCACATCAGAGGATCGCTGCTACTTTGATTCAGAAGATGTTTACTCACCCCTGGAAATTGCTGGAAACCATTAGAATGTTGGAAATGGAACATTATCAGCCAATTAACGTGAGTTACATAAATCCTTTATTTCGGCGACTAGACTATTAGTGCGTTCTCTGACACGGTCGTCTCAATAATCCACGGCGCCGCGGGCATATAGTGGCATTTTTCTTTTTCTCTTTTTTTTCACTCGGGCTTTTTCGGGTTTTTGGGCCTGACATTATGGTAATTGTTAGGGTCGGGCCGGGCCTCGGGCCGACCCAGTTAGGGTAGGGTAGGGCCGGGCCTTAATTTTCAGGCCCGATGAGAACTCTAATCAGGCACTGACGGCGCACAGAACGGTGGATGCATAACAGCCAAGCACTGGTCATTTAATTAAGCCACATACACATTTATATAATCTATGAGGTTTCTATTTTAATTGGGTATCTAGCTGGTCATGTCATGATTTTATTTATATCACCATTAGTATAATTGCAATCCATCTACAACCTAGTGAGCTTGCAGATCCGTGATTTTCAATGAACAGATTTAACAGTTAAAAAAACACCCGAACTAAATAAACATGGGGCATGAGCGCTTTCCATTAGTTTTCCGTTCCATCTTTAGTCGGCAAATGAGTAATTTTACAAACGCAAAGCGTGTGAATTGTCATTCACACCGTTCAGCTATGGTTCCGTTTGCCCCACAACACGGCGAGGGGGCGGAGATCAGAGAGAGGGGGCTCTCTATGACGAGACGTTGCTGGAAACTATAGGAACTGCTCCTGTCGCAAGTTGATGATGTCATATGTCCATATGTTCTAGCCCTATGGAATGTATGGAATGCATATGCCAATAAAAAAACGTAATTAATAATATGAATATCAAAGCAATACTTTTTTATCCAACAGTCGAAACGGGTGATCTTGTGCGGTGCTCTCACACAGTCCAGTTGCAGTGTCTGCGTTGCAGTGTTCGGGCATCCTAACCAGATGCCCGAACCACCTAAAGGCCTAGTCATAGTCTGGATTTTCGGTGGTGAGGTGACCACCGGTGCTGAAATAACGTTGAGCGGTGGTGAGTAAAAACAGAGAGAAGGGCTGGAGCGGTGGCGGTTGTAGTTCGGTGGTCACCTAACCACCGAAAATCCAGACTATGTATGAGCCTTAAGCTGGCTCCTTTCCAGGCGAAGGAGCAGCGGTTCTACTCCGAGTCTCTCTCGTGTGACTGAACTTCTCACCCTATCTCTAAGGGAGATGCCAGCCACCCGTCAAAGAAAACTCATTTCGGCCGCTTGTATTCGCAACCTTATTCTTTTGGTCATGAGCCACACTTCATGACCATAGGTGAGAGTAGGAACGAAGATTGCTCGGTAAACAGAGAGCTTTGCCTTCTGGCTCAACTCTCTTTTCGTGCGGTACACTTTTTTGTGTGGTGCAACCACTCCCTTACGGAGCTATGTGTGTGGGTGGGTGGCTGGGTCGGTCTGAGCACGAAAACAGCATGGTTGTTTTTCACCTGCGCACACACACATGCACATATTAACTGTATATATGGTGATTCCGGGTGTGCCAGTACAGTACAGTGACAGTACAGTACAGTAGAGGGTACAGTAGAGGGACCCCCACACGGTAACTGTCATTTCTCAACCGTTTTGGACGCAGGGCGGCTTGCCGGAATCGGGGACCCCCACACGGAGTTGCACCACTCACTTCACACGGGTGTAATTTTTAATACAACTGTCACAATTGATCCAGTCCAGATCTTTGTCATGTCACGTTTATTTTCTGTGGTCTGGGTTAGCATAAACATTCTTATTTTATTTTTCACTGAAACTCAAAAGGCTTCAGAACACACAGAGAAAACCCCAGACCACAGAACATCCACTGATTGTTCAAAGTTCAGCTTGTTTAGGTGTAATTGAGGTCATAAAACCTAAAAGAAAAAGAAAAACATCTATGAAAATGAATATCACGAAAGCTTTAAAGATGCTAAAGGGCTAAGTTACACCAATGAAGGTCAAGGACACAGAACCAAGTCCGATGACACCACCCACAAGTCTATATGTGTCATACCATTGAAAAGTTATAGCAGAAAATAGGAACTATAAAATATCGACCAATCAGAAGAAGGGGCAGGGCTAAGTTACACCAATGATGGTCAAGGACTCAAAACCAAGTATGATGACACCACCCACAAGTCTGTATGTCACACAATTGAAAAGTTAGAGCAAAAAATAGGAACTATGAAATATTGACGAATCAGCTGCTATTTTCACTTCCTGTTTGGTGTTGAAGTTTGACGCTTTGCCACGGTCACGCCATTTTACGAAAACTCACGATTTTGATAACCTTTCATCGTTAAGGTATTTTGTGTATACTGAGCGAGTTTTCGACCATCCTGCTAGGAGGAGTTCGTTAGAATGCAAGCCGTGGAAATGGCCTAAATTGCACCTAAACGGCAAAATAAATAAAAAATGGCCGACTTCCAACCGCAGACTGCCGAGCCGGTTGTAATGTGACACACGCTGGATTCACATCCTGTTTGGGAAATAATTAGCGTCAATGCTAGCGAGCTAAAATGGGGCCATCCTTGCTCTAGAAAGCACCAATGTTCAAGATCACCGGAAAATCAGAAAAGACCTCCGAACATTGCCCATTTTGTTTAAAGGTGTAGTGAAATGAAAAATACGTTTTTCAAGTTTAGACCATATCCGTGGTCATCATATGGGCATACCTAACAATGGATGCCAAAAAAATGGTAAAATTCTAATTTGTGTTTTTATATCAAAAGTCCATACAAATAAAAATTGAATTACTTCCTTAAAACGAAAACGTGCTGCGTGATGACGTGTAGAGATACAGATACACATCAATAAAAGCCAATAAAAATGAAGCTCACCCATTTGATTCCCATAGCTGCACGTCCTCAAATCACAGCTGCTACAGATTACAGAAATCCTCCCGTTTTTAATCCAATTCAAGATGACATCCAGACAGTGTATTACTCGTTTGATCAATGATCAATGCCATAATGATCAATGGTCAAATGATCAAATGATCAATGCCATAACAGTTCTATATACAAATACCTCAGCGGTCATCCTTACTCCTGACGGAGAAACACCATCATTCCCCATCCTTGCTGGCATTCTCCAAGGCTTTGGATTCACTTGCCCAGTTTCTATTTATTATTGTTGTTGATTATGTGCTTCGTATGTCAGTTGATACCATCAATGATAAGTGCTACCAACTAAACCCTAGGAGAAGCTCTCGTCATCCTGCAAAATACCTAACCGACACCGACTTCGCTGATGACATTGCGCTTATCAGTCAATCATTGGAATACGCACAGGCTCTCCTTCAATCTCTTGAGCAGGCCTCCAACTGTGTTGGTCTTTATCTCAACGAGACGAAAACTGAATACGTAAATATATGCAAATCCAACAATAACCACATTATAAAAACACTTAACAAACACTCTTTCAAACTAGGAAGGGTATGGCCTGGTCAGCATGCAATGACATGCATAAGATCTGGTCATCCCAGCTTAGTAAAATGCTAAAAGTAAAATTATTTAGGACGACCGTTGAGCCGATTCTACTCTATGGCTCCGATACATGGACACTTTCAAAGAAACTAGAGAAACGGTTGGATGGCACTTACACCCACCTTCTAATGAGAGTGCAAAATCTGTCTTGGAAGAGCCACCCATCGACTAATCCAATATACGGCAACCTTCCCCGTGTTTCTTCACTAGTCCGATCCAGAAGAACACAGTTTGCCGGCCACTGCTACAGAGCTGACAATGAGGTTATATATTCCCTTCTTCTCTGGAGTCCTACCTCAAAGCAGACCAGAGGTAGAAAACTGTCGTTCCCTGATGTCATCGCTAGGGACACAGGCATCCTTACATGTGTAAGGGTGAATGACAGTGTCTAGCCTTCTGCCCACCTCCACTGGTTCGCCACAGGGCTGTGATCTTTCTGCGTTTTTGTTTATTTTGTACACGGACGACTGTCGCAGTAATCACGACAACCGCTTTATTATAAAGTACGCGGACGACTCAGTCATTGTCAGCCTTCTCGACAATGACGAGGTCGGGCATGGCCAGGTCACAGAGGACTTCTTGTCCTGCTGCAATGATGCGTTCCTTGAATTAAACATCTCAAAAACAAAAGAGCTCTGTATTGACTTCAGACGTGGTCCCCATCCCACCCAGAACACCGATAACTGTGGCCAGCCAGTGGAAATCGTACCCAGTTATAAATACCTGGGCACGATTATTGACAGCGAATTGAAATTTGATGTAAACACTGACATGCTGTGTAAGGGCCAGCAACGCCTTTTTTGCCTAAGGAAATTAGCCAGATTTAATGTCGACAGAGACCTGATGCCCAGACCTCTGTTTATGCTATGGTGTCTCATGTCTGTTGTTGTCCAGTATTGTTTGTATGTTTTAAACCACTACTCTTGCTGTAAACCTAATTGCCCTTCTGGGACATAAATAAAGACCCTGAACCTTGAACAATGAAGGACCGGGAAGTCTGGCGTAATATTGTGAAATCCACGATCTCGACCACGGTCGGAAAATGATGATGATGATTACTCGTTTTCAACTTAATCATCACGCTAAAATATGTATATAGGTTGTGTACAGGTTAGGAAAAAAATCCCCGGCTTACCTGCCGTCTCTCTGTAACTTTGTAAACAAATCACTCTGCATACGCGTGGACCTAGGTCCCATGGCCTGGAGGGATACGACGCTCTAATTGGTTCAGAAACTTAGATCCTGCCGTCTGAGGCTGAAACTTCAAAATGAAATGCTCAAAAAGGCCATTTCACTACAACTTTAAACCAAGGAGAGTTTTGATTGATTGATTGAAAAATGTATTAACAGTTTGCAGAATTACAGTACATTTCAAGCACAAACTCAATACAAAGGCTGTTAACTGTGAGTGGACGACCCAATTAAGCATTACACTTGTTTCCAATAGGGTCCACAATGTTCAATTCATCAAAAACATTTAGAGACGTACAAAGAGCTCCGTAGATTTAGTTATTCTGCTTTTTAGTCAGCCTGTATACAAGAAGTGAAGGGCAGTGTGCATGCACGATCCGGTCTAGGATCACTGAAGGGGAGGTCAAGCCAAAACATTTTTTTTAAATAAATCAGCGATCCGGTGCTTAATTGGCGGAACATTCCGTCAAAAAAATGTAAGTAATCTGCAAAAAAAAAAAATAGAATCGTGTGAGAATCATGATCACAATTCTTGTGGAGGAAATAAAATTGAGATTCACATTCCAGCTAAAATGTATTTGATCCTCCTAGTGAGCTCATTTATCATGGCAACTTTTTACCCCATGGTGTGAATGCAATGGTGTCTTGGCAAGTGACGTGAGTTAGTTAAACTTTGGTCACGCCGTTTACATTGGACTTTTCTTTTTTTTGGTCTTGTGAGAAGGTGTTTCTTCCGATTACTTGAATAATTGAAATTCGTTACAATGTTTACATTAGAAATGTTTTTTCTCCAGTGTGGATACAAATACTGCCAGCCAGCAAACTAGTGCTGTGGGAACCAACACACGGGCACCGGTCACGAGGACGTCCCACATTAACATGGATTAACGTGGATGTACTCAAGAACGACACCAACGAGCTGGCCAGATGTATTGAGGACCGGGATGCCTGGAAGCAAGGATAGAGGGATCGTCTGAGGAGGTTTTTCTCCAGTGTGGACACGAAGGTGTGACTTCAGTTCACCTGCCCAGCTGAAACTCTCGTTACAATGTTTACATTGGAAACGTTTTTCTGCAGTGTGGACACGTTGGTGTGACTTCAGTTCACCTGCCCACCTGAAACTCTCGTTACAATGTTTACATTGGAAACGTTTTTCTGCAGTGTGGACACGTTGGTGTAACTTAAGGGATGATGATGTAGTGAAACTCTTGTCACAAAGTTTACAGTGGAAAGGTCTTTCTCCAGTGTGGACACATCGTTGGTGTGTCTTCAGACTATTTGACTGTCTGAAACTCTTGTCACAATATTTACAGTGGAAAGGTTTTTCTCCAGTGTGGACACTAATGTGTGACTTCAGGGTACCTGCCCACCTGAAACTCTTGTTACAATGTTTACATTGGAAAGGTTTTTCTCCAGTGTGGACACGTTCGTGTGACTTAAGCGATGATGATGTAGTGAAACTCTTGTCACAATGTTTACAGTGGAAAGGTTTTTCTCCAGTGTGGACACGTTGGTGTGTCTTCAGGTCAGATGAGGTACTGTAACTATTGTTACAATGTTTACATTTGAAAGGCTTTTCTCCAGTGTGGACACGTTGGTGCTTCTTCAAGGAACCTGAGTCACTGAAACTCTTGTCACAATGTTTACATTTGAAAGGCTTTTCTCCAGTGTGGACACGTTGGTGCTTCTTCAAGGAACCTGAGTCACTGAAACTCTTGTCACAATGTTTACATTGGAAAGGTTTTTCTCCAGTGTGGACAGGCTGGTGTCTGTTCAGGCCACTTGAAAGACTGAAACTCTTGTCACAATGTTTACATTGGAAAGGTTTTTCTCCAGTGTGGACAGGCTGGTGTCTGTTCAGGCCACTTGAAAGACTGAAACTCTTGTCACAATGTTTACATTGGAAAGGTTTTTCTCCAGTGTGGACAGGCTGGTGTCTGTTCAGGCCACTTGAAAGACTGAAACTCTTGTCACAATGTTTACATTGGAAAGGTTTTTCTCCAGTGTGGATACGAAGGTGTGACTTCAGGACACCTGCCTGACTGAAACTCTTGTTACAATGTATACAGCGGAAAGGTTTTTCTCCAGTGTGGATACGAAGGTGTGACTTCAGGTCACTTGCCCGAATAAAACTCTTGTTACAATGTTTACAGCTGAAAGGTTTTTCTCCAGTGTGGATACGAAGGTGTGACTTCAGGGCACCTGCCTGACTGAAACTCTTGTTACAATGTATACAGCGGAAAGGTTTTTCTCCAGTGTGGACAGGCTGGTGTCTGTTCAGGCCACTTGAAAGACTGAAACTCTTGTCACAATGTTTACATTGGAAAGGTTTTTCTCCAGTGTGGACAGGCTGGTGTCTGTTCAGGCCACTTGAAAGACTGAAACTCTTGTCACAATGTTTACATTGGAAAGGTTTTTCTCCAGTGTGGAGACGCTGATGCTTCTTCAAGGAACCTGAGTCACTGAAACTCTTGTCACGCCGTTCGTCATCGTTGTCTTCACTGGTCTCCTCCCAATCATCAGTGTCTTCAGTGTCAGATTCAAGTTCAACTTCAACTTCAGAGCAGTGGGAAGGTACGTCTTCTTCTTCATCATCATTTTCTTCTTCACCTTTCACTGCTAGTAATGTCAACATTGACCCAACAGGTTCCTCTGGTTTTTGAAGTAGCTCTTCCTGTTCCTCTTTAAGCTCCTCCTGTTCCTCTTTAAGCTCCTCCTCATCTTTAATGTGTGGATGCTCTGGTTCCTCCTGGAGCAGACTGGGACTCCTCTCCTGTTCATGAGAAACCTCCTCTTTACACACAACCATGTGCAGGATGCCTAGGAGCAGAAACATAAGATGATGGTCAACACTGGATTCCTAAAGATTGGATTCCGAGCGAGCGGAAGTTTAGCCTAGCCTAGCCCCGAACCTCAATTTTGAGGACCTCAATTTTGAGGTCCGGGCTTACGCATGTGACGTCATGAACGTCCGTCCAATTCCATTAAAGTGCTACAATTCCACATATCGCCAGTAGGTTTATTTATTCAGCACAGTAAAAAAACAATACAGTGAACATATAAAATAAGAAGGGTAAAGTGCTAGGCTGAGGCAAAAAAGCCCAAGCCCAAGTCTCTCATAATGATACCAACAATGAACATCAATACAGAATGGAAAAAATCTTATCCTATTGGGAAAATCTCAACCAATGGTGGTCCTTGGGATGGTTCAAATGCAGAATACATAATGCATATGATATGAAAAGGGTTGAAAACCACTGTACCGCAGGTTCTAGGCAAATATTAACTTTCCCAAAATAAAAGTGCAAATAACAGTCTAGTGCAAATATTAACTGCCAAAGTAACAGACTGGCCTTCCCAACAACTTTATTGCAAAAATCAACTGATCATATAATAAATAATAATAATATATCCAGAAAAAAAAAAAAAAAAAGAACAGACTGGCCTTCCCAACAACTTTATTGCAAAAATCAACTGAACACCGCTTATCACATATCAACTCAACTCCTTCAAAAATAATCTATCCACAAATAAAATAAGAAAATGCACACTTCCCAGGTAACACACTCAGAGGAAAGGTAGGTTGTTGAACAAGTTAAAGCAGTAGGCTGCCTCAAAATAAAACTATATATATATATATACAACACACACACACACACACACACACACACACACACACACACACACACACACACACACACACACACACACACACACACCTTTCTAACATCACTGGATGATGATGACTGACTTGAAAGGGGAAACAAAACAAAACGACAACCTCACGTTGTTCCCTTACCAAACCATGGCTTTATAGGCTACTGCAGTTCTTCTAGAGTACTACAGTTCATCTTATTTGACTGGTACAGCAGCGGTTGTACCTCATAAGCAGGAGTCTCTCAAATCGTTTGTCTGACAGCCTGTTCCTCCTTGGAGTCAGCACAAGGCTGCCCAGGCTAAACAGCCTCTCCACCGGGGCACTAGAAGGTGTCGTTGTATTTCAAGGATATTTTCTTTATTGTAGGGAACCTGTTCATGCTCCCAATCTCAGTCCCAGACTTCAAATAGTGATAGAAAACTATCACGGATTGTATCGTCCCTCGGCGAACTCGGCGAGGGACGGTGGGCGGTTATTTCTTTATGATGATCAACGGTCAGATGGAACAATGCAAATACGCGCTGTTGTGTTACTGGAGGGGGACAGCAACACTAACATCGCCTCACACCAGTCTTTCCACCTCGGAGGGGCACAGCAACACCACTGTCCCGCGGCAAACTTGGCTAGCCGAGTTGGAACGATACACAGTGACGATACACAGTGACAGACACGTACATACAGGTATGGATAAATAATGACAACGCGTCTTTGCATTGTTTCATCTGTTCGTCTGGCGTCTGCTTGATCCGTCATCATCATCTTCATAAAAAATAAACAAAACAGTAAATGTATCCCCAATATGTTCCCTCAGTCTCATTATGTAGCTCATACAAAAGCCAATTACCGACGAAGGGTAGATGGGATCAATGTGTACTTTTTTCCTCGTAAAAGTAGACATTCAGGGCTTTCATTAGGTGTATACTGTATAGTATGTATAGGATATGTTATGTTCATTTTTATAACTGCCTGTCAACGTCTGACATAAAACGGTCCCTAACTAGGCTTTCTGTTCAAGAAGAGCACGTTACTACAAAAGCAGGTGTTACATAAAAAGGTAAATATCTCCAGAATGGAAGATGGTAAAATTAAAATAATAAATTTTAAATTGGAGTGGACAAATTAAGCTTTCTTTTGAGGTATGCGGTGTGCTTCTCGCTATGAGAAAACATTTGCTGTCGGCCTTGGAAAAGGTTGGTCGACCAATGCTATCAGCGTAGCGTCAGGGCTAATCAGGCTGCGGGAACTGTTCGCGTGCGGTGTGTTAAGTGTTTAACCTGTAAACCTAAAATAAATGGTAACCTGTTAATTAATACTGTGGTTAATTATTAAGGGACCAAGAAGTCACAAAGTGACTTTGGTCACTTATTGTTTTTGTGTTTTTTTTTCCTTCTTCTTCTCCTGCCACAAATTGCAGTTCTGACTGAACGGTGCAGTCGGTTTTCTCGAAACGCGGTAATCTGGTAGAGGGCCATGCCAAACGGTGACTATGCGAAGCCCATGACGATTGGCCAAATGGTGGCGCTATAGCACTCAATTGAAAATGCAAATTTTGAACGTGAATATCTCATTAACCGTTTGACCGTTAGCAATGACACTTTGATACACATATGTGTCTCCTCATGCCGAACAACTTTTGTGTTCTGACTTTTGACCTCTGACCTTTAGATCACCCGCTATTTTGAATTATATGAAAAACAGTTCAAATGTATCTCCTCCCAGGGTCTTTGATCAAAATGCACAAAAACGTCTACATGTGAACGTTGGACCTATACGGACAATAAATCGTAGTAATTTATTTTTAAGTGAAAAAATTACGTTTTTATGAGCCAATGAAAATTGCTGTATGCATGTATGCAGCGTCATATGCTTATGTCACTTTACAGTATAGTAGAGGGTCATGCCAAATAGCACTGGAAGCAGTCTTACTCCAATTGGCCAAAGGGGGGCGCTTAGCAATCTTTTGAAAATGAAACCTTTGAACAGTCATAACTCATGCTTTGTTTGGCCAAAATTCATGGCACAAAATTCATGGCACACAGTTCATTTTGAGCAGTTCGAAAAAAGCTTACATCTGATTTTCTGCCCTGATTTTTGAGCAACTTGCGCGAAACGTTCTACACACAATCTATGGACCATTAACTGAAATTCCAGTTGAAGAGAATATTGTACGTGATCACATAAACAGCACACACACTGTAGAAATGGATAATGACATGCCCAAAACGAGGACACATACTTGTTACCAAAAACACTGAATGATGTTACCGTTTACAATGACAAAACAGACTGTGTCCGGATAGCTCAGTCAGTAGAGCTCTCACAAGGTTATGGGTTCAAATCCGGGCACCGCCAACTCAGCCCATGATTCTTATGTGTGCATATTGTTCTTATTGCGTATCGTCTTCTTTATTGGTCCCGCCTTATCGCTGCTTGCAGCTATATTTATTATTATTCCTTGCACAAGCAGAGTACTGTGGTCGTGCTCGTACGTGCACGTGTATGCTCGGAGGTATATACACACTGATGTTGATGGTGACGTAATTAAGATGTTTCAATGTCGGGTTATAACTGGCTGTCGATGGTGACGTAGTTAGGAGTCGTAGTTTCAGTGTCGGGTGAATTAAAGGTAATGTCTGTATGTAGGAAAAGAGAAGGGAATCCACACACTCATATGCTCCAAAAGGTATATTTCAGAATTTCAAATATAGGCCTACCGTTTGGAGCATACGAGTGTGTTCCCTTCTCTTTTCCTATGTCACTTTTTGAATCCAGAACCTCCACGAAGTGATGTGCGTATTTTACTATAGTTAATGTCTGTATATATACACACATACCCAGGGGGCAAACCACCCTTTTTTAGGAAACCTGCATTTTTCACAACATACAAAGTTGTCCACCAGAAATAATATCTATGACCCCATATGATCACAACCTATATGGACAACCCGGTAAATTTTTGGGTGAAAGTCCAATATGGCCGCCCCAATATTAGCCCCTATTAGTTATAGTGGGGGGTGAATAGGGCAAAGTTTTAAACGGTTGATCAATGATATGAATACGAACATTTTTTGTATTGGAAGTTTCCATGATATCCAATATGGCCACCACAATACTAGCACCCAGAAAATAGGTTTGGCTCTAAATTCTGAACCAGATGAGCTAGAAATACAAACTCATGGTTTCTAACCACGAAAGATATTATCGCCCTGGCTGTATTTTGGTTTTGTTCTACCGTTTGTTGGCATTTCCTCTGTTTATGTTGACAATCATCCCTGGCAGGGACGTGCATCGCCAAGCCGGACATCCCTTCCTTCACTGAGTCTGGATGGTCTCAGTGACGGGAATGAAGTCCCCTGTCCATCTACAGAGCCAGCCTGGCCTATGTCAATGAACAAGACAATATCATGTAGCTGTATCAAAGGCTGCCAGAAAATCTGCTCATGTGCCAGGGACTGGAGACAAGATGCAGCAGGAGCTTCACTCCATTCCTGACTGGGAATGGCTCAGATGCATCACCATTCTGTGTGCTCTGTATGGGCCCAAAACCACTGGCTCAACTCCAGTCCGCTCCTCTGACAAGTGTCCTGCTCACTGACAAGAGTAACATCCTAGCACGCTTAAACAGAGAGTTCTCAATTTCCGAAGAGGATATTGCCACGATACCCCAGCTGCCAATCAAAGCTGATCTGGCTGACCCCCCCACCAGTGCACCAGACAGTGAAAGCACTCCAACAAACCACTTCTGGAAAGGCACCAGGAGGTGATGGGTTGCCTGCAGACATCTACAAGAATGGAGGCATGGCACCTGTACCAGGTAATCTGGAAGAGGGGGAAGTCCCTCAAGACTTCAAGGACGCATCCATAGTGCATGTTTAGAAGAGGAAAGGGGACCGGCATACTACGATAACCATCATGGTATAGCCCTCCTGAGTCCTGAACATCACAGGAAAGATCTTAGCAAGAATCATCCTCAACCGGCTAATCAGCCATGCTGAGAATGTTTTTCCACAGGTTTCCACAGAGGCAGAGGTACATGTGACATGATATTTTCCATTTGCCAGCTGCAAGAAAAGTGCAGAGAGCAGAAGGGTCTCTATATGGTGTTTGTTGACCTCACCAAGGCCTTTCACACAGTCTATCGTGAGGGCCTATGGTAGATCCCTGGCAAGTTTGGCTGTCCAGGGACATTGATCTCTCTCATCGCGTCCTTTCATGACAGGATGCCAGCCAGAGTCCAAGATAATGGTGATGCATCCCCAGTCAGGAATGGAGTGAAGCTCCTGCTGCATCTTGTCTCCAGTCCCTGGCACATGAACAGATTTTCTGGCAGCCTTTGATACAGCTACATGATATTGTCTTGATCATTGACATAGGTCAGGCTGGCTCTAGATGGACAGGGGACTGCATTCCCGTCACTGAGAGACCATCCATACTCAGTGAAGGAAGGGATGTCCGGCTTGGCGATGCACGTCCCTGCCAGGGATGATTGTCAACATAAACAGAGGAAATGCCAACAGAAACAGTAGAACAAAACCAAAATACAGCCAGAGGGATGTCTTTCTGCAAAGAAACACCCCAGAACAATAATATACTTAATAGAGGGAAATTATGGCTAAAATATTTATATATCTCTCATGGTTAGAATCCATGAGTTTGTATTTATAGCTCATCTGGTTCAGAATTTAGAGCCAAACCTATTTTCTGGGTGATAGTATTGTGGTGGCCATATTGGATATCATGGAAACTTCCAATACAAACAATTATGGTATTCATATCATTGATCAATCTGTGAAGTTTCGTGGAAATATCCCTCAGTTAAAAATGTTGCCCTATTCACCCGCATTATAGGCTAATGGGGGCTAATATTGTGGCGGCCATATTGGATTTCCAGAAAAAGAAATTGACCGGTGTGTCCATATAGGTTGTGATTCTATTGGGTCATAGATATTTCTGGTGGACAACCTTTGATGTTATGGCAAATGCAGGTATCCAAAAAGGGGTGGTTTTCCCCCCTGGGTAATAGGATCTGACAGGAAATGTAATGTGTCTTTTCTTATTCATGTTTGCAGCCATTTTTACAATATGCAAGCTCAAGAATATATGTCCCTTCTGTGCCATGCATCTTAGCTAATGGATTAATATTGCTTCCGTTTGCCAAAACAGTCAACAATCATGGTAGAAATCATGGTAAAGCACTATTTCGGGTAGCCACCATCTTGTAAATATGCACAATAAGGGTCCAGACACACCCAATAATAAAAATAGGTATTCCATTGAGTCTCTCATGGTCAGAAACCATGAAATAGACACCAAGTTTACATTTCTAGCTCATCTGGTTCAGAAGTTAGAGCCAAAACCTATTTTCTTGGTGCTAATATTGTGGCGGCCATATTGCGGCGGCCATATTGGATTTCATGGAAACTTGCAATACAAAAAATGTTCATATTCATATCATTGATCAACCTGAGAAGTTTCGTGGAAATATCTCTGTTTAAAAAATTGCCCTATTCACCCCCCATTATAACTAATAGGGGCTAATATTGGGGCGGCCATATTGGACTTTCGCCCAAAAATGGACCGGGTTGTCCATATAGGTTGTGATCCTACTGGGTCGTAGATATTATTTTTGGTGGACAACTTTGTATGTTATGACAAATGCAGGTCAACCCCCTTTGCCCCCTGGGTAACATGTAAGTAATCTGAAACCTATCTTTATTACGTCACCATTGAAAGCCAGTTATATCCCGGCATTGATACATATCTTCATTACGTCACCCTCAACATCAGTATACTGTGCCTCCGAGGATACGCACATAAAAGCCAGTCGACCACAGTATAGTACTTTCAACTTACGGTACATACTAGTGATCGACGGCCGATTATCGGCTTCGATATTCATGTTTTTGAGTGGTGTAAACCACTCCAACAACTGGCTTTGTACCCGTGTCTGTCCGTACCAAAAGAAATCACACCCGTGTGAACCAAGTGGTCTTATATAGACTGATCAACTGTGGTCTGACGTAATGAAATCACACCCGTGTGAACTGGGTGATCGTAGCCATCAGTTTGGTACGAACAGACACGTAAACTAATGCTCATTTTTTGGTACGAACAGACACGTAAACTAACAAAGCCAGTTGTAGGAGTGGTTTACACCACTCAAAAATGAGCATGGTTGCTATGGTCACCCAGTTCACACGGGTGTGATTTCATTACGTCAGACCACAGCTGATCAGAAAAAAACAGCCGATTATTATATTTTGTCATAAATGCGCAAACAAGTGCAACAACCACTCGTTGAAAATCCGGTAAAGTACGGTTGTAAGCAGATGTATAGCCTAGCTGCGTGTCTTCCTGTAACACCGATGGAGTAGACACAGAGCACAGCACGCTCTGCCTGGGCCTGCCTTGAAGTCCCAAGTTCTCTCTTTCCTCCCTCCCTCCCTCCCAGTCCCCCCCCCCACACACACACACACACACACACACACACACACACACACACACACACACACACACACACACACACACACACACACACACACACACATTAAAGAGAGGACCAGAGCTAGAAGGAATAATACTAACCTTGTAACCATAAGCTTTGCTGTTTTCATCTTGAATTAACTATAATAAAACAGAGGGTGTAACAATAGTAGACCTATGTTAGCCAACGCTAGCTTATAATGCTAACGCTGCAAACTTACAGCAGCAGCTGTAAACAGTTATTTGATTGCGTAAAGTAAAAACAAGGTCACATGGCTTTGGGGAGTTTGGGCAGCAGTTCTATAAGCTCTTGTGTCCTCCAAACATGAAACCTATCTCAATTACATCAACAACCAATACAATTCATTTTACCCATCAAATGATTTCAAAACATAGATTAATTACGTCATTACTTGCGCAAGCAGAGCACGCAAGTATGGTGGTCGTGCTGGTACGAATGCACGTGTATGCTTGGTAGGTATTGATGGTGACGTAATTAAGATATGTATCAATGCCGGGTTATAACTGGCTTTTGATGGTGACGTAATAAAGATAGGTTTCGGATTACATACAGACATTACCTTTAATTAACCCGACACTGAAACATATCCTAATTACGTCACCATCGACATCAGTATACCAACCAAGCATACGCACATAAAAAAGCCAGTCGACCACAGTATAGTACTTTCAACTTACATACATGTATACATACATATGTTATCTGTTACCCAACCAATATTGAAACGTATCGTAATTACGTCACCATTGACAGCCAGTTATAACCCGACTTTAGTATTTAATTTCAATGTTTTACAGAGAGGCTGAGATTTGAAAGTTCGTAGCGGTCGACAGTACTTGCGCGCTCTGCTTGCACACAAGTAGGCACTCGGCAGAGTGCAGTTCTAGTTATTATTATGTACAAAGGTACCTTTTTACCCATAAAGTCAGTGATGTAAATAGGTTTCCAATGTATTTTTTTTATACATAGCACATTATATATATATATATATATATATATATATATATATATATATATATATATATATAAAGAAATGGGGCACTAGCCCCTCCTATATACAGTTTATATTAATATTTGTGTTTAGGTCAATGTTTGTTTTAAAAACGCCATTGACAATGAAGAGAAATTAATGTTTCTTTAGTCACTAACAAACATTAAATCCCATTAACAAAAAGATAATTTAATGTTTGTTTTGACACCGTTTGTTTTACATCATCATTACATCAACTAAGATGATAAGAGCGCCCCTCACTTCACACGGGTGTGATTATTTTAATGTATATTATAATCTGTAGTATTAGCACACCTCAATGTTGAGGATGTAAAATATAATAGTTGTCCCTGCTCCCTGTAGTCCCTCTCTACAGGGAAGGATTAGCCTGCCCTACACAGTTGTGATCTATCTTCATGAGCTGCAATATACATGTTAACTATATCCTATAGTTAGTATAGACTCTCTCATCGTAACGCCATGTGCAAAAATAACAGATTTACAAGATACTAAAGCTATTGACACACACTGTATGGTAGGCCTACAATATGTTAGCTTGCAGATCTGTTCTTTTTAAGCAGAAAACTGAAAGGACCGTTCATTTGTATAGGCCCGACACTTTTTTATGCCACTCCTGCCCGCTCCTGCAATGATTTTTATCTGACAGAGAGACAGAGAGAGAGAGAGAAAATAGTGTAATATAATTCCAAAATGTATTACAAACCCTATAGACTCAGTGAAAACATTCTTACGATGGAGAAATCCCGCCATAGGCAGACCTAGCTCCCGAGAGAAGACGGACTATGCCCACTGCACACAAAACGAGGTAAAGACTGAGCTACACGTCTGACCATTGTACCAAGACATCAGAGACACATACTGTCCACTGTACCAAGACATCAGAGACATGTACTTCCCACGGATTACAATCACCCAAGGAGAGTTTGAAAACCACCAAATGTTTATAACATGTTTAAAACATTGAAATACTGCTGTCAACTTTCAAAAGTATAAAACGTCTCCTATGGATGTATTACGTTTTTTTAGTACTCAAAGTGTTAATGTAACACCGCTCTGTTTATTGTATTGTTTAATCTTGTTTTGTTCCACTTTTGCTTTGGCAAGAAAATGTATGTTTTCTCATGGCAATAAAGCTCCTTTGAATTTAATTGAATTGAGGACTCCACATGCAATGTCCACTGTAGCACAGAAGGGGAAATTATGTTCTCCTCAGACATAATAGTATTCATTTTCATATCTTGCTAAAGCGTGTAGACCCATAGCCTATATAAAATAGCCAAAACTGAGCTCAGAGCCCATTTCCATCTACAATCTCATATGAAAAAATATCAAGTGTATGAAAGCCATATCCATTTGAAATGTTTATTATATTGTTGGAATGTTACACACCTGCTCAATTAATTGCACCATTAGTGTGCTGTGCAAAATAGATCAGGTCAAATCAATTATAGGCTGGCTCAGCCGCGCAACTGCGCAAATTGAGCCGGTGGGATTGAAAACGTATAGCAGGCATTCTTCATATCCCCACCTCAATTAAACTCACTGGATTATAATTTCTTCAAATAGACAAGAGGATCCCAGGGTAGACCTATGTAATTATTAAGGGCATTCAGGTATGAATGTGATGTCTTGATCGCAAACCGACAGTATCTCTTGAGAAGGCAGATTCAGACGGCGCCCGGGCTAGGCCTGTTGCGGTGCTAGAATTTCCCCACCGTTTTCACCGTGCTTCTCAACACCGGTAACACCGAATCCAACCACTAGGTGTCCTAATAGACCTGTCTGGCATTGATCCAGAAACAGAAACAGCGCTTGCACTTCTAGATCTAATTTCCAAAGTAAGTTACGTCGAGGATTTAGGCAGTATAGGCAGGCACGGTCAAAAAATACAACTAGAAGATAAACAATCCAGCAGAACTATTTATCATTTTATTTTCCTCACCGAGACCAACAACGCACATGTTTCAGCTCACATAGCCTTCATCAGTGTTGATCAAGACGCTAACAGGAAATCATTATAGGATGAATTGAGAACGCACCGTTGCTACAGGTTATTGTGAGTAAATAAAACACTAAAACATTGTGGAAGTATAAGCTCACCGTACATAAGTCCAATGCAGCTAACGCCAGGGCTCAACCGGACGCGTTGCGTCTCCGTCGCGTGCGTCAAAAAACGCACCGGTTCAATTTGAATGCACGCGTCGCGTCTCCGTCAACGCAATGCGGGCAGTGGAGCCACCCTTCATTGATTAAAAAGGTAACATTCCCTGACCCTGACGGAGACGCGACGCTGACGCGCCCGGTGGAGCCCTGGTGTAAGTCCAATGCAGCTAAGACCTGTCACCAAACTAAAGTGAAATCTGACACCATGCTGCGTGTGTGCTCAGCTCCGCTCTGGCTGCTGCCTGCAGTGACGACGACTACGTGGGGGCTGCGGGGCCCCTTGATGATTTTAGGGAATTTCTAGTTTTTCTACATTCCTAACACCTCCCCCCGCCCCGCGGATTATGAAAACTATTCGTCCCTGCTTGTACACATGCAGATCAGGCATTGAAATGCTAATCTGGGTGCTTAACCTGCCAGGTATGTGTGTGAGGAGCTGATCACAGTCACAGATAGAGGGAAAGTGTTATATTTGGCCTATTATTTATGCTATATATATTTTTGACCGCGTCTGTGTCACAGTCTCAGTCACAGACATTGCGCACACGAGAGAGGGAGAGAGAGAGAGAGAGGGGGAGAGAGAGAGAGGGAGAGAGAGAGAGAGTGGGAGAGGGGTGCTGCGTGTTAAAAAATAAATAGGCTACTCATCTTTGTGTTCTGTTTCACCTTATTGCTGACTCGCTGAGTGATCGTCACAGGGAAAAGGGGTTTAGAAGCGAAAAAGTCCGTTGTGGAGAAAAGGAACTATAGCCTATGCACTCCTCACAGAGTGATTAGACTACTAATGAGTGACAGGTGATGCCACTTTTGGAGCGTGGCTGAGGATGTCTGTTGGAGAGAGTGTGAGTGAGACCGAACCTGCGGAGGCGGACAGGACTATAGCCTGCAATCATGGCATAACATGCTCTTCTGTTTATAAACTAAACACTGTGACGTTTAAAAAGTGTTACAAATAAGTGTTTAGAACCTAAGTTTAGTGTGAAAAAAAACCCATTTTTTTTCCCCGCGGGGGGGGGGGGGGGGGGGGGGCTTAGAGTATATAAAGGGGGGTGGGGGGGCGGGGAGGCGGTGCGGCACGTGCCCCCTTGAGGATTATGAAAACTATTCGTCCCTGGCTGCCTGCCTGTAGCCCCGTTGAAGAGCAGCACTCACTTCTGTTCTCTTCATAATAATAATAATAATAGTACAACCTGTTATCTGACTAAAGTATTGATAACCTGCTTATAAGCACATGGGTGCCACACGAAAATGAACTGAAGTGGTTGTATAGGGTACACGAGAAAATAGTCTAGTATTAAAAATAACAATAAAACGGTGCTATCGGTGTGCAAGTAGTCGGTGGCGTGCCCGCCCACCGGTAACACCAGACACCGTGACTAGCCCGGGCGCCTCTCTCTCAACCATTTCGGACACGGGGCGGCTCGCTGGAACCGGGCCGGCCCCCTGGAACCGGGCCGGCCCCCTGGTCGCGTTACTGGGGGTTTGGATGTTCCGGGGACCCCCAGGCACCCCCACACGGTAACTATCATTTCTCGACCGTTTCGGACACGGGCGGCTCGCCAGAACCAGGCCGGTGTATCGGTTTTGGATGAAATCAGATTAACCTGAAATCGTGTCAGCCGTCGCCGCAGAAACGAACAGATGTTCTAACCGCGACAGAATGCATAGCTGTCCTCGCAAATGCCACCTTTTCTGTCACAATGCCAAAACATACCCAATCCGATCCGATTCTTGGGCAGACGGACACTCACATTGCGATGTGGACCTTAGCCACAGATGAGTAAGCCTGGGACCGAGGCTAGCCGTATATGTTTTGTTGTTATTAAACAGGAAGCTGTCTATCTCCAACAATACTATAGCCTACGCTTTAGAAATGCAACATCACCATTGGAGTGTAGGCTATAGTATGCAGCCCATGTAATCGATTAATGAATGAATGAATAAACAAATAAACGTCTGTTTCTGACGGGATTCGAACCCCTCCCTTTTCAGCATAAAGTCTACTAGACATGGAGCGTACTCCAGTACGCCTTTCCTAGCGACGATATTGTGCAATCATAATCAAATCATAGATTATAAAACCGTGCAGCCATGAAAACCAAATGGACATGGGACCTAGATTAAGTTGAGATCTCATTCACCACAGGCACATTTATTTCCAACACGACTGTTTACTACAGATTGGTTGCTAACATCTCCAACCATCATCATCACCTAAATTCACCATAGTGATTGTTATACAGGCTACTCAGAAATAGTAAATATGACACGATAGGTTAGATTTGTTTTCAAAGTGTCTGAAAAGCCAATGTGCTACAAATGATTGAATATTGACCAAATTATTGAAGCTAATGTTACATTTGTTCTTTGATTAATATTTGTAGGCCTATTACAAATCAGACACAAAATCAGTGTCAATTCACATGACTGCACTGCACATATCATGCCAATTCAAGATACACACGACAACTTTCCATCACCAACACAGGATCGTTATTCTTGCCTATCCTATAATGTTTTGAGTTTTTATAAACATTTACCCTACACAAACAGTCCATAGACGTTGGCTGGGATGGGACAACACTTGGCCGGCATATGATGCAATTTCGGAAAGCCAGGCATTGGAGTGTCCATCAGAAAGTAAGAACAAATAAAATATAAAAAAAACATCGTAGCCTACATAATCTTGCTTTTTGAAAACAAAAACTATGCAAGACCAAATAGAAATAGAAATAGAGAAGGAAAGGTAGACAGAGGAGGAGAGAGAGAGCCATGCAGGGGCGTCAGTCATTCAATGGTGAATGACATCTCAAGTTAATCTAGTTCCCATGTCAGTTTTGAGTTGTGATGACTGCTTTTATACCCTATGATTTTGATTATGATTACAAAACGTCATGGCTAGAATGGCTAACTGTAGTACGCTCCATAACAAACGTTCATTTATTTACGGTATGTATTTATTCTTTCATCGATGCGTTTATATTGACGCATTACAAAGGCTGCATAGTTAATGTATGTGACACATATGTTTACTCATAGTTGCATTTATAAAACGTATTGTTGTACATAGACAGGAAGGAAGAAGGCGAGTGTCTTCCTGTTTCTCAACAAGATAATCAGATCGGTATGTTTTGTTTAAGTTGGCATTGACGAGGACAGCTACGCCGTGTAGGGTCCGCGTAGGACCATAATGGAACATCTGCAGTTACTAGGACGACGGAGACGCCATTTCAAGTTAATCTGATTTCGTTGTAATCTTCACCGTCACCCTGGCCGCGTTCCTGTGGGTCTGGAACTACCAGGGAGCCCCACACAAAGTTCCACCACTCACTTCACACAGGTGTGATTTTTTTAATAAGCTTGCGTCTGTGAAATGTGCGCATAGTAGGCTATACAGTTTGAAATACAAAAAATAATAATCACAACGCGCTTCTGTGGTATTTGGCAGTGAAGTAATTTTCCATATAAATAGCCTATAGTTGTCTCCACCAGGCCGAAGGCATGGGGAGAGAGTATGTTTTGCACTCCGTCAGTCCGTCCGTCCATCCGTCCGTGTGTGTGTGTGTGTGTGTCCGTCCTTCCTTCTGTGAACAGCTAATCTCCGGCACCGTTAACCTGGTCGATGCCACATTTTGCACACACACTCCCTGGATGCCAACGATGAACCTCTTATAGCGCCACCAGGAGGCCGCTTTGTGCAAAACAAGTTTTTGGACAGTACACCTACAGATTTGGTCCAAACATCACGCAAATTGGTACACAGTCTCTCTAGAGCCATTCAACGAAACGGGTCTTTCAGATTTCTCAGACTCCATCCTGATTGGCTAAGATTGGCTTCCAAAGTTTGCAGGAGTGCTCAGTTTCAAAGAAAATTCTGCAAATCATGAAAACATTGTGTGATTTCCGTGAAATTGTGCACGCACATTCCCACTAGGCCGAGGAAGAACTGCCACATGAACATTTTCAACTCAGCCTCATGGTAGCGCTATAACTGGCTGAAAAGTGTTTTTACCTCTAACTGCACGGATCTGTGGATAACTTTGTATGCTCCCTAGAGGCCAAGGAAAAACCTTTGCCTGGAATTTTTCACATCTGCTCTTTATAGCGCCACCAGGAGGCCGACATATGTAAAACACATTTTCTAATATTACTCCTTCAGATTTTATCCAAATGTCACGCAGATCGGTACACATGCTCTCCATAGTCGTTTGATTTCTCATAATCCACCTTCATTGGCTACAATTGGCTTCTAAACTTTTCAGGAGTAGCCCGCTTTGTACCCGTTTTGTACAAATCGCCACAACTACTGAACGCAGCGTCCGATTGTGGTGAAACTGTGCATGCATATTCCCACTAGGCTTTGGAAGAAATGCCACTTGACAACAGGCCAAGCCACGTCACGCACACACACATTTATATTGCTCCTAAACATTTTGCCCAACATCACACACACACACTCCTATCCTCCTGGTGGAGACCTGTGCCCAGAAGGGCACTTTTTCTAGTTTATTCTGTCACTGTCAGTAGATCAATGGCCACGTGTAATTTTGTTAACAAAGTCCTGTGTGAACGCTAACTGGACCAGAATCAAAATGCCACTATTTAAACATTTGGTCCCTGATTCAGACCTTCTAAGTGAACTTTGGGTGTGAAAGCGCCCTTAATGAGAGAATACCAAAGCATTCACAACAGTCTTTAGATTACCAGTGGAAAGAAACGATTTCATCTAGTGGATGTTTCTAATATGCATGAAGCAGGTTTGTACAACCTTTTCACCTAATGTTCAAAGCAGAGTTATGAGTGGTCTGCCGTGGTTATTGTGAAAATTTGACATTGTGGCAGCCCTATAGAACAGAAAATATTAAAGAAAGGAAGAGCACATGAAACTTACTGAGGTGTGGGTGGTCTTCAGCTTCCTGTTTAATAGAAATGCCTTCAGGTTCCTGTTTAATAGAAACGTCCCTGGCTGAGTCTGGAAAGTTCATCTTCACCTGCAGTCTGGACTCCACACACTGCTCTGAAATCAAGTGAATAAGGAAGGAATGTAATAACTGGAGACCTAGTGTTGTTAGCCCAAGTGAATAAATTGAAAGAAACCAATCTTTAATGTTCTGCCTCAGTTCAAGCAGCAGGGAGCATAAAGTGCAACCATTTCTGTGAGCGTAAATTGTAACCGTTCACAAGTAGGGATGGGAGATAATATTTGATCACATGGTCAGTTTTTAATTGACCTCGGTGAGGAGAGTGATCTAAGTAGGGCTGCTCAATTCATTACTATTTTAATAATAAAAAAAAATAAAAAAAACATAAAATAAATAACTTGTTCAACTTTGAACTTGGAAAAAACATAAATAAAATAAATAACTTGTTCAACTTGGAACGCTCTGTCACAAGGAACAATTTGTTGTGTCCATCATCACTACTACAAAACCATAGTTCCATGTGACAGAGGGGTCAAAGTTGAACGAAAGTTGCTCTATGGTAGAAATAGGTCAACAATACAACTTATGCTAGTTTTGTGAGTTCATTTATTTTTAATGCGTGACCCCCAGTGACCTCCACCTTATGACCGGAACTACTTAGTATTCACCAAAACCAGGGCAGAACTCCCACCACGGGACTCGGTCAATCAATTAATACCTTTGCAACCACTATGGGAAGTATTTCCTACAGCGTTAAGTACAAAAATCTGAACTAACCCTTTAATGTCAACAAAGTCCACACTCACAACACCAGAGGGTGTTAACAAACCACGTGCATTGAAATGGACCATACTACGGTTTAATAAATTGGACATGTGCAAGTGATATTTTGTTTAGTTAAAACTAAGTTTGATTATTGTTATTAGTCTCAAATAGCACTTATTCCCGTAAAAAAGCCGAAGACACCCCGTCCCCCTTTTTTCCCATACTGTACATATTTTTCCCTTATTTTACTTTATTTAACTGTATATGACGATTTCCTTTTTTCCATTGAAGTGTATATCTGTACGCCTTTAAATGTTCTGATGAATTGAAAATGGAGGACCCTGATGTAAAGTCTTAGTGCTTTTCATGGTTTTGTCCTCAAAGTAGCAGTTTTTGTATTGATTTGTGCTTTCGTTTGAAATGTACCCACTCTACATACTGTGAATAAAATAATCAATACAAACTGTCTCCTCCCGCCCACCCACACTGCAGGCCTATTGATTGATTGTAGGGCTGGGGTGGTATGAGATTTTTATTACCGCGGTTATTGTCGGCCCCCATACCGCCGGTATGGCGATAATTACTGTATCACAATGGTGCAGACTTGCTCAGTAAATAAGTGCCACAGCAGGTCGCGTCGAGGAAATGAGCCAGAAAACGGAATTAGATGATCAGCTTTCCAGCATGGAGACAGCATCAAGGAACCCAGATTGACGAGTTTACAAAAAGAAGTAGAATGGCTTGGATCTCGGCTGTACGGCGCACGGGCGCAGAGACATAACGTTCAACAAAGTATCTAAGCACAGCCGTGTTTGTTCACAACATTTTCCTTGTAATGTATTTGGGCCCGACGTTCTTTCTATCCATCCTGGTGTTGGTTCACTATGTTGTCGCCAAGAACGAGCTCAATATTTACAAAAACATACCACCGTCACTCTATTCTGAGTGATGTGGGCTAGAATGTAATGCCCACGAAAGGGCCGTCCCTAGCTTTTCAGACGCCGCCCCCCTCTTGGTGACGTACACGTTTTCACACGCTATACAGAGATGTATAGAGCAGCTGTGTGTCTCTAACTGTGTCTCTGTCTCTAGCTATCAGGAGGAGGTAACAGGGGGTGCAGGCAAACAGAGTTTTGGAACGGATATTATGGACAATATATTTTATTAAGGAAAGATTGGCATGTCAACGCCGCAACACGTGTTCGGGTGTCAATCAAATCAACTGCGTCAGACATCTCCCGCAGCCCGCTGCTAAAAAAAGAAATAAAAAAGCGAACGGATTTCACATCATTTCAGATCAAGACAAGTTGTGTTGAGCGTCTTTTTCCTGCGATCCCATTGATGTCACAACAGACAACATGTATAGGTGGGTCTGGTTTGGAGTAGCCTAATTTAAAACACTGTCCGACTTTGTTTTGAGCGAATATTAATACCTCGCGCTATTGTAACAGCCAGGTGCATTGTGCATTGCTCAGACCGTCAGAGAGAGAGAGAGACATTAGGCTAAACGTGTTAAGACATGCAAATCCCTTGACTCCTTCAAAACCGCTCTCAAAGGGCACCTACGGATGGCTGCAATTCAAAACTGGCCCCCATAAAATCTGAATCCCCCCCACCCCTTTTTCCCTCACTGATGAATTCCTGTTCTGTTCTTTGTCTATATAGAAGTGTCTATTTGTACGTCTCTAAATGTTTTGATGAATTGTACATGGTGGACCCTCTTGTAAACAAGTGTAATGCTTAATTGGGTCGTCCACTCACAGTTAACAACCTTTGTATTGAGTTTGTGCTTGAAATGTACTGTAATTCTGCAAACTGTTAATACATATTTCAATCAGTCAATCAAAAGCACATGGTTTGTTGAACTCCCTCTGGTGTTGTTGTGTTGCTGGCATGATTAGACTGACCGAGCCTCACTGTTTATTATGATACACTTTTCATTTCATATCACACCATATGCACTTAGGCTTAGAACAGCGCCAGAACAGCACGGACAAAAAAAAGTTAAAGAAATAATATTTTTTTACCGCGGTATGAGTTGTATACCGGCAGTATGGCGATATTGCGGTTATTGCACCCAGCCCTAAATTGATTGAAATATTTATTAACAGTTTGCAGAATTACAGTACAATTCAAGCACAACTCAATACAAGGACTGTTAACTGTGAGTGGACGACCCAATAAAGCATTACACTTGTTTACAAGAGGGTCCACCTCGTTCAATTCATCAAAAACATACTATAGCCTACTATACTATAGCCTACTATGCACATAATCCACTGCAATAGTACAACACACTGATGTAACGTTATGGTTACAATAATAATAGCTCCAAACGGAGCTACAATATAGTATTGCAACCAAACTGTAGCCTACATATTGTAACGTTTAGCACCCTGCGCTGGAATCGAACCCAGATCTCCAACTCAGCAGGCACAGGCAGGTTAACAAGCCACGTAGGTCGTAGCCAAGAGAGCTAGCTCCCTTTGGAGGAGCAAGTTACGATATTATTACTGCTGCTGCTTGTTCATCATCACATTTATAAATAACAAAAGCAGATATGAGAGAAATAGGCCTACGACTCATATGCTTCATGTGTAAAGATAAGTCAATAATATAAAAGAGTAAAAACACAACGTGATAGTTGAACGGTTCGTCTTTTTACCTGTAGCTGTGTTTCTACTTTCTTTCAGTGGATGAGCTGCCTGCTAACAAACAAACTTCCTCCTGCTGCTTAACGACCGCTCTGTTTTCAAACGACACCTTTTAGTTGTGTCTGTATATTAAGTGTCAAAAGTCCGACGCCATAATGATGTTTTAACAAACTTGTTCTTGTTCTGTCTGTGTATTTTAGCAGCAGCTGCCGAAACAATAATAGAGCGCGGCCGGAGAAAAACAAATAGGGTTGTGCACATGCGCACTAGCGCTGCTGGAGCGTGCATGGTGCACGTACCATAAACGATCACTAGGGGGAGCCATGGTACAGTGTAATACAGTGGAACAGCTATACTGTGATCTCAAAGTCGAACTTCACTAAATCATTTTAATAATAAACTTATAGAAACCATTTGTTGAATGAAATTTAACTCAATGTCTTCCACTCTCCCACACACATAGCCTAGACTTAATGTTTTTCCTACTAATATGTGTTTACGCTTTTTTCCTACTAACAATATGCATGTTTACGCTTTCATTTATACTGTGTAGGCCCTATCTATTGTTGTATTATTTATGTTGCTAAATAATTTATATTAGATTGTTATGATTTGTTTGTATTTGTGTTGTTAAATGAGGTGAGATTAACAGGGTATTCTAAATCTCACCTGCACAATCCTACAACATGCTGTTGTTCCAAATGTGTTTCGTTTTAAATGTACAAATAGAAAAAATTAAAATATAGCTGCAAGCAGCGATAAGGCGGGGCCAAGAAAGACGACAATACGCAATAAGAACAATATGCACAAATAAGACTGACAAGCTGAGTTGTCAGTACCCGGATTTGAACAGACAACCTTGTGGTCTGAAGGCGAGAGCTCTACCGACTGAACTATCTGGACACAATCAGTGACTACAATGTAAACAGGAAAATCATTCAGTGTTTGATAACAATCATGTGTGTCCTCGTTTTGGGCATGTCATAGCGTGTTCGCTGTTCATGTTTCAAAAATCAGAAAATCAGGAATAAGCATTCTTCAAACTGCTCAAAATGACAGAAAATCTGAGGGCGGAGCTTACTTGTCAAAGTGAAAGATGTGTTCCCCTTGAGTCAAGGAACATGTGGAAACAAGTGCCATGAATTTTGGCTAAACGAGGCATGAGTTATGACTGTTGAAAGGTTTCATTTAAAAAAAATTGCTATAGCGCCCCCGTTTGGCCAATTGGAGTAAGACTGCTTTCAGTGCTATTTGGCATGACCCTTTACCATACTGTAAAATGTCATAAGCATATGACGATGTATGTATTAGAGACAGAAGAAGCATTTTCACAAACCAGCATTGGCTCATAAAAACTTCATTTTTTCACTTAAAAAAATGTGCTACGATTTTTTTGTCCGTATAGGTCCAAAGTTCACATGTAGAAGTTTTCATGCATATATGCGCATTCAAAGTTTGCATTTTCAATGGAGTGCTATAGCACCACCCTTTGGCCAATGGTCATGGGCTTCGCATACTCACCGTTTGGCATGGCCCTCTACCATGCTGACAAGTTTCGCGAAAACCGACTTCACGGTTCAGCCAGAACAGCTATTTTTGGCGGAAGGAGAAGAAATATAATAAAAAATGGCGGGTGATCTGAAGGTCAGAGGTCAAAAGTCAGAACACGAAAGTTGTCCGGCATGAGGAGACACATATGTGTATCAAAGTGTCATTGCCAACGGTCAAACGGTTCATGAGATATGCACGTTCAAAGTTAGCATTTTCAATTGAGTGCTATAGCGACACCATTTGGCCAATCATCATGGGCTTCGCATAGTCACCGTTTGGCATGGCCCTCTACCAGATTACCGCGTTTCGCGAAAACCAACTGCACGGTTCAGCCAGAACTGCTATTTTTGGCGGAAGAAGGAGAAGAAAAAAAAACACAAAAACAATAAGTGACCAAAGTCACTTCATGACTTCTTGGTCCCTTAAAAACACAAAAACAATAAGTGACCAAAGTCACTTTGTGACTTATTGGTCCCTTAATAAAACAATAATAATCCTATGCAGCATAGGAATTGTATAATAGCAAATGTATTACACCAATATTCCCTTTAGTCTTACTCCGGCTAATCCAGCTCTTTCCATTCCCTCCTTTCTTCTGTATACTGTATATTATTACTTCCTGCATAGAAGTATAGCCTATGCTCTATTGCAGTGGTTCTCAACCAGTGGTTTGGGAACCACCCGTGGTCCTTGAGGGTTCCAGGTGGTCCCCTGGTAACCAAATTGACCCTTACCTTAAGTGCCTTGCAGAGTCGAACGTAATCGACGCAAGAGTACATACGCAACTGAGGGTGAGAGAAATGACTCCCTTGCATTGCGTCAGTTACGTGTTCCGTCTTGTTACGTCAGGTTGAGATCTGATCCCGAGCCTACGCAACCATATTGCTTGCGTTGCGTACCTTGCGTCGAGGACACCCTGCCCACCTGGAGGCAGCAGAGCAAGAAGGCTTTTCCTCCTCTGCTCGACCGCTCTTGAAAGAGGACAACACTTCCGCCGGCACATTGAGTTGTAAACGTAAACACGATCGGCATGGATATATCACATTGGAAGTTAAACAGGACAACATGACATCAGCGTTCGAAGCACTGCTTTGCAAACTCGTCGGTGATTATCAGGCCTGGACTGACGTTATGTCCAGTGGGGAATGGGCCGCCCCCATTGCTTTAATATGTTTTTGGGCCAAATGTTAGCCCTTTGACCCTTTGATCCAATGCTGGCCTATTTAACATTGGATTCATTGCAAACAGACCACTAGGGGGCGAGCCCAACTCGTTTGCGATGGTTTTTGAAAACCTTATGCCCATCCCTAACACCATACCAAAAATCAAGAACTTGTCACCAAGTGCATAATTGTTATGATTTTTTATGTATTAAATCCCAGTTTATAGGCATTTTAAGCTCCCGGCAGCCATCGTGGACGCCATCTTGAAAATGATGCCTTTCCAGAAGTTATTTTTTCCTAATTTTTTAGTATGTTATTTAGCACACCCAATACTAATATAATCCATTGGAAAATCTCTTTTATCAATTATTTTGATTTATAACCATATACTGACCCATTTAATATTAGATTCATTGCAAACGGACCACTAGGGGGCGCTCCCAACTCGTTTGCGATGGTTTTTGAAAACCTTATAACCATACCTACCACCATACCAAAAATCAAAAACTTGTCACCAAGTGCACGATTTTAACGAATTCAGACCCAGCTACAGGGGGAAACCTTGACCAGGCTATGTGGTGAGGATGCCAGTATGGACATTTTGGCACCATTCAAACGTGCTGATAACAGATGATTTCGCCGATTATATGGGGTGATACCAGTCGAATCGGCTGAACCGGGCCAGCCCCCTTTGTGCGTTCCTGTGGGTAGGCCTATACACAATAATAATTATTATTATTCTGTATTATATTGGGAGAGCATAATAGCTTACACTACTGTAAGCGTTACTGGATAAAGTAATGATATAAATATATTAGCCTACTACTAGTTACTGAATGGAGGGTTGTATATATTTTTTTTTCTTTATTGAAGTAGCGTCTGTATATATTAACTTGACTAGTAACGACCCAGCACACTCAAACAAAAGGGGCTAATGACTCCCCTTGTGCCACCTCCACTCTAACTATAGCTAGACACTTTACTACCTCCTCTCTGTCTAGCCGCCAAAAGTACAGGTAAAAATAAAGTACGGTAAAAATACAAGGACTAAAAGGCGGAGGGTCTGGGGTAGGTCTGGCCGGATAGCAACCGCAAGGTTGCCAGTTCGAACCCGGGCTACCCCAGAGTTAGTGTCGAAGTGTCCTTGAGCAAGACACTGAACCCCTAATTGCTCCTGGTGTGCCGGTTGGTGCCTTGCATGGTTTCCGCCACCATCGGTGTATGCATGTGTGTGAATGCAATTGCAATGCACAATCTATGTAAAGTGCCTTGGATAAAGGAGCTATATTATAATATAGCGCCTTTATCCAAGGCGCTTTACATAGATTGTGCATTACATTCAGCTATATAAATGCACCATTTACCACTTTCAAACACATCTTACCACCTGCCAAATATACACATCTTCCATTTGAATGGGCCCTGTTGAATGGAGGGTCCTTTAAGGATGCAGGTTGTCTAATGCCTCTAGAGGGTAAATCCTTCCCCGTCTAATACAACCTGCATGTCCATAACCCTGGAACACCCAACGTTGCAATAATACAACGTATTTTAAGTTATTTTCTCACCTAAACGTCATCATTGATGTTCATTGCAATGCCATTGGTCATGATATTGGCATATAAATACCCCCCACAGAGGCTGAAATTCACACAAATGAAAAATGTCTGGACTCTGTGCAATTTTGAACATTTTTTAACAATTGACCTTTGACCTTTAACCCTGATAAAAGTAAGTAAAATAATTGTAGGCCTAATATGTTTTTTTTTTATCATTAGAATGTCTAGAACATCTTTTATGTTGCCATGTAGTAGAATCGGCTCAACGGTCGTCCTAAATATTTTTACTTTTAACATCTTACTAAGCTGGGATGACCAGATCTTATGCATGTAATTGCAGGCTGACCAGGCCATACCCTTCCTTTCTAGTTTCTAGGTATTTTATATTATACTCTATTGTACGATGGTGTCGCTTGCTGAAAAGAACACATCTACACTTTTATCAGGTCGGTGTTGCTTAGCCACTCTGGTCTAATTAAACTACCACGCTGAAGCAGCTTGCACAATATACATATTATGAGCACTGTGTGTGTGTGTGTGTGTGTGTGTGTGTGTGTGTGTGTGTGTGTGTGTGTGTGTGTGTGTGTGTGTGTGCGTCCGTGCGTGCGTCTGTGTGTGTATGTATGCATGCATGCCTGTCAATATGAGTATGACAGTGTATGTTGCATTTATGCGTTTATTGTCTCAGCACTTATGCGTGTCCATTTTGTGTTATGATCTTATGTCAACTCATCTATCATCAAGATACAATGTATGAGACTGAGAGAGAGAGAGAAGAAATGCCACTTTAATCACATTACGATCACGATTGCAGCGATCTATATAAAATATTCCATCCTCATTAGCGAATTCCAAACATTGCTGGCCGACAATAACACTGACAGAGACCTATATGGGCTTTCAGCAGCACTTTTTCTAGTTCTCTCTCGCTTTGAGATTATGTTAGTCTGAGGGCGACTGATTGTCTGTTTTTATAATGACCACTGCATGTAATTAAATTCTCATTCAGTTTTTGCTGTCTGCGTTTGCAAATGTGTTTGTCTGATTTTAGTGTTTAATGGTTATTTATGACTTGTCATTTTTGGTTTCACTTTTCACTGTACTGTGGTGTTGATGCCGTTTTCTTTCTTGATCGGAAAGCACTTTGGATTAACTCCCAACCCCATATTTGAATGGCATGTTGTGTGTTGTACAGGGGCCGTTTGGGGAAATTGGACCGTGCAATACTGGGTTTGAGGCCCTTCATTGGCGTTGACTTTATTTATGGCAAAAAGATGATAATAACATGGAAAAATACGAAACTTTTGCGCGCTATGGGGGCCCCAAAATAATTACCAGCCCAGGGGCCCTTGTGGGGGTTAATCAGTCCCTGAACGCCCGGGATTCAAACTCGGGTCTCCTGTGTGAAAGTCCAATATCTTAACCACTAGACCAAAGGGATAACCAGGGGAGATATTAGACTTTTGAGGCCATCAGTGTCATGAACGGACTTAACCATGACAAACATGGGAGACGACACACAGGAGTAAATGCCAAAAACAGGTATTTATTATAAACTTAATCAAAACAAAGAATACTTTACTGTAACGTGGGGTGTGAGTCATCAGTTGAATCAGTAGTGTAGTGCCTGTGTGGATGTGTGAAAGTGTAATGTATGTGCAAGTGCAGTAACTAAGGTCAAAACTAACCCAAAGTAGTAAAGAGCAAACAATGTTCCTTGGCAGGGGAGAGAGGGAGAATGGCCTTGACCAGCCTGCTTAAATACTCCTGAGCCAAATTGGAGTCAGGTGTGCCTCATCATCTAGACACACCCCTGCAGGCTGGTCCCCTCCTCCTGCACATGAACAGAGAACAGTATTAACAGCAAACACAACCAGGATGGGTCATCACACCCCCCCCCATAAGATCGGAGACCAAGCAGGTACTCCGTAACTTTTACTTTAACTTTACAGTTACCCATCAATTATACAGATACCTGACCCATCCTTCCAATCATCACCTCTGCAACCTTGATACCCTAGAATGCACGCGACAGAGCGTCAGCCATTACATTTTCATGGCCTTTTATATGCCGGATGTCCAAATGGTATGGCTGCAAAAACAATGCCCACCTCATCAAACGCTGGTTTGGGTTTTGCAAGGAACGTAGGAAGGTAAGGGGATTATGATCTGTGTACACCACCAGAGGACTCCCAGTGCTAATATACACATCAAAATGCTGTAACCCCCATACTAAGGCCAAGGCCTCTTTCTCAATGACTGAATAATTTACCTGATAGGCATTGAACTTTTTAGAAAAGAAACCTAGTGGTTTCTCAACCCCATTATCATCAGCTTGTAACAAGACGGCTCCTGTACCCACATAACTGGCATCTACCTGCAACAAAAAGCATTTGTCAAATTGAGGTGCTGCCAAAACAGGTGAAGAACACAGAAGAGCTCTTACATTATCAAAAGCATCCTGCGCCTTATCTGACCAAATGAACTTTACTTTGGACTTCAGAAGATCAGTAAGAGGTGCCACCACTGAAGAAAAGTTTCTACAGAAACTTCGGTAGTAGCCTATCATTCCCAAAAAACGCATTAACTCCTTCTTTGTTAATGGAATTGGGAATTTCCTGATGGCTGCCACTTTAGCCTCCACAGTGCGCACTTGACCCTGACCCACAACCTTGCCTAAGTATGTAACAGTAGCTCTGGCAAATTCACACTTAGCCAGATTTACAGTCAACCGTGCCCACGCCAGCCTGTCAAACAGTGCACGTATCCTCTGTACATGTTCCTCCCAAGTGTCACTAAAAATGACGACGTCATCGAGGTACACAGCACAACCCGACAAACCTGACACCACAATGTTCATCAGCCGTTGGAAAGTGGCTGGAGCATTACGTAAACCAAACGGCATTACCTTGTAGGAATACAGACCGGCAGGTGTTATGAAAGCACTTATCTCCTGGGCCCTAGGGCTCAATGGGACCTGCCAGTATCCCTTAAGCAAGTCAAACTTACTCACAAACTTGGCGGACCCCACCTGGTCCACACAGTCTTCCATGCGTGGTAATGGGAAGGAGTCAGGTTTTGTAACACTGTTGACTTTTCTAAAATCGGTGCAAGGTCGAAAAGTGGAATCAGGTTTTTTAACCAAGAGACATGGAGAGGCCCAACTAGAATTGGAGGGTTCTGCCAAATTGTTATCTAGCATGTAGTTTACCTCCTTATCCAGATGGGCTCTTTTTTCGGGAGAAACACGATAAAATCGCTGCTTAATTGGCTTTGCATCTCCAATATCAATATCGTGTTCTATCAGATGTGTCTGTGATGGTGTATCTGAAAATAGCAAAGGATAGCTATTAACCATAGAGACCAACTCCTTCATTTTTGTCTCATCCAAGTGTCCAAGTACTTTGGGTAAAGCTTTTAATGCTTCAGAGTTGTTCAGGCGTACTTGTAACACAGCCTCATCTGCCGGCCAATCTCCCCCTCCCTGAACCTCCCCCACTGAAGAAAACCCAACCGTGCCTACGCACAATGAAGGCTCAACGCAAGGGACGTCACTGGAGTTTTGAGACGCCGACACCCGAGCACAGTATGGTTTCAACAGATTCACATGACACACCCTAGACTTTCCCTTAGGCATCACAATCAAATAGTCCAGGTCAGAGACTTGCTTTTTCACTGTCAGTGGACCAGTAAAGCGCGCCTGAAATGGAGAATTCACCATTGGCATCAAAACCATCACTTGATCTCCAGGACTGAACTGTCTGTGTTTTGCCTTACGATCAAACAGGGATTTCATTTTCTTTTGCGATTGCGCTAGATTACGTTTTGCCATTTGCCCGGCCATATACAGACGGTGCCTAAACCCATTCACATACTCTATCAAATTCTTGGGAGGTTCAGACTGTTTGCAACCACTTTTTAAAATTGCCAAAGGTCCACGCACTGAATGTCCAAAAACCAAGTCATTAGGACTGAATCCAGTACTCTCTTGTACCACTTCTCTTGCAGCCAGCAACAACCAAGGCAGACCCTCTTCCCAGTCCCGAGTAAGCTCTATACAATAAGCCCGCATAAGTGACTTCAGAGTTTGGTGAAAACGTTCCAGAGCCCCTTGACTTTCAGGGTGATAGGCTGATGCCAGTATGTGTTTAATCTGAAGCTGCTTCATGACCTGTGCAAACATATGCGAGCAAAAATTTGACCCACGATCAGTCTGAATGACCTTCGGAATGCCAAAGACTGAAATGAATTGAGTCAAGGCCTTCAACACATTTTTTGTTGTAATAGACCGTAGCGCATAAGCTGCTGGATACCGAGTAGCCTGGCACATCAGTGTCAATAAGTATTGGCAACCAGATTTCGAAGGAGGTAGAGGCCCTACACAGTCCATAATCAAATACTCAAATGGTTGAGCTAACGCTGGAATAGGACACAACGGTGCTGGATTTATGGACTGGTTGGGCTTACCCGTCAGTTGGCAAGTGTGGCAGGTTTTTATAAAGGCCGATACATCCTTCTTCAAACGTGGCCAAAAGAAATGTTGCAGGATGCGACTGTATGTTTTCCTAACCCCCATGTGCCCAGCTATTCCATCATGGGAGCTTTTCAACACCATTTCTCTGAATTTGGTAGGCACCACAACTTGCAAAATGGGCTCCCCCACGCCAGTCTCTCCTTGAACACACCATTTACGCAAGAGTACTTCATTAATCACAAAATAACCCTGTGCTGCAGCATCCATCTCTTCTGCAGGGGACACAGAGTCAAACAGAACACTCACGGAAGTATCCGCTTTCTGCTCTTGAACTAACTCCGTAATTGAAATGGACTGAAGAGGTACAGGTATTGACAACACTTTTGCACCCTCTTTTCCCTCTTCAGCAGACTCATCCTTTTTCCTCATAGCGCGAGTTACGGCACATGCCGGAAAAACCTCAGTTTCCCCTGGGTGGGTACTTGTGTAAGACTGTAATGGGACCTGGGTAACCACATTTGGAGATTTAGCCTCAGCCCACACTTTATCCCCAGCCAAATCATTTCCAAGGATTATATCCACCCCTTCCACTGGTAACTCAGGACGGACTCCCACCACCACCTCCCCACTGACCAACCCACAGACAATGTTCATTCTATGTAGGGGTACCGGAATTACCTGCATACCCATACCTCGCATTAAAATGACATCGCCTGTGTCTGAAATGGAGGAGAATGGAATGACGTTGTGACGGACATAAGTATGTAATGCCCCTGTATCTCTCAAGATGTTAACTTTAACTGCCTTTCCACCAGGCAGTGATACAAAACCCTCCGAAAGGAATGCTGTGTACTCAGCGTTATGGTCACCCCCAGTGGAACACCTGATATCAGAAACACCTTCCATGTTAACCATTAGCTGCGGTGAGGGAACTGCCGGTGCAGCCAACGCGGATGGTTTGATTGGTGCACCACTTAACATCTTCTCCTTAGCTTTAAGAGCAAAACAATTTTTTTTCCAATGTCCACTTTTATGGCAAAAATGACAAACATTAGCATCGTCCTGTTTCCCGGAACCATGTTCAGACTTGGAAAGACTTGAATCCCCCTGCCCCCCAAACCACTTTCCTGTACGAAGGGAACCACCAGACTGAGACATACAGTCACCAACTACACTTCTGTGTGTTAAACAGTATTCGTCAGCCAAAATGGCTGCCTCTTGGGGGGTTTTCACTTTCCTCTCAGTTATATACGTAGCAATGTTAACTGGCACACAGTTTTTGAATTGTTCCAGAGTAACCAACTCACGAAGCCCATTAAAGGTTTTAACCTCTGATGCTACGCACCACCTGTTAAACTGGACTAACATATCTCTTACAAATTCCACATATGTTTGGTGTTCCTCTTTTCTCCAATTCCTAAAACGTTGTCTGTAGGCTTCGGCTACTAACTCGTATGCACGTAACACTGCTCCTTTAACAACCTCATATCTTTGACTATCCATCACTGATAAAGAAGCATAGGCCTCCTGGGCCTTACCTGTGAGGACACATTGAAGCAGTAGAGTGCGCTCACCATCAGACCAATTCCTGGCATCTGCCACACGTTCAAACAGGGAAAAGAACAAATCCGGATCTTTTTCTGAAAACTTGGGAAGTAATTGTAGGTTAGAACCAACATTAAACTGCTTGGCTTCATGAGCACTCATGTTAAACTTTTCTTGCTCCAGTTCCAACCTTTTCAATTCAGTTCTTTGCTTCATCTCTTCAATCTCTTTCTCATGTTGAAGTTTAATTTTCTCATGTTCAAGTTTAATTTGAAGCAATTCCTTTTGTTGTTCAAAAGTTAATTGCCCTGAAGAAAAAGAAAAGGTTTTACCAGACCTCAATTCAATTGGGTTCTCATCCTCCGATGGGACCGCCTCCTCTGATAATACATCCTTTTCCACCAAACAGTCGATCAGAACTATTTTTACCCTAACTTTTGACTGTGTAGGCCGGACAGGAATGTTGTAGTGTTCTGCTATCTTTAATAGCTGCTCTTTTGTGCATCTATCCAGCAGCTCCACAGATGGAGCCTGAACAAATTCTTCAACTGAACTCATATTTCCTTTTTTTTTTCAAAAAAAACAAACAAAAAAAACTGTGCACAGGCTTTAACCAAAAGTAGCAAAAGACCCCAGAGCCCAACTCCCCTACCTAAACTGCCTACAAAATCTGACTGACTGTCTCCACCCTAGTCTTCAGTGGCCCTCCCGAGTCCCCCCCTCCAACAAGGGCCTCTCAGTGGTACCACCGCATTCCAGCTTGTGTGGAACACAGTCTAAACCCAGAAAATAAAAACAGTGAGTCCCATATGGAGACCCACTGTTCAAAAGCTATATGGGAGTTGGAACCCCAAGGACTAAGCACTTTAAAACATCAAACCTGCACACAGAGAGAATACAAGAAAAACGAAAAGGTTCTTAATGCTCTCCCCCCCCCAAAAACAAAATACCAACTCCTATGTGTGTCCCCCAAACAATTTGTTTCCCAAACAAACAAACAAAGCTTAAGTTCATCAAAACAATTGATAGAAAAAAACTCCACTCGGAGATAACAACCATATCTACCAACAAACTTAGCTAGAGCGGCGAGCCCCCATCTTGTCATGAACGGACTTAACCATGACAAACATGGGAGACGACACACAGGAGTAAATGCCAAAAACAGGTATTTATTATAAACTTAATCAAAACAAAGAATACTTTACTGTAACGTGGGGTGTGAGTCATCAGTTGAATCAGTAGTGTAGTGCCTGTGTGGATGTGTGAAAGTGTAATGTATGTGCAAGTGCAGTAACTAAGGTCAAAACTAACCCAAAGTAGTAAAGAGCAAACAATGTTCCTTGGCAGGGGAGAGAGGGAGAATGGCCTTGACCAGCCTGCTTAAATACTCCTGAGCCAAATTGGAGTCAGGTGTGCCTCATCATCTAGACACACCCCTGCAGGCTGGTCCCCTCCTCCTGCACATGAACAGAGAACAGTATTAACAGCAAACACAACCAGGATGGGTCATCACATCAGGCTGAGGCTGTGAGCCACTCTGCTACAAGAGCACCAGGTAAACATATTGGCCAATGGCCATCATGTAACAACTAACAAGGTCTAACAACAACAAGTTATAAAAACAGCTGTCAGCCTAAACTGAACTACTGGCTACCTACTGTACCTTGTAGTAATAATGCAACTTTTTGTGTGTGGTTTTTTTCAGCTGCCAGTGCCAGGCAGACAAGAGTGTATATACCATTAGGAGAGATAATAACACACAGACTTTGATCAAAATGACTAGGGATACACAATATAATCGGTAGCATAATCGGAATCGGGCATATCGGCCATAACAATGGCATATCGGAATCGGATTGGTCTCAAAATAATCCCGATTATTTAATCGGTTTTAACCAGCAACAAAAATATATCATTTAATTGAATTTGTGTAGCCTATAATATCATGCAGTAGTCATTCAGTTGTGAAAACACTTGGAAGGGCCTATAGGCTTGTTTCCATTGTCGTCCTCTGTATAATATCGGAATCGGTCAGAATCGGTATCAGCAGATATGACCCTGCAAATAATCGGAGATCGGATATCGATCATAATTTCATAATCGCACCCCTAAAAATGACAATTCTTCAAATTGTTGTAAATGAGGTAACACCAATGTTTAACAACAATTGAACCCTTGAGAGCGTGAAATTAAACAGGTTTACGCTCTCAAGGGTTAAAAATCTAATAAGGGTCCATTTTGGTAACCAATCATCTTTGGTGAATGCCACCCACCCCTGCGTTCACACGGGCAGATGCTAAAGATGCAAAGATCACAGCATATATATAGTTTGTGACAGTGTCGCTTTGTAGAATCTGCTGCTCACAAAGGTCATTGGACGTCATCGAGCGTGCGTCCGCAGTGACGTACGTGCGTCGTTGCGGCTACGGTTGTAGCTTTGCATCTGGACGGTGAACCCAGCTCAGCTAAGCTTTGCATTTTTTGTTTTTTGTTTTTTCTCTGCTCTCTCGCCGGTGTCCTGCGCTTACACTGCCACCTTCTGGCCTTGCTCTGTAGGCACGCTGTAGATCCTGCACACACGCACGCACGCAGACACACGCACACACACACACACACACACACACACACACACGCACACGCACACACACACACACACACACACACACACACACACACACACAATGCAATTCACAATTTAAGCATTTAGAAGATGCTCTTAATACAGAGCGATTTACAGTAAGTACGAACAACACATGGTAATACATCAAATGCATATACAAACTTGTCATCAAGAATCATACGTAAGCTAAGAACCTAGCATCCGTCTAACAGTAGAATATCTGTACAATGAAATTATGAGTTTACATATAGAGTGCTATGTTGTCGAGGCTAGAAAACACATGTTCACACACACACCACACACACACACACACACACACACACACACACACACACACACACACACACACACTCACACTGAAAGTTTGTCATGGATTCTACCACACAGCACGGTGTCGGGCAGGGAAAATAACCAACAAGTTGTGAGCTTGTAGATCGGCTACTTTAGCTGTTTCTGAAAATATTCGATCATTAAAGATGGAGTGCCACGATGTTTTTCCACCCTAAAACATGATCATCAGGTATTATTACAATATAAGGGGGAAGAACCTTTTCCAAAAAGTGTACAGTATTTGTTAAAATCATGCTTTTATGTGGACACGCCCAGTTCATTAAGTATGCCTGGTTTGCCTGGTGGGTGGTGATAAAGGGGGAGGGGTTAGGGGAGGGGCTGATAGTGTGGTGTCACTATATTACTGTTTATTTCATTGGCCCGTTTGACTTTCAAGGGTTCAGCCTCCAGGAAGAAACCCTAAATACAAAGTTAATACACCATTGCACATAAAAACGACTCCAGGGTGTCTAATGAAGTACTGTCACCTCATAGACACATGAAAAACTGGAAAATGTTTGAGCGGTGCCTCCGCTCCATTACGGAGATTTGTGTGTCCGTCTGTCCCTGTGTCTGTATGTATGTCCGAGCACGGAAAGCTGTAACACCTAAAGTGGCCAGTAGAGTACAGCACAGAGTAAAGTGGCACAGAGTACACTACAGTACGAGCCCTGGGCCGTTCCTGGGGGTCTGCATGTTCCGGGCCCCCGGGGACCCCCACATGGACCCCCCAGGGACCCCCACATGGTAACTCTGTCATTTGTTTCGGATGCGGGGCGGCTTGCGGGAACCGGGCCGGCACCCTGGGCGCGTTCCTGTGGGGCTGGAACAGGGACCCCAGGGGACCCCCACACGGTACAGTTGCACCACTCACTTCACACAGGTGTGATTTTTTTTTTAAGTTTTTTTTGCTTGAGACCCAAAACAGTTTTAGGGGTGCGAAAGTGAGACTTTTGTCCCGGGACCCAAACTAGTGAAAATAGCAGATCTACAAGCTCACAACGTGGCACGAAGTGACACGCTGTGAGCTTGTGGATCTGCTATTTTCACTAGTTTGTACATCGGAATGTATGGACTTTCTTAGATCTGCCTATTATTGATTCATTAAATTACTTAAAAGAAATATGAAAAAAATATTACACAAAATGTAGTAAACAAAAACAAAATGAGATGCACGATATAATCGGTAGCATATCGGATCGGTCTCAAAATAATGCATTTTATTTTCACCGATATTGACACAATAATAATGTGACCGTCAATGGCTAAATTCTACATTTAATTTGTGTACTCATCTCATTCAGTAGTCATTCAGTAGTGAAAACAGACTCTTGGAGAATTGTATATTCATTGATTGTTTGAATACTTTATTAATATGCGTTTGCGGGGCTTTGGCTTGTTTCCATTGTGGTCCTCTGTCTAATATCGGAATTGGTTAGAATCGGTATCGGCAGATATGACGATGCAAATAATCGGAGATCGGAAATCGGTCATAATTTCATAAAATAAAAAATAAAGAGACTCATCAAAAATGTGTCCGGCCGACAAATGTGTCGACGCAGTGCATAACAGTATATGGTCGTGTCTAGAAACTATAGGACAGTAAACAACAAAACACATCTTTTTGCATATAGTACTGTATATTTGTATGTCATTAAATGTTTCGAATAATTGAGTACACAGGACCCCAATGGAAGCGAGCCAATAGGTTTTAAATCACCCGATTTGAATGCCATCAACGCACTGAAAGGGACAAAATCACATTTAATCAATGCATTGAATCATGCATGGGCAACTGGCGGCCCGGGGGCGACATGTGGCCCCCCACCTTCACTTAATGTGGCCCTCGGGTTAATATCCGAATATTGATATATTATTTATTTCAGCTGTTAACATTCCAAACAGGCAAACATGACCCGCTTTAATAACTTCAGTCTATAGAGCGTCGCAGTCCCGCATCCTACCCTGGACCAGGAAATGAAACCCAATGCATTTTCCTCATAGACATTTCTTAAAGTATTTATTTAAAGACGGTTACGCCGCGGACAAAGCCAACTCGAGTCTTGACAACTCATGACAACACAAACAATATTTTGGACCAAACAAATAATTAGAAAGAAGAAAAAACGGCAGGTTACAGGTTTTTGTTGTTTTTCTTCTTTGTAATTATTTGTTTGGTCCAAAATATTGTTTGTGTATGTGAGTTGTCACGACTCGAGTTGGCTTTGTCCGCGGTGTAACCGTCTTTAAATAAATACTTTAAGAAATGTCTATGGGAAAAATGCATTGGGTTTCATTTCCTGGTCCAGGGTAGGAGGCGGGACTGCGACGCTCTATAGAGCGTCAAAGTTCTGCCCCCTTTCATGACGATGAGCTTCTTTCTAATTATGTGTTCAATGCTATGCAGAATTAACCCATTCTGGGCAGGAACCCTTGTTGGTGTTTTAAGCATTATGTTATACTTTTAGCTATTGAAAAATAGCAGATCTACGAGCTTGTATCTGCTATTTTTGAAAAATCATGCAAATGTGGTGCAAATCTTTGAATATATATTCTTTCAGAGCGAACGTTTTTAACTCAAATCTTTACTTCTGGGGGGTCCCTTGAATTACCTATTTTCAGATGGGGGTCGGCGGCCAAATACAGGGGGTCCTGGGCATGAAAAACTTTGAGAACGACTGACATAGAAACATGAGGTTTTTCAGAAAACTGTCAGGATTTAGAAGACATTTGAATAGTCCTCAGGCCTACGTGATTGTGTCTCTCTCAGTGCATTGATGGCGTGTTCCCTCCTCCGCGTCATCAGTGCCCCATACCCGAGGCAGGGTTGGCGAAAGGGCCTTTCTCTGGGGAGTTTGCATTTTCTCCCCGTGTCCCCTAGCTAGGGTAGGTACCCTCACAAAAATATGCCGTAATCCTGGTCCCTAAACTCCAGCCCTCCCTCCTAAACTACCTCCCCCTGGCTAGCCTGATGGAAGGGAAAATAACTGGTCGGAATAACGTGTTCCTTCCACACGCCAAGTCCGGCCGGGGAAACTCTCCCCTGTCAGGTGAAAAGAAACACATCAACCATTATCTCCAATTGACCTTATGCAGACCGTGGCCATCTTGCCAGTAAGTTAACGGCAGGGTGGCAACTACCTGCAATTTGCCATTGACGGCCCATACATCCAAACAGAAAGGTCCTATCTGATTGACAGCCCGTATACATAAAGCTCTGCTGGATTGGAATCCTGTAACACGGACACGCTCCAGTCACTGGCTCACACTAAAAGTCCCAAATGTAAACACAGAGTTGGGGAAAACAGCCTTTTGTTTTAGTGCCCCAACCACGTGGAATGGCCTACATCTTAAATTAAAGATCTGTTCTCCCATAACATACGGTCAATTTAAATCTTTGATTGCAGACTTACCCCCAAAGTGTCTGCAACTGTTTTTAAACATGCGTGCTACATCACGCGATGAGGAAATGTTGCTGTTCTGTTCTGTTTTTGTTCATTGCTTTGAAATGTTGTATATGATGTTGTATCTCGACGACACTGCAAATAAAATGAGGGTGACCTCGATGTCTTTCGAGAATAAATAAAGGTTTGAATGAATGAATGAATGAATGAATGAATGAATGAATGAATGACATCCAAACAACAGAAAAGTCCTATCTGATTGACAGCCCATACATCCAAACAGAAAAGTCCTATATGATTGACAGCCCATACATCCAAACAGAAAAGTCCTATCTGATTGACAGCCCATACATCCAAACAGAAAAGTCCTATCTGATTGACAGCCCATACATCCAAACAGAAAAGTCCTATATGATTGACAGCCCATACATCCAAACAGAAAAGTCCTATATGATTGACAGCCCATACATCCAAACAGAAAAGTCCTATATGATTGACAGCCCATACATCCAAACAGAAAAGTCCTATCTGATTGACAGCCCATACATCCAAACAGAAAAGTCCTATATGATTGACAGCCCATACATCCAAACAGAAAAGTCCTATCTGATTGACAGCCCATACATCCAAACAGAAAAGTCCTATCTGATTGACAGCCCATACATCCAAACAGAAAAGTCCTATCTGATTGACAGCCCATACATCCAAACCATAGAGTAATAAAAGGATAGCGACTGAACCGGAGCGAGTGCTTCAAACGATGGAGAGCCTCACTGGGGGCTTGATCGAAACATAAAAGTAGACAGATGGCAAGATGGACTGCATAAGGTCGATGGCAGTTGCATTGGTCTTTAAGAGTGTAGTCAGTGTAGCCTGGCGAATAAGCCAGACTCAAATCACACTGTCGTCAATTGCCTATGGCTGATTCGGTCTGGCTTATTAGCCAGGCTATAGTCAGTGAACACTCTCACACAGGCACACACACACACACACACACACACACACACACACACACACACACACACACACACACACACACACACACACACACACACACACACACACACACACACACACACACACACACACACACACACAGAGCTATAACACTGGTTGCACAATCAGCCAAACACAAGAGAGAGATCAAACGACTTTCTTCTTCGCTCAACTGGTTCAGGCTGTTCTGTGTGTGTGTGTGTGTGTGTGTGTGTGTGTGTGTGCGTGTGTGTGTGTCGGCCCTGGTTCTTTTCTAAATCTTTTTTTAAGCAAGCATAAAATGTCATTATATGTCACAAGTTGGTTCGACCCGTTCCGAGATGTCTTTCAAAGGACGAGCCTGCTGCCCGAGTGGACCCGTGACACGTCGGTCCGAGATCCAATTATCGCCGATATTCTGAGAGACCCGACGAGTCAGATCAAAGATTGTACGCCAGTGTTTTCAAATCAGCCTGGCAGGCACATGGCAGCTGGCTCGCCTGGCTGTACGGTAACATGCCCTGCAGCAATCCCAAACCAACCTAAAACATCACACTCGGGTATTACACATAATGATGGACGGAACCGAGTTCCCAGCTAAGTCCTGCAAGAGCTAACTATTTCCATAGACAACGCCTTGGTAACTTCGGTTCCAACAGCCAAGAACCTTGGTGTTGTCCTGGACAGTCAGCTCTCATTCAAAGCACATGCACATTACAGCGGTCACTCTATCCTGTAGGTTTACAGTGTTTTCGACCAGCCAAGCTGGCAGAACCTTCACTAAAACAGCCGAGACAACGCTCCACACACAGACTCACTCCCAATCTTCCGCTGTAGTCTGAAAACCCACCTCTTCAGACTCCATCTTAGCCTGCAGAACTTGCCGTGAGACTTGCCCCAGCCTCGACGACCTTACAGGTGTATGCGATGGCTAAAAGTAAAACTATATGTAATTTAGATATAATTTTATGTAAACATAGCATCCTATAGTGTACACTCATAGTTTAATTGTACAGATATTGTACTGTTAGACGGATGTTAGGTTCTTAGCTTACTTATGATCCTAGATGACTATATATTTTATGAATTACCAGTTCTTGCTTACTGTAAATTGCTCTGGATTAAGAGTGTCTGATCAATGCCTGCATTGTAAATTGTAATTGAGTTCTGCGGGACATACGGCCGATTCCAACACGGCCTCGAGTGATTATGATAAAACCTGTGTGGGTCTCGGGTCCTCTCGGGAAATTTCGGAATCGGGGGTCCCGTGAAGAGTTAGTTCTAGGATGGATGGATGGATGGATGGATGGATGGAGTGTTTGTTTAATTTAAGAGCTAAATTTGGCAAGGCAGCAGAAATAGGTGTGTGTGTCTGTGTCTGTGTGTGTGTGTGTGCGTGCGTGCGGGTGCGCCTGCGTGTGTGTGTGCGCGCGTGGGTGCGTGTGCCTGCGTGCGTGTGTGTGTTTAGACTCACCCTTGCTGTCCGCTGCTGAGGCTGCATCTCACCAAAACCACGACTGGAACGAGTCACAAATGTCAAAGGTTACAGAGGTGACTTGTAAGGGATTCGGTCCTGTCTGACATATAATTTATGTGACAGGATTTGACTGAGCAGAAAAACAGCATTTTTTGTTGTTGTTTTTCTTACTCCAAAATGAGTTAATAGCACAGGCAGACTCTTCACATACTAGAGCAACTGTCTGACAAAAATGTCAGAGCTGAAATCGACGTGTACATATGCAATTAATGCTTAAACATGTAGCTAGGTGTAATGTTAAGAGTCCACATGCAAGACATTACTCTATAAGCCATATCTCCAAAACAGGTGGGTCAAACTGGACAACCAATATGTCAATTTGAAGCCCTGCTTTTATGTGACATGAAGAAAAGAAAAACGGAAATGAAAAATAATAACAGTGAAAAGAACCTTGATGAAAAGTATATCTAGAGAAAATGCAGGAAAAGTATACAGATGTTGTCATGACACCTCTGAATACTGTGATGCTTACCCACTACAGCAGCAATAGACAGAGCGACCACGCTGACTGCTACCACCACCACGATTAGCAGGACCTGGTCTGGAAAAACAAAGACAAACAAACAAACAAACATTCTCTAAGGGGTGCATATCTTTGGTCCAACGTCCTACCCCCAAACCCTAACCTAACTCTAACCGCAGGCGGAAGCCACGGGTGAGTCTTAACCGGCCACGCGTGTCTTAACCGGCCACGCATGTGTCTTAACCGGCCACGCATGTGTCTTAACCGGCCACGTATGTGTCTTAACCGGCCACATGTGTCTTAACCGGCCATGTATGTGTCTTACTCTTAACCGGCCACGCATGTGTCTTAACCGCCCACGCATATGTCTTAACCGGCCACGCATGTGTCTTAACCGGCCACGTATGTGTCTTAACCGGTCATGCATGTGTCTTAACCGGCCACGTAGCCTATGTGTCTTAACCGGCCACGCATGTGTCTTAACCGGCCACAAATGTGTCTTAACCGGCCACAAATGTGTCTTAACCGGTGTGGTGTATTATGAATCATAACATAGGCATAACTACATGGTTAGTCACAATTGTACATATAACTTCTGTAAGCCATTTCTCCAGTGTCTTAACAACGTGCCTTAAACTGAAGTCTATTTGCATATCAACTGAAGTCACAGGCAGGAAGCCACTCTCGGGGGTGAAAGACAGTCATTCCAAATGGTAGGGTTCAGTTGACTACTTCTCAAGATAATTCTTGGGAAGTGATCTGTGATCTGATCTTTAGGGTCAGCGAACACAGGTCTTGGCTTACGGCAGCTGTAGAAATACCTAGGCTATTCAGGAAGACCACCTGGGGCTTCCTGGTTGACCTGGGCCAACCTTTATGATAGGAGGCTACAGTTTGACTCTAGGCATTCTATTATTATAGTGCCTGTCACAGGGGGGGGTCTTTGACTTAACTGACACACACACACACACAGTGACACCCACATGTTAGAATTGTATAAGATGGGACACAGAAGAGTTGGGAAAAAAAAGGTTGGTTGGTTGGTTGGAGGAGAACGGAGAGGACAGGCTTGGCCTGGCCTGAATGCTGTATGGACTTGATGACTTGATGCGTGTAACTTGATGTAACTATGGGATATGCCTTGATTGAATAAAAGAAGGACTTTGCCTGGACATCGCGACTCACTTCATGCTATATTAAGGAAAATAAGGTTATAATCCACGGACCTGTTTAAGGATAGATTCCTCAAGTGGCGCCCGGCGTGGTCTTGATGACGTGGAGTGATATTCTACGGCACGGAAACCGAACCTGCGGAGGATCTGTGAATTTCCCTTGATTTTTCTTTTTTTGGAGTGAGTTCTGCGACCCCAAGGCTGACAATGGTGCTGGGGCGGGTCTGTTGTTGAGGCCTGGTGTTACGTGAGGACTGAGGAGTGAGCTTCTGTTAGGGAGTTTAGGAGTTGAGCGGTGGTGTGTGCGTGGTGTGAGTTGAGCGATAGTGTGTGCATGGTGCAATATGTTTGTGTGCGTATGTGCTTTGTCTGTCTGTTTGTGTCTGTGAGTCTATGTTCATATATGTGTTGTTTCGTATATGGTGCTGGTTGATCATCGCTGAGCTGTGGTTAGATGCCGAATGTTTCTCAATTACGTCTGACTTACACGTTTTTTGGGGGTGTTTTGGCATTTATTCTTGGTTCACCGGTGCTCTCCTGGTTTACAGTACAGGGGGACAGTGTCTGTGTGTTTCTCTTCTGGGGACACACACGCTGGGGGGTCTTCCTTTGTCTCAGGGCATGGTAGTGGGGAGAATTTTACTTTTTGTTTGGGTGGTTTAATTTGGGCTGGCTTCTGGTATATTTTTTTTTCTTTTGGGTATTTCTGAAACGTGTGAAACATGTTTCAGAGGGGGGAGGAATATAGATATTAAATTGGGTTTAATTTGGGGTTCAAGCTTAATTTAGAGTTTAGTATGGGAATACATTTCTCATTGTAAATCATCACAGTTAGGATATTTCATTTATCCTTTATAAAATTAGATAGGTTAATTTGGATTGTTAACCCTAAAGGTTTTTATTTTAGTCAAAGAATATATAGTCTGTATAAGTAAGTTGACCTTAGGGACAAAACTACAGCAACCGTTGCTTACATGTACCTGTAAATGAGGACAGTGAGTGACGTGGGTGTGAGATGATCAAGGGGGGTCTCTTCCCTAAGTCAGTGAGCTGCTAGTCTAAAAAAATATATATAGAGGCATTTCTATGTTTATTTTTATGTGTAGTTTGTCTCTCATTTCTTTATGTTACATTTTCCTGTGTGGATGGTGTGAGAGAGAAAGTATTACATGTTTTTACATGAGTTTGTAGACTATCTACTCATTCTTTGGGGCTAGTATGCAAATGAGTATGCGTGTCTGTGTGAGGTGAGAGGAGACTGCAGTCAGAGTACAGAGTGTATCACCCGGAATTTATGACAGTGAGGACATGAGCAGGAAATTGTTCGTACCATTGTCTCCTGTGTCAGTACTGCCCGATGAGAAGATTTCCGCTGATTGCAGCACAGACAACCAGTGCATTGACACTGAGGGTCACAGCAACAACTCAGCACAGACTGAGGTGGACAACAGGGACATGAGGCCATCTAAGCAACGGCCAGATGACAGCGACACTCAAAGCTCTGTTAAGAGGGAGCTGGAACGGGTACGTTGCCTGAAAGAGGACTTGACCAGTGAATTAAGGACACAAAGACAGTCTATGCGTGCCATAGAAACACGGTTGAGTGAAATTCTGATGAAAGAGGCACATTTGATCCTCGATTTGGGTGACCTGCAGGATGAGGCTGCCACAGGCTGCCACAGAGACAGTTCACGTGGAGGTGATGACGTCTACAGAAGGGCAGCCCGCCCTGGCGCGGACATGAACATTGACTCTGATTCTGACTCTCTTTCTGATGACTATGGCGAGGACGTTAGGCCTACACAGACCGACCGGAGGAAAAGGATTCAAAGTCATGGGAGGACAAGTGGGAGTAAGAGGACGAGGAAAGAGGACTTCAACGAAAGCGAACAAGAGGAGGTGATGATTGCGCCCATTAAAATACTGCCTGTGGTTGTCCGAGGACAGAATCTTGACTACAGACCATGGTCTAATATGGACATGACGGACTTGGTGACAAAGTTGCCGCCACTGCAGGAGGGGGCTTACGCATGGATGGCCAAACTCGACGTACTTATGGTGGGTTCTCAGCTAACCGTAGGGGATATGAAACAATTATTAGCACACCTTGTGGGTATGCAGAACTTGAATAGCCTCCTGATCCGTGTGGGAATGCAGGCTTATGTCAACACCGCTGTAGGAGACGCAGATTTGTATGTGGGACACAAGGGGTTCCTGGATCGTGCACTAAGGGAACTTTACCCCACAGACCTCAATCCTGACAGGATTTTGATTGACTCTTTGGCTGACAACGAGAATCCACGCTCATATGTAGCCCGTGTGCACCAGACGTGGATGGATGTAACGGGGAACGATGCCAGCCGTTCAGGTCACGAGCGGGCCCTGGTTAGGGACAAGATTCTGAAAGGTTTGCCCTGGTCCGTGCAGACTAAATTAGAGGAGATGGTCTCCCTTTCAACACTGCCTTTGGAAACCTACACAGACCATATTGCTTACTGCGTCGACCTGTTCCGGAAAAAACAGGAGTCCGAAATACTCAAAGCTTTGGACCTTGTTCGACAAATGAATGAGAACACGGTGTCACTACAAGCAGAAAAGCTGAAAAAGATTCAAGAAGAGAGACTTGTCCAGCCAGAAGTTGCACCTTTTCAGCAGCAGCAGTCAGAAGTGCTGCCATGGAGAATGAGGGCATCACCAAGTCAACAACAGGTGTCATCCTATCAATGGGCTGCACCATGGGGAGTACAGCCGTATTCTTCAAAGCAAGGATATATTTCGAGACTGAACGGAGTTTGCCATAACTGTGGTACATTTGGTCATTTTTCTGGACAGTGTGACCAGGGACCACAGCGAGAGACTCTGAGAGGCTGCACGCTGGGACGCCCCTCTCTGTGCTGTTGAAAGCACATGGCTTTTGATCTGTCACCTAGCTGTCATCTGACACTGACCCAATGTATTGTGCATTTGGCATGACGGACATTTTGCTTTTGACACTTTGAGGTTTAGTTTAGGGAGAGAAAGACTTTGTAATGAAAAGGGGTACTTCAGTTTAGGAATGAAAAGATTTTGGTTGATTTGTTTAAAAATAATAGTTAATGGTAATAATATGAGTTCATTTTAGATAACTTCCTTAAGTATCACAGTGAAATCCAATTCAAAAATGAGAATTATATTCTAGTTAGTAATACAAATGTTGTTTAATTGTTAGTTAAAATAGGCCTACGGTAGGATAATATGTCCAATATTACTTTGTCTCCTGTCCATTATTCTGCTATTACTAGGTACCGGTAATATATTGCAGACAATGTTGAACTGATGGGGATAATGTTAATACGGATTAAAACCTCACCATGAGTATTACATGTTGGTTCTTAGTTTGTGTGCAACACCGAATTGGGGGTCAGATGGATGGTTTCTGCAGGATCATTCATCTGTCCATTATTCTATGAAAGTTGCTCACTAACTAAGAAGGGGGGGAGAAGGGAATATTATTTCTTATTAAGTCGATATTGGAATCCACTTCCAAACAAATATTGATGTCTATACAGGTACAGGGATCAGCCTATCTCACCCTCTCCCTTGCTCAGCTGCCAGGGGGGAGGGGGGGGTCAGAGGTGTAATTAGCCTAGGAACAGTTCACTTGAATTTACAGAAGCTGGGTGTGACAACAAACAGCTTCGGACTGATAGGGTCATTGTCTAACAGATGTCAAATAACATAGCTTTTGATTTTGTTCATTTTGTTTTAGGTTTGATTTTGTGTTAATATTACTGTTTTCAGTTTCTGAATATTGTCCAGGGGGGAAGAGGTACCTACAAAAGGGGATTCAGTTTAATTTGAACATTTGGGGATTTTTGGGGAAAAAGGAAAAAAAAGTGAACATTTTTTGGAAAATTGATATTTTGGGCTAATGTTATGATTCATATTTTATACTAATAGTATTAAGGACTATTAGTAGGGGGGAATATGTGGTGTATTATGAATCATAACATAGGCATAACTACATGGTTAGTCACAATTGTACATATAACTTCTGTAAGCCATTTCTCCAGTGTCTTAACAACGTGCCTTAAACTGAAGTCTATTTGCATATCAACTGAAGTCACAGGCAGGAAGCCACTCTCGGGGGTGAAAGACAGTCATTCCAAATGGTAGGGTTCAGTTGACTACTTCTCAAGATAATTCTTGGGAAGTGATCTGTGATCTGATCTTTAGGGTCAGCGAACACAGGTCTTGGCTTACGGCAGCTGTAGAAATACCTAGGCTATTCAGGAAGACCACCTGGGGCTTCCTGGTTGACCTGGGCCAACCTTTATGATAGGAGGCTACAGTTTGACTCTAGGCATTCTATTATTATAGTGCCTGTCACAGGGGGGGGTCTTTGACTTAACTGACACACACACACACACAGTGACACCCACATGTTAGAATTGTATAAGATGGGACACAGAAGAGTTGGGAAAAAAAAGGTTGGTTGGTTGGTTGGAGGAGAACGGAGAGGACAGGCTTGGCCTGGCCTGAATGCTGTATGGACTTGATGACTTGATGCGTGTAACTTGATGTAACTATGGGATATGCCTTGATTGAATAAAAGAAGGACTTTGCCTGGACATCGCGACTCACTTCATGCTATATTAAGGAAAATAAGGTTATAATCCACGGACCTGTTTAAGGATAGATTCCTCACCGGCCACAAATG